>NW_025964364.1:1192008-1906107 GCF_023055435.1 Haliotis rufescens
TTTTGAAATTTTGACACCCATGCCCATCCGGACCAGTCCTGCTTTGACACTACGGTCGCTTCTAAGGCCTGGAGAAAATAGTGAAAAATCCAAAGTTTGAGTGCCAACGTGGTCGGAGGGTCCTGGCCGACCCGCCTGCCGAGTTTCAAGATGTTACTCCTTTTTTGAAATTTTGACACCCATGCCCATCCGGACCAGTCCTGCTTTGACACTACGGTCGCTTCTAAGGCCTGGAGAAAATAGTGAAAAATCCAAAGTTTGAGTGCCAACGTGGTCGGAGGGTCCTGGCCGACCCGCCTGCCGAGTTTCAAGATGTTACTCCTTTTTTGAAATTTTGACACCCATGCCCATCCGGACCAGTCCTGCTTTGACACTACGGTCGCTTCTAAGGCCTGGAGAAAATAGTGAAAAATCCAAAGTTTGAGTGCCAACGTGGTCGGAGGGTCCTGGCCGACCCGCCTGCCGAGTTTCAAGATGTTACTCCTTTTTTGAAATTTTGACACCCATGCCCATCCGGACCAGTCCTGCTTTGACACTACGGTCGCTTCTAAGGCCTGGAGAAAATAGTGAAAAATCCAAAGTTTGAGTGCCAACGTGGTCGGAGGGTCCTGGCCGACCCGCCTGCCGAGTTTCAAGATGTTACTCCTTTTTTGAAATTTTGACACCCATGCCCATCCGGACCAGTCCTGCTTTGACACTACGGTCGCTTCTAAGGCCTGGAGAAAATAGTGAAAAATCCAAAGTTTGAGTGCCAACGTGGTCGGAGGGTCCTGGCCGACCCGCCTGCCGAGTTTCAAGATGTTACTCCTTTTTTGAAATTTTGACACCCATGCCCATCCGGACCAGTCCTGCTTTGACACTACGGTCGCTTCTAAGGCCTGGAGAAAATAGTGAAAAATCCAAAGTTTGAGTGCCAACGTGGTCGGAGGGTCCTGGCCGACCCGCCTGCCGAGTTTCAAGATGTTACTCCTTTTTTGAAATTTTGACACCCATGCCCATCCGGACCAGTCCTGCTTTGACACTACGGTCGCTTCTAAGGCCTGGAGAAAATAGTGAAAAATCCAAAGTTTGAGTGCCAACGTGGTCGGAGGGTCCTGGCCGACCCGCCTGCCGAGTTTCAAGATGTTACTCCTTTTTGAAATTTTGACACCCATGCCCATCCGGACCAGTCCTGCTTTGACACTACGGTCGCTTCTAAGGCCTGGAGAAAATAGTGAAAATCCAAAGTTTGAGTGCCAACGTGGTCGGAGGGTCCTGGCCGACCCGCCTGCCGAGTTTCAAGATGTTACTCCTTTTTTGAAATTTTGACACCCATGCCCATCCGGACCAGTCCTGCTTTGACACTACGGTCGCTTCTAAGGCCTGGAGAAAATAGTGAAAAATCCAAAGTTTGAGTGCCAACGTGGTCGGAGGGTCCTGGCCGACCCGCCTGCCGAGTTTCAAGATGTTACTCCTTTTTTGAAATTTTGACACCCATGCCCATCCGGACCAGTCCTGCTTTGACACTACGGTCGCTTCTAAGGCCTGGAGAAAATAGTGAAAAATCCAAAGTTTGAGTGCCAACGTGGTCGGAGGGTCCTGGCCGACCCGCCTGCCGAGTTTCAAGATGTTACTCCTTTTTGAAATTTTGACACCCATGCCCATCCGGACCAGTCCTGCTTTGACACTACGGTCGCTTCTAAGGCCTGGAGAAAATAGTGAAAAATCCAAAGTTTGAGTGCCAACGTGGTCGGAGGGTCCTGGCCGACCCGCCTGCCGAGTTTCAAGATGTTACTCCTTTTTTGAAATTTTGACACCCATGCCCATCCGGACCAGTCCTGCTTTGACACTACGGTCGCTTCTAAGGCCTGGAGAAAATAGTGAAAAATCCAAAGTTTGAGTGCCAACGTGGTCGGAGGGTCCTGGCCGACCCGCCTGCCGAGTTTCAAGATGTTACTCCTTTTTGAAATTTTGACACCCATGCCCATCCGGACCAGTCCTGCTTTGACACTACGGTCGCTTCTAAGGCCTGGAGAAAATAGTGAAAAATCCAAAGTTTGAGTGCCAACGTGGTCGGAGGGTCCTGGCCGACCCGCCTGCCGAGTTTCAAGATGTTACTCCTTTTTTGAAATTTTGACACCCATGCCCATCCGGACCAGTCCTGCTTTGACACTACGGTCGCTTCTAAGGCCTGGAGAAAATAGTGAAAAATCCAAAGTTTGAGTGCCAACGTGGTCGGAGGGTCCTGGCCGACCCGCCTGCCGAGTTTCAAGATGTTACTCCTTTTTTGAAATTTTGACACCCATGCCCATCCGGACCAGTCCTGCTTTGACACTACGGTCGCTTCTAAGGCCTGGAGAAAATAGTGAAAAATCCAAAGTTTGAGTGCCAACGTGGTCGGAGGGTCCTGGCCGACCCGCCTGCCGAGTTTCAAGATGTTACTCCTTTTTTGAAATTTTGACACCCATGCCCATCCGGACCAGTCCTGCTTTGACACTACGGTCGCTTCTAAGGCCTGGAGAAAATAGTGAAAAATCCAAAGTTTGAGTGCCAACGTGGTCGGAGGGTCCTGGCCGACCCGCCTGCCGAGTTTCAAGATGTTACTCCTTTTTTGAAATTTTGACACCCATGCCCATCCGGACCAGTCCTGCTTTGACACTACGGTCGCTTCTAAGGCCTGGAGAAAATAGTGAAAAATCCAAAGTTTGAGTGCCAACGTGGTCGGAGGGTCCTGGCCGACCCGCCTGCCGAGTTTCAAGATGTTACTCCTTTTTTGAAATTTTGACACCCATGCCCATCCGGACCAGTCCTGCTTTGACACTACGGTCGCTTCTAAGGCCTGGAGAAAATAGTGAAAAATCCAAAGTTTGAGTGCCAACGTGGTCGGAGGGTCCTGGCCGACCCGCCTGCCGAGTTTCAAGATGTTACTCCTTTTTGAAATTTTGACACCCATGCCCATCCGGACCAGTCCTGCTTTGACACTACGGTCGCTTCTAAGGCCTGGAGAAAATAGTGAAAAATCCAAAGTTTGAGTGCCAACGTGGTCGGAGGGTCCTGGCCGACCCGCCTGCCGAGTTTCAAGATGTTACTCCTTTTTTGAAATTTTGACACCCATGCCCATCCGGACCAGTCCTGCTTTGACACTACGGTCGCTTCTAAGGCCTGGAGAAAATAGTGAAAAATCCAAAGTTTGAGTGCCAACGTGGTCGGAGGGTCCTGGCCGACCCGCCTGCCGAGTTTCAAGATGTTACTCCTTTTTTGAAATTTTGACACCCATGCCCATCCGGACCAGTCCTGCTTTGACACTACGGTCGCTTCTAAGGCCTGGAGAAAATAGTGAAAAATCCAAAGTTTGAGTGCCAACGTGGTCGGAGGGTCCTGGCCGACCCGCCTGCCGAGTTTCAAGATGTTACTCCTTTTTTGAAATTTTGACACCCATGCCCATCCGGACCAGTCCTGCTTTGACACTACGGTCGCTTCTAAGGCCTGGAGAAAATAGTGAAAAATCCAAAGTTTGAGTGCCAACGTGGTCGGAGGGTCCTGGCCGACCCGCCTGCCGAGTTTCAAGATGTTACTCCTTTTTTGAAATTTTGACACCCATGCCCATCCGGACCAGTCCTGCTTTGACACTACGGTCGCTTCTAAGGCCTGGAGAAAATAGTGAAAAATCCAAAGTTTGAGTGCCAACGTGGTCGGAGGGTCCTGGCCGACCCGCCTGCCGAGTTTCAAGATGTTACTCCTTTTTTGAAATTTTGACACCCATGCCCATCCGGACCAGTCCTGCTTTGACACTACGGTCGCTTCTAAGGCCTGGAGAAAATAGTGAAAAATCCAAAGTTTGAGTGCCAACGTGGTCGGAGGGTCCTGGCCGACCCGCCTGCCGAGTTTCAAGATGTTACTCCTTTTTTGAAATTTTGACACCCATGCCCATCCGGACCAGTCCTGCTTTGACACTACGGTCGCTTCTAAGGCCTGGAGAAAATAGTGAAAAATCCAAAGTTTGAGTGCCAACGTGGTCGGAGGGTCCTGGCCGACCCGCCTGCCGAGTTTCAAGATGTTACTCCTTTTTTGAAATTTTGACACCCATGCCCATCCGGACCAGTCCTGCTTTGACACTACGGTCGCTTCTAAGGCCTGGAGAAAATAGTGAAAAATCCAAAGTTTGAGTGCCAACGTGGTCGGAGGGTCCTGGCCGACCCGCCTGCCGAGTTTCAAGATGTTACTCCTTTTTTGAAATTTTGACACCCATGCCCATCCGGACCAGTCCTGCTTTGACACTACGGTCGCTTCTAAGGCCTGGAGAAAATAGTGAAAAATCCAAAGTTTGAGTGCCAACGTGGTCGGAGGGTCCTGGCCGACCCGCCTGCCGAGTTTCAAGATGTTACTCCTTTTTTGAAATTTTGACACCCATGCCCATCCGGACCAGTCCTGCTTTGACACTACGGTCGCTTCTAAGGCCTGGAGAAAATAGTGAAAAATCCAAAGTTTGAGTGCCAACGTGGTCGGAGGGTCCTGGCCGACCCGCCTGCCGAGTTTCAAGATGTTACTCCTTTTTTGAAATTTTGACACCCATGCCCATCCGGACCAGTCCTGCTTTGACACTACGGTCGCTTCTAAGGCCTGGAGAAAATAGTGAAAAATCCAAAGTTTGAGTGCCAACGTGGTCGGAGGGTCCTGGCCGACCCGCCTGCCGAGTTTCAAGATGTTACTCCTTTTTTGAAATTTTGACACCCATGCCCATCCGGACCAGTCCTGCTTTGACACTACGGTCGCTTCTAAGGCCTGGAGAAAATAGTGAAAAATCCAAAGTTTGAGTGCCAACGTGGTCGGAGGGTCCTGGCCGACCCGCCTGCCGAGTTTCAAGATGTTACTCCTTTTTTGAAATTTTGACACCCATGCCCATCCGGACCAGTCCTGCTTTGACACTACGGTCGCTTCTAAGGCCTGGAGAAAATAGTGAAAAATCCAAAGTTTGAGTGCCAACGTGGTCGGAGGGTCCTGGCCGACCCGCCTGCCGAGTTTCAAGATGTTACTCCTTTTTGAAATTTTGACACCCATGCCCATCCGGACCAGTCCTGCTTTGACACTACGGTCGCTTCTAAGGCCTGGAGAAAATAGTGAAAAATCCAAAGTTTGAGTGCCAACGTGGTCGGAGGGTCCTGGCCGACCCGCCTGCCGAGTTTCAAGATGTTACTCCTTTTTTGAAATTTTGACACCCATGCCCATCCGGACCAGTCCTGCTTTGACACTACGGTCGCTTCTAAGGCCTGGAGAAAATAGTGAAAAATCCAAAGTTTGAGTGCCAACGTGGTCGGAGGGTCCTGGCCGACCCGCCTGCCGAGTTTCAAGATGTTACTCCTTTTTTGAAATTTTGACACCCATGCCCATCCGGACCAGTCCTGCTTTGACACTACGGTCGCTTCTAAGGCCTGGAGAAAATAGTGAAAAATCCAAAGTTTGAGTGCCAACGTGGTCGGAGGGTCCTGGCCGACCCGCCTGCCGAGTTTCAAGATGTTACTCCTTTTTTGAAATTTTGACACCCATGCCCATCCGGACCAGTCCTGCTTTGACACTACGGTCGCTTCTAAGGCCTGGAGAAAATAGTGAAAAATCCAAAGTTTGAGTGCCAACGTGGTCGGAGGGTCCTGGCCGACCCGCCTGCCGAGTTTCAAGATGTTACTCCTTTTTTGAAATTTTGACACCCATGCCCATCCGGACCAGTCCTGCTTTGACACTACGGTCGCTTCTAAGGCCTGGAGAAAATAGTGAAAAATCCAAAGTTTGAGTGCCAACGTGGTCGGAGGGTCCTGGCCGACCCGCCTGCCGAGTTTCAAGATGTTACTCCTTTTTTGAAATTTTGACACCCATGCCCATCCGGACCAGTCCTGCTTTGACACTACGGTCGCTTCTAAGGCCTGGAGAAAATAGTGAAAAATCCAAAGTTTGAGTGCCAACGTGGTCGGAGGGTCCTGGCCGACCCGCCTGCCGAGTTTCAAGATGTTACTCCTTTTTTGAAATTTTGACACCCATGCCCATCCGGACCAGTCCTGCTTTGACACTACGGTCGCTTCTAAGGCCTGGAGAAAATAGTGAAAAATCCAAAGTTTGAGTGCCAACGTGGTCGGAGGGTCCTGGCCGACCCGCCTGCCGAGTTTCAAGATGTTACTCCTTTTTTGAAATTTTGACACCCATGCCCATCCGGACCAGTCCTGCTTTGACACTACGGTCGCTTCTAAGGCCTGGAGAAAATAGTGAAAAATCCAAAGTTTGAGTGCCAACGTGGTCGGAGGGTCCTGGCCGACCCGCCTGCCGAGTTTCAAGATGTTACTCCTTTTTTGAAATTTTGACACCCATGCCCATCCGGACCAGTCCTGCTTTGACACTACGGTCGCTTCTAAGGCCTGGAGAAAATAGTGAAAAATCCAAAGTTTGAGTGCCAACGTGGTCGGAGGGTCCTGGCCGACCCGCCTGCCGAGTTTCAAGATGTTACTCCTTTTTTGAAATTTTGACACCCATGCCCATCCGGACCAGTCCTGCTTTGACACTACGGTCGCTTCTAAGGCCTGGAGAAAATAGTGAAAAATCCAAAGTTTGAGTGCCAACGTGGTCGGAGGGTCCTGGCCGACCCGCCTGCCGAGTTTCAAGATGTTACTCCTTTTTTGAAATTTTGACACCCATGCCCATCCGGACCAGTCCTGCTTTGACACTACGGTCGCTTCTAAGGCCTGGAGAAAATAGTGAAAAATCCAAAGTTTGAGTGCCAACGTGGTCGGAGGGTCCTGGCCGACCCGCCTGCCGAGTTTCAAGATGTTACTCCTTTTTTGAAATTTTGACACCCATGCCCATCCGGACCAGTCCTGCTTTGACACTACGGTCGCTTCTAAGGCCTGGAGAAAATAGTGAAAAATCCAAAGTTTGAGTGCCAACGTGGTCGGAGGGTCCTGGCCGACCCGCCTGCCGAGTTTCAAGATGTTACTCCTTTTTTGAAATTTTGACACCCATGCCCATCCGGACCAGTCCTGCTTTGACACTACGGTCGCTTCTAAGGCCTGGAGAAAATAGTGAAAAATCCAAAGTTTGAGTGCCAACGTGGTCGGAGGGTCCTGGCCGACCCGCCTGCCGAGTTTCAAGATGTTACTCCTTTTTTGAAATTTTGACACCCATGCCCATCCGGACCAGTCCTGCTTTGACACTACGGTCGCTTCTAAGGCCTGGAGAAAATAGTGAAAAATCCAAAGTTTGAGTGCCAACGTGGTCGGAGGGTCCTGGCCGACCCGCCTGCCGAGTTTCAAGATGTTACTCCTTTTTTGAAATTTTGACACCCATGCCCATCCGGACCAGTCCTGCTTTGACACTACGGTCGCTTCTAAGGCCTGGAGAAAATAGTGAAAAATCCAAAGTTTGAGTGCCAACGTGGTCGGAGGGTCCTGGCCGACCCGCCTGCCGAGTTTCAAGATGTTACTCCTTTTTTGAAATTTTGACACCCATGCCCATCCGGACCAGTCCTGCTTTGACACTACGGTCGCTTCTAAGGCCTGGAGAAAATAGTGAAAAATCCAAAGTTTGAGTGCCAACGTGGTCGGAGGGTCCTGGCCGACCCGCCTGCCGAGTTTCAAGATGTTACTCCTTTTTTGAAATTTTGACACCCATGCCCATCCGGACCAGTCCTGCTTTGACACTACGGTCGCTTCTAAGGCCTGGAGAAAATAGTGAAAAATCCAAAGTTTGAGTGCCAACGTGGTCGGAGGGTCCTGGCCGACCCGCCTGCCGAGTTTCAAGATGTTACTCCTTTTTTGAAATTTTGACACCCATGCCCATCCGGACCAGTCCTGCTTTGACACTACGGTCGCTTCTAAGGCCTGGAGAAAATAGTGAAAAATCCAAAGTTTGAGTGCCAACGTGGTCGGAGGGTCCTGGCCGACCCGCCTGCCGAGTTTCAAGATGTTACTCCTTTTTTGAAATTTTGACACCCATGCCCATCCGGACCAGTCCTGCTTTGACACTACGGTCGCTTCTAAGGCCTGGAGAAAATAGTGAAAAATCCAAAGTTTGAGTGCCAACGTGGTCGGAGGGTCCTGGCCGACCCGCCTGCCGAGTTTCAAGATGTTACTCCTTTTTTGAAATTTTGACACCCATGCCCATCCGGACCAGTCCTGCTTTGACACTACGGTCGCTTCTAAGGCCTGGAGAAAATAGTGAAAAATCCAAAGTTTGAGTGCCAACGTGGTCGGAGGGTCCTGGCCGACCCGCCTGCCGAGTTTCAAGATGTTACTCCTTTTTTGAAATTTTGACACCCATGCCCATCCGGACCAGTCCTGCTTTGACACTACGGTCGCTTCTAAGGCCTGGAGAAAATAGTGAAAAATCCAAAGTTTGAGTGCCAACGTGGTCGGAGGGTCCTGGCCGACCCGCCTGCCGAGTTTCAAGATGTTACTCCTTTTTTGAAATTTTGACACCCATGCCCATCCGGACCAGTCCTGCTTTGACACTACGGTCGCTTCTAAGGCCTGGAGAAAATAGTGAAAAATCCAAAGTTTGAGTGCCAACGTGGTCGGAGGGTCCTGGCCGACCCGCCTGCCGAGTTTCAAGATGTTACTCCTTTTTTGAAATTTTGACACCCATGCCCATCCGGACCAGTCCTGCTTTGACACTACGGTCGCTTCTAAGGCCTGGAGAAAATAGTGAAAAATCCAAAGTTTGAGTGCCAACGTGGTCGGAGGGTCCTGGCCGACCCGCCTGCCGAGTTTCAAGATGTTACTCCTTTTTTGAAATTTTGACACCCATGCCCATCCGGACCAGTCCTGCTTTGACACTACGGTCGCTTCTAAGGCCTGGAGAAAATAGTGAAAAATCCAAAGTTTGAGTGCCAACGTGGTCGGAGGGTCCTGGCCGACCCGCCTGCCGAGTTTCAAGATGTTACTCCTTTTTTGAAATTTTGACACCCATGCCCATCCGGACCAGTCCTGCTTTGACACTACGGTCGCTTCTAAGGCCTGGAGAAAATAGTGAAAAATCCAAAGTTTGAGTGCCAACGTGGTCGGAGGGTCCTGGCCGACCCGCCTGCCGAGTTTCAAGATGTTACTCCTTTTTTGAAATTTTGACACCCATGCCCATCCGGACCAGTCCTGCTTTGACACTACGGTCGCTTCTAAGGCCTGGAGAAAATAGTGAAAAATCCAAAGTTTGAGTGCCAACGTGGTCGGAGGGTCCTGGCCGACCCGCCTGCCGAGTTTCAAGATGTTACTCCTTTTTTGAAATTTTGACACCCATGCCCATCCGGACCAGTCCTGCTTTGACACTACGGTCGCTTCTAAGGCCTGGAGAAAATAGTGAAAAATCCAAAGTTTGAGTGCCAACGTGGTCGGAGGGTCCTGGCCGACCCGCCTGCCGAGTTTCAAGATGTTACTCCTTTTTTGAAATTTTGACACCCATGCCCATCCGGACCAGTCCTGCTTTGACACTACGGTCGCTTCTAAGGCCTGGAGAAAATAGTGAAAAATCCAAAGTTTGAGTGCCAACGTGGTCGGAGGGTCCTGGCCGACCCGCCTGCCGAGTTTCAAGATGTTACTCCTTTTTTGAAATTTTGACACCCATGCCCATCCGGACCAGTCCTGCTTTGACACTACGGTCGCTTCTAAGGCCTGGAGAAAATAGTGAAAAATCCAAAGTTTGAGTGCCAACGTGGTCGGAGGGTCCTGGCCGACCCGCCTGCCGAGTTTCAAGATGTTACTCCTTTTTTGAAATTTTGACACCCATGCCCATCCGGACCAGTCCTGCTTTGACACTACGGTCGCTTCTAAGGCCTGGAGAAAATAGTGAAAAATCCAAAGTTTGAGTGCCAACGTGGTCGGAGGGTCCTGGCCGACCCGCCTGCCGAGTTTCAAGATGTTACTCCTTTTTTGAAATTTTGACACCCATGCCCATCCGGACCAGTCCTGCTTTGACACTACGGTCGCTTCTAAGGCCTGGAGAAAATAGTGAAAAATCCAAAGTTTGAGTGCCAACGTGGTCGGAGGGTCCTGGCCGACCCGCCTGCCGAGTTTCAAGATGTTACTCCTTTTTTGAAATTTTGACACCCATGCCCATCCGGACCAGTCCTGCTTTGACACTACGGTCGCTTCTAAGGCCTGGAGAAAATAGTGAAAAATCCAAAGTTTGAGTGCCAACGTGGTCGGAGGGTCCTGGCCGACCCGCCTGCCGAGTTTCAAGATGTTACTCCTTTTTTGAAATTTTGACACCCATGCCCATCCGGACCAGTCCTGCTTTGACACTACGGTCGCTTCTAAGGCCTGGAGAAAATAGTGAAAAATCCAAAGTTTGAGTGCCAACGTGGTCGGAGGGTCCTGGCCGACCCGCCTGCCGAGTTTCAAGATGTTACTCCTTTTTTGAAATTTTGACACCCATGCCCATCCGGACCAGTCCTGCTTTGACACTACGGTCGCTTCTAAGGCCTGGAGAAAATAGTGAAAAATCCAAAGTTTGAGTGCCAACGTGGTCGGAGGGTCCTGGCCGACCCGCCTGCCGAGTTTCAAGATGTTACTCCTTTTTTGAAATTTTGACACCCATGCCCATCCGGACCAGTCCTGCTTTGACACTACGGTCGCTTCTAAGGCCTGGAGAAAATAGTGAAAAATCCAAAGTTTGAGTGCCAACGTGGTCGGAGGGTCCTGGCCGACCCGCCTGCCGAGTTTCAAGATGTTACTCCTTTTTTGAAATTTTGACACCCATGCCCATCCGGACCAGTCCTGCTTTGACACTACGGTCGCTTCTAAGGCCTGGAGAAAATAGTGAAAAATCCAAAGTTTGAGTGCCAACGTGGTCGGAGGGTCCTGGCCGACCCGCCTGCCGAGTTTCAAGATGTTACTCCTTTTTTGAAATTTTGACACCCATGCCCATCCGGACCAGTCCTGCTTTGACACTACGGTCGCTTCTAAGGCCTGGAGAAAATAGTGAAAAATCCAAAGTTTGAGTGCCAACGTGGTCGGAGGGTCCTGGCCGACCCGCCTGCCGAGTTTCAAGATGTTACTCCTTTTTTGAAATTTTGACACCCATGCCCATCCGGACCAGTCCTGCTTTGACACTACGGTCGCCCCACACAAACAATGTATTTCACTTATAATAGCACTCATTGTACACGTTTAAACATTTCTTGGAAAAAATAAATAGTTAAGAGAATGTTGGTGATGGTCCCCAGAAAAGAGAAATTAGTGCAAATTTTCGCACAGTGCCGCGTAGCGAATATAGACAGTTTGGACAAATAACAGCGGCTGAATAATTCAACATAATGTTCCATACACTACTAACAATCAAAAAATGGGGAACGGTCATTTTAACTTTTTCGGAACTTGTTTTTATCAACGACGGCCCACGAATACTCCATATCTGGGAGAATTCCTTTCACAAAATTTCACAAAACAGCTTTACTACCAGCTTGCATGCTATTTACATAGGTCTGGCTCCTTGTAGTTTTTCCTAAGATGTATCTAATTGTCTGTTTAGGGGTCATCATAACGCTGCCAGCGTCCTATTGCGTTCATTCCCTTCCATTCAGAACTGTACGACTTCCTTGCAGCGATTGCTCCCTGCGCCTGTCACGTCAAGTCGCCCATTGCTTATTATCCCAGAGAGGAATATGAAGAGTTCTTTTCACATGGTGTAGGTAGGTTATATTTAGGTTGCATTGAGCAGCACGTGCAAAGGTAAATTGTCTTTGCAGCAACAGAAAATCCAATAGTGCTCCGTCACACGAGTGAGCTTTAGTTTCTGTTAACTGCCACGCCTAATAAACAACGGTGTAGTCGGCATGTCACAATCATTTATTCAGAATGTCGTCCACAGTGACGGAAAAGAAGTCGACTGCATTGGCACGTCATATTATGCCTGCATGTAAGATGCAATGATTTAAAGGAGGCAGCTCACCTGTGGGATTGGTGCCATTGTGGACGAGGTATTGAAGAGAGTAAAATTATGCATCTTCCTTTCCTTCCCACAACAACAACCCCCACCTACACTTCCCTCCCCTCCCCTTGCCATTGGTGAAACAATGTTGCACTGTTAGTAAACCTGCCAGGGCTTTAACTCAGTTATTCCACAATTCATATTGAGACTAACATATCTATTCTGTTTTTTTTGTTGTTTTTTTTTGGGGGGGGGGGGGGGGGGTGTTGCTTTGGTTTGTTTGTTTGTTTGTTTGTTTGTTGTTTAACGCCGCTCACAGCAATATTCCAGCTATATAACGGTGGTCTGTGAATAAGAGCAATGACCAATAGAGGTATCCAGCGCTATAGGTCAGCACTGTGTACTGGGTAAAGTGACACACAGTGAGCCAGCTCACACATCCCGACCACCTGGCTACAGTGGGCTGACAACATGGGTTCTATGGGCCTGATATACAGCAGGCACACTGGGATGATTGGATAGTCACAGAAAGCAAGGCACGCCTTTCTGGGTACCTTTCATTTGGTTTTATTAAAACCCTGCAACTGTCATGGAGGACAACAATGCACTGGTGCTGCATTTGGTATATGATTTCATGTGCACTCTTTGTTTTGTCCAACAGTTTATGTCACTGAAAAAGTTACAAGTTGAACTTGGATCTGATGTGGTTCTCTTCATAATGTAAATAGTTGTAGTCAGCCTCAGTGTCTCCTGGTAGCCTCAGGGTTAAAGTGTTCACTTGTCATGCCAGGTACTGGTTCAATTCCCGAAATGAGTATAATGTGTGAAATGTGTGAAGCCCATTTCTGGTGTCTTCTGCCATAATGTTAATGTCAAAAGTCACATTAAACCATGCAGTCACTCACTCACTGAGAATACAGTTATACTTACACAAATACCACATTAATTTCACCTTGTCAAGCAAACTAATTATACATCTTTCTTTTAAAACTTATGTCAAGGGGTTTAGAGCTACTCAGATTAACATTACGAGACAATGGTCACCAGTCACAGGGTCAAGAGCTCCTGAAGAGTATAATACTAGTTAAATGTTCGGGGGTGCTGAGTAAACCTTGTGGGTTCAGTGATAATTTGTTGAAGACTAAAAGTGACCTACAAATATTCTAGTCATTTAAGGATACTAAGGTAATCAATCTATATTGATATTTCCTGCCACTATTGAATCAATACCTATGTCAATTGCATTACCTATCAATCAAATCAATCAAGCCCCAGTATTGACAACTTTAAGTATGGTAAAAGGCGACTAACGGGATCGGGTGGTCAGGCTCGCTGACTTGGTTGTGCATGTCATCGGTCCCAATTGCATGGATCGATGCTCATGATATCAATCACTGGATTGTCTGGTCCAGATTTGATTATTTACAGACCGCCGTCATATAGCTGGAATATTGCTGAGTGCGGCGTTAACCAACCAACCAACCAACCAAACTTTAAGTATGTTACAACTGTTGTAGCCATTAATATGTGCATATGTATCCCAGATAACATAATGACACAGGCTAGGGTGTGAGGTCTGATTATTTATTTTCTGTCGTGATAAACCGACACCCTGGAACAATGAATACAATAATAAACATACAATTATATCTAGTACATCAAAACCCAAGCAGATTAAATAATAATCTACTACACTTGTAGCTATACATGATATATCATTTATAACATTTCACAATTATAAGCTGAGATATGTAAGTTTAGTGGATTTACACAATCAATATATATATGGTACAATAAATATAATATTATGTAACAATGCAAGCAATATATAAGTAGATCCATATATATATATATATATATATATATATACCCGGTGAATCCCACTGGGGTGTATTTGGGTGGTCACAATCCCTCGTGAAAACCTGTTCATGATTTTAAATACATCATGAAGGTATGTTTATCTACACACATGAACATTACATGTAAACTATCATCAAATTAATACAAAATACAAGTTACTGAAATCACAAATGTCCTAGATTAACACAGACACACATATAGTGAAATGAAATATATCTAGTATACATACACTCACCATACACACTAATACTAGTAAATAAGACATGTTTAAATATAATTTAGGATCTATATAGACATTTAGTAAACTAAAGTGATTTTCATAATTATACTGGCATAAAATACACTTATAACTTTAACTACTAACCTTTATATAAGTATATGCTTTCTTCCAGTCCAGTGCACTGTGAAGTATCGATGCAAAGTGCAGGGTGAAAACAAATGGGTTTGAAAGTGGGACACAGAGATTTAAAACTAGCCAATCCAGAGGACGCCTGGGCTTACACTCTGATTGACCACCAAGCAGTTGACTGACCCACTAAGAAAAACATGAAACTCAGAGTATGCGAAGTAGGTGTCAAGATAGTTTTTTTAATATCAGAATTATTGATCATTTATCATATCTGTATCAGAATGCATGAGCTGGTGGCATGTGGTCCTGTGCACAGCGCACAGGTCACAAATCATGTCAAGTTGAGCAACACTGGTCGATGGGAGTAGTTGGATCGACGTTGTTCAGCAGCTAGGCTGTGAATGGGTACCTGGTAGGATGAGATGTCAATGTGACTTTTTACCTTCTAGTACCTCAAGGCAGTTTGGGTTGTATACTCCCCAGGGAGCTAAGAATGATTGTTAAGTGCACACTGATCCATTGAACGGGGTAATAAGTGTACTTTGAACAACCACATAGTGGATGGAAAACAAATGCACTTGTGTTGTATGAAATGTTGAGACAGTATAGATTCTCAAACGTTAAAAAAAATAATGCCAAACAGGCATAATAAAGAAAGTAAAATGACAGGTTTTCAGATCATCTGTATATAATGTGCATGTTAACCTCTCACACAAGACATGTCAGCACAACAGAGGTGCCCCCACAAGGCTTTTGTTCAGTGACCATGACAAAATGAAGTTCAGAATAAATAATCACAATAAATAAAGATATGCACTGAAAGTCAAGTCCCAGTTTAGATGATTGATGGCAGTAATGCCCTTCTGAGATCATAATTATGTTGACAAAATATAATATAATTGTTCATACAGAATATGCCTGTTTCGTGTGGTTGAACTGTTGAACAGTTTGTTACTCTAAGACCATCTTTCTGCTTTTATTTTGATATGGTTTCTATTTTCTTACTGATACAAAATTGTGTTTTCAGAAATGGATGTAATTACTTTGGCTGCTCTGAAAAGAAACGTTTGAGGAGCTGACCATCTTTACAGATGAGTATGAGTATGGCTTTTTTTCCAATTTGGGTTTTCATTTTGTATTTTGTAAAGCCATCTGCAACCTTCACTTGCCATTGGGCTTGTCTGTCATTTCTGCTTTGATGTTGCATTTCCTCCAGTTTGCTGAAAGCAATAGGGTGTATCTCCGCTTTGTCCAGAGCTAGCTGTGCCAGTCTGTCTGCTGTTTCATTCCCATGAATATCTGTGGGAGACAAGGATAATTTACAGTTCAAACATCTGGTATAGGCACCACTAAACACAGAGTAATAAGTTTGTAGTTTAAGCTTGTTTTAACAATTGCTGAATGTCACTTTGCTGAACCATTGTGCATGACATACCCCTCTTCTCACCGGTATTCGCCCACTTCACCTAATTTACCAGTTGGAGACAAACAAGTAATTAGGTGCTCTGTGCTAGACTGGGTTCATCAATCAGGTGATGTGGGTATGGAAAAGACCCCTCCTGAATTCTCAAGGGGTTACCTGGGGGCCCAATAGTAGAACAAAACATGGGTGATAGTGATACTCACATCGGCCCTGAGTCAGCCCTCCTGAATCAGCCTTGTCTGTAGTGGTTGACGGTTTGCCCCCATTTTGTTTCTAGGTTTGTCAGCACCATACCCCTGCTCGTGGGTTTCACCAAAGTGGTAAACGTGTGAGACCTGCATCACTTCGGGCTTCCCCCCACATTAAGCTGACACGTCGCGATATAACTGGAATACTGCTAAAAGTGGCATTAAACCAACTCACTCACTGTATTGCTCTTGTCTTGTATTAACATTTCACAATTATTTGTGTTTGCAAGTGACTATGTAAGTTTAATTTCATTTTTTGCAGTACCAAGGTAAACAAAATTAGATAAGGTGCAATAAAGTAGCAGTTTTGGCTTGGTGAGGTTTTGCTGAGGTGCCGTTTTAACTGTAACCGTTACAGACAACATTCAAAGAGGGGCAGTATGTAATTTTAAATAATACAGAAGTGAAATAGAATTAACCACAGACAAGGAGACTTTAACAATAATGTTACTTTACTCCCTTGAATAACGACGCTACATGCATAGAATCATTTTTTTCATTCAGTTGATAGTTACAGTTCATGTACATACCTTCTTTAGATAATCTATATCAAGTTTTAGAAAGAGTAGTTGGGGAGACACTCGACTGGCTGAATGAGACACGGAAAAACTCTTCACTGCTCGTGCCGCAATAGGAGGCGCCAAGAGCACTTGCCGGCACCGGAAGTAAAGTGGTCAGCGTCTGTTTACAACTGTGGCTGCACAGTGACAGCAATGTCTACACTCAAGGTAAGTATTCCCATTACTCAGCTGCCATTGAAAAATGTAATCAGATGTAGCAAATACAGTTAAATAGGTAACATAAAGTTGGATTACTGTCTGCGATCACCATGCAGCTGGACAGCTCTTTCCAGAAGTACTTGAATGTCACATGTCTCCTTCCCACACACATTCGTATTTACTTTTATATGATCGTATTTAGGGAATATTGCTCTATAGCTGAAACAATACCGGCGCAACATTAAATTTGAACTACCCCGTATTCGACCCAATAAGCGCCCAGGGCGCTTAAAATAAAGACAGAAGGGGTGGGCGCTTATTGGGACCAATTCAGAGTCAAATTGGCGTAAATTCATCAGTAAGCCTATCGATATTCTTCTGGTGCTGGGGGGCTAGGGAGATAAACTGTTACTTACATTTTACTGGTGAACATCTCCTCATTAACCGACTACAAAAGATTCTTGACCGTATGAAAAAAACAGGTGAGTAAATCTTACTTGGGCATCGGGGAAAACGGGGGGGGGCTTATTGGGACATGGGCGCTTATTGGGTCGAATACGGTAACTGTCTTGAACTGTCAATTTCAGGGCAACCACGACGTTTCGGATCAAATTAACAAATTTCAACTGGTCCCGGTTTATATAAAATACTCATTGAATTACTGCAATTGTGTATTCATCATTAGTCATAATAGTTTTTAATTGAAGCTAATCATGGCTGGATATTTATATCATCCTCTGCATTTGATATGAACTTCAATACTGTCCTCACTTAATAAGCTCAGGTTGCCACCATCAGTGTAAATTTATGTCATAGGTATTGATACTTCCTACACAAGTCATTTGTCAGTCAGTCAGTCAGTCAGTAAGGGAATTGTTTTTGTATCCAAATCGTGTGTGATTCTTGTCTGTATGATAAATCAGGCTTTTATTCACAGTGGATGCCATGAGAGCAATCCCAAGAGTTAAAAATTCTGTGGCACAGTTAAAATTGCAAAGACACACTTGGAAATAACAGTTTTTATCAGCAATGTTTATCATTTAAAGCAAGGGGTGAATGTATTTTCACTCAGATAGGCCTGACAAACACATGGAATATGATGGGCATATCCTCGTTTCATGCACAGTGGGATTATTAAAATGGACAAGGGGATTCAGAAATATTAGAATGGTCTGTTTAGACTAATGACCAGACACATATGGGCCTTTGTTTAGACTAATGACCAGACACATATGGGCCTTTGTTTAGACTAATGACCAGACATATATAGGCCTTTGTTTAGACTAATGACCAGACACATAGAGGCCTTTGTTTAGGTGAGGTGAGGTGAAATTGGGTTTAACGTCGCGTCCAAGATTATTGCACTTATATAGCGACGTGCATGCACGTGTATGTGTGTGTGTGGCTGCTTGTACTAGTCCGGACTGATGCCGATTTATAGTGCTAGCTCACTGAGATACCATGCCGCAGTTTAACATGAATACCCCACTCAGACACAGTATACTGACTCCGAGCCGACCAGTCCTTGTTTTAGCCCCTTAATGCCGAGCGCCAGACAGGGTAACAACAAGTACAATCTTTTAACGTCTTTTTGTATGACGCGGCCCGGGATCGAACCCTGGACCTTCCGCTCTCCGGGCGGACGCTCTACCACAAGACCACGGAGGCGGTCCCTTTGTTTAGACTAATGACCAGACACATAGAGGCCTTTGTTAAGACTAATGACCAGACACATATAGGCCTTTGTTTAGACTAATGACCAGACACACATAGGCCTTTGTTTAGACTAATGACCAGACACATAGAGGCCTTTGGTTAGACTAATGACCAGACACATAGAGGCCTTGGGTTAGACTAATGTCCAGACACACATAGGCCTTTGTTTAGACTAATGACCAGACACATAGAGGCCTTTGTTTAGACTAATGACCAGACACATAGAGGCCTTTGTTTAGACTAATGACCAGACACACATAGGCCTTTGTTTAGACTAATGACCAGACACACATAGGCCTTTGTTTAGACTAATGACCAGACACATATAGGCCTATGTTTAGACTAATGACCAGACACATAGAGGCCATGGTTTAGACTAATGACCAGACACATATAGGCCTTTGGTTAGACTAATGACCAGACACATAGAGGCCTTTGTTTACACTAATGACCAGACGCATATAGGCCTTTGTTTAGACTAATGACCAGACACATATAGGCCTTTGTTTAGACTAATGACCAGACACATAGAGGCCTTTGTTTAGACTAATGACCAGACACATATAGGCCTTTGTTTAGACTAATGACCAGACACATATAGGCCTTTGTTTAGACTAATGACCAGACACATATGGGCCTTTGTTTAGACTAATGACCAGACACATATAGGCCTTTGTTTAGACTAATGACCAGACACATATAGGCCTTTGTTTAGACTAATGACCAGACACATATGGGCCTTTGTTTAGACTAATGACCAGACACATAGAGGCCTTTGTTTAGACTAATGACCAGACACATATAGGCCTTTGTTTAGACTAATGACCAGACACATATAGGCCTTTGTTTAGACTAATGACCAGACACATATGGGCCTTTGTTTAGACTAATGACCAGACACATATAGGCCTTTGTTTAGACTAATGACCAGACACATATAGGCCTTTGTTTAGACTAATGACCAGACACATATGGGCCTTTGTTTAGACTAATGACCAGACACATATAGGCCTTTGTTTAGACTAATGACCAGACACATATGGGCCTTTGTTTAGACTAATGACCAGACACATAGAGGCCTTGGGTTAGACTAATGACCAGACACACATAGGCCTTTGTTTAGACTAATGACCAGACACATAGAGGCCTTTGTTTAGACTAATGACCAGACACATAGAGGCCTTTGTTTAGACTAATGACCAGACACACATAGGCCTTTGTTTAGACTAATGACCAGACACATAGAGGCCTTGGGTTAGACTAATGACCAGACACACATAGGCCTTTGTTTAGACTAATGACCAGACACATAGAGGCCTTTGTTTAGACTAATGACCAGACACATAGAGGCCTTTGTTTAGACTAATGACCAGACACACATAGGCCTTTGTTTAGACTAATGACCAGACACATAGAGGCCTTTGTTTAGACTAATGACCAGACACACATAGGCCTTTGTTTAGACTAATGACCAGACACATAGAGGCCTTTGTTTAGACTAATGACCAGACACATATAGGCCTTTGTTTAGACTAATGACCAGACACATAGAGGCCTATGTTTAGGCTAATGGCCAGACACATATAGGCCTTTGTTTAGGCTAATGACCAGACACATAGAGGCCTATGTTTAGACTAATGACCAGACACATAGAGGCCATGGTTTAGACTAATGACCAGACACACATAGGCCTTTGTTTAGACTAATGACCAGACACATATAGGCCTTTGTTTAGACTAATGACCAGACACATATGGGCCTTTGTTTAGACTAATGACCAGACACATAGAGGCCTTTGTTCAGACTAATGACCAGACACATAGAGGCCTTTGTTCAGACTAATGACCAGACACATATAGGCCATATTTCCACAAAGGATCGAAAGAAGAATGAGAAATGCATAGTGTGAGATAGGATAAGTTTTATGGATATACAATTTTTTGTAAAATTTACAACTTTGTTGCAGCGGAGGAACATGGACCACTGCCACACCACGACGCACAGCAGAGTACCCGGCACACCTGGAGCAGTCGCCGCTGTGGCACTCGAGGGTTGCTGTGAGCACTCTAGGTGAGGACCCGTGAAGATTCCGGGGTAGAATAGGTCTTCAGCAACCCATGCTTGTCGTAAAAGGCGACTAACGGGATCGGGTGGTCAGGCTCGCTGACTTGGTTGATGCATGTCATCGATCCAAATTGCGTGGATCGATGCTCATGACATTAATCACTGGATTGTCTGGTCCAGACTCAATTATTTACAGACTGCCGTCATATAGCTGGAATATTGCTGAGTGGGGCATTAAACAACAAACCAACAACCAACAACTCTAGGTAAGACACTACTAGTTTGGGTGATTAGTTTTTTTAGAAGCTTCAAACGCTTGTTTAGGCCTGTTTCCACTAAGAATTGAAAGAAGAATAAGAAATGCATAAAAAACCATCACAAATCACCCAAAGCGGATATAATGATAATAAATGGAAGAGCTTTGACCATTTTGCGACCTATGAAGAGTTTAAGTGGCCATGTCCACATTCCCACAAGTAGCAGAACTTCTGTGCCACCTTCATAGTATGAGGAATCTCAAGGGTTCAGTATAAAGTACCTTTCTTGCAGTGATTAGTTCAGTGTGAGTGTGAGTGTGAGAGAGAGTTATTGTGTTGTGGACATTTCAGTCTGCATGTATTTGCAATATTTACATATTTGTTTGTGACAGACCGAGATAGCTCATTCTTCAATACAGACAACAGAAATATACGGAAATTTCACACTTTCGATGAATATACAGAAATTTCACACTTTCAATGAAAAAAGACTATGTTGTACTAAAATATAAGAATTAGTAAAGTGAACTTGTAACTAGAGAGATGGGTGAATCTGCTCAGGTCATTCATATTCTTCATGGGATTCATGGCCCATGTCAAAAGTACACAGATAAGGTCACCTGAGTTTGGTTGTTAGCTATCTATAAATGTGACTTTGTCGGACATTCCCCTGGGGTGTAAATTTAATGTATTCCAGCTAGCACTGACATATGTAGACAAAAACCACAAACTTGTGTTTTATCAAAGATGTTTAACTTTGCTTAATTAGCATACAAACAGGGAATCATGTGGATGGATTATAAAATATCAAAAGTAGGGTCGTGATAGTATATCATAATTGCTGAATCTGATTTTGTGTAGCAGAACCTATAGACAAATAAGAAAAATATGCACAAGGCAAATCTGTAATTTATGTATTGTATTTACATGTAGTTTCTCAGACAAGAGTGAAAATGGATATGACTTCAATAATTTTCCTATCTAACATGAATACCACAATACAAAAGAGTTAAAATTATGTTTATTTCAGCAATGTATTACAAAATGTGTTTCTGTATTAAATATAAAAGTTACTACAATCATACACAGAACATGGTAGTTTATTCATGTTTCATAAAAGAAGGTGGTCATGGATCAATTCCATACATGGTTGGGGGGATGGGTGGCCCAGTCGTCTAAGGCGCCACGATTCGCTGTGCAGAGTTGCGTCCCTTGGGCACGCCAGAAACCTATGATTGTGGGTTCGAATCCTTGTTCGCCCCGATTATGTTTCTAGGTTTGTCAGCACCATACCCGTGCTCGTGGGTTTCTCCGAAGTGGTAAACGTCTGAGACCTGCATCACTTCGGGCTTTACTCCCACATTAAGCTGACACGCTGCAATATAACTGGAATACTTTTTTAAGCGACGTTAAACCCAACTCACTCACTCACCCATACATGGTTGAGGCTGTCTAGAAAATATCACCCTAAAACATATTTTCAACTGTAAAAAATGAACAAATCTTTAAAGCTCAAAGCCATTAATGGTCAGTTGTTTGCCTTCCAGGTACAATCAGATCATTGCAGAGCTTTCTACATTTATGGAATATGGTTCTGACATTCATAACATGATGTGATCGTGAGAAATTCCTCAAACTTACAAACACAAATGTTTGGGCTTCTACTACCTCCAACAAGCATCTATGTTATAACCTGGTGACATAAGTAAACATGGAAAGGAATCCAACACATTATTCAAATGTGGACAGAAAGCATGAAATTCAGGCCAGAATTAAGCCAGGGATACATTAAGCAGCTTTAAAGTTCTCATACATGTGAGGCTAGGTAATAAACTTTACCAAAAAGTAGGAAGTAAAGGGGTTGATTTGGGCCAGCAATATCAAACACTGACCAGGTGAGCCACATCGACTGTCAAAGCCAAGGAAGGGAGATGACCCCTCAAGTAGAAGGAAGCTCTTTGAAACCACAACATGCGAGGAAATTACACGACTATCTATTGATTCATTTAGTTAAGACTTTGAAATACTCTCAGGAACTCACAAATATGTTCTGTTTAAATGCTTTTCGGTGGCAATACATGCCAATATCAGTTATTTGTCAGTTTGACGGAAAGAAATTAAAAATTCCATCTAAACTATCCCGACTCAAAACTGCTTGTCGAACAACTGATTCTGATTTGTTGTTGTAGAACCTGTATCCACAGGTGTTTGCATCGTGTTTTCTCTAAACCCCATCAAGCTTGAATAATAATTACTTAGTTTCGTGATAATTAACACAATTGGTAAAATTGTTTCATTAATTGTGTAATAAAATCCAACATAACATACAGTGAGAATGTTGTTAGTAAATATTAATCCATATTTTATTAATGATTCTGTGAAATAATGTGACACTATTCATTTTACCGTATTTTCTTGTGTATAGTGTGCACGTTTTTTCCACAGCTGTGTAGAAGGGGGTGCGCATTATACATGCCATAATGAGTTTTAATTTTTTTTCGTCCAAAATACTGAGTCCGCTAGAGGGGTGTGCGCACTATACTCAAGAAAATATGCTATAAGTCTTTGACTGGCATTGTATTCTTGCACAATCCTGTTTTGGTGCCATGTATGTTTTCCTTGTAAAAGGAGATAACTCGGATTCAAAACTGTATCCTTGGGAGGAAAATATTTGTTATTCTGTTCAAAATGGGAGTAATTTTATGTTCTTATGTTACCAAGTTCTGAGGAATTTTAAGACTGTAACTTTCATCATGATTCCTCTTACTCTTCCCTGGTCCTGTTCTCAGTGTAACACAAGTCACCTCCACACAGCCAGAACATTAGTACTACTGTAACAGGATGAACTGGGAAATGGGGGAACTTGTGCTGATGTGTGCTGCAGACCCGTGCTTCCCGTAAATGGCGACTATGCTTGTGGTAAGAGGCGACTAACGCAATCGGGTGGTCAGGCTCACTGTCTTGGTCAGCGTAACCCACTTGCGTGGATTGATGCTCATGATGTCAATCACTGGATTGTCTGGTCCAGACTTGATTATTTACTGGCGGCCATCATATAGCTGGAATATTGCTGAGTGCGGCAATACATTCTACTCCCTCACTCATACATTCTACTCCCTCACTCATACAGACATTCTACTTCCTCACTCATACAGATATTCTATTCACTCATACAGACGTTCTACCTCCTCACTCATACAAACATTCTATTCACTCATACAGACATTCTACTCACTCATACAGACATTCTGCTAACTCACTCATACAGACATTCTACTCACTCATACAGACATTCTACCTCCTCACTCATACAGACATTCTATTCACTCATACAGACATTCTACTTCCTCACTTATACAGACATTCTACTTCCTCACTTATACAGACATTCTACTTCCTCACTCATACAGACATTCTATTCACTCATACTCACAATCTACCTCCTCACTCATACAGACATTCTACTCACTCATACAGACATTCTGCTAACTCATACAGACATTCTGCTACCTCACTCATACAGACATTCTATTCACTCATACAGACGTTCTACCTCCTCACTCATACAGACATTCTATTCACTCATACAGACATTCTACTAACTCATACAGACATTCTGCTAACTCACTCATACAGACATTCTATTCACTCATACAGACATTCTACTTCCTCCCTTATACAGACATTCTACTTCCTCACTCATACAGATATTCTATTCACTCATACAGACATTCTATTCACTCATACAGACGTTCTACCTCCTCACTCATACAGACATTCTGTTAACTCATACAGACATTCTATTCACTCATACAGACGTTCTACCTCCTCACTCATACAGACATTCAACTCACTCAAACAGACATTCTGCTAACTCACTCATACAGACATTCTACTCACTCATACAGACATTCTGTTAACTCATACAGACATTCTGCTACCTCACTCATACAGACATTCTGCTACCTCACTCATACAGACATTCTATTCACTCATACAGACGTTCTACCTCCTCACTCATACAGACATTCTATTCACTCATACAGACATTCTACTCACTCATACAGACATTCTGCTACCTCACTCATACAGACATTCTATTCACTCATACAGACGTTCTACCTCCTCACTCATACAGACATTCTATTCACTCATACAGACATTCTACTCACTCATACAGACATTCTACTCACTCATACAGACATTCTACTCACTCATACAGACATTCTACTTCCTCACTTATACAGACATTCTACTTCCTCATACAGACATTCTACACACTCATAGAGACATTCTACTTCCTCATACAGACATTCTACACACTCATACAGACATTCTACCTCCTCACTCATACAGACATTCTACACACTCATACAGACATTCTACACACTCATACAGACATTCTACCTCCTCACTCATACAGACATTCTACTTCCTTATACAGACATTCTACTCACTCATACAGAGATTCTACTCTCTCACTCATACATTCTACTCACTCATACAGACATTCTACTTCCTCATGCATACAGACATTCTATTCACTCATACAGACATTCTACTACCTCACTTATACAGACATTCTACTTCCTCACTTATACAGACATTCTACCTCCTCACTCATACAGACGACCGCCTCCGTGGTCTTGTGGTAGAGCGTCCGCCCGGAGAGCGGAAGGTCCAGGGTTCGATCCCGGGCCGCGTCATACAAAAAGACGTTAAAAGATTGTACTTGTTGTTACCCTGTCAGGCGCTCGGCATTAAGGGGCTAAAACAAGGACTGGTCGGCTCGGAGTCAGTATACTGTGTCTGAGTGGGGTATTCATGTTAAACTGCGGCATGGTATCTCAGTGAGCTAGCACTATAAATCGGCATCAGTCCGGACTAGTACAAGCAGCCACACACACACATACACGTGCATGCACGTCGCTATATAAGTGCAATAATCTTGGACGCGACGTTAAACCCAATTTCACATCACCTCATACAGACATTCTACCTCCTCACTCATACAGACATTCTACCTCCTCACTCATACAGACATTCTACTCACTCATACAGACATTCTATTCACTCATACAGACATTCTACTACCTCACTTATACAGACATTCTACCTCCTCACTCATACAGACATTCTATTCACTCATACAGACATTCTACTCACTCATACAGACATTCTACTCACTCATACAGACATTCTATTCACTCATACAGACATTCTACCTCCTCACTCATACAGACATTCTATTCACTCATACAGACATTCTATTCACTCATACAGACATTCTATTCACTCATACAGACATTCTACTACCTCACTTATACAGACATTCTACTTCCTCACTTATACAGACATTCTACCTCCTCACTCATACAGACATTCTACCTCCTCACTCATACAGACATTCTACCTCCTCACTCATACAGACATTCTACTCACTCATACAGACATTCTATTCACTCATACAGACATTCTACTACCTCACTTATACAGACATTCTACCTCCTCACTCATACAGACATTCTATTCACTCATACAGACATTCTACTCACTCATACAGACATTCTACTCACTCATACAGACATTCTATTCACTCATACAGACATTCTACCTCCTCACTCATACAGACATTCTATTCACTCATACAGACATTCTATTCACTCATACAGACATTCTATTCACTCATACAGACATTCTACTACCTCACTTATACAGACATTCTACTTCCTCACTCCTACAGACATTTTACCTCCTCACTCATACAGACATTCTACCTCCTCACTCATACAGACATTCTACCTCCTCACTCATACAGACATTCTACTCACTCATACAGACATTCTATTCACTCATACAGACATTCTACTACCTCACTTATACAGACATTCTACCTCCTCACTCATACAGACATTCTACTCACTCATACAGACATTCTACTCACTCATACAGACATTCTATTCACTCATACAGACATTCTACCTCCTCACTCATACAGACATTCTATTCACTCATACAGACATTCTATTCACTCATACAGACATTCTATTCACTCATACAGACATTCTACTACCTCACTTATACAGACATTCTACTTCCTCACTTATACAGACATTCTACTTCCTCACTCCTACAGACATTTTACCTCCTCACTCATACAGACATTCTACCTCCTCACTCATACAGACATTCTACTCACTCATACAGACATTCTACTCACTCATACAGACATACAGACATTCTACTCACTCATACAGACATTCTGCTAACTCACTCAATCAGACATTCTACTCTCTCATACAGACATTCTACTACCTCACGCATACAGACATTCTATTCACTCATACAGACATTCTACTCTCTCACTCATACATTCTACTCACTCATACAGACATTCTACTTCCTCATGCATACAGACATTCTACTTCCTCACTCCTACAGACATTTTACCTCCTCACTCATACAGACATTCTACCTCCTCACTCATACAGACATTCTACTCACTCATACAGACATTCTACTCACTCATACAGACATTCTACTCACTCATACAGACATACAGACATTCTGCTAACTCACTCAATCAGACATTCTACTCTCTCATACAGACATTCTACTACCTCACGCATACAGACATTCTATTCACTCATACAGACATTCTACCTCCTCACTTATACAGACATTGTACTTCCTCACTTATACAGACATTGTACTTCCTCACTTATGCCTGTCTACTTCCTCACTCATGCAGATGTTCAAATTCCCTTGCCACACAATCAGTACCTGATCGACCTTTACCGGGTGACACTATTCTTCAATGGAAAACATGGAGTCATCTCCTGTTGAAACACAGCTGGTCAGACAGTGGCCAGACAGAGATCCACCTTCTTGTGTCTGCACATTGGGACTCAGTGGCTGGCCAGAGGTTACCATGGATGAAAACTTTGAATTCCTGCAAATACCCAGCCTCTATTACATCATTGCCCTAATCCTGTATTTTGGCTGTCGTCACACAAAAATATCTTCCGAGTTGTAACAGTCGTCTTCACTCTCAGCTATCCATAGTCGTATGGATAATCATCTTCTACTGCCCAATGCCCTTGTGCATGAACAAGGCGGGATTCTCAGCTTTCCTGTGTGTGCTGGCATATTTTCTAGCACACTTTCGTGGTTTGTAATACTATCATGTTTATAGATACTTAGTATCTTGTTATTTTGGTGGGGGGCGGTCGGGTAGCCTAGTGGTTAAAGCGTTCGCTCGTCACGCCCAAGACCGGGGTTCGATTCCCGACATCGGTACAATGTGTGAAGCCAATTTCTGGTGTCCCCCCGCCATGATATCGCTGGAATATTGCTAAAAGCGGCGTAAAACCCCACTCACTCACTCACTGTTATTTTGGTGGATTAAGTTGAATTGATCACATAGGTATGGAGACATGTTCTTGGGTTGGCTGGCATCTACTTCTTCGTTGGTCCTGCCCCATTTGTCAGATACCCCAGTTGTTAGACAGTGGAGTAGAGATGGCTTGTCAAACTATGTGAGATTTACCTGTTGTTAGACAGTGGAGTAGAGATGGCTTGTCAAACTATGTGAGATTTACCTGTTGTGGTAATGGGCCAAGCTAAATAGACTTGATATTCCTCTGTGTCACTGAGATCAAGACGTTTTGAAGTTAATGGGTAACATAACTGATCTACTCATTACGGCTGGGACGAGTCCAAATTTACTACCCGGGTACCCACCACCCTATTATCTGACCCTACCCGGGTACCCGTTGTAGATATTAAGAGATGGGTACAAAGTGTCGTATTTGGAAAAGTTTGACCGTAGCCCTGGCAAAATGTATTTAGATACACGTGTAAAACGATCTGGTCATGCAAACACTAAAGTTTACTGCATGAAGTTTTAACTTTATTCAAACATATAAAAGTCAGAAGGAATGGGCGCATTGTCAGAAAGAAATGGGAACATTAGTGACTTGTAATGTAACCAGTAGTTTCAGATAATTTTTGTCATTAAACAATATATCACGTGACTAACCACGGGTCCGGGTAGTCCTGTGGGTACCCGAGTCCAATTCAGTACCCACCCGACCCGAGTACCCTAGTTACCCGTACCAGCCCTACTACTCAGATATATGATTATATATTGTTTTATTATCCCCCACCGCGCGAAAGCGCGAAGCGGGGGGATATAGTATTCACGACCGTCCGTACGTCCGTCCGTACGTCCGTACGTCCGTCCGTACGTCCCACCTGTTTGTTGCCGCGATATCTCAAGAACTAAACACTGGATTGTCTTCATATTTGGAACTATGGTGTATATACAGACTCCGCAGACACCAGTCGGTTTTGGTGACCTTGATCCCATTTTCAAGGTCACAGCAGGCATATCTGCTTTTGGAGTTGGAAAACAGTGTTGCCGCGATATCTCAAGAACTAAACACTGGATTGTCTTCATATTTGGAACTATGGTGTATATACAGACTCCGCAGACACCAGTCGGTTTTGGTGACCTTGATCCCATTTTCAAGGTCACAGCAGACAAATCTGCTTTTAGAGTTGGAAAACGGTGTTGCCGCGATATCTCAAGAACTAAACACTGGATTGTCTTCATATTTGGAACTATGGTGTATATACAGACACCGCAGACACCAGTCGGTTTTGGTGACCTTGACCCCATTTTCAAGGTCACAGCAGGCAAATCTGCTTTTGGAGTTGGAAAACGGTGTTGCCGCGATATCTCAAGAACTAAACACTGGATTGTCTTCATATTTGGAACTATGGTGTATATACAGACTCCGCAGACACCAGTCGGTTTTGGTGACCTTGATCCCATTTTCAAGGTCACAGCAGGCAAATCTGCTTTTAGAGTTGGAAAACGGTGTTGCCGCGATATCTCAAGAACTAAACCTCTCGATTGTCTTCATATTTGGAACTATGGTGTATATACAGACACCGCAGACACCAGTCGGTTTTGGTGACCTTGACCCCATTTTCAAGGTCACATCAGGCAAATCTGCTTTTGGAGTTAGAAAACGGTGTTGCCGCGATATCTCAAGAACTAATCGCTGGATTGTCTTCATATTTGGAACTATAGTGTATATACAGACACCGCATACACCTGTCAGATTTGGTGACCTTGACCCCATTTTCAAGGTCACAGCAGGCAAATCTGTTTTTGGAGTTGGAAAACGGTGTTGCCACAATATCTCAAGAACTAATCGCTGGATTGTCTTCATATTTGGTACTATGGTGTATATGGCGGGGGATATTTCGTCACTCTGTGACAAATGCTTGTCTTATACCTGTATTGGATTTAACTAATGAACTGTTTGATCATGAAAACAACTGAAATTTATAAGTTCTCTTTATAACTTTCTTTATTTACATGGTACAATCGACACCGAATGTCATTACCATAATATTAGAATTAATCTCAGAATTACCTCTGCTGTACGTTGTAGTCTGACTACTGTAAATCTTGAAATGAATGCACCTCGATCCAATTGAATGATACTGCTGGCCCCTAGCCAAAAACGTTACTCAGTATGAATGTGACTCCTTACCTTAATCCAACCTTAATCCAATCAACCAGTAAATATTATTAGTTGTGTCCTTATGGCAAAATCAATACATAGTGCTTTCCTAAAAACAAGAGATAAAGCATGTGTTTATTCTGTTGACTGGCATTATGGAAGTTCAAAGGAAATAAGATAATTGAACCAACTCAAGTTAAATTTTCATCTCCAATGTTCGACATGAGCGATTAGATCTCTTGACCCCAGCAGTGACAATTCACTGAATGTTTATATGTAATTTCTAGTGTTTGAATGACATTGTTACATACAACTGCTGCTCAATATACAATGATGTGGAATATACATAGTTGTTTGTGTTTATGTCCAAGTTCGTATTTCTGCCATCCAAAATGTGAAGTGAGGCGCCTTATTATTGATTGTCATTTTGAGATATAAATGCAATGTTTAATCAAGGCGAGCAAAGACCACTAGCTTGCATAGTTTGCATTTAGATTAAGCTCACATTAATTTCAAGATTTACAGTATTTGAAGTTTGAAAATATAGTTGATAATATACTCAATATAAAAAGGCGGCCCATGGTGAATACGTCACACATTGTATTATGAACATATTTCTTAAAAGTTTTGTTTTTATAAAATAAATAGCAAAATGTTTGTTTTTTTCCTGTAGAATGACCCAATTAAAGATGTGTCTTTAAGACATGTATAGAAATATTATTACTGGTAATGGTTCCAAAGTGAGAAATGAAGTACCTTGATGTAGTAATACATTACACCTTAATGAATTGGCTATTAAAGCCAATGAAAAACAAAGCCTTTTTAGTATATCCTCATCAGGTGTTTGAGGGTTTTGACAAACGGGGTAGGATCGGGACTAATCCCATCAGTCAGACAGGCCATTTGTCATACACCTTGTTATTGCCAATCGTCATACAGTTGAGTAGGGGGTTAATTAGAGCACTCACCTTAAGCTGTAATGGGATGACCCAACACTCTGAGTTAAGGTCTTTGTTACAACAACAATGTTAAAGTCATAAAGGGTGAGTTGTTGTGAGCTGGTTATCTTGTGAGAAGAGGGTATTAAAATGATCAAAGTCACTGTAAGTTCTTTTACTAACAAATAATTAATATGTTGTTTTAATAAATACTTTGCCCTTTGAGGTTAATAAATGTAATTCATGTAATCCTATGAAAGGAGACTAGAGATGTTTGAGCTGAGAAACTGTCAAACTGATGAGATGTATTTTGTGATTACACACATATGTATAATTACTGTATCAATTGCATCATTCACATTCAACATTCATATTTTTCATGTTGGAAAAGAAAGTCATGTCCCCGGCACGGGAACCCAAACAGCCCTCCTAGGCCATCTCCAGTCATTAACTCACCTCAAACGTCGTTACATCCAAGATCACAGCACTCACCAGCACCAACTGGGATTTCGAACGTCACCATAACACACAAGCCCATATACAGGGATTCGGACATTCATTGTAAGCCGGCCGGCTGCCATTGCAACCGAATGCCTCACCCCCAAGCCAACCCCACGGACTCTCGATACAAAGAACCAAAGCATAGATAAGTTGCTACCTGATCACCCCTACTTCATCAAAACTTATATTTATCCTCCCACTTTTATGTTCCCCAATGCAATGTTTGTACTTCAACGTATAAACCATGTAAATAGACTGTAAATACTCATCAATTCTCATCCAACTGTAAATTATTTCATTGATTGATTGTTTGTATATCACCCATTATCTTGTATATACCCACCTACCCCCACCACCGTTCCCACCCCCCTCTCCCAAATCATGGACACTACATACTCGCCCCCCATGGACCTCCCCTCCCCACTCCTATCCACTTCCATCTTCTCCACACCCGATCCCAAAGAATTTCCAGGCCTTCCCACTACACAAAACATAAATATAATACCCCCAAATTTTGGACTAGACCTGGAAATCATCACCCCCTCCCGACCCATCACTTAAACACCTATCCCCCCCCCCCAAAAAAAAAGAAAATCAACATCAACAAAAATAACAAAAGGTCCATTGACTCCCCAACAGAAATCCAACAAAACACCAAAAAAACCTGTGACAAACAAACACCCCCCCAGAACACTACCCAAAACCCACCCACAAAACAAATTCTCCTAGCCTTCCACGCAAACTCCATTACACCACTAAATGAAACCTTCTCAGCCAACAAATTCGCAGTCTGCCTCAAAAAATTCAAATCTAAACTTCAAATTCATTAACTCCTGCGGGAGAGGTTTTAAAATTACCTTTTACGACCAATCCTCCCTCAACTTGGCTATCAGAACCCCCATCATTGATGGTCTAAATATCAATTGGCAAATTCCCCGATGGCAAACAGAAATACAAGGAGTGATTTACCTCAACACACGTGGCACCTCAGACGACATTCAAGATAACATCAACATGTCCAACCAATTCCCCACACAACCCCAAATTACCAACTTCAGAGCAATAAACAAACGCCAACTCACCCAGGGTAGACTCACCAAACAAACCATCTTTCTTACATTCAAAGCAACCTCATTACCAAACTACATTACCTTCGGAGCACTAAACTACAAAGTTCACCCAATCAGAAAAAACCCGCCCCAATGTATCTACTGCCATTGTTTCGAACATAAGGCCTCCGACTGCAAAAAAACGCCCCTGTGCCCTAAATGTGGCTCTGAAAATCATGCCATCCAGGAATGCTCCTGGGCCCCATACTGCGTTAACTGCAAATCAGAGGGCCACACCTCAAACCAGAATACATGCCCAACAAAACAAAAATACATACTCAATCTAAAAAAAACCCTAAAACAAACTGACCTCCCCAAACCAGCCAAAATCCCGCTCCTCCAGTATTACTCAGAAGACAACCCTGAAGACCCCTACCGCCTCTCCGACCATGACCTTGATTCCTCATTGAGCTCCTACACACAACCACCCCCCCTACCCCCATCCCCCCAGCCCATGCCACCATCAACTTCAACTCACCCACGGGCCACCAACCAAAAACCAACCAAACCCACACCACCCCCTACCACCACAACCACAGTCGACATCCATCCCATACCATCCACAACTACAGCCCCCCCCTCCTCCCCCCTACATACCGTCCCCCACACAAACCTCTACACTCTCAAACAACACTCAGACCACAGCTCTCCTACCATCCCCCCCCAACCCTCATCCACCATACCCAAAAAAACGCTAGCATTCCAAACCCCTACCCCCATACTCCCCACATACCCCCCTCCCCCTTCACATCCCATACACACAACCCCCACCCCCCATCCAATACACACAACCCCCCCTACCAATCCCCACCCCCCCATCCACCCCCCCCACCCCCACACACACACTTCCAATCCACTCCATATCTCCAAACACAGAAGAGAATTCCTAACAAACAAAATACATCAACTTAAGTCCACACCCTCCGCAAACATCACTCCACAAAAACTGTACAATAACTCAAACAAACTAGTCGAATTTATAATCGCAGCCATTATTCTTAAACACCCTACTGCCAAAAAACTCCACACATTAGCTACCAAGTCCAAAATCTACCAGAAGTCTTTTGCATCTCTCCAAACAGCTAGCCTCAAACTAAAAAACTAACATTCCAACCTACCCTACCCCCCCCAGTCCATCCCTACCCCCCAGCACAACCCCCCTTCCAATCAACCCCCCAATCATGTCCATCATCCAATGGAATTGTAATGGCCTTCGGGCCAACGGACACGAACTAAAAGCCCTCATCTCTCTTAAAAAAATACTACCCCTCATTATTGCACTCCAGGAAACCCTACTTTCATCCAAAAAAGACTTCCAAATCCCCCAATTCCAATTTCTACGTAAAGACCGACCCCGACAACCAAACACCCCCGGCCCCCCTCACGGAGGACTTGCACTATTTATCCATAACTCACTAAACTACAGCACCGTCCCCATCCCCACCCCCAACCTGGAAACCCTGGCACTAGATACAACCTTCCACAAAACTAATTTAAGAATAATAAATATCTATCATACTAAAACCAAACCTTTTACCTCCCAGGACCTTGATATTCTGTCCAAGCATATCACCCATAACACCATCCTACTCGGAGACCTTAATGCGCACCACCCGCTCTGGGGAACTAAAAACTATACTGATAAATTCGGGAGACTTCTGGTAAAATGGATAGACAAGGCAAACCTCATCTCACTCAATGATAACCAACCCACAAGATACCCAACATCCAGACTACAAAACCCTACCGCAGTAGACCTATCACTAATAACAAACAGACTGTCCAATCTAATTAGCTGGGATGTTCATAACAACACCTGGGGAAGTGACCACTGCCCCATTAACATCGAAACTAAATGCTCTTCAAATCCCCCTTTATCCACTAACGAACCTCCTTTAGAAACCACCCAGCAAATACAATTCAACTTCCAAAAAGCCAATTGGCAACTCTTTACCAAACTATGCAACCAAACAGACCCCAAAAATATACAAAACAGCAACATAGACACATTCAACACCAACCTTACTAACACGTTATTCCAAATCGCAAACCAATGCATACCCACAACCAAACCCGCCCCCTCCCACAACCCAGTACCCTGGTGGAGCGCGGACATCCAAAACTCTAGAAAATTAAGGAAAAGAGCCCTGAATAGAAGCAAACGAGATAAAACAAAAATTCCTGATTTCATTCATCTCAGAAACCATACCAAACAGCTCATTAAAACGGCCAGAAAAAAACACTGGCAGCTTTTCTGCAAAACCCTCAAACTTGGCGAAAATAATTCAAGAAAAATAAGGAACAAACTTAAATCCCTAAAAGGGACATTTCGAAAATCAGTCCAGCCCAACTTCAAAAACTGCTCATCCAATAAAGATAAAGCCAATCATATAGCTATTCACTTTGCCAAGACCAACCAAACACCAACTACCCCCCCCCCCCCCCCTTCCAAGACACAATAAAAAACCACCACCCCTACGAAAAGCGCCCCGACTTAGCCCATCTCTCCATCAATAAAACCATCAATATACATGAACTTCTACATGCACTCCATAACAAAAACACAGCCTCAGCCACAGGACTCGATAACATAAGCTACATAATACTAAATAAAATCACACCTCAAATACAACAATTATTACTACAACTCTACAACCAAATATGGTCAACAGGCACAACACCACAAACATGGAAACACGCAAAAATCATTCCAGTCCTGAAGCCGGGCAAACCCCCCAATGATCCCGACTCCTTCCGTCCCATATCCCTAACCTCCCACATATGCAAAATCCTTGAATCAATTATCAATAATAGACTTAAGCATCACATCTCCATAAACAGACTAATCAGCCCAGACCAGAGCGGCTTCACAAATAACAGACAAACATTAGACCACATCCTACACCTAGAACAAGACATAAGGACAGCGCAATCAATGAAACAATACACCCTGGACATCTTTATAGATGTCAGCAAAGCTTTCGACATGGTTTGGCATAACGGCCTTCTTAAAAAACTCGAAAACAATCATATCAATGGGAGAATACTAAACTTAATTCACTCTTTCCTAACCGACAGACATATCACTGTTTAATCCCATTAAACCCTATCTGACACTCACCCCATTGAAAACGGCACCCCACAACGAAGCATCTTATCGCCAACTCTATTCAATTTTATGATAAATGACATATTCTCAGATTAAAAAAATAAAGAAAAAATTACCACAGCAAAATTCGCAGATGACGTTTCCCTCTGGACCTCCTCGGCCTCCATCAATTTACAAAAAAACAGAATGCAATCTGCTTTAAACAATATCCAAAATTGGGCTTCCAACTGGGGATTCCAAATCAACACCAAAAAGACCATTGGCATCCTTTTCAAAAAACAATATATGCAAAATTACACACCCAAACTTCACCTTAATGACAAAGAAATTACATACCAAAAAGAAGCTAAGTTCCTAGGGGTTACATTTGATCAACATCTTACATGGGGCCACCATATATCAAAATTGGTCAACTCTTGTGAAAAAGATTTATACCTAATGAGAGCTATTAAAGGGAACGATTGGGGTCTGACAAACAAACCATCCTCAACATCTACAAAACACTTATTCAATCCAAAATCGACTACGCTGCTCCGGTCCTAAGTGGCATTTCAACTACTAACTACAACAAAATTAAATCAATCCAATATAAGGCCCTCAAAATAGCCACCGGCACTAGGACTGGTACCTCACACCATGCCTTACTACTCATGACCAACACTCTCTCCACTACACACAGAATACAACAGACAATCCTCAACTACTGGGCTGGGGCACAACACAATCCAATCTTTAAAACACTCAAACAAAAATATAACAACATTAACAAACAAATGGCAATCAAATTCAATAAATCCCCTGACCAAGCCCCATACATGACCCACCTACTCAAGCTAATACACACCCACAATCTAAGCAATATAACACACACACCCCTCCCTCCAATACATAGCCGACCTCCCATCCCCCCCAGTAGACACACCGCTCCACGAATTATTTATACAAAGCCCCGGTACTCCAACTGCAAAAAAGGCCGAAGCAACCCTTAGACACCTCCACAACAACTGGCCGACACACACTCACATTTACACCGACGCATCACAAAACAATGGGAAAACAGGACTAGGAATACACGTAGACCAACAACCCCCCGTCACAACAAACTTTCACTATAAAAACTTCACTAACAATAACACAGGGGAACTATTAGCCACCCTTACAGCAATTCACGCCATCAAAACAATTAACCAACAAAAATTTCTAATAATATCAGACTCACTAACCGCACTTAAACAAATTCAAAACAAATACTCCAGAACACGCCCAGACCTCATCAACAACATTATTACTCTCATCACCCAACTCAACAATAACAACAAACAAATCAGTCTACTCTGGGCCCCGGGACACACAAATATACCAGGCAGTAACACAGCACACCTCGCAGCAAAGATAGCCACCCAACAGCCCTCATTAGAAATCTATTTCCACACCTCCAAAGCAGAGTTAAAAAACAAATTTAAAAGGTCTTTAAAACTCCAAAACTACAACAATATAATCCAAAACACCAACTCGCAATGGCTCAAAACACTTTTTACGCAATACAATCTCAAATGCCGCAACTTTAACAGCTCTAACCACTTGGACAATATAATATAACGAATCATCAGTGGAAATACCAACCTCAACCACAATTTACACAAACAAGGCAGACACCCGGACGGAAAATGTACATATTGTAATCAACCAGAAGACTTGTATCATATTTTTAACAGCCTTCCTTCATATTGCACCCTTCACTCTGAACTTTATCACGCTATCCCTCCTAACTATAAACAAAACCTCACACTACTTTTCAACCCTTCCAACCCTTTCCCCATCTTCAACGCAATAACCCAATTTATGATCAAAGCCGACCTTATAGACCGATTTTAGAACCTCCCAAACAAATCTATACAACATAACTATGCCCTAGTAAACAAACAACCCAACTTTCAGATCGGGATCGAAATTTCCAACACGAGTCGTCCTCTCCGACGTCCGTGCCTATAACCCCGGTTATCCATACACTAACTTAATACAGTCGTTAAGCCAGCCGGCACCACCAACCAATAACAAGCCCACACCGCTCGCCACCAAACCACTTCACAACACCACCACCCCCCCCCCCCTGGGACAACGGGCTTATACAGCTCTAACATTTAACCCTTTTTTCTTTATTTATCTATTCCCCTTACTTAAATAATGTAGCCTAACTACATATCTTCAATCACCCAATATGCTATACACCTACCTCAGTGTTCCCCTATAATATATAGTAAAGGCCCTTAACGCTCCCTCCTAATAACAACACCCATAATAATACTCTCGAAGTATCATCACAAGTACAATCTAGGTTACCCCCCGGCTAGTTACAGTTTTTTTGGTATGGTGATTTTCATATTTAATCTATTCATCTTTATTTCCCCACCTACCCCGTCCGCGAAATGCAATAAATGCGAAGCGGACGTAAAACCTATAAATCAGTCAGTCATCATTCACAATCATGGCTCTGCGACTTGTAGAATACGTTACGTCAGCCCGCGGTACCCAGCAGGTTCTCTGTGAAGGATACTTGTTTAACAAGAATGCAACAAGACAGACAGCACAACACTGGCGTTGTGTAATTAAATCTTGCTCCGGCAAGTGCACTACTGTTGGCGATTTTGTGAGGAATGTGTCAGAGCACAACCACCCCAGAGAATTCAAACCGAGTTCGTTTTGTCAGCAACTTGAGGAAGAGCAAGATAGGATACAACCCCGATACAGCAGCTCTACAACCAACAGATCGCTGAAGAAGATGATGACCAAGCCCAAGCCCTCCCTGCCTTCCCCAGCATGAGCAGTGCCCTTTACCGCCACAGAAGGAAGACCACACCCGTCCTGCCCCAAACCAGAGCCTAAGTTGACCTAGATGATGCCTGGAGCCATACATCAGATGGGGACCGCTTCCTCCTATTTAACGATGGAGAAAAAAATAAGATCCTTGCCTTTGCCACAGATGAGCAGCTACAGATCCTACAAGGTGCTGAGACGATATACATGGATGGTACCTTTACCGCCTGCCCTGCCCTTTGGGATCAAGTGTACATACTTCACGTCAGAAGTGGATCTGCCAGATATCTTGTAGTTTATGCTTTGCTACCCGACCACCAGATGCCAACATACAGAAGACTGTTCAGCCTTTTGAAGACCAATGTTGCAGCCACCCTGAACAGAGAACTTGCCACCACTCCCCTTCAGACAGATTTTGAACAAGCAGCAATCTGTGCCATCCAGTTGATGCAGATCAACCCCGGTGCACTTGAACCAAGTAGAAAGCGGGTCTACCGTGAGGTTGACAATAGACTCCAGAGACTGAAAGATCAGCTGACCCAAGGAAGGAAAAGTCTGATCCAGTTCCTTGATGCTGCAGGTCACCTATTGAAGCTTGGAAAGCCATTATCCGCCATTATGATGCTTTGAATGTTGAATTAAGTAATTAATTCTTGTTAAACATGGTTCATATTTATAATATTATGTTGAATAAACCATACTAATTTATTAATTACTTTTCTTCTTTACAATTTGTTTTCTTACAATCTGCAAATGAATTAGCACAAGATCATTCATATTTATAATCCTGGTGTTCCCTATAATACAAACTTAAACATAAACACACCATATTGATAGGTAGAAGGCAGGGGGTTAGTGGTCCAGTCATGCATAACCTATGTTGTTTTAAGCTTTATGACAAATGGCCTGTTGTTTTAAGCTGTATGACAAATGGCCTGTATGAACGCCCCCTCTCCCCCCCCCCCCCCCCCCCCCTCCACAGTTAATGTATTTCGGAGATGGGGTATAGGTTGGGAATTATGAATAAGAATATAATAAGAAATATACACTAATCACCATACCCCAAAAACTATAACTGAAGGGAAAATAACTATCTACCAATACCTATGTCTATAGTATACTACTCAAAAGAAGTTAAGGATCACCCGATTCTTTCATATTACTACAGGTAATCTCTCATTTCAGGGCAGATTAACAATTGTAATATGAAAGAATCGATGATCCTTAACTTCTTTTGAGTAGTATATATACTTATAATGTATGTCTATGTATTATATTTTAATTTATTATTACAAGGGGAGGTGTAAATATTTAGATGAATTTGGAAAAATGGTAATAATTTAAAACCCAAGAATTTGATCTGACAATATTATGTTAGCTGGTACAGCTACTGCTACCCTAATATAGTATTAACGAAATATGTATAAAGTATAGCATAATCATGATAATAGGTTATAAATTTATTACAGATAAGCTGTAATTAGAAATGGGGCCTACTAAAGATATAGAAAGGGAATATGAGCCTAGCCTAAGTCTATAATCTGTGGGGTGGGGAGTCGTGGTGGTGGGGTAGGGAGGCGATTGCTGGCAGTGAGAGGTGAGCCTAGTCTAAGTCTATAATCTCTGGGGTGGGGAGTCGTGGTGGTGGGGTAGGGAGGCGATTGCTGGCAGTGAGAGGTGTTGTTATGGCCTTGACATTAGCAGTTAGCTGGATTATTGATGTCCTATGTTAAGAAAGGAAGAGGGGCGAAATGGGCTTAATAAATTGAGAATGTACCGATGTTAAAAGCAAGTATATGGGACAGAATACTATGTTTCAAATAAGATGCCACGAAACTATAGGTCGGCACTAGCCAGGATTAGGTGTGGCATGGCTCCTTTTCGTGTGGAAAAGGGTCGGTATGAAGGTGTACCTGTCCATAGTAGAAAATGTGTTCACTGTTATGACAGCATAGAAGACCATAGGTCCATGTTTGGTTTCACTGCATATTATATGACGATATCAGGGCAACTCTTTTACATGAATGTATTGTGAAATCTTATAATTTTTAGATAAACCTGATATCGACAAACTGTGTTTAATTTTCATTGATACCAGTGTGTGTTTTATATTTGCCAAGGTCTGCTTTTTTAATTCTAAATCGTATAAAGCATGTTTTTTTTGGTTTTTTTATAAAGCATCTTTTATATGGATAACATTTTACTGTATCATCTTTATAGCATATATGTATGAATTTTAAAATAATTTGTCTCTCATAATTCTTGTGAATGGTTCTGTACATTCTATCAACGTTTATTTGTACAAAGCTGTTTTATGTATGTACAGAAGTGAGACACTAATAAACTATTGTCTGTCTATGTTGGGGCGGTCGGGTAGCCTAATGGTTAAAGTGTTCGCTTGTCACGCCGAAGACCCGGGTTCGAATCCCGACATGGGTACAATGTGTGAAGCCCATTTCTGGGGTCCCCGCCGTGAAATGCTGGAACATTGCTAAAAGCGGCGTAAAACCAAAACAAACTCACTCACTCACTCACCCACCCACCCACCCACTCACTCACTCACTCACTCACTCACTCACTCACTCACTCACTCACTCACTCACTCACTCACTCACTCACTCACTCACTCACTCACTCACTCACTCACTCACTCACTCACTCACTCTGTCTTTGTTAGTGGTATGGATAAGTGAGATTTCGCAAGCGGACGTCGTAGAAGACAGTCCCCGCTGGATTTTTCGATCCGATCCCAAATGGGAAAAACATGTGTTTACATTATGATATTTTGAAGCAGAGTTTGTATGGGATGTTCTAAACTTTGTCAGTGATTTTAGCATTAAGAATGAAATTGGTAATTGAGTCGCATATTGCTGGAGGGTTGGATGAATCGTAAGGAAATATTGTGCTGATAGTGACATGGGATAGAGTGATATAGTTGAGAATGGAAAGTGCTATAAAGTGGTCAGTCTTTAAAAAATTGGTCTAGGTCTTCGGGAATGAGTGAGTGAGTATGGTTTTACGCCGCTTTAAGCAATATTCGAGAAATATCTCAGCAGGGGACTCCAGAAATGGGCTTCTCACACTGTACCCATGTTGGGAATCGAACCCTGGTCTTCAGCATGACAAGTGAAAGCTTCAACCACTAGGCTTCCCGACCGCCCCTCTTCAGTTTGAACAGTTAGTATTTTGATGTCTTTTTTGCTTATATAGATAATAGTTTAGATTTGTATCGCCACTGATAAAACGGGATATTATTTTGTCAAAAAGGGTCAAATTGTTAAAGTTGTGGCTTTTATAGATTGGTTTATTAAATAGAGTCTTAATCAAGGTAGAGTTAGAATTTTGAATAAGATTTTGAAAATTTTGAATTTTGATGGATTGTTTAATTTTTGATTTCATCTAGGCTTTAGTAGTGTGAAAATCAATGGTTGGGGATGGATGTGTTATGGCAAGTATTACTGTAATGCCTGCAATGTTGTTACCAGGTGTGTTGGAGTGGCCAGGTACCCAAAGTAGACTTACAGATTTGTTTTCTGATTTTAATTCTGAAATGAAATGGATAATGTTGATTAAATCAGGTCAGATATTTGAATATTTGTTTTGCATTTCTTTTAGTGGGCCAAGGGGGTCTGAAATAATTAAAAAGTTGTTTTGTTCATAATCTATTTTTGATTGTATTTGTGTTCTGTATTTACTAAGAAGTGTTTGGTTGCCCGAACCCCAGTTGGTGCCTCTGATGGCCCTCATTAGATTTAAATCTTTATCACAAGAGTTGACCAGTTTTGATATATGAGGTGTCCAGGTGAGGTGTGGGTCAAATGTGGCTCCTAGAAATTTTGCCTCTTTTTGAAATGTGATTTCTTCATTGTTTTGGTATAATTTGGGTGTATAATTTATCATATGTTATTTTTTAAATAGCATGCCAATAGTTTTTTAGTGATTATTTTGAAAGCCCCACTTATTGGACCATTTTGGAATACTGTTAAGTGCAGACTGTATTTATGTTTTAATTAGGTTTAACAAAGATGAGGAAGGAAATGTCGCCTGCAAATTTGGCTGTAGATATATCATTGTTTTTTAATAGAATTTGGAAACATGTTGTCAATCATGAAATTATATAAAGTTGGTGACAAGGTGCTTCCTTGGTGGGTATCTGATAATGTTTGATGGGATTTAACTGTGATATTTCTGTCTGTTCAGAATGAGTATGAAATTTAAAATTCTCCCATTAATGGCTTTATTTTCTAATTTTTCTAATTTTTGAATGAGTCCATCATGCCAAACCATATCGAAAGCTTTGCTGAAGTCTATAAATATGGCCAGTGTCTGTTGTTTTTATGCCTGTGCTGTCCTGTTCTATATGTAAAGCGTGGTCTAAAGATTGTCTATGGTTTGTGAAGCCACTCTGGTCTGGGCTAATAATAAATGAGATTGTTTACTGAGATATGATGTTTGAGCCTGTTATTATCCCCCGCCACGAAGTGGAAGGGGGTTATAGGAATGGGTGCCGTCCGTCCGTCCTTCCGGCTGTCACATTTCGTTTCCGGAACAGATCTTGAAAACCGTACCATATTTCTTCACCAAACTTGACACATAGATAGATCTAGTGGTGAACTGGTGCCTTTTGATAGTTTGGGATATTAAAAAAATTATTTTTTGAGTTTCCATGGCAACGACTTTGATTTAGACTGAAAATGGTGGTAGTCCTCGTTTCCGGAGCAGATCTTGAAAACCGTACCATATTTCTTCACCAAACTTGGCACATAGATAGATCTAGTGGTGAACTGGTGCCTTTTGATAGTTTGGGATTTTTAAAAAAGTTATTTTTCGAGTTTCCATGGCAACAACTTTGATTTAGACTGAAAATGGCAGTAGTCCTCGTTTCCGGAGCAGATCTTGAAAACCGTACCATATTTCTTCACCATACTTGGCACATAGATAGGTCTAGTGGTGAACTGGTGCCTTTTGATAGTTTGGGATTTTTAAAAAAGTTATGTTTCGAGTTTCCATGGCAACGACTTTGATTTAGACTGAAAATGGAGGTAGTCCTTGTTTCCAGAGCAGATCTTGAAAAACGTACTATATTTCTTTACAAAAAGGCCCAGTGAACATAGTTCACGGGAGCTAATGCATTGCACACCCCTGACATGTCATATTGGCAGGGGATGTGAGTATTTCATGCTTGTTTATAATTGATTCCAAAATTTTACATAAATGGGAAGTTAGAGATATGAGCGGTATGAGTCCGGCTCATTTTTGGGTTTTTCTGGTTTCAAGACTGGTACTACTTTTGCATGTGTCCATGTTGATTGTGTCGTGCCTGTTGTCCATATTTTGTTGTACAATTGTAAAAGTAAATTTTGAATTTTGTTGGGGATTTTATTAAAAATAATGTAACTCTTGTAGTCAAGACCTGTGGCGGAGGCTGTATTTTTGTGTTTTTTTAAAGTCTGTTTTCAATTCATGTATATTAAGTATTTTTTGATTGGTAGGTGGGTGTGGTTTGGCCTTTTTGTGAATGAGGGATGTTTTTTTATGGTGTTTTGGAATCTGGGTGAGTAGTTGGTGGAGCTGCTGGTTTTGGCAAAATGGGCAGCGATAACATTAGCTTTCTCTTTATTTGCAGATAGGTCCTTAATGTTTGGATAAACTTGGTTTTTTTAAGTACCTTTCATGGCTTTAATTTTTTTTCCAAAATTTCTAGTATTATTTTTGCAAAAGGATTGGCAGTGGCTTTTTTTGCTGCCTTTATGAGTTGTTTTGTTTTGTTTCCAAGATTTATGAATAAAGGTAATTTTGAATGGCCTCTCTTTGATTTATTGAGAGCCTTTTTTCTTAATTTTCTTTTTTTTCAATTTCAGAGCTCCACCAGGGGACTGACTGGGTCCTGCATGTGGTTAGTGGTACTAGTGGGGATGCATTTAATGGCTATTTAATGTAATTTGTTAGTTAGTTTTGTGTTGAATGTGACTCTATGTTTATGTCATGGATTTGGTCTGTGTCTGTTTGGTTGCATAGATTTGTAAATAGTTGCCAGTTAGCTTTTTTTTAAATTACATTTCATTTGCCGGGGGTGTCAGTTGAGAGGGTCGGTAGATGGCATATATTTAATGATATTTTAATTGGGCAGTGGTGGCTGCCCCATGTGTCATTAGACCGCCTGGAGAGCGGAAGGTCTGGGGTTCGATCCCCAGCCGCGTCATACCAAAAGATGTTAAAAGATGGTACTTGTTATTACCCTGTCAGGCGCTCGGCATTAAGGGGCTAAAACAAGGACTGGTCGGCTCGGGTTCAGTATACTGTGTCTGAGTGGGGTATTCATGTTAACCTGCGGCATGGTATCTCAGTGTGCTAGCACTATAAATCGGCATCAGTCCGGACTAGTACAAGCAGCCACACACACACACGTGCATGCACATCGCTATGTAAGTGCAATAATCTTGGACGCGACGTTAAACCCCATTTCACCTCACCTCACCATGTGTCATTATGAACTTCCAAGGTAGTTTTTATTTAAGCGATTACTAGTAGTTACTGTTATGCCATCTGCAGATGGATTTTGAAGTTGAATCATTGGATAATGTGTAGCTTGGTTGTCCTTTAATGAAATAAGGTGTGCTGCTATCTATCCAGCCTACTGATAGTCTTCCATATTTATCTGTGTAATTTTTTGTGCCCCACAATGGATGTTGTGCATTGAGGTCCGCGGGGATAATGGTATTGGGTTCAATATATTTTTTTAGTATTTCCAGGTCATCATTATAAAAGGGTATTTTTGACTGAAGATTTGATTTTTGGGTAATAGGAAGTAAAGTTAATTATAGGCTTTAAAGTGGATGTTTGCAGGGTGGCGAAGGACTTTTGGTAGACTTTGGACTTGGTAGCCAGGTTGTGTAATTTTTTTTACAGTGGGTTGTTTCAGAAGGATTGTGGCAATGTTACTCTCCACTATTTTGTTGATGTTGCTGTGTAGCTGTTGTGGGGCGATGTTTGCAGAGGATGCTATTTTCATGTTTTGTATTGTGTTGGCTCGGTAGGTTGGAACAGAGACCATATAATAGAGGGACGGCCCTCACCAACAGTTTATCATAAACCATCAGCGCTACGGTCTGGCATGTAACTGATACACTGACAGTCGGACAGAGTCATACAGGTGGTCCCTGAAACACTGACACTAGGATGGTGTTATACAGGTGGTCCCTGATACACAGACACTAGGACGGTGTTATACAGTTGGTCCCTGATACACTGACAATAGGACTGTGCTATACAGTTGGTCCCTGATACACACACAATAGGACGGTCTTATACAGGTAGTTCCTGATACGCTGACACTAGGACGGTGTTATACAGGTGGTCCCTGATACACTGACACAAGGATGGTGTTATACAGGTGGTCTCTGATAAACTGACACTAGGCCGGTGTTATACAGGTGGTCCCTGATTTACAGGCACTAGTACGGTGTTATACAGGTGGTCCCTGATACGCTGACACTAGGACGGTGTTATACAGGTGGTCCCTGATAAACTGACACTAGGCCGGTGTTATACAGGTGGTCCCTGATTTACAGGCACTAGTACGGTGTTATACAGGTGGTCCCTGATACGCTGACACTAGGACGGTGTTATACAGGTGGTCCCTGATACACTGACACAAGGATGGTGTTATACAGGTGGTCTCTGATAAACTGACACTAGGACGGTGTTATACATGTTGTCACTAATTTACAGACACTAGTACGGTGTTATACAGGTGGTCCCTGATACACTGACACTAGGACGGTGTTATACAGGTTGTCCCTGATGTACAGACACTAGGACACTGTTACACAGGTGGTCCCTGATACACTGACACTAGGATGGTGTTATACAGGTGGTCCCTGATTCATTGACACTAGGACACTGTTACACAGGTGGTCCCTGATACACTGACACTAGGATGGTGTTATACAGGTGGTCCCTGATACACTGACACTAGGACTATTTTATACAGGTGGTCCCCGATACACTGACACTAGGACGGTGTTATACAGGTGGTCTCTGATACACTGACACTAGGATGGTGTTATACAGGTGGTCCCTGATACACTGACACTAGGACTATTTTATACAGGTGGTCCCCGATACACTGACACTAGGACGGTGTTATACAGGTGGTCTCTGATACACTGACACTAGGATGGTGTTATACAGGTGGTCCCTGATACACTGACACTAGGATAGCTTTATTCAGATTGTCCCTGATACACTGACACTAGGACAGTGTTATACAGGTGGTCCCTGATATACTGCCACTAGGACGATGTTATACAGTTGGTCCCTGATACACTGCCACTTGGACTGTGTTATACAGGTAGTCTCTGATACACTGACACTAGGACGGTGTTATACAGGTGGTCCTTGATACACAGACACTAGGACGGTGTTATACAGGTGGTCCCTGATACACTGACACTACGACGGTGTTATACAGGTGGTCCTTGATACACTGACACTAGGACGGTGTTATACAGATGGTCCTTGATACACAGACACTAGGACGGTGTTATACAGGTAGTATACACTGACACTAGGACGGTGTTATACAGGTGGTCCCTGATACACTGACACTAGGATTGTGTTACAGGTGGTCCCTGATACACAGAGGTTGTGCACCTGTACTAACACTTGTAGCCACAGTGAGGATTCCTGGCACAGATCTCTGAAATATCGAAGTATTTAATTCAAAGTATAAAGCTAATTTTAATATTTTAACCACCATACCCTTTCTCGACGGTTTCGTCAAAGAGGTAAACGTCTGTGACCTGCATCACATCGGTCTTTGCTCCCAAAATAAGCTGACACGTCCGTGAATAACCTGAATACTGTTGAAAGCGGCGTTAAACCAAACTCACTCACTGAATTTTTAACAAAGTGTTTTCATATTTTGCAGGTATAAAGTGTTGATGTCTGTGAAAAAGTTTCAAATAAATGTTATGATACAAATTATTCTGAAGTTGTATACTTAGACAAAATACTTTCAGAGGAATCGGTTAAGGTATGGTATGGCTACTGGTGTCTGTGTAGTTCCCACTGTGTTAAAGTACTTACTGGTGGGGTTGTGTACACTTCATACAAAGACTGGGGACAGGGAGCACGGGTGGCCCAGTCGTCTAAGGCGCAGCGATTCGCTGTGCAGAGTTGCGTCCCTTGGGCACGCCAGAAACCTTTGATTGTGGGTTCGAATCCGGGTTCACCCAAATTATGTTTCTAGGTTTGTCAGCACCATACCCGTGCTCGTGGGTTTCACCGAAGTGGTAAACGTCTGAGACCTGCATCACTTCGAGCTTTCCTCCCACATTTAGCTGACACGCCGCCATATAACTTGAATACTGTTTAAAGCGGCGTTAAACCCAACTCACTCACTCAGTCACTCATACAAAGACTGTAAATAAGGTAGTTGAATGACCTTTGTACCAGAGAAGTTACTGTATTCCGACTGACACACTAGATTTGTTGATAGAATACAAAAAGGGTATATTGTTGCAATAAAATAATCAGATAATTTGTCCTTGTTTGTTTTATCACCTGTACGGGGGACGGTGGAGTAGCCACATTTTGGAAATGTTGACTTATTCACCGAGGTTCGAATCCCTGCATGGACACCGTTTCTGTTGTGGTGTTGCTCAGGACACAATGTCCACTACACACCTTTTGTCGAGAGCATTGTGACAGACTCTTGGTAGTCAACATATGGGGACATATCAGGACGCTGATTAACTGCTCCATGGCGATGACCCGAGGTCAATTCGGCGAACAACTTTTAATCCTTCATTGTAAAAAGAAATGTGCTGCTTAACTTCTGAAGTGAATGAACTGTAATCTACACAATGTCACAAATCATCAATCATATATATTCCCAAGTCATTTCTATTTTTTACGGGCGGTGGGGTAGCCCAGTGGTTAAGCGTTCTCTCGTCACAACGAAGGCCCGGGTTCGATTCCCCACATTAGTTCAATAAATGGAACAGGTTGAACAAAAGCATCTGTCAAAAGCAAGCTGGTTTCCACTGTTGTTGACATTTGGATGGATGTATTTGTAAGATGGACGCAGCATTATATCTGTAGCCCAGCCTCTGAACACCGACGGACTGTGCAGTGCCCAGATGGCCACATGTGCATTGAGTCCAGTAGCTTGGTGCAGACAGGATGTGCAGTGCCGGGATGACCATATGAACATCGAGTCCGGTAGCTAGGTACAAGCAACAAACTGTACAGAGAGGATGACGTCCCGTGAATCAGCATCAAGCCCAACCATTCCACCAGAGGTGTATGACGAGCTTTTCAAAGACCTTTTCAAAGATGACGTTTGTGATGAGATGCATCAAGATAATCGGACCCGTGAAGATCCTGGGAAGAATAGGTCTCCAGCAACCCATGCTTGCCATAAAAGGCGACCCTGCTTGCGCGAATCGATGCTAATGATGTCAATCACTGGATTGTCTGTTCCAGACTCGATTATTTACAGACCGCCGTCATATAGCCAGAATATTGCTGAGTGCGGTGTTACACAACAAACAAACAAAGCATCAAGGTAATTGTGTTCCCTACATACGTAATTAGTCACACATCCAGAACTTGGTCCAAGGCAATGTGGACAGGAATACGGTTTGAACTTTACGATGTGAAACGGCAACAAACATACATGGCAACCAATGGCGACCATTAAAATATGGATAACCCTGAATTGTGTGACTCTGTGTTCTTCAATAACCTGAGAAAAACTGATGGTAGCAACTATGAACAATCCACTTGGAGAGGTATGCAACCAAGTACTGAAAGACATCTACATTCAAATCACTTGGAGTATGTTGCTTACCGATGGTACTTTTTCAAAGCTGAATCATGTTATCAAAAAATAATCAAAAGGTGCTCACTTTGGATGTTTGCTTGTTTGTTGGGAGCATGATACTCACACACTTGTTTTTTTAATGTGAACAGCGCACAATGATTGGTTAGCTATTACGTGATCATAAAAAGCACACTTTAGCTTAACCGTAAATAATGCTTACGCAATCCCGTGAGTATGGTGCAAACAGGAATGCCGCAAAACGAATTTGCCACACATATCAATTTGATTAATAATGTCCATTAAAATAATATCATCTCTTCGGAAATGTTTTCTACGGCAGAACAACAATCATGTATATATCATATAACCAAAATATACAATGTTGAATCTTTAATATAACCAAAATGTACAATGTTGTATCTTTAATATAACCAAAAAATACATTGTTGATTCTTTAATATAACCAAAATATACAATGTTCTATCATTCATATAACCAAAATATGCAATTCTTTATCTTTCATGTAACCAAAATATACAATTTTGTATATTTTTTGCATCCAAAAGATTCCAAAGTTTGTCTTCATGGATAGATTTTACCACTGCTTCATTCAGTTTCCTTCAGTAAGAGAATCCTTGGTTCCATACAGTGTTATTGATTGTTATTTCTTGTAAATACCTTCACTGAAAATATCACTTACAGTTCCGTACTGGACAGTATTCTTGTGCATGTGACAGTGACGTGTTGATACTATTTTCATTATCACAACTATATTTGGAGGGTTATGATATAATTTGTAATAACAGATGTTGAGAGCATCTTACATAATAAACAAGAGTTTGCCACTAACGTGGCTATATCCCCCGCCCCTGTTGCAGAATTAATGACATAATTAAATCTAAACAAAACATAACCTTTTTTAACCGAGGTGGAACTTGTTGTCATGGAAATTGTAAAAAAAAGTAGAGTTTGCCTCTGACGTGGCCAAGTCTCCTGCCCAGCACATGAAGTGTATCTCATGTCATCAATAGTTAAATTTGATCACACAAACACATACATTTGAAAATATTCAAAATTTTGCAAAAGGCAGCAGTTGAGCATCTACTTAATGTAAATGCAAAATATCCTGAAGAAACAAAATAAAATTCTGCAAAACACAATTTCTGTGAAGTTCAAGAAAAAAACGAAACCTTCTCAACAAAAACATGATGGAAGTACAAACTGACAAAATCTGTTACTATATTTACTACTGAATTCATTAGGGTGGGAGTAAGAAAAAAACATTACAAGTCACATTTTGACTCGTAATAATATCAATATGGAATATTTGTTAAGAAACATAAATGGTATTAGTTTGTGATATGTGACTATGGTCATTACCAGTTCAATCCAACGATGTTGCTTTGGACATAGTAGATTAAATGCAAAATATTAAGATTCAGAAAGTTCAGTTCATTACCACATTGATTAACATACAAAGAAATAGTGATGGTCACTTCAATATACTACACTTTTTCCGTCACACCCCATACAAGATGATGGCCAGTGTATGGAAGGGGAACGACTCCTGTTGAGATGGGCTCATTAGATGACAACAACCAAGAGAGTAATACTGGCCCCAGTGTAGCATCCGAGAGCCTCTACAGCAGGAGGTATTTCTAGTTCTGTTGCCTCTCTGTACTGAAGGGCTTCTTTGTTTACCATAGCTAGTCCATGTTGGGAATACTTCAACAGAACATTGTGACCTGGCATAGGAAAATCATTACCATTGGAAGTCTCATCCGTTCTTCATGATGGTGCACAGATATATCAGACATAAGATCTGTAAAGAGTCTTGGAAGTGATCTTATATTTAAATGCCCAACAGACGTCTTGTCCTTTGGCAAAGAACAAAGAGAATGCCATTGTTCCTCAAGCGCTCCATTTCTTGTTTTGCCGATTCATTAACAAGTACTTTCTTTTGAGAGAAGTTGATAAGGTTGAATCCCTTTCTTGATTATGAGCAGCTTAACATTGTGTGTGTTGACCCTCGTGCCATTGTTGGGGGGAGTGTTAAATCAGCAACAATATATTAGTAAGTACTGCCCTGAGATTTGTGAGTTGTTCAACCAAAAGTTAGCATTCCTGGGTAGTTTTCTTTCAACAGGTACTGGGACTGTTTGTGGCAGAAGGAAACGTGCTGTAGCTGCACCTACTGCACAAAAGTCTTCATATCAACATGTGCTGAAAACTGTAAAAAGTTTCATAGAGAAGTATGCCATCTTATCGCACACTCATCCCTGTCATAATCAATGCAGAGGTAGGGATGATGTACTTGATAATGAAGTCATTAAACGAAGGTTACCCTCAACCATTATTGAGTCACATACAGACAACTTGGTAGAAGGCATGCACAGTTTCCCTTACTATGGGAGATACCTTCAATTGATGACAAACACAAAATGTAGCCACACAAACAAACTTTATTATGACTTATAAGAGTCCTTAACACATCAGGTTAAATGGGTACCAGGTTGAATTTTTTGGCATTTAAAAGAATAATCCATAAATTTCTAAAAGTTCAACTTGTTGCCATGGAAAATTAAAAGAAATAATGGGAAAAGGCACCAGTTCAGCATGTACCTGAAAGACATGCAAAGTCTCTTGAAAAAATATCTAACGGTTTCTAAGTTATGCTCCGGAAACGAAACGTGACGGACGGACGGACGTACGGAGCCCGTTTCTATAATTAAGTACATGCAGGACAACAATGTTTGGCGGGGGATAAACAATAGAACATTTGAGCATACTTTATTAACGGAAAGATCAGTAATTACACATAATGTATACCAGCTTCTTACAAATAAGAAGATATGTATACAATTAGTTCACGAATAGTTTTGTACAAATAAACATAATAACATGGATACCATCTTTTTACAAATATGAATGTCGGGGGGTAAGCAATATAACATTTACAATCAAACATAGGCCATTTCCTTTAAACTATCCCATATCTGTTCTTCGGCAACACAAACATTACATCTTTCTTTGGACACTTTCTGAGTATCTTCATGAATTTACGTTTGATGCGTGTTTGAATTAGTATGTAAGATGCGGTTACAGTGTCAATATACACCACGTGACATACGTCATGGCCCACTCGCCATGCCGGTGTCACGTGAAAGGCCATTAACCAATTGATTTGCACAACCAATTCCTGACAACAAATTGCCGCATCCACAACGATGCGCGGCTGAGGTAATAAACTCTCATTAGGCGTGAACCAAATGTGACGTTATTGTTCAATTAATTGACGTCATAATTTCGACGTCATGTCACGAGACTTGCATGTTTTCTTGGAACGTTGCCACAGTGAAAAGGAAACATTGTGACAACATTTTGTTGTTTGCTGTGAGATGCAGTTTGTTTCTTGTTTAACGCCGCACTCAGCAATATTCCAGCTAAATGACGGGGGTCTGTAAATAATCGAGACTTGACAAGACAATCCAGTGTTTGACGTCATGAGCATCGATCCACACAAATGACATGCATTATTTCAGCGAGCCTGACCACCCGATCCCGGTAGTAGCCTTTCACGGCAAACATGGGTTGCTGAAGAACTATTGTACCCCGGATCTTCACGGGTGTTGAGGTTGTTTTTGGCATTGATATTTACTGCAAATGTATACTGAACAACAAAAGTTCCTGTGCCATTGAATAAGATTTAATGCAAAGTTATGTTTATCTTATATCTGTCCATATCTGCTGGAGCATGTTTTGAAGTTCCTGGAGTGTCTGTGGAACACGTGGATGACGTCGAAGGCGCCGAGCCATCTCATCCCACATGTGCCCGATTGGTGAGAGATCAGAGGAGCGAGCCGGCCAGGGGATGACATTCACGTTGTTTTGTTGAAGAGAATCCTGAACAAATCGAGTAATATGAGGCCGGGCGTTGTCATGTTGAAAGGTAATGCCTGGGCCATGACGATGAGAAAACGGTAGAACAACAGGGCCGATGATCTCGTCGCGGTAATGCTGTCCATTGAGATTTCCCACTACCACTATCAAACGGGTCCTCTGTCTTGCTGTAATCCCACCCCAAACCATAACGCTGCCGCCCCCGAACTGATCTTCTTCCATGACACAATGATTGTTGACGTAACGTTCACCTCGACGTCGGTACACTCGAATCCGTCCATCGTTGTGGCTGAGGTGAAAACGAGATTAGTCAGTGAATAGAACTTGTCCCCATTGCATGGCCGTCCAGTGTAGACGCTGTCTGCACCACTGTAGACGTGCTTGACGGTGGTTTCCTGTCAAAATGGGACGTCTGGCTGATCTTCTGACGACAATCCCTGCACATCTGAGGCGACGACGTACGGTTTGTGAAGATAATCGTCGATGGCCAGGGATGTTTCTTGCAGTCATTGTTGCTGGCTGGAATCGATTTCGTAGGTGTGCTGTTCGAATCCAGTTGTCTTGTCGATTATTGGTTACGCGTGGCCTGCCACTCCGAGGATGGTCTCTGACTGCATTCGTCTGTTGCCAACGTTGCCATAAACACCAAATGGTGTTTCTGTGGACGTTAAATTGTCTTCCAACATCACGTTGACTCGATCTTGCTTCAAGCATACCAATGGTTTACAGACGCTCATTTTCGGACAGGTGGGGCATTTCGTAATGTTGAATAATTGCGTAACTTTGTTGTTTTTCTGAGTGGTTGTTACCAGCACGGGCTAAAGAATGCATGCGCCGGACAAACACGAATTTTCGCCGGGGAGTACCCGGCGAGGGAGCAGCCAGTGAGGCAGCACCCGTCCCGGCTTGGGTCCAATCACTCGGGCGAGCGCCCGTCCGACCGCTCGGAACCTCGCCAGTTCGGCTTGGGTCAAGCTGAAGGTGAATGAGTTAAAATTTGACGGCACGTCGGCATTATCAGGCGAAAAGATGACTGTTTAGCTTAAATTCTTCAGTAATTAGTGACGAGTTCCATAATGTATTCAACTGTAATTCCTCTTTAACCTTACACGCTGAATGAGTTAATGAATACTACACACACTTGCTAAACATAAGTAGATATCGTAAATTGTTCACAAATGGTAAAGTAGGTACTTTAAAAAAACCTCTGAAAGGTTCTCAGACATTTAAATGCTAAACTGTGGACGTATGCTACAATATATGTCATCAAGCTGTATATCTATTACTGTAGTTTTTGTTGCTGTACAACTCATGTACTACCAATGGTTGTTGTCGAGTAATGAGAGAGAGAGAGAGAGAGAGAGAGAGAGAGAGAGAGAGAGAGAGAGAGAGAGAGAGAGAGAGAGAGAGGGAGAGAAGAAAAAGAATCCCTGGGAAAACATTTGCTTTTCGCGTAACCCCAAACCACGAGTGCGCATGCGCCGGACAAAGACCGATTTTCGCCGGGGAGCAGCCGGGGAGGCGCCGGCGAGGGAGCAGCCGGTGAGGGAGCACCCGTCCCGGCTTGGGTCCAATCACTCGGGCGAGCGCCCGTCCGACCGCTCGGAACCTCGCCAGTTCGGCTTGGGTCAAGCTGAAGGTGAATGAGTTAAAATTTGACGGCACGTCGGCATTATCAGGCGAAAAGATGACTGTTTAGCTTAAATTCTTCAAAATAATATTTCATACTGGTAAGACACCAGAAGAATGGTTGGTTAAATGGGGTGTAATTAAGCCAATTTATAAGAAGGGTAAGCCTTTGTTACCAAACAACTACAAACCACTGCCATTAACGCTTGTAAGATGCTTGGGTAAAGTTTTTACTTTTCTTGTTGACAATATATTCACTACTTTCATTGAAGTAAATGGATATTATTTTATCTGAAGTCTGAACTGGTTTCAGAAAGAACTACTTTACAACACTGAGACTGCTGGCGCCAGCCTACAGGATGTCAACAACTTCCACACCAAATCAGAATCAGTCGTTCGGCCAGCAGCTTTGGTAGAGAAAGATACAATGTGGATTGAGAGATCTGGCAGCTGTGTTTGGATGATCTTGTGTGAGAATTGATGATTTTGTCAAATGTACATCTATTGAGTAAATTAAAAGTGTCCAAGTTTTTCCAATATTTAGTGTTATCTTTTTGAACAGGGTGATATGTAATATTTACTTTTCACTGATCATATTTCTAAACTTTTACTGTTTCTGGAACTGGTAAGCACAAACTACCAATAAGACAGGCCGATGGGAAATTATCTCACGAGAACTAAAGATATGAATATTGTGTGACTGCCAAGTAATTGGTTGTTGTCGAGTAATGAAAGAGAGAGATAGAAAAAAAAAAAAAAGCAGTCGCTGGGGAAACATTTGCTTTCCGCGTTAACCCAAAACGCGTGCGCCTGCACCGGATATAATGAACAAACGAAGAAATGCACATCCAAACTATCATTGTATCGTCTCGATCCGTGTCTAGACTGACTGTGACCGTCTCCAGCAAACTACGAATTACCTTATTGTCTGTTTGACGCATCTTTAATCACCTTTCCATGATCGGCCAGTTGATGAATGATGACTAACACATGTAACAGCCACAGGTTCATTAAGAACTTCGGAAATCTCTCCCGTCACGTTTATTGTGTCGGCCATTTTGACGTCTTGAACCTGATGTAAACGTATTACTTCGCGCTGTCATTGTGACTGACTTACTGAGGTATTTCTTTACCGACCTTTCACTGCAAACACGAAAACGTCGTTTTTTTCCGTATATGGTCATTGGACGGAATACGACTAAAAATTCATTAAAATTGATTAATTGGTCAGCGTCTAGAAAGTGTCCAGAAAAGGGTCGAGTTTTTCAAGCGTAAAATGGACGGAAAAACGATGCTTTTTGCTCCGCCTTGTACAACTGTTAACGGCCAATCAGATGGCGCTGGTCCCCCGACGCACGTGATGTCCAAGGCTTCCTTTCGGAAGCTTTAGGTTTCGTATTTCTGGCATGCCTTGCTCTAGTATCTGTCGCGCGCAGTGCAGCGAGATTTGCTGATAAGCTAGTTTTAGGATATGTTACATGTTAATGGAATTCAGACACGCGCCAAGAAGTCAAACCAAACAATGTTACTAAGTTTATTGTGGTAACGGCTATGTACAGTTACCCCTATCGCACAATGGGTTGTGTTTCATTTGGTTATAACAATAACTAAGTTTTTAATGTGAAGTTTACAAGATATACGACTTGGACGCGAGGTCGGTCACATGACGTTCTTCACGTGACTGTATTCTTGAAAAGGCGTAAACACTGACTACTTCCACATTCCTGGGGAAAACCCTTGGAATTCCCTGGTACGAATTCATACAGAAGCGTGGTTGCAAGCCCGTTTAAGTATACCCTCGCTACAACCCATCCCAGAGAGAAAAAAACACGAAAAAAAATCCAAACTGTCGCAGTGACAATTTACAGAAATCTATGAATTGACCTTAGTATCTATTTGACACATCTTCACAATCACCTTTCAATGATCGGCCAATTGATCAGTGATGCCAAAGGCTTGAAATAGCCACAGGTTAATTAACAACTTCGGAAATATCTCCCGTCACGTTTATCGTGTCGGCCATTTTGACGTATTGTACTTGATGTAAATGTATTACGACGCTGTCATTGTAATTGACTCACTGAGGTAATTCTGTAAAAGATCTTCTCATCTAATGAGGATATTGTTTGGAATATATTTCTTGTAAACATACTAAAACATATGTTCCTCGCTTTGGGGGGAACTATTTTATTCCGGGGTGGCCTATTTAATCTAGTAGTAAGTCAAGTCACCATGCGTGATCTGTTATTTTATGTGTTTAAATTACGATTTGGGGCGTTAATAAAATACACTGACGCAAGTATATTCTATTCAAATGAATTGGATAATTGAATATGCTTTCTTTTACATATTACATAACATCACTGCACAAAATATGAACAGTTGCAGTAACACACTACGGTAATCGCATTAAACATCATTTTCAACTGTACAGTATTTCAGTATTTCAGTTATATCATGGTGTATCAAACTGATGTGGGATAAAAATCCGAAGTGGTTCAGGTCATCCAATGGGTGTTCGGGAAAAGGTGAGCGTATCCTGCCACACAAGTGGCACCTGTCACAAACACATGCAAGGACAAGTCAATTGTTCACCTGAACAAAGCACGGAAACACACAATGATGCCCGTCCTCAGTTTTACCGAGCATGTAAATTATTTTGTCCGTCAAAAACATGGACGAGTATAAACAATATGTTCATTCACGTAATACATGTCATACATTTGACAAAATGTATTGACTCGGAGCATTATTGTTAATCACAGCGTATGCAGTTGAACTCATCACCCATCCCATTATTGATAACCCTTCTTGAAGATCTATGAAATCAGAAGCTGCAACACTCTATCTTTTAACTGGCATGTCAGACTTCTATTTCATTACTCAGTTTCATTTGCACGGATTACTATGGAAGGGACATTGTCTCGTTGTCGCATTGTCGCATTGACGCCTTTACAAAAACAAGCAAAACGTGTCAAAATTAACAAAAGCGCGACAATTGGCCATTTGTCGCATTGTCGCGTGTTCGCATTGTCGCTCTTTGATAATCCTTTTCTTTATTTTACAAAAGGGCGACGATGCCGTAACGCGACATTTTCAAGGTCAAAATATGTCTCGTTGTCGCATTGGCGCCCCATCACAAATGTGTATAAAAGGCGTAAAGTTCAGTTATTGTTACAGTTAGGAAGTTCAACCTGATAAATGTACGTCTTGAAATGAAAACACAAGTCCGTCCGCGAGTCCATAACGTTTTATTGTGAGCTCTTCTCCAAAGGTGCTTAGTGTTCAACTCCCAGTTCCAAACACGTAGTACCTCCTCAATAATCCACATACCTCCAGTGCAGTGGTCTTCCGGAAGATCTTACTCTTGACCGTATTAGACAACTGACGAGTGCACGCCTGACCTATGACCTCGTTGCAACCCTCGTGATGTGTTTGCCGAAGGGAGAGGTGTAGGAAATGTGTGCTCCAGCCCAGCGCAGAGCTCGCGACACACTGTATACTGATGTATACAGTGTATTGCAGTTGATATACTGTATACTGCATGTGATATTTATTTGCGGAAATGTTACAACTTTCAAGATTCAAGATTCAATTTGCATATATTTCATATACAACAGACCGCCGTCATATATCACTGGAATACTGCTGAGAGCGGCGTTAAAACAAATTGTTTTCATAATGGAGGCTGCAGTCATTTAAAATAGAACCATATACATATGTACAGAAAATATATTATTAACCAGGTCTTTGGGAAAAGATATCAGATTTTTATAAGCAGCCACATAGGGATGATAAAGGACCCCTCGCTGATTAGGTTCTTGTTTACTTAAGAGCAGAGTTGGCCATGTTAGATAATATAACCAAAATCCGGGAGCTCCGGCGGGGGGCAAGCTGGTCTTGTTAGTGTATGGTATGAGCTGTGACGTTGACCCAAGAGAATAATGTAAAACATGAGACCAACTCAAGTCTATAATGATTGGGAAAGTCTAGATTTCCACAGCTCTAGCCTGAAATTAAGAATTGTTCTATGCTCCATTTTAATTGTATTATTTTCATTTTGTAGACATGGATGGACCAACCAGGAAAGAAATTGATGGAATATTAATATCACATGTTACCACTGATCCAGTTAAATTCATCACACAATAATAAATTAGTATTTGACATTACGGCATTTCATTATTAGGGCATGATCATGTACATGTTCACTGTAGTAATGTACACACCAGTCAACTTGATTATAATTTTTATCAAAGTGTAGCGCGGCATCAACGATTACTTTATGATATCCTCACTTGTCATCGATGTATTGACATCGAACAATGGACGGCAATTCGAAATTCTTATGGATAGCTTCAATAGGGACAGCGCCGGTGTCAGTACAATTTTCCTAGTTAAAATAAGTATCTACAACATATAATCAGAAGCAGACAAGAACAATATTTTTTTATTAATGCTTACTTTCATGGATAGAATTAAGGCAATCTAGGCTTGCCAAGTCGTTCTAGACTTGAGCTGGATTCCTTTTAAATTTATTCTGTATGGTCTGGGAGACGAACGGGCGTCAGTATCGCATGGAGAACTGGGACAGCCTTAATCAGTGTAATCGGATATGTTGTGGAGTTTCGGTTTTGGGCTGTTTGCTGAATATATAGAATTGCGAGTTATGTATACTCTGTATTCTTTCGTCATGGTAGCATATATATTTTCTATGTTGCTTTTTGAATTATCCACAAATAATGAGAACTACAATGTTAACCTCTCTCTGGAGATATGCAATACTACTACTGAAGGGCATATCTGAAAAATGGGACTTCTCGACAAATATTTCTTTCTTAAATACTACCCGTTACAGGCATTCTGATCATTATATCATACTTTGTACAGTTTAAAAGTCAAATAATGGCAAATTGTGTATCTTTCTACATTTTGAATTAATTATATTTTCTGAAATAAAACCTTAGCATCAGATAGTGATATACACGAATATGATCTATACTATTATAAATGAATTATCAATTTCGTATTATGAATTAGATAAACAGAAATATGATAGTAAAACAAATTATTTTAATCTATTCTTGTGAATAGGTAACGAGAGATCTAGGCAACGCACTAACGGAGCCATTTATGAAATGAAATATTAAAAGTTTAGGGGTTTGAACATGCACATTGAATGACAGGGAAGAAAGCAACGCAATAATTAAATTATGTAAATGGTATATGCATTAATTTAAATGCAAATGATTCAATGATGAGTTCTTTCACAAGTCCATATTTCAAGGCATGTATTTGATATTCATAATAACTCCACAAAAGCTACACAATGACAACAAAACGGTACCAGCATCACATATATCAATAATACATGAGATACATATAATTACTTTAAAGTTAAAACATGTATCTAAATAGAAAATTAGAAGGATACACTTCCGACATTTTTCGTATTTTGTTTTCGTTTGGAGAGAGAAGTTGTGATTGGTATCTGATGGGTGCAAACAGGTGTTCCCTTCCGCCAAGGCCTTGCGGCAATGCTATAGCCCAAAATTAAACAAGCCTTGTTCAACAGGTTCAGACTCAAATTTCTATCCCACTTGGGCTCCTTTTAAATTTAAATATAATTTCTCGTGTCGATATGTGTCAGAAGAAATGAAATATTACAGCACTGGTGAATAGGTTACATGCGCATGTCAGCGTCGATCCTATAATATCCTTTTATGCAAAATACATATATACTGATGAATTAAGGTAGTAATACTACGCAAATATATGTCCAGATGCATACATCAGTATCATCTCGTGATCTTAATTCGTGCTTTGAGCCCATTTTCTACCGGAGATTCTGGGGTGTTACATCACACCAGAAAGCCAGGTCCAAATTCAAGTCATAATTTCATGGTCCGTCTTGTATGTTGGAAATCAATATCGCAATATGGCTAAACATTGCTGAACGTGGTATTAACCCGATTACTCACATAATTATTCCATTTTCTACAGTCATCTACGAACACTGTACTATCTTTAAGGAGGTATATCTGTATCATCCAAATGTCCATACATATATGTCCACATTTATATGTATAAAGCAAGTCGTCCTGCACTCTTCCTTAAAAGATAAATGTTAAGCATTTCCTCTGTGTGGATTTATATAATGTAATATCGTTTTAATGTAATGCTGATGCACTAAACGTACCACAGACCTGATGCTAGAATAACATCTAATTTCTGAAATGAACATATTTTACAGAAAAAACAGTTGTCGGCCATTTTGACGTATTGTACTTGATGTAAATGTATTACGACGCTGTTATTGTAATTGACTCACTGAGGTAATTCTGTAAAAGATCTTCTCATCTGATGGGGATATTATTTGAACACATGTGTTGCGTAAGATCTTTCTGAAGAGCAAGTTGTGCATCCATGCGCTCATGTCACCTCTCTTTTTGAGGAACTATTTTATTCCGCGATATAGCTAGTTGTTGTATGGCTGTCAGTGTAAACGTGAAGTCACATGTACTAAATAAAACTGTGTTTAGATCTTGGCCTATTCTACATCCTTTGAGGTAAGAAATTGTGATACAAACATTATAAGAATTGACCTTCACTTTGTGTGAGTTCATTGGAGTATGAACCTTCATAGAGTAGGGGCCAAACTGTATGAACGTCGGAGCTTCACACAAAGTGAAGATAAATTCTTAAATAATACAAATATTATCTCAAAGGTTTGAAATGACTCAGCTGATGTGTCAATTTTGATACATATATGCACACTGTCTAAGACAATTGTAAATGCAGCTGTGGAGTGCAATTCCTGGGAGTGCAATGCTTGGGTTCCCAAAGCGGAAGGAACGCTTATCGCATTAACTGAAGTTCAGGAATCGAAAACGTTACACGCATGCGCACCTAATTATTTACAGTACAAGAGGGAGGATGTTACAACAACAAACACAGATACTAAGTTCTGTTGGGTTTTTTTTCACCAAAATTCTCAATCGCTGTATAAAAAATATAATTTATCAAACCATGTTTGTTGGCAAATTGTTTCTTTCCACAGAACCGTATTGAGCTGTGCATATGAGCTGTGCCATGAGATATAGAGGTTATCACGCGAGTGTGTTTGGGGATGGTAAATATCCTCCATTAGGAATGAAAATGGTATTTAGCGAGCCTTGGGAGGATATGTACGTACCATCCCCAAACACACAAGCGTGATAACCTCTTTATCATATAATGTCATTCTTCAATTCTGTGCTTGAAAATCGCTTCCCCTCACTCACAGACATTACCTAATCATTGCGAGTTTTCCTGGAATGCGCGCATTAATATTTATTACGTCACAGGGTAAGTGATGTGTCAGTCGGACAGTGACAGTAGCCAATATAGTTCCAACTGAAATCTGTTTCTTATACAGTGGCGAAGCAACATATACGCAAAACAACAATTGTTTTACTTGCCTTTCCCGGCAATCCATCGGTCTGTCCGCTAGAGTAACTGCCCTTTGTCAAAGGGAAGCTACTCCAACCCTAGTCTATGAGACATCACGGCCACGGTCAGACGTTGTTGACAGTCGGCCTGTCCTGTCATAACGTTAAGAAGTGCAGTCAGGTGTACACACAGCGCCAAAACGAAACAAGGTAACAATTCATACATATTTCGCCTAAATCCAACTATTTGTATTTGTGGAAAGGGTTTCAAGCCGCAGAGGTCTACAAGCACAGATATGGCTACTGCTCCCGCTTGGCTAGGCCTCGCGCCCTCGCAAAATTGTTTCGAAATTTATCTCTCCAAAGTTGCCAAAACTTATAAAATGCCTTAGTTACGTCGCAGTTCGACACTGATTTTCAGTATATTAGACTGATCTTTTGATAATTGTAGCAATTATCCCTGTAGTTTATCCAGATTCACAATGGTTAATTCTGACTCGATCGCCGAATGACAAGTGCGACGCCATGTTTGTTTATAAACACTCAAAGTAGTCGCTACTTGACGTTTGATATTTGCATCTCTCTCCGCATATGACCCAAACAGATATCGTTTTTATCCGTTGGCTTTATCCTGCCGAGGAACCTACCCATGATATGATAAAACTTTGTATTATGTCATAATACAAAGCTCTGCATGGCATATACGGTTGAATCTGCTTCAGTAAGTTCTCGCCATTGTGTACAAGTGCAGAGATTCTGCTTCTAATCTAGTAAAGAAAAACGTTGACGAAACATATCCGATTTGCAACACAGTGGGGATGTTATATGGTCTCCCCCCCCCCCCCCAACATCTGCTTGATCGATAACAAATTACTCATAGATTATTCAATTATTGTCTTTTATGTCACGCGCAACGTTTGTATTGTACAAAGAAGGATTTTAGGATTTTGCCTGTCATCTTGCAGATTTAGACTGGGAATGTGTTCATTCGAATTAAGAACGAGAATAATTGATTATCATGAATGTATATTGTGCAGTTGAAAGTCATACATATACATGTACACTGTAAATGCATTCACTTCAAAGTCGTATACGACCTTCGCGAGCGAGTTGAATGGTCATTTTCCATTGGAACGCAATGTTGGTTGGTTGGTTTGTTGTTCAACGCCGCACTCAGCAATATTTCAGCTATATGACGGCGGTCTGTAAATATTCGAGCCTGGACCAGACAATCTAGTGGCTAATGTCATGAGCATCGAGCAACGCAATTGGGATCGATGACATGTCACCGAGCCTGATCACCCGATCCCGTTAGCCGCCTCTTACGACAAGCATAGACGCCTTTTACGGCAAGCATGCGAAATAGAGCTGGCTTGATGGGAGATGTGACGTTAGCTAGCTGAGACTGTACATGTCGACACACATTGCATCGCTTACACCATACATGTGGGATCTTTGTTCAAGAATGAAATTACAGGAAATGATATGTTACAATCCTCCGTGTCCAAATTACAAGTTTGGATGTTATCGGTTCTGCGTTCTGAGATACAGTGATGTAAGTATCTACTACAATTAACAATATATGATGTAAAAAAAATCAAACTCTCTGATGGAATGTGTGGTGCCAATCATTCGATAAAGTAAGAATCGTAAAATGTATGACGAGACGAGCCAAATATTCACACACAATAAAATAAAAACCTGCCCGCTTTTTGTAACAGTGCGATTGAAAATTCTAACTAGCAGATAATTAGAGTGAGTGAGTGAGTGAGTATGGTTTTACGCCGCTTTTAGCAATATTCCAGCAATATCACGGCGGGGGACACCGGAAATGGGCTTCACACATTGTACCCATGTCGGAAATCGAACCCGGGTTTTCGGCGTGACGAGCAAACGCTTTAACCACTAGGCTACCCGACCACCCCAGATAATTAGAGAAACTGGTGACATGTACGTCACCCCTGTTAATCAAAGTTGTCAATAAACTGAACATCATATCTATCGGAGACAACCCAAGTTACTTTGAGTTACCAAGTTTAATTCATTACTAAATGTTCAAGAATTTAAAATACTTTAGTGTTACATTTTTTAGAGGAACGGGCATACACACAAGAAATATATTGCTTCCGTGTGTGAATGCAGGTAATACTGGGCATCTCAGTTCTCAGATTCGTAATGCTTCACACAGGTGGTGTATCTTTATGTGTAATTGCGCATGTCAGTCACTGATTTCAACCGCTTGTTTGGGTGTTCCCAAATCTCGTGTATCATTAAACACTTTAATGTTTCTCCTGCTACGTTAACGTTGTAACATTTCAGATCATAACCATCATAACCATCATCTAATACACAGCATATGCATAGACATATTTTATTTGGTTGTTTTGTCTGTTCGGTTTTAAAATTGATTTTCTTTAAATCTTATGTCCAGTGCATATTTTCACAAACAGGGCTGTTAGCTGATATTAGGAGTATAACATCCAGTGTATCTTTAGTTGTCGTACTGCTCTTGTCAAATAAGAGGACTGTATATCACATACGTCAGTCAATTAACGAAGTTTTGACAATTGATATTTTGGAAAAGACAGGTAAACGACAGTTGTGACAGGATTGTATGGTAGTGTCATAAGGTTAAAATGCATACACAACATTAGAACATTGTAACACATTAAACCTAGGATTGTATGGTAGTGTCATAAGGTTAAAATGCATACACAACATTAGAACATTGTAACACATTTAACCTAGGATTGTATGGTGGTGTCATAAGGTTAAAATGCATACACAACATTAGAACATTGTAACACATTAAACCTAGGATAGCTTCAATGATGTGGTTTGCTTTGGGTTTAGAAGGGAATCGATGGAGTAAAGACATTTCCCATTTATCATCGGAATGTCTCCACGTTGCCGTCGATTAGTAAATGAGTGAGTGAGTATTGTTTTACGCCGCATTTAGCAATATTCCAGCAATATCACGGCGGGGGACACCAGAAATGGGATTCACACATTGTACCCATGTCGGGAATTGGACCCGGGGCTTCGGCGTGACGAGCGAACGCTTTAACCACTAGGCTACCCGACTGCCCCGATTAGTTAATGAACCAGCAGAGAGAAAGAACACTTTTTCATCTGTAGAATCCAGAGTGAGTCAGAATATCAATAGAGAGATGCTCAATCTGCCACGTAGGCTCTGGTACTTTATATGCCACCCCGTTTTCACACTCTGTGAGGAGTCTAGCCTGTCGGATTGTCGGAAGCGTAATTAAAATGATGTGAGTATAACCCGTACGTTGTGCTGGTCAATGACAGGAAGGGCAGGAATAGGGGCCTTGTAGAATGTTACTTTATTTTGAGGATTCCTGTGGCCAGTGACGGACGTAATTCAAACTTATTCTCTGCTGACACCGCATCAAAGTTATTTGTGTACCGATTGAGCCGGTGAAGTGGGGTGGTAGTTCACGCGAAACGGACGACACTGTCTGGGTCTGCTGGGCGGCGCCTTTGACGTCGTGTTCAAACATACATGCAGTCTGCTTCTTCTTCGAGTGCTGGGTAACGCTAATAGCTCTTCCCCCGTGTGGACCCGGGGTAGAATGTGTCCTCAGTACCACATTGCTTGTCGTACGAGGCGACAAAATCTTACTACTCATCTTCAAGCTGTAGCAGTCCGTGTACCGTTGCACATTGTTTTCACATTGTGCTCACTTTATATTGAGCCTTGTATTATTATGGGTGATTTACGTCCACGAAGACCTCTGTGGCAGTGATCATTTCCCAACCATTTTAAAACCCGTCTTACCTTCAGATGTTACTCCTTCAACAAGATGGACCTTTACTAAGGCCAACTGGCCTTTATTTAAATTACTTACATCCAGTAAATTAAAACCTGATCTGTTTCTTGACGCTACTGACCATGTACAAATATTTTCTAATGAGTTAAACAACATCGCTGATGAATGTATTCCTAAGTCCTCTACAAATCCACACATTCGTAAACCATGATCTAACTATGACTGCAAACAGGCTGGGAAGGCGTGGACAAAAGCTGAGCACTATTTTCGTCGCCATCCCATGGTCCATAATTTTAATAGATATAAAATCTTAAATGCTAAAGCCAGGCGTACGTTTAAGCAAAATAAACGCCAATCTTGGCAAAATTATGTTTCCAAAATAAATTTTGAACGCCCATGTCTAAGTGAGTGAGTGAGTATGGTTTTACGCCGCTTTTAGCAATATTCCAGCAATATCACGGCGGGGGACACCAGAAATGGACTTCACACATTGTGCCCATGTCGGGAATCGAACCCGGGTCTTCGGCGTGACGAACTAACGCTTTAACCACTAGGCTACCCGACCGTGTCTAAGGTATGGAACATGATACAGAAAATAAAAGGTAAGGGTTCTGACTCTAGCATCCACCATCTTAAGAAATGGGGATCAATTATTATCTAGTAAATCAGATATTGCAAATATACTCGGTGAAACGTTAGCAAAACATTCTTCTTCCTCAAATTATGTCCCTCAATTCCCAAAAAATAAAAACAGCAAGAAAACTCAGGGAAGTTTCCTTCTTCTTGGCGTGATGCCATAGTTGTACCCATACCGAAACCTGGTCGGGATCATTGTGATCCCTCAAATGGACCCATTTCATTGGCCAGCTGCGTTTGTAAAACCATGGAACGCATGGTCAACAATAGATTAGCATGGTACTTAGAATCAAATAATTGAATTACAAATATTCAGTGTGGCTTTCGAAAGAATCGAAGTACTGTTGACCATTTAGTTTGGTTAGAATAATTTGTGAAAAATGCAACCATTAATAACCAGCATACAGTGTCTAAATTTTTCGATTTAGAAAAAGCGTATGATACAACGTGGAAACACGGGATTTTAAAGGATTTACATGATTTTGGATTGACAGGCCGTTTGCCTCAATTTATGTCCACATTTTTAACTGACACACAATTTCAAATCCGCGTGGGATCTACCCTGTCTGATCATTATCATCAGGATCAGGGTGTCCCACAAGGCAGTATTGTGTCTGTAACTTTATTTAGTATCAAAATAAATAGTCTTTCAAAGGTTTTAAGTGATTCAGTAGATTGATCACTTTTTGTGGATGATTTTAATGCTTCTTGTCGTGGAAAAAATATGCATACAATAGAGAGGCAGTTACAAATCTGTCTCAATAAAATTCATAAATGGTCCCTTGAAAACGGGTTTAAATTTTCCATTTCTCTGCAGAAAATATAAGTCGCATAAGGACCCCAAACTATTTTCAAATGGCTACCTTATCAAAGTTGTAAACGAGGCCAATTCTTGGGCCTTTTTTTCGATAGTCATTTAACTTTCCTTCCGCATATTAAATACCTAAAAGCTAAATGTCTGAAGGCACTCGATTTGTTGAAAGTAGTTTCTAATTCTAAGTGGGGAGGGGATCAAACACTTGTACAGATCACTGATCCGTTCCAAACTTGATTTCGGCTCCATAGTCTATGGTGGAGCCTGCAAAACTACTGATGATAATATCCATCATCAGGGCCTGGGGCGTTTCCTTGGAGCCTTTAGAACGTCTCCAATTCACAGTCTGTATGTACGAGGTCTCTTAAACAACGCCGTCAGAAAGTATCTCTACAATATGTCACTAAATTATATTCTAATCAGTCAAATCCAGCTTTTAATTGCGTCTTAAATCCTCTTTACCAAGATATTTACAATAAAAAAAATTCTCTTGTTCCAACACTCGGAATCAGAATCAAGTCTGCCTTGTTTGCTTCTAATATTAAACTGCACCATATTGCTCGTTCTCAACTGTTTTCATCACCTCCTTGGCAAATGGAAAGGCCAGAGGTTGATCTCACATTAACCAAACTAAAAAAATCTGAACCAAATCAACTAATTTATCAACAACAATATACTGAATTAACACTTATGATACTTACAAATCCATATTTACAGATGGATCCAAGGATGGTGACGCTGTTGCCAGCGCCACTGTCTTTGTATACAGAACCATATCATCTAGATTACCGAATGACAGTTCCATTTTTTCAGCAGAATCACAGGCAATATTAACTGCTGTCAACTATATTAATACTCAATCTAAACATAAAAGGTTCATTATCTTTTCTGATTCACTTCCCTGTCTTCAGGCAATTAAGAATATATCTTGTGAACATCAACTATTATGTGAAATTATTGACCTACATAATGATCTTGCTACTGTCCAGTACGACATGGTCTTTTGCTGGTTACCAAGCCATGTTGGTATCACTGGTAACACAATGGCCGATGCTGTTACTAAAGCAGCACTCATCAAATCTATGACACCACTTCTTATCCCATACAGTGATAATAAACCTATAATTAGATCTTACATCCGGGATCTTATGCAAAAGAAGTGGGACACCCAAGTAGATATCAATAAAGTACATGAAATTAAACCAAATATCGGTTACACCTACTTGAGTTGTCAGTCCACATTTGAAGAGGTCATTTTACGACGTTGTCGTATTGGCCTTAGTAGATATACTCACGAATATTTGTTGAAAGGTGAAGGACCTCCATTTTGTTTCCCTTATGAGAGAATCACGGTCAATCATGTCCTGCTTGACTGTATTGATTTTGCCATCACAAGGGATAAATGTTTCAAATCATCATCTCTCAAGGATCTGTTTTATAATATTAATTCTCATTTAGTAATTGGGATTTAAAAGAGATAGAATTGGTCAATAAATTTTGATAATATGTCTTGTATAAAATTATTTTATTTTTTAAATTGGTAGTATGAAATTACATCTGAGTTTGTTACTGGCCGTATCCTCAAATAGGGTTGACGTTGTGTAAAATTATTGCCCCCCCCCCCCCCCCCCCCCCCTTTGAGAGGGCATCGTAAGTTCATGTGATTCAAAGAATATTTCCGCCTACTACTCTTTTAGACGTAGACATCCTGCTGGGGTCCATGCAGGTAGAAAATGTACTGTAAGTCCCCATGGTCCCCAGTATGGTGGCCTACCTTCAGTTGCTGACTATCTATAGCCCGTTTGTATCTTGTATCGTTATGTATAGTGCTATTCTCTTTAATGATTCCGTACTGGTTTTATATCTTTTTCTGTTATATATCTAGTTACTTTACTGTCCTTCGTTGACAGGTTTTTATTTAAGTTTCAATATATGTATTATGTTTAACTATTGATAGTCACGATATGGCTGAAATATTGCCGATGTTACTTAAAATTTTAACTCACTCACTCACTCACTCCACCCGATCTGCTTTGGTTCAGTGATGAACTGATACATGCTCCGGCAATCTCATCTTATGGCCCAACTGTATTGTGCTGGTTCCAAAGGCCACAAGGAAAGCGTGGTCAACCAACGTTGCTGTGACAAAGTTGTTAAATTGTTGAGTGTTTTCTGAAACAAAGCTTAATTACTGTTGGTGACCTTCTTCACCTTAGGTTCAAGGTTAATTGTGCCAGTTTGGATTTTGTACACATTTGTAATGATGAATATTTCGCTTTAGTGTCCCCTTACAAGATAACTACCTTTGCAAATTGATACATTTTATTAGGCGATCAATATTAAATGAGCTTGTGCTACACAGATTATGTTTTGTTTGTTTGTTTGTTTGTTGTTTATCGCCGCACTGAGCAATATTCCAGCTATATGACGGCGGTCTGTAAATAGTCGAGTCTGGACAAGTCAATCCAGTGATTAATTTGAACATCGATCCACACAATTGGGATCGATGACATGCATCAACCAAGCCAGCGAGCCTGACCACCCGATCCCGTTAGTCGCCTCTTACGACAGGCATAGTCGCCTTTTACGGCAAGCATGGGTTGCTGAAGACCAATTTACCCCGGATCTTCACGGGCCCACAGATTATGCAGCCGAATTATAGCAGCCATAAATTACTTAACTCTCATGGTGACTGATTATGCTAAAGTTGCGGTTCAAAAAACATTGTGTAAAAATCGTCGCAACGCTTCTACTTGGACATCAACCTCTTGCTGCCTGACACTAGTATAGTTGAGTCAGTTGGGTTTAACGCCGCTTTGAACAGTATTCCAATCATATCACGGCGTGTCAACTTAATTTGGGAGGAAAGCCCGAAGTGATGCAGGTTTCAGACGTTTACCACCTAAGTAAAACCTACATGTACGTGCATGGGTATGGTGCTGACAAACCTAGAAATATAATCGGGGTGAACCAGGATTCGATCCCACAATCATAGGTTTCTGGTGTGCCCAAGGGACGCAACTCTGCACAGCGAATCGCGGCGCCTCAGACGACTGGGCCGCCCGTGCCCCCAACACAAGTACATGCTTTGGTGATGTTGGTTAATGATCAGAGTGGGTTTTTTATCTTTTGATTCACATAAAATATGAAATATAATGAATATAATAAAGACAAATATCAAACATATTTAGATGAGGCAACTTGGGTCCCAGTTGATTCACACATCGCTTTGTTGATGCAAACACTAATCTAACGCATCATGTGTGGTACCGGTCTGATAAACATGTTTAACAAACCAATCTATATGTAAATTGAAGCAACATAAAAATACTATTTTGCGCGGCATAACAAATTGTTTGCATGTCACATGCTTCAATACGTTCTCGCCACCGTGTCCAAGTGCAGAGATTCTGCTTCTTATTAAGTAAAGAAAAGCGTTGAAGAAATATATTAGTTTGGCAACACGGTTGGGGGCAGTTTTTATGTCTCGCCTAAAACATTTTTTTTATAGCTGTCTAAGCATAGATAAATGCTACTTTTGATGAAACTCGGGAGCTTCGGGCCCCCAACAGAGACATCGACCCAGTTCAAGTAAATATGATTTATCAATGCAAGAGAAAAACCAGTCTAGATTTAACAGATAAAAAAATAATAGCTGCGAAAATTACATGAAAACGATATGTTAATCATGAATTACGTCTGCTGTCGAAACATAAAAGACAGTCACCCGTATGACTGGCGAAGCTGATCTTTCTTTGCTCCATAATTGGCTCCGTTTTTTTTGGAAAAAATACATTACAAAATTCTTTTGAATGCATGCAGCATAAAGGATAACGTGTTACGAGGCACCCACGTGACTGGCGAAACTGGTATAACAGGTTGCACTGGTTTAAACCAGTTTATTTTCAATTGTATATAAAGATTGTTATGAATCTGTCAAGACTTTTTTGTCTCGTTTTTCAGAGACATGTCCATGAGGTATAAGGGCCCCCTGCACCACAGCCTCACGACCTCGTAACAGAAGAATCAGTGTCCTGAGGTTAACATGCGATTTGTCTTTGTGTTACTTGAAGAACATAAGCAAAAAAAGGTAAGATCTCGGGACACATACTGTTTTTACAAGTATTACACGGCTGGCAATTGCAAAGTCTCTGGTACGTTCTTACACTGTCGACCGCCTCCGTGGTCTAATGGTAGAGCTTCCGCCCGGGGAGCGGAAGGTCCGGGGTTTGATCCCCGGCCGCGTCATACCAAAAGACGTTAAAAGATGGTACTTGTTGTTACCCTGTCTGGCGCTCGGCATTAAGGGGCTAAAACAATGACTGGTCGGCTCGGAGTCAGTATACTGTGTCTGAGTTGGGTATTCATGTTAAACTGCGGCATGGTATCTCAGTCAGCTAGTACTATAAATCGGCATCAGTCCGGACTAGTACAAGCAGCCACACAAACACACACACGTACATGCACGTCGCTCTATAAGTGCAATAATCTTAAAACATTAAATTACACCTCACCTCTTACACTGTACTTCATGGTGTTGATACATGTATATTGCTTATACGAGAGGGCCACATCTAATCCATTCCGTAGCTATTTCCAAGCCACATGAAAGAAACGATTCATTAAAATACAGAAACGGTCCATGATGTTTCAGAATGATCGAGGTAACGGTAATGTAAACACATACGTGCTCTGTATGAGTTGAAGGCATGTTTCTATATTTGACATTCGGTGAATATGGGCAGTTTTTCAGCCGACTGTTAAACCAGGAATCCGGATGACTCATCCTAGAATCCGGGTGCCAGAAATCACATATAATCGTGGTAATGGTCATTCCCAGTGATCAGTTTTCTTTGCTTCTGTTTGGGTCTAAAACCAAATATATTTAAGCAAAATATTTTCTCGTGTTTTCTGAAACAGAGCTTCGTTACTTATGCTGACCTCCTTGACCTTAGTTTCAAGGTTAATTGTGGTAGTTTGGATTGTTTCGTCCAAGGTTTTAGCAGCCATACGTATTTTCACACTGTGGGTACATTAAAAGATGATATGTTGCTGACCCTCTATCAAAATGCATTTATCCTTTCCAAAAATGTCCAAAAATGGAGATGGTCAGAGATTGAGATGATGAATATTTCGCTTTAGTTTCACCTCACAAGATAAACTACCTTTGCCAGTTAATACAGTTTAAATGGCTATCGAAATAAGATGGTGTAGTGCTGCACAGATTAAGTAAATAGTCCGAATTAAAGCAACCATAAATTACTTAACTCTCATGCTGCCTGATTATGCTAAAGTTGCAGTTTAAAAAGACACTGTTTGAAAATGTGTCACAACGCTCCTACTTTGACATCAACGTCTGCCTGAAACTAGTCCAGGCTTTGGTGATGTTGATTCATGGGGAATTCATGTTGTGAATTTGTTCAAAGTGGGGTTTTTGTCTTTTGATTTAACATGAAATATGAAATAGAAATGGAATATAATAAAGACAAATATGAAATATATAGAGATGAGGCAACTTTTAGATTGGGTTGCATTGTATGCACGCATCGCTTTGTTGATGCAACCACTAATCACACGTATACAGGGTAGATTATCGGTCTGATAAACACATTTCAGAATCCTATCAAAATGCAAGTTGAAGCAACATAAAAGAATAATCTTGCCCCATTACTCGATGCAATGCCTACATGTACAAACAACCTTTGTGTGACGTTCCCATTTTTTAGAAGGTATTCACTTTGTGTGTGTTTCTGTCAGCAAGCATGGCTGCACATGATTTGAAGCTATATATTAAAATGAGTGGTTTAATCTGGCATTGCATTCATATACGGTTTCAAAACCTTCATCAGTGTATGAATATACATTTTATTTGTTGCCTAAAGGTATGTGCTAGCATATCATATTTAGGACTTGGACACTCCGTCATACGATTCTTGCTGAAGAGTTGTTTGATCAAGGTTACATACAACATTCAAGGCCTACAGTAAAGCTTCCGAAAAGTTTTTTAGACATTTCGAAATTTGACGCATCAGTGACAAAAATGATGTCCGATGTAATTCATTATTTTGACTTGTACCACATGTTCCTATGTACATGTTTTTTTGACGGGTGGGGCAGGATACGCTCACCTTTTCGCAAACACCTGGTATCTTTAACTATTTGATAGTGACTCATAAACACATTTCATGATATAGTCGGAATTGTACAATGTACAGATTAAAATAAAAAAATACAGCTAGAGGGTTTAGGTGATCCTGGCACAGTCAAGCTGGTTAGGTTCATCATCAGCTCAGGGCCTTTGACCCTTCTACACGCAGCCCAGAATGGACGTCTCCTAGGAAGTGCTGCCTAGTCAAACCCACCCAGAACTTTGCGGAGAATGTGAAGACTCCCCAACACTGCAGCCTTCTGCACTACCCAGATTGTCAGAAGGGCTTTATTCCTGGTAGCAAACCCGGGTACTCTGTCAGTCAACAGATTGGGAGGTACCAAACCTAAGGCACCGAGAACAATGGGGAGTCGGACAACTTGGTACTTGGGATGCAAGCATGACATTTCAAAAGCGTGATCCGCATATTTGCCATGTTTTTCATGAATCTTGTCAATCACATTTGTGTCAAGAGGGACAGAAAATTCAATAATATAAATGATTTCATTGGATTTATCAGGTTTGTTGGCCTAGATACGTCTGAGGCTGTATACGGGCCTATTCCAAAGAATTTTGTATTTATCATTTTCCATGACGCCCTCTACATTTTCAAGATCGTACCATGGATGGACCACTGTGTCAAAACCACAAGCATTGCGGGTATGGTAATACAAGGATCGAGCTACACCATCATCAAGATACTGTGTCTGTGCCAAGGATGGGCATCAACTGACAATGTGCTGGACTGTGTCATTAAGTTACATTAATCTACATTTCATATTTACATTTTGATGAAAAATCACACATTGACGGTTTCGAGTGGGAAGTGACTGGTCCTGTGCAGCAAACAGAAAACCTTCTGTTTCACTTTTCAGGCCAGCCAACTTCATCCAAGCGAAGGACTCTGCAGGGTTGCTGATCAACACATTGCATGTAAACTTGATGCAGTGGTCGTTCAGAAAGACTCTCCTAGAAAACATGAGCCTGGGCCGATTTGATATGGCATTTCGCTTGGCTGACACTCATTTCTGTACCGTCCAGCAGTACAGAACCATCAACAAAATCAAAACTGACATTGGGATTATGTCCCACATCCTTGGCTCGTTTTAGAAAACTGTGGAATGCCTTATCATGAATCTTGACATGCTTCACAGGAGAATCATCAGACAAATGGGTGCGAATGTGCACAAAACAATTCTATTATGAAGAGCCCAAACGTTAATCAAACCACGCCCTTCCATCATGTTGTTAAATATGAGCGATACAGTGAAGGGCGAGGGTGGTGGGATCTATTGTCTGACATGATTCTTCGTGTGAGGGTGTCAATACCCTGGATTTCTTGTTTCGTCCAATCAACAACACCAAAAGAATACGACAGGACGAGTACAGCATCAGCATTTGTGGCTTTGACTTTATTGCGAACGTTCAACTCTGAACTCCAGATTTTCTTAAGTCTACATTTGTACTCTGCCCGAAGTTTGACCTTGCTATGGGCATTCTGGAGTACGTATAGGGCTGACCTTCCACGAGATGGTCAATAACTCCTCCGTAAAGTAAACTGACTGATCTTTCCCCTCTACCTTGCCACGTTTCAAATGAAGAATGTTGCATTTGTCGAGTCCAAAGGACATGCCGATATCATAAGAAAAAGACTCGACAAGCAAAATCTGTTTTTTTGTTTCTTCATTAGCCACTTATCTAATATTAAGTATCAGAGTGCTGTACAAAAATATCATAATAGTGAGTGAGTTGGGTTTAACGCAGGTTTTAACAGTTTTCCGGTTATATCACAATGTGTCAGCTTAATTTTGGAGGAAAGCCCAAATTGATGCAGTTCTCAGACATTTACCACTTCGGTTAAACCCACGAGCACGGGTATGGTGCTAACAAACCTAGAAACATAATCGAGGCAAACCGGGATTCGAACCCACAATCATAGGTTTCTGGCGTTCCCAAGGGACGCAACTCTGCACAGCGAATCGTGGCGCCTTTGACACTTGGATATCTCCAGAACAATGGTTAAACGGAATTATTCGTCCGATCTGCAAAGGTAAAGGAAGTACGGATGACCCTGGAAACTTTCGGCCCATAAGTCTTATCAGTTGCCACGGAAAATTGTTTCCCTGAGTTATTATAAAAGATTAAACGATTATGTTGAAAGTAATAACATTCTGTCTGAATCACAAGCGGGTTTTAGACATGGATACTCCACAAATGATCATATTTTTTACCGTGTATGCAATTATTGATTTTCTAAAAAATAGAAAGAAAAATTTGTATTGTGGTTTCGTTGATTTCAAAAAGGCAATTGACAATGTTTGGCGTATCGGTTTACGGAAAACAAATTTCAGCACAAGGTATTGATGGAAAACTCATTCGTACTATTGTTAATATGTACGATGCCATTAAATCATGTGTGTGTTCAAACGGTGTATATTCAGAACAGTCACTTAATGGTCTGTTAGATCTCTGAGTTGTTCGCATTACTCTATGCAGATGGTACAGTTTTGTAAGCTTTTAATTATGAAAGTTTACAAAATATGTTTGTATTTTTTTCACTTTACTGCAGAAAATGGAGATTGCATATCAATACCAGTAAAACAAAAAATATAGTTTTTGGTGGTACAAGAAGAGACAAGAGTAAACATATAGTATTAAATGGCTCACCGATTGAATATGTGACTGATTTTAAATATCTTGGAATTCACTTATCAAATAAAAGCTCTTTCAAAACTTCTATAAAAGCAAATTGTGAAGGCCATGTATTTTGTATTACGTAAAAGTAAAACATTTACTCTACCCATAAAATGTCAATATATCTCTTCGATGCTATGGTAAAACCAATTCTATTATATGGTTGTGAAATCTGGGGTTTTGAAAATTGTAAACAGTTGTTCACCTGTTCACCTTAACTTTCTACGTAAATTGCTTCCCATTAAGAAAAGTACATCTTTATACATGTTGTATGGAGAACTTGGAACAGCCCCTTTGAGTAATTCTATCAAATGTCGAATGGTATGTGTTGGGGCTAAGGTCTTATCTGGCACAGAACAATAGTTATCAAGAATTCTATATCAAATGTTACACGATGAAGTCTGTACAAACAATAGCTGTAATAAATGGATAAAATGTTTGGAAATTATTTTCAATGAAACGGGCTTCCGTTTCTATTTGTTAAGCCAACAAGCAGCTCCTCATAATGTCCTTAAATCTATCATGTCGTTAGGATTATCTGACATAGCAACTCAAACATGGAATGCAGAGATTACAAATTCTTCTAAAGATATCACATATCGCATATTAAAACTGAACTCGTCCTTGAAAAGTATTTATTAGTTATCCCTTTCTCGTTGGCTGTAAAATTTGACTCGCTGACTTGGTTGATGCATGTCATCGATCCCAATTGCGTGGATCGATGCTCATGATATTAATCACTGGATTGTCTGGTCCAGACTCGATTATTTACAGACCGCCGTCACATAGCTGGAATATTGCTGAGTGCGGCGTTAAACAACAAACCAACCAACCAACCTGAGCGTAAGTAAAGTTCTGTTCTGACGACTGGGCCACCCGTGCCCCATAATACCATAATAAAACATGTGTAGCATCATTGCATGATAATATACTGAACAACAAAAGTTCCTGTGACATTGAATAAGATTTAATTCAAAGTTATGTTTTTTACCAAATCTGAAACAATTTCGGTTTGCAACAGATAAAAGACTCATGTTGGTGTTCAAATGGTTTAATTTGCCATACTGACTTCAGAAAATGCGTGATTTCATAAAAATAACATGAACATGCCAAAATGTCAATTTACAAATCAATAGCGTGTGTGTCCACCTCTGGTTGCGACCCAAGCAACACATCTTCGTCTCATGGAATGGACCAGGCGTCGCACAAAGTCCTGTTGGATATCTGTCCATATCTGCTGGAGCATGTTTCGAAGTTCCTGGAGTGTCTGTGGAACACGTGGTTGACGTCGAAGGCGCCGATCAATCTCATCCCACATGTGCTTGATTGGTAACAGAACAGGGGAGCGAGCCGGCCAGGGGGATGACATTAACGTTGTTTTGTTAAGGAGAGAATCCTGAACAAGTCGAGCAATATGAGGCCGGGCGTTGTCAAGTTGAAAGGTAATGCCTTGGCCATGACGACGCAAAAACGGTAGAACAACAGGGCCGATGATCTCGTCGCGGTAGCGCTGTCCCTCTACCACTATCAAACGGGTCCTCTGTCTTGCTGTAATACCAACCAATACCATGATGCTGCCGCCCCCGAACCGTTCTTCTTCCATGACACAATGATTGACGTAACGTTCACCTCGACGTCGGTACACTCGAATCCGTCCATCGTTGTGGCTGAGATGAAAACGAGACTCGTCAGTGAATAGAACTTGTACCCACTGCATGGCCATCCAGCGTAAACGCTGCACCACTGTAGACGTGTTTGACGGTGGTTTCCTGTCAAAATGGGACGTCTGGCGGATCTTCTGGCGACAATCCCTGCACATCTGAGGCGACGATGTACGGTTTGTGAAGATATTCGTCGAAGCCCAGGGATGCTTCTTGCTGTCACTGTTGCTGGCTGGAATCGATTTCGTAGGTGTGTTGTTCGAATCCTTTTGTCTTGTCGATTATTGGTTACGCGTGGCCTGCCACTCCGAGAATGGTCTCTGACTGCATTCGTCTGTTGCCAACGATGCCATAAACATCAAATGGTGTCTCTGTGGACGTTAAATTGTCTTGCAACATGACGTTGACTCGATCCTGCATTAAGCACACCAATGGCTCGCAGACGCTCATTTTCGGACAGGCGTGGCATTTAGTAATTTTGAATACTTGCAAAATTTTGCTGTTTTTCTGAGTGGTTGTCAGCACGATGCTAAACAATGCATTTGGAATCCCCTTAACGCACATGTTTTTTATACCCATTTTGGGGTAGTGAAATGCATGGGACTTGCATAAAAGTCAACTTTTGCGTGGAATTCATGCTTTTCTGTAGCAGTTGCGTTTTTGTGACCTGATTCCATACATGTACTACAATATTGAAAACCAAACTTTACTTGTTTAAAAAATATACTAAAATATTGGTGTCTCAGGAACTTTTGTTGTTGAGTATATTTGTTTCGATTTCGGCTATTTCTGTGCATTTTGGGGAATGCTTCTGATTAGATCATGAATGTTTTAATTATAAAAATTCTCCATTGTAGTTCCATATATTATGATTACTTTCCTGTGTTAATTGAGTCGCATATATTTGTCTTTGAACGTCAAACATGTCACAAAAACAACATACTCCATGGTTGAATACCTTCTTTGACACTAATCAGAACCGATTTTATTTATAGAATATACTAACGGAAAAACGTAACTGTCTTTCATATAGAGTTAAAAAATAAATCTATTCTGAAATGTAATATTGCACCTTTTCAATGCATATTCATGAAGGCATCTCCTCGACATTAAGGGTTTGATTCACACAATTTGGATGTTGGAAGCATGATGATCACGCACAGGCTTTTTAAAAGTGAATAGCACACAATGATCGTTGACTCATCAGGTGCTCATTAAAACACTTTTCTTTAACCGTAAATAACGCTTACACAAGGCCACGTCCTGCTGAAAGTCAACGTCTACACGCCTTGGGTATGCTTCAAACAACAGTTGCGAAAAGTGAAGTTGCGAAACATTTTAATGTTCATCAATACACAATATCATCTCTTTGGAAACGTTATCTACAGCAGGCAACACTGATGACTTGCCACGGGCCGGTCGTCCACGTATGGAGTCACGTCAAGAAAACAACCATATTCGGTTTGTGCATCTACGGAATCGATACCAAACTGCAACATTAACAGTTCGGACTTCCTGGGTTGATACCAGTTAATAGCAGAAGCTGCCACGTTAACGTCGGGCACGCATAGCTTGGTGTAGACACCATCTGAGGTACAGAAGAGAAGACTGGTGCAGTATCCTGTTATCCTGTCTTGCAAAGGTCAACAGGCGCCGTACGGTACAAATACCAGAACGTAATGTCACGTTGAAGCAGGATAATGCCCGCCCACCCACATGTTGCACATGTTGTAACAGACTTTCTGATGCAAAGACCAGGACAAGCTGGTAACGCAAGTTCATTTTGGGCAATCTTTGGTTGGTAATGCGCCGCTTTATTGCAGTTGACAGTTTTCTAACAATATCACCACACTTGATCCACAGGAAAGTCACCGATTTTGAAACTGATGTTATGTGAAATGATTTTTAGTAAGGATAAGATATATGGATGAACAACTTGTTTATTATCCCCCGACATATAATGCAGGGGGATAAAGCGATCAGCCAGTCTGCCTGTCCGTCTGTCTGTCCGCCCGTCCGTCTGTCTGTCCGTCTGTCTGTCCGCAATCATTTCCTTTTCCGAGGCAGAACTCGAAAACCATTCAGTGTATTTGATCGAAACTTGTCAAATCTATCAGTCACATAGTGAAGTGGTGCCTTTTGATATTTTGGGATTTTTCGAATTTTTATTTTTTTTAAATTGTTATGGAAAGAAGTTGGACATAGACTCCATTGGGGATGGGGTTCGTTTCCGGGGCAGAATTCAAAAACAATTCAGTATATTTGATCGAAACTTGAAAGATGTATCATTCCACGCTGAAGTGGTACCTTTTGCTATTTTGAAATTTTGAAAGGACACGATTGCTGGTTTCACGGATAATTATTTCGCGACTTTTTTGGGGGGCTTCTTCAGCGTAACTCGAAAACCGTTCTGTATTTTTTAACAAAACTTGGCAGATATATCACACAGATCCTGATGTGGTGGCTTTGGGTATTTGCGGATTATTGGCATTTTTATTTTTTCTTGATTTCCATGGGAACAATTTGGACTTAGTCTAAGAATGTAGGGGTAGGTGTCGTTTCCGGAGCACAACTTGAAAACTGTGAAAGACTTTTCATCCTAACCTGGTACATGTATTAACCAAGTGCTGAAGTGGTTGTTTTTTTTGTTATTTAGAAATTATTTTCCATGGCAACAAGTTTGACTTGGACTCTGTTCATAGTGGTGTGTTTGTCCTGACCATATCTCTAAAACTGATAGGTATTCTTTCATGACACTTTGCACACACCAGTTTGCCTTTTGCTACTTCGGGGTGTTTAGAAAACAAATTCCCATGGCAACAACTTCGATTTTGACTGTTCATATTGGTGTGTACTTCACAGAAATACAAAATTCCGAATCCCAATCCAATGGTATTGTTTTGATAGAACAATAGCTACTCTTGTATACGGACAGACAGATTACAGAGAAATACTCTAATCGATTAATCATTTGAACAGGACGAATTTTGCATTTGTTCTGCTCTGAATCAAAGTGGTTAATCGATTGGATATGAAGAACCGGTTGTGAATAGTGACCAAAAGCATGTTTGAGTATTTGGACATATATACAGCTAGAATGGTACTCTAATGGCTTCTCATTTGTTTGTATGAACGTGTTTCAGAATAACGCAGGACCTCAATATACCACGTGGACAAGTTTACAGTTCTCTGAAGCTAAAATCTCATTTTGACGCACAACGTAAGCATCAATAATGTGTTACATTTTTGTTACAGTAATCACTTTTGTATCAGCAGTATTTTTTAAATTGTTTAGCGCGTCTCTTGTTTGAAATACATTTCCACCACACTGACTATTCCCAATCTCTGGCCAGTAATACAATACTAAGTACCACAAAAAGAAATGAATAATGGTCAAGGATACAGACGTTCATGTTCTATTAATATTTCATAAAATTTGGGCGTCAGGAAAATTTCTGTCTTCATGGCGTGATGCCATAGTTGTTGCCATACCTAAACCTTGACGGGATCACACTGCTCCTTCCAATTATAGATCTATTTCCTTGACCAGATTCGTTTGCAAAACCACGGAACGCATGGTCAACAATAGATTGATATGGAACTTTGGATGTAATAATTTATTAACAAATATTCAGTGCGGATTTCTGAAAAATCGAAGTATTGTTGACCATTTCGTTAGAGTATTTTGTTCAACATGAAGTTTTTAATAACCAACATCCAGTGTCCATCTTTGCCTTGGATCCATCAAAACATCCATTCCTGCTGCCAATATCAATCTTCAAAATATAACTCAGCTTTTTCTTCTCCACCATGGCAGTTGGTACAGTTGGTTGACCTGTCATTAACTAAAGTCAAGAAATCAGAAAGAAACTAACTAATCTACTTACGACAATATAATCAGTTGCGTAACACATATAGCACTTACAAATATATATTTCCAGATGAATACAAAGATGGTGATGTACTTGCGACTGCCAACTATGTCATCAAGATTACCAAATATAGTTTAATTTTAACAGAAGAATCAAACGCAATGTTTACAGCTCTTAAATGTATATATGCTCAATCTAAACATAAACAGTTCATACTAATTCCCGATTCCCTGTCTTCAGGCCATGAAGAACATTTCCTATGAAAACTTCCACTTTTACTTGATATTTTAGAATTAGATGTTACATCAATATTTCCTAAGCAAAAGAAATGGGACACGCAAGTATGTATAAAGATATCACATGAAATAAAACCAACTTTCTGTTACACTTGTCTAGGTTGTCTGTCCAGATTTGAAGAGGTCATAATATGACCTTGTAGAATTGGCCATAGCAAATATACACATGAATACTTATTGAACGGTTGGGATCCTCCATTTTGATGAGAGAATCACAGTCAAGCATGTTCCGATTGACTATTGGTTTTGCCATGACGAGGGATAAATATTTCAAATCATCATCTCTCAAGTATCTTTTTAATGGTTATATTTCTCGCTTGATTACTGGATTTTAACAGGAAATTGAATTGTTGGAAAGAAATTGATTTTCTAAAAGATCTTAATGTCGTTTAAATATTAGTAGATTAAGTCTGCAAATGAGATTTCAGTGGCTGTACTGTTGAAGGGGGTTAACGGAAGTTCCACATCATTCAAAGTACATTTAGGCCTACCCCATTTTTTCTGTGATACTTTTAGTTATTTTACTGTCCTGTGTCCGCAGGTGTTTATATAGTGTAAATGAATTTATTATGTTTAGCCCTTGATAGTCACGATATGGCTGAAATATTGCCGATGAGACTTTTATTTTAACTCAATCACTCACTCAATTGTTTTTAATGTAATTCAATTCAAATTCAAATACCTTTTCACTTTAGAGAATGTCATTTATGGAGCCCTTCCGCATTAAGATGGTGGAGCCATTGCCGAATCCAACCAGAGAAGAACGCTTGAAAATTCTACATGAAAGCGGCTACAATCCGTTCCAGATCAAAGACAAGTATGTTATCTTTGACCTTTGGAGTGATTCCGGCATGGCTTCAATGAGCCAACACCAGTGGGCTGCCATGGTGGATACAAGCGAAGGTTGCATCAATCCCGAGAGCTTTGACACTTTTGTTGATAGCATCAAACGTTTAACTGGATTTCCATACATTCTTCCCGTTCACCAAGGCAGAGCAGCAGAACATATTCTCTTCTCAGTCCTAGCTAGGCCAGGTCTCACTGTATTCAGTAACACAATGTATATCACAGGGCGTACAAATGCTGAACTTAGTGGAGCGATAGTGGTAGATGTTCCTTGCAAACAAGTTGTAGGTGGAAACTTCAATGGAGATCTTGACTGTGCACGGTTACAGGAAGAGCTCAGAGAGGTGGATGCAGGCAAGGCTATTGTCATCTTGACCCTAACCAGCAACAATCAAGCAGGACAGCCAGTATCCATGGCAAACATCAAACATGTTTCTGAAATCTGCAAGATGCATGATACCCCTCTGTTTATGGATGGATGTCGTTTTGCAGAAAATGCATATTTCATCAAAACACGAAACAAAGTGTATCAAGGTGTTCCCGCAAGAGATATAGCTCTGGAAATGTTCTCCTACTTTGATGGAATGTACATGTCTGCTAAAAAGGATGGATTGTGTAACATTGGTGGCTTTTTCGCCACTCGACTCTCTGATATATACGGAAAATTCAAAAGACGAATGATCTACATTGAAGGCAATTCCAACCATGGTGGGATATCTAGCCGGGATATGGAAGCTGTAGCCAGAGGCCTCAGGGAAGGAACGGATGACGGGTATCTGAAGTACAGAATCGAAAGTTTGTCCACGTTTGGAGACATCTTGAAGAAGGCCGGCGTCCCATTAGTTGAGCCAGTAGGAAGTGCCATCTACATTAACGCTGCTAAATGTTTACCCCACATTCCCACAGCACAGTATCCAGCTTGGGCCCTGCACTGTGCCCTGTATGTAGAAGGTGGCATACGATGTAAACATCTCCATGATGTCTTGAAAGTCGATGATACCAACGAACGGGAGAATCCCAAGCAACAGCACTTTATCCGACTAAGCTTACCAAGGAGAATGTACACCTTGTCTCATCTCATACATATAGGAGATGTATTCAAGAACATTTTGGGGGAAAGGAGGAGTATTTCAGGTGTGCTCATCAAGTGCCCTTCTGAGCATTATTTCGCGGCTATCATGGAGCCAGTGAGGAAATGCTAGATTTGTCTTCCGCTTTCCACTCGCTGATTTAAATATAATGATTTACAAGAAGCAAAGGGACTGGAGGACATGCTACTTTAGATTGCATCTCCCTGGTATTTAATTCAGTATGTATACATACAATACTGAGTGTGTCTGTGAGATAGAGAGAGGAGAGAAAGATGCATTGTTCAGAGAACAGTTCTTTACACATATATAATGTTAGGCTGTCTTACATATATTATCTCATTATCATTATCTGTAAAAACATGTTATGCCGTGTAACAGAAGATTCACACCACCATGTATGTTGTGAACAATATTTTAAAGGCTGTTAATCATAGATACACACTGGTGACTAAACAATATTCATTTAATGGGATAAACACGTACATGTATGGTGTTCTTTTATACCAATTCCATATAAATCATAATTTGATTGACTGCACATGTATCCGCAGTTTTGTATGTAAGATATTATAGTGTAGTTATTCAAGTACGTGGGTGACGTAGGGGGTACTTTTGTAAAGAACAGAAAATCGTAGAATTTTGGTCTGATAATGGAAAATAAGAACAGCACTTGTATTTTCAGAGTTTCTTAAGAGTTATTGTAGCAACAGTGTTTGGTAGAATATCTGCCAGATAGGAATTTGTTTTGAAGAAAAGACAAAGTTAATGTTTCTTTCTAAGCTCAACTAAAGGTTCTCACCCGGTTTCTCAATAAAAATGCTGCCTGGAGCATATTGAGGTAGGCTAGTTACAATGTGTGCAGCTTCTAATTGTAATTTTCTAATATTCCACGTTGTTCTTCAAGGCAACCATCCCATACCTCACATATGTATTCAAAGCATGCTCTGAGTTTTCTCATTGAGTAATTCATCTTGGAAGTTGTTTTTATTATGATATCCATATGAAATAAAGCAACAATACCCTTTCTATATCCAATAGAAATATCTGCATAACGTAGAGTCGCTTTAGGAGCTAAACCTACTGTGTTTTGAAATTTGATGTAGTCCCACTGTAGAGTAGATACCTCTTAGTTTAATTTGGAACTGAGCACTTCAGCGCGAGGTTTCAAGTGTATAGTGAGTGAGTATGGTTTTACGCCGCTTTTAGCAATATTCCAGCAATATCACGGCGGGGGACACCAGAAATGGGCTTCACACATTGTACCCATGTCGGGAATCGAACCCGGGTCTTCGGCGTGATGAGCTAACGCTTTAACCACTAGGCTACCCGACCGCCCCTTCAAGTGTATAAATAAGAGGTATCTTCTCTACAGTGCGAGTACATCAAATTTCAAAATACAGTAGGTTTATCGCCATTCTACCATGATGGCAACAACGCTTTGAAAACGGTGCTCTCTTGCAATGTGTAATAACACAGGGTACAAAAGTCCACAATCTTAGAACATTCCAAAAAGTGGTCACAGGTAGTTATATATGTAGCAATCATTACTAATGTACAGGATAAAAAAACAACGTAGTCTTGAGTAGTTCAAAATAAGTGTTCAAAACACATCGTTAGTCAAACAGAAGTTGATAAATAACCCTCCAAACTTAGTCCAAAGACAGATGTTTTAATTTCAATTCAACAAACCTGCTCCGCACTGTTTGGACTCACCAAGTTATTTCTTGTAAATCACCGAGAGAAGTCATTTCCAAAATAGAACATGCCATTTTCATTGTAGGGGTGACAGGTTGTAGAAGTTCTTAAAATGCATAACGAATATATTTTTACAATAAACTTCATGAATAAACATTCTACTATATATTTTGCATGTGTTAGTGTTATTAGTTTGTTAGCAATCAACCCCAGTAAATAATAAAAAAATCAAGATAAACAAACACCTCTCCACAACGATGTGGCAGAACTTGACCTACATCACAGTTACTCACACTTCAAAACTGTCGGGGACACGGGTGGCCCAGTCGTCTCAGGCACAGCGATTCGCTGTGCAGAGTTGCGTTCCTTAGGCACGCCAGAAACCTATGATTGTTGGTTCGAATCCCGGTTCGCCCCGATTATGTTTCTAGGTTTGTCAGCACCATACCCGTGCTCGTTGGTTTCACCGAAGTGATAAACGTCTGACACCTGCATCACTTCGGGCTTTCCTCCCACACTAAGCTGACACGCCGTGATATGACTGGAATACTGTTGTTAAAAGCGGCGTTAAACCAAACTCACTCACTCACTCAAAACTGTCAATAAGGCTGTCATTGTTTACATTTTCTGTGCCTCAGCAGACAGGTTACAAAGCAAGATGACAACCCCGATCTATGATGTGGTTCAACATTAACCTGTAGATACACTGGGATTGAGCCTGCTGGTACGATGTGATTACCAATGGAACTAGAGTATGGCTGAACGGCCGCGTTTTAGGGTGCAGGCAAGACGCTTTTACGGCTGCAAACAAGTCGGCTCCTTTGACATCAGGAATCTGCATGATTTGACCTGTCAATTTGAAGTTATCACCGATTTAACGCAAACGTGTGAAAGAAAATTATTATGACAGTTGTGGCCCAGAAACAATGATTTGTTTGTGATTTTCCTAATTGTGCATGTTCTGAAATGATCTTCTCATCAAGTTTGATAAGTTGCTATGATCAAGTGTAATCCCTTTGAACCTCCTCGCCAATTCAACGGAGAGGGTCTTCCTCCCGCGCACGATCTCCAGTGAAACCCCCATGAGTTGTTCTGCTATCCCTAATACAATGGAATTGTCGAGGACTTCTGAACAATCTAATGACCATCAGCTTGGGTGTAACCAGCCAGTGTCCCAAAACACATGTATCACAGGACACACGTTTCGCTCTCGTGATCTATCGTTATAACACAACATTGCATAACCATAATCTGATACACAACAGGTTTTGCTTCAACATATTGTATTTCGGTTCCATATATATATATATATATATATATATATATATATATATATATTTATATATATATATATTTATATATATTTATATATATATACAACTGTATATCAACTTTATATCAACTGTGAAAACACACGGTGTTGTTTATGTAAGAGGTGACTAACGGGATCGGGTGGTCAGGCTCGCTGACTTGGTTGATGCATGGTATCGTATCCCTCCCAATTGCGTGGATCGATGCGCATCATATAGTTAGAGTTGGATTAATTATAGAGTATTGCCGTAAACCGGAACGTGATAGTCCAACAGCTAATTAGGGCCATAAAATAATGAATTAGTTTTCGCAATGTTTGTCGACTTATGGTCTCTGTTGATTTTTCGCATTTTTACTGAAGGACACAATAACACACTTTTGCATTGGAGTGTATAGTAACAAATATATAGTGTATATATTTACATACAAATAACACCTCCTGAAATCCAACTGGAATTCATTCTGATTCCGTCAATATCTTCACCAGACATAAACTTCAACATAAGCCCAATTTCAACCAGATTTATTGAAGCGGACTTAAAATAGACCTGTTACCGCTGAGACGACGTTCATGACTGATCACGTGGTCCTCACTGGTCCACTCTGGGTGAGGTGAAATAGGGTTTAACGTCGCGTCCAAGATGATTGCACTTATATAGCGACGTGCATGCACGTGTATGTGTGTGGCTGCTTGTACTAGTCCGGACTGATGCCGATTTATAGTGCTAGCTCACTGAGATACCATGCCGCAGTATAACATGAATACCCCACTCAGACACGGTATACTGACTCCGAGCCGACCAGTCCTTGTTTTAGCCCCTTAATGCCGAGCGCCAGACAGGGTAACAACAAGTACCATCTTTTAACGTCTTTTGGTATGACGCAGTCGGGGATCGAACCCCGATCGCGACCTTCCGCTCTCCGGGTGGACGCTCTTCCATTAGACCACGGTGGCGGTCTTGGTCCACACTGGGAATCCATCCATTTTAACAGGAGCTACCACATCCCGGGTGTACCTCCGTTACAGCAGGACATCACCCACTCTCAGCAGACGTCTATTACAGGGGGAGATCACCCACTCTCAGTAGACATCTGTTACAGTAGGAGATCACTCACTCTCAGTAGACATCTATCACAGGGGAGATCACCCACTCTCAGTAGACATCTGTTACAGTAGGAGATCACCCACTCTCAGTAGACATCTATTACAGTAGGAGATCACTCACTCTCAGTAGACATCTATTACAGGGGAGATCACCCACTCTCAGTAGACATCTATTACAGCAGAAGATCACCCACTCTCAGTAGACATCTATTACAGGGGGAGATCACCCACTCTCAGTAGACATCTATTACAGGGGAGATCACCCACTCTCAGCAGACGTCTATTACAGCAGGAGATCACCCACTCTCAGTAGACATCTATTACAGTAGGAGATCACCCACTCTCAGTAGACATCTATTACAGCAGGAGATCACCCACTCTCAGTAGACATCTATTACAGCAGAAGATCACCCACTCTCAGTAGACATCTATTACAGGGGGAGATCACCCACACTCAGTAGACATCTATTACAGGGGAGATCACCCACTCTCAGCAGACGTCTATTACAGCAGGAGATCACTCACTTTCAGCAGCAGACGTCTATTACAGCAGGAGATCACCCACTCTCAGCAGACGTCTATTACAGCAGGAGGTCACCCATTCTTAGTAGACATCTATTACAGCAGATCACCCACTCTCAGTAGACATCTATCACAGTAGGAGATCACCCACTCTCAGTGGACATCTATTACAGCAGGAGCTCACCCACTCTCAGTAGACATCTATTACAGCAGGAGATCACCCACTCTCAGTAGACATCTATCACAGGAGGAGATCACCCATTCTCAGTAGACATCTATTACAGCAGGAGATCACCAACTCTCAGTAGACATCTATACAGCAGGAGATCTCCCACTCTCAGCAGACATCTATTGCAGCAGGAGATCACCCACTCTCAGTAGACATCTATCACAGTAGGAGATCACCCACTCTCAGTAGACATCTCTTACAGCAGGAGATCACCCACTCTCAGTAGACATCTATCACAGGAGGAGATCACCCACTCTCAGTAGACATCTATTACAGCAGGAGATCACCAACTCTCAGTAGACATCTATTACAGCAGGAGATCTCCCACTCTCAGCAGACATCTATTGCAGCAGGAGATCACCCACTCTCAGTAGACATCTATCACAGTAGGAGATCACCCACTCTCAGTAGACATCTATTACAGCAGGAGATCACCCACTCTCAGTAGACATCTCTTACAGCAGGAGATCACCCACTCTCAGTAGACATATATCACAGGAGGTGATCACCCACTCTCAGTAGACATCTATTACAGCAGGTGATCACCCACTCTCAGTAAACATCTATTCAACAGGAGATCCCCCACTCTCAGCAGACATCTATTGCAGCAGGAGATCACCCACTCTCAGTAGAGATCTATCACAGCAGGAGATCACCCACTCTCAGTAGACATCTATTACAGCAGGAGATCACAAACTCTCAGTAGACATCTATCACAGGAGGAGATCACCCACTCTCAGTAGACATCTATTACAGCAGGAGATCACCCACTCTCAGCAGACATCTATCACAGTAGGAGATCACCCACTCTCAGCAGACATCTATTACAGCAGGAGATCACTCACTACCAGCAGACATCTATTACAGCAGGAGATCACCCACTCTCAGTAGACATCTATTACAGGAGGCGATCACCCACTCTCAGCAGCAGACGTCTATTACAGCAGGAGATCACAAACTCTCAGCAGCAGACGTCTATTACAGCAGGAGATCACCCACTCTCAGTAGACATCTATCACAGCAGGAGATCACCCACTCTCAGTAGACATCTATCACAGGAGGAGATCACCCACTATCAGTAGACATCTATTACAGCAGGACATCACCCACTCTCAGTAGACATCTATTACAGGGGAGATCACCCACTCTCAGCAGCAGACGTCTATTACAGCAGGAGGTCAACCACTCTCAGAGACATCTATTACAGCAGGAGATCACCCACTCTCAGTAGACACCTATTACAGGGGGAGATCAACCACTCTCAGTAGACATCTATTACAGCAGGAGATCACCCACTCTCAGTAGACATCTATCACAGGAGGAGATCACCCACTCTCAGTAGACATCTATTACAGGAGGCGATCACCCACTCTCAGCAGACGTCTATTACAGCAGGAGATCACCCACTCTCAGTAGACATCTATTACAGGAGGCGATCACCCACTCTCAGCAGACGTCTATTACAGCAGGAGATCACCCACTCTCAGAGACATCTATTACAGCAGGAGATCACCCACTCTCAGTAGACATCTATTGCAGCAGGAGATCACCCACTCTCAGTAGACATCTATCACAGTAGGAGATCACCCACTCTCAGTAGACATCTATTACAGCAGGAGATCACCTACTCTCAGTAGACATCTATTACAGCAGGAGATCTCCCACTCTCAGCAGACATCTATTGCAGCAGGGGATCACCCACTCTCAGTAGACATCTATCACAGCAGAAGATCACCCACTCTCAGTAGACATCTATTACAGCAGGAGATCACCCATTCTCAGTAGACATCTATTACAGCAGGAGATCACAAACTCTCAGTAGACATCTATCACAGGAGGAGATCACCCACTCTCAGTAGACATCTATTACAGCAGGAGATCACCCACTCTCAGTAAACATCTATTACAGCAGGAGATCACCTATCCGGGGTAGAATATTAGAATCTATTATATATATATATATATACACACACAAATGTATATCGACTTTGATAACACACGGTTGTGTTTATCAAACTACTTTCTGCATGTACAAATTATGTAGATTTCTCTTGAAGAGTTAGAAGGTTAGTAGATGTCTTCAGCAACCCATGCTTGCCGTGAAAGGCGACTTTCCATGCCGTAGAAGGCGACTAACGGGATCGGGTGGTCAGGGTCGCCGACTTGGTTGATGCGTGCCACCGAATCCCAATTACGTAGATCGACGTTCATGATATAAATCGCTGGATTGTCTGGTTGAGACTCGATTATTGACACGCCACCGTCATATAGCTGGAATATTACTGAGTGCGCCGTTAAACAACAAACAAACAATATAACAGAGGATTACCCTATCACAGAAGACATCCATTACAGGACATCACCTATGCACGGTGTACATCACTGACGAACATCTGACCATCTTGACCCAACCCTTTTCCATCCTATTCTCCAGCTTCACGCCACTGGCGTCCCCGATTTTGACAACAAGATAGAAACATCACAAAAACACATTTTATTCATAATTATGATACAGGTTGAAAGCCGTTATACGTCACAGGAGGTCAGACAACCCTACTTCAGTCGGGTCTCGTCACACGCGTACATTGACGATCATGTTCTCCACGGAGTTACAGAATATCAGTGTTTGATGTCAGTGTCAAGTATCAGTGTTTGATGTCAGTGTCAAGTATCAGTGTTTGATGTCAGTGTCAAGTATCAGTGTTTGATGTCAGTGTCAAGTATCAGTGTTTGATGTCAGTGTCAAGTATATACACATCTAACCAATCGTGCGTGCGATGATCAATACACAGTATTCAGAGTGATAGTTCTGGCGCCTGGGGCAGGTGCGAAAGCATGGGTGAATGTACATGTCCTGGGTAAGCGTAAGTACGTGTGTATTATACATAAGCTACGTGATGAGTCTAGCAATTGCCTTGTGCCATTTAAAGGAGCCATACATTCTACAGCATCCTTGTATATTTCAAAGAGATCATGAGACTTTGGAGTAATATATTATAACTTATATAAGACGAAGGCATACAGTGTCTAATGATGCCATGAAATGTTTGTGTCGAGAGTCGTGTTGAATGAAATGTATATGAGACCGAGATTTTGAATCTATCGCCAGACGGTGGTCGGCGGAAGAAATGCAACTGTTGAAGTTTTGGGCCTCAAGATTAACTGTAACCTATCACACTAAAGCAGCTCTGCATAGTGCACGGCTTCTGGGCGTGAATACATATTTAACATTTACAGAATTCATATAGAGCGCTAACGAAATAAGCTTCTACAGTACCAATTTCTTTACTATACGTCCTGGGATTTTGTTCATGCATTAGGTCCTGAAGTAAATCGTCTACCTTCTACTACCAATCCTCTACGTGGGGATCCCTGCACCCCTCTGCTTCATCTCGTACATCGGCGTGGCTCCCACCCCAGCTGACACGGATCTATATTATGACTGAGTGAGGAAATCATGGTCTCCTGGAGAAGCATTAACGATCTTCGTACTGGGAATGTTTCGCTAACGTAAACCATCTTGGTTACAATTCATTTTGGAAAGTTTGGATATCAATTCAACTTGAAGTGATTGATAATTTGTATGACATAAATGATATTTTACACATACACAGTTAATTGGAATTATGTGTGTTCTTTTGTTTGAAATGTGTTGTTAACGTTGAGTGTTTCCTTCAAAATATGTGAATGTTCGTCAATGGCGGTTTTAACATCACAGGCAGCATGTGAAACAGACGAAGATCATTAGCGTCTCTTAGGATGGCCATTTGTGAATTAATGGGAGATGAGCGGTCATGCTGGAATGGAAGCATTTCGATATGGTGGACAGCATCACAATACATACTTTGGTGAGCAGGAATATTTACAATGACAAACACAGATGAGACATGGGTATCAGGAGATGATGTGATATGAGGAGCCGTTTTTTGTCCTAGGCTAACAGTCAATCTTGTTGGCGTGGTTGCAGATTTTGAGTTCGTCATCGAATTTGGTGCCCTTGGGACACACCATCTTGAGTGCCCTCAAGCCTTTGGGGTCGGCAGGAACACACAGGTTGAAGTGGAGGCAGGATGCGTCGTCTTTGTAGATGCCGAGGCCGACTTTGTTGCAGTCAATGTTGCCTGGAGAATATACAAGATGTTAAAGTACCAGATAAGGACCTTCAGAGGTGTTCTCACTCTGCAATTTGCCTGGAGAATATACAAGATGGTAAAGTACCAGATAAGGTCCTTTAGAGGTGTTCTCACTCTGCAATGTGCACTTCTATTCATAGTATATTAATTGTCAATATTGAAGTTGAAAAAACAATATGGTATAGATCGAAATGTGAATTGTAAATGAAGATACATGCATACGGGTAAGCCAATCAGTGAACATATGCTGGATATCAACGTTCTAGGAATGACTTAGTTCTTACGAGTAAGTGCAAGAGACAGTTACATATTGAGAACACCGTTAATAAAAACATAGAGCGATAGAAAATATATAAATAAAAGTATGAATGACAGGTATACGCTGTGTTAAACACCTCCCGCGACTGCTTACCGACATATGGCAGACCACCTACCACAGACGAGCACCATGTCATGTCGCCGAGATACCCCTAGCCATTGGATACATGCCGTGTCACCACCACAACCACCTCATGTTTCCTAGGTAAACTATAAACCGATTCCATGCATCCGTTGCTTATGTGGATACCATTATATTTCCAATATAACACCTGAACGCCAAGTAATATTAAACCTCAGTGTCTTCAGTCATCTGCTGTTATAGTTGGGAATAGCGCTGATCATACAGCCGCATCACTGTAACTTTGATGTGACCATTATACCGTTATACACAGGCGCACCGCTGTCCCTCACATCATACCGCGTCATATATAAAGACTTATCGCTGTCCCTACCAACATATTTTTGCATTTTTAAAGGCTTATCGCTGTTCCTTCTATTATACTGCTATATACATAAAGGCTTATCGCAGTCCCTACAATTATTCCTCTACATACATCAAGCTGTAGCGCTGACCCTACCATTATTCCATGATATACATCAAGGTGAAGCGCTGACCCTACCATTATTCCATGATATACATCAAGGTGAAGCGCTGACCCTACCATTATTCCATGATATACATCAAAGTGTAGCGCTGACCCTACCATTGTACCACGATATACATCAAAGTGTAGCGCTGACCCTACCATTGTACCACGATATACATCCAGGTGAAGCGCTGACCCTACCATTGTACCGCACTATATATCAAGGTATAGCGCTGACCCTACCATTGTACCACGATATACATCAAGGTGTAGCGCTGACTCTACCATTTATACCACGATATACATCAAGGTGAAGCGCTGACCCTACCATTGTACCACGATATACATCAAGGTGTAGCGCTGACCCTACCATTGTACCACGATATACCTCAAGGTATAGTGCTAACCCTACCATTGTACCACGATATACATCAAGGTATAGCGCTAACCCTACCATTGTTCCACGATATACATCAAGGTGAAGCACTGACCCTACCACTGTACCACGATATACATCAAGGTGTAGCGCTGACACTACCATTGTACCACGATATACATCAAGGTATAGCACTAACCCTACAACTGTACCACGATATACATCAAAGTGTAGCGCTAACCCTATCATTGTACCACGATATATATAAAGGTGTAGCGCTGACCCTACCACTGTACCACGATATATATCAAGGTGTTGCGCTGACCCTACCACTGTACCACGATATACATCAAGGTGTAGCGCTGACCCTACCATTGTACCACGATATATATCAAGGTGAAGCGCTGACCCTATCATCATAGCAAACTATACATCAAGATGTAGCGCTGACCCTACCATTGTACCACGATATACATCAAGGTGTAGCGCTGACCCTACCATTGTACCGCGATATACATCAAAGTGTAGCGCTGACCCTACCATTGTATCACGATAAACATTAAGGTGTAGCGCTGACCCTACCATTGTACCGCGATATACATCAAGGTGTAGCGCTGACCCTACCATTGTACCACGATATACATCAAGGTGTAGCGCTGACCCTACTATTGTACCACGATATACATCAAGGTGAAGCGCTGACCCTACCATTGTACCACGATATACATCAAGGTATAGCGCTGACCCTACCATTGTAGCACGATATACATCAAGGTGTAGCGCTGACCCTACCATTGTACCACGATATACATCAAAGTGAAGCGCTGACCCTACTATTTATACCACGATATACACCACGGTGAAGCGCTGACCGAACCATTTAACCACGATATACATCAAGGTGTAGCGCTGACCCTACCATTGTACCACGATATACATCAAGGTGTAGCGCTGACCCTACCAGTGTACCGCAATATATATCAAGGTGTAGCGCTGACCCTACCATTGTACCGCAATATACATCAAGGTGTAGCGCTGACCCTACCATTGTACCGCAATATACATCAAGGTGTAGCTCTGACCCTACCATTGTACCGCGATATACATCAAGGTGTAGCGCTGACCCTACCATTGTACCGCGGTATACATCAAGGTGAAGCGCTCCGCCACAACATAGAATCAATGCCCCTTGATAAGTACACAGACACCAGGTGTCAGTAGCGGCTTATTTTCATCTCAACTGATGACCAAGCTCTTATAAGATTGTCTTACTGTAAATGTGCTAATTCGCCGACCTAAGACGTATATAAAAGCATATGAGAGGTATACAAACACAAGGCAGTTTATATGGCATTGACACTTATAAGTAATGATGTGAGCCATGCTCAACGCCGCTTTAAACAGATTTTCAGTTACATCACAGGCCCATCTTGACGTCGGAGTGAAGGCTCACGTCGTAGACTTTGCTGTTACCCGTGACTGGGGTTTAAAGTTTTGACAAACCAAAGATCATAATCATGGCGAATGTTGGAGTCGAACCGACGAGCGGCAGTTCCTGGTGACTAAGGGACTCAACTCTGAAGTAGTAGGACCGTAGACGACAGAGCTACCTGTGCCCCAAACACGAATGACGTCATTTACCGTTATATCTATGTAAAACTACCAGATGATTAGCAATCTCTTGTCCAGCATCTTTGTTTTCGCTAGGGTCTTCAAATACAATGATGTATTTTTAAGCGAACCTTTCTTTTATTCGTTGTTTTCAATTCAGACTATCTCTTACAAAAATCATTAAACGAAGAAGATTCAACTCGTAAAATGTATTAATATCTAATTTAGTTTAACAGGATAAAACAATACTGATTATACAAGCAATCAAAAAGGTTACACATACAAAGTCTCACCAGGGTCGGGTTGTTTGTCCGTGTGTCCAGCAACACTGGTCACCTTGGTGCCGTGCTCGGTCAGGAGGATGTCGTGAATGGTACGGAGTAGTGGGTACTTAGCACCACCGCAGTGGCCGCTGAAGTCGTCCATCTCCACTGACCACACGAAGGCACCAGCAAGACCGCGCTTGATGATATTCTTAGCCTGTGAATAAACCAAGTGGCATTAGATTAGGTGAGGTGCGGTAAAATGGGGTTTAAAGTCGCGTTCAGGGTAATTTCACTTATATAGCGACGTGCGTGTAGGTGTGTATACGGCTGCTTGTACAGGTCCGGGCGTGAGCCGGTTTTATAGAAGAAGCCCACTCAGATGCCATGTTGCAGTTTAACACGGATACCCCATACAGACTCCAAGCAGAGCAGCTTTTGTTTTATTCCCGTGCGGCCGAGCGCCAGGCAGCGTAACAACAGGTACCATCTTTTAACGTCTTTTGATATGACGCGGCCAGGGATCGAACCGCCGACCTTCTACTCTCCAGCCCGACGCTCTATTCAATATCCCCCGGAGGTGGTCCAAAGCGTCATTTCAAGTCATGTTGGGATAACTGAGCAATGTGAACAAGGTCATGTGAATTGTTTGACCTTTGCAACGTACATGTTCTGTAGAAAGTATGACATCTCCCACTTTCAGAGTTTCCTTGTCACACCAAACACCCAACCCACTGCATCTAATACAACAGTATGGCAACTCCGCCGCGACTTGACCTTGTCAGGTGACCGTGTACAGGGATTTACGTTCCGAGAACAAACATTCCTCTTGACGGACACAAACATTGATGTGTGGAATAAGAATTCTAAACTGATTGCATTGGCGAAACAATGAAACATCCCAAAGTTGAAAGGAATGTCACCTTATTCCTGACTGTCACCTTACTCCTGACTGTCACCTTACTCGTTCTTACTCCTGATTGTCACCATACTCCATCTTACTCCTGACTGTCACCTTACTCGTTCTTACTCCTGATTGTCACCTTACTCCATCTTACTCCTGACTGTCACCTTACTCGTTCTTACTCCTGATTGTCACCTTACTCCATCTTACTCCTGACTGTCACCTTACTCCTGACTATCACCTTACTCCTGACTGTCACCTTACTCCTGACTGTCAATACTTGTAAAATGCATGTAAAGTGAGCATTTAGTTTCTTATATCTGTTAACACCTCAATGATAATGCTACCTGATTACCATTTAAGAATTTTTAACTGTAAAAAGAAAGATTTCAATTCAGTGTATCCCATTGTTTGTGGCATTAAATGTCCATGGGTATAAGTAAGTTAAATACGTTTTTGTTCATGGGATCAGAATGTTTTTAATTTTAAACTTTCTTCCTTGTGTCAAACTATGTCCTACATCTTGTTAACAACTTAAACCTGCATCAAAGTGTTCATATTTCACTAAGTTTCAAAAGAAGAATACAGGTTTAAAATGTAGACATAACAAGAAAAAAAACTCATCACGATGCAATGACAACGGCTGCCATGCCACCAGACAAGGCAATGGATTTAACACAGTGGGGCGACCTATGCAGATATGTAGTGTGTGCAGATTTACCATTCGTCATCATTATTACATAACCACTTCCCCTCACACTCAGGCATGCATGTACTCGCTGGCCCTGGTTGCCAGTAATCCTGCCTCTAAATGTGTCTTGGTGACGAACAGCCGGTCTTCCAGTGGCGACACTGGACATGGGGGGACCATGAGCTAAACAAATAACACCAAGGCGATCATAAACTGGACTGTGTGTGGAGGGTTTCGCAGATGTTCGACACCTAAACCACACTCTGCCACGTGGGTTCTGCCTGACGGATGACCAGCACATGTTCCGGGATTAAAATATTAAAAAGCTTCCGTCCTTCAAGGACTGGGGGCTTCATTTCTATCTCTCCCCTATCTTCTGTGAACATTGCAACAAGTGCGTGTTTGCTGTCAGCTTCAGTATTATCCTTTCTGGGTTTCCGCACCATTTCCTTGGCCAACTTTTTATGACTTAGTAAACTTTGGTTTTAAGAAGACTTTTTAGACTTTGTAAAGGATCATCCAATTCCGTTTCACACACTTGTGGTAATTGCTGTCACGTTACAGACACTCACAACACACTTTTAAACAAACATTACTCAGGGCGGCCATAGAAACAGTGCCATAATGTGCGTGAGTGATGGAGGTTAAACACCGCTTTCAATAACATGTAAGTTAGGCAACTCCAAGCAGGCGCAGGTCGTGGACGCTGAAATCATATTTGAATTAGGTCTTTTACTTCGGTACGGTAACTCTCTGCGTGAGACCCGTGAAGATCCGGGGTAGAATAAGTGTCTAACGGGATCGGGTTGTCAGACTCGCTGACTTGGCTCATGCATGTCATCGTATCCCAATCGCGTGCATCGATGCGCATGATATCAATCACTGGATTGTCTGGTCCAGACTCCATTATTTACAGACCGCCGTCATATAGCTGGAATATTGTTGAGTTGGGCATTAAACAAACAAACAAACAACCCATTATGCGTGAAGATCTGACAAACCCTTGACAGGAATTTTGACCGCCCAGTCTACATTAAAGATGTATCAGTACTTGAGTTGATCACATATCAGCTTTCTAAAACGATTCGCTTTAACCTCGATTCGCAAATCACGACAAAAGAAAACCGAAAACAGCAAACAAATACTCTGTTATTGTACTCCCTTTTGTATGGAAATGTTATCGCCCTCGAATCGAATGCGTGAATTAAATGTCCACAGCATTACAACAGCATGGTCTTTATTATTTGCATCCAGAACTACTCATTAATATCCATTTTTGAGAAATAAACATTGGATAGTCTGCATTAAATACTTCGCTCTCGCTGGTACCGAGACTGTAGACGCTTCAATGGCTGAAATAAAACTCACTTAACGCGACCTACGGTTGATTTGTCATGTCGTCATGCTAGGATGCACGGCATGGAGTGACAGATGAAATTGTTGAACCGGCGGATCCTAGCATCTAAGGGACTCAACGAAATACGGCGTTACAGTCCACTTCGCCACCTGCAGCCCACGAGGACCACTGGTTTTGCACTCATATTGTACTTATGTGCAATGTTGCACTCCACAACACGAACATCAAATGTGAAGGGAAACAGATGACGGATGTATTGTTTGACGGATGCATTAACGTAACTGGCCATGTCATGTATCGTATACACGGTACCTGGTAGATTTGGGATGAGTCATCATGAGGTTGGGTACATTACCTTCAGTGCTATGCTGTCAGGAGACTCGAAGCCGACCCATTCCCCCTTGCCGTGAGCGTACGGCACTCTCTGGTCCAGGATCCACTCCACCTTCCAATTTTCGTGCTGGATCTTCTCACAGATCTACATCAGGGAGACAAGGGGAGTGTTAGAGATATTCATGTGTGAAGAACATATTCCGATCTTGTCACAGATCTACATCAGGGAGACAAGGGGAGTGATAGAGATATTCATGTGTGAAGAACATATTCCGATCTTGTCACAGATCTACATCAAGGAGACAAGGGGAGTGTTAGAGATATTCATGTGTGAAGAACATATTCCGATCTTGTCACAGATCTACATCAGGCAGACAAGGGGAGTGTTAGAGATATTCATGTGTGAAGAACATATTCCGATCTTGTCACAGATCTACATCAGGCAGACAAGGGGAGTGTTAGAGATATTCATGTGTGAAGAACATATTCCGATCTTGTCACAGATCTACATCAGGGAGACAAGGGGAGTGTTAGAGATATTCATGTGTGAAGAACATATTCCGATCTTGTCACAGATCTACATCAAGGAGAGAAGGGGAGTGTTAGAGATATTCATGTGTGAAGAACATATTCCGATCTTGTCACAGATCTACATCAGGTAGACAAGGGGAGTGTTAGAGATATTCATGTGTGAAGAACATATTCCGATCTTGTCACAGATCTACATCAGGGAGACAAGGGAAGTGTTAAAGATATTCGTGTGTGAAGAACAAATTCCGATCTTGTCACAGATCTACATCAGGGAGACAAGGGGAGTGTTAGAGATATTCATGTGTGAAGAACATATTCCGATCTTGTCACAGATCTACATCGGACTAAACAGATGGGGAATATTCGAGAAAAGCATGTGTGTGGAAAATAAGTATCTTGTCACAGATCTACATCGGACGAATAAGATTGGGTTATAGCATGTGTGAAGAAAATATATATCTTGTCACAGATCCACATCGGACTAACAAGATGGGGTTATTCGAGAGAAGCGTGTGTGAAGAATTTATATATCTTGTCAGAGATCACATCGGGCAGTCAGTATGGGCAGGTAAGGTAAAATGGGGTTTAAAGTTACACCCAAGATTTTTGCACTTATACAGCGACATAGCCACTGTGGTGAATATGAGAGATATGGCTGTGTGCAGAACATATTTGATTCACTCTGCAGTCAGTTTAACATCTCCCATTGAATTCCCTTCCTTACATGTTCATTTCTAGCTTTCTCCTTTTATATAGTTAGCTCCAATGTTGATTTGGGTGTTCCTATCTTTCTTTCATACAACAAGTCTTGTAATATGTATTGTATATGAATATTTAATATATGCATTGTTATGTTGATATGAAAATGGCGAATGCACAAGCTAAGTAGGACTCAGTGTCGTACCTCGTATAAAGACAGGATGCCAGATTCCCCGGTATATTTCCCTTTAGTGTTTCCTCCCTCGGCACTGGCTCTGATCCCGTGCTTCTTCTCGTCAGTCAGCTTGTAACCAAGGCCGTATGTTGGGAGACCCACAATCAACTTGGACTTGGGAACACCGATCTTCAACCAGTAACTGATAGACCATTGCTAAAACAGAAATACGTTGTTCCTTCATCACCTTCATATTTAGAATATGTGAATGTGTGAATGTGAGAATGTGAGAATGCGAGAATGTGATAATGTATGAATATGAGAATGTGAGAATGTGTGAATGTGAGAATGCAAGAATGTGATAATGTGTGAATATGAAAATGTGAGAATGTGTGAATGTGAGAATGTGTGAATGTGATAATGTATGAATGTGAGAATGTGTGAATGTGAGAATGCGAGAATGTGAGAATGTATGAATATGAGAATGTGTGAATGTGAGAATGTGAGAATGTGTGAATGTGTGAATAATATATATGGTATGGCTTTATCAACCAAGTTCAAAATACAAAGCGAAAGCGTATATAATTGGTCTACAAAGTACAGCTCTATTCTGAATTAATGTACTTTCTATGATTTACATTGCACTTATATTTCCCCTTCATGATGATATATAAAGTGGTTATGATGTTGATATAAAGTAGATATGAGATATATGTTTGTTATTTTTATAAAAATATTATTGATTTGATTTTCTCTTATTTTCCCGACGCCATGTCCCCTCACCTGGTACAACTGTCTCTGTTCGCCCTCGGGGTCGCTTCTGTGGGGGAGGAGGGGACTGTGGTGACCCACGGACTTCTCCCAGCCGGACCCGTGGTAGTTGTACGTCATCAACAACATGTAGTCGATGTACCTGCACAACGTGAACATTCACATAGTCAGCACGTGACGACGTAACAAAAAAAATATCACGTACACGGAAACATCGCCTCGCTCATGATAGGTGATGGGATGATCTTGTATCGTCCCCTCTTTGAATGGTGTTATGAAATATCATGTTGGGTTGTTGTCATGTTATGTAATGATGACAGACAGACAGACAGGTTTATTCAGTATAGTATGGCTCATAATACGATGTCACGTGCATATACAGAAATTACATCTTCTTGAATCTGATATTAAAAACATGCTTATATAGGTAGCCAGTGAAAAGATAACATGTTTATTTTGTGAGTTGATAATATTAATCATTAATATTTCAGATTTATAGTCATTATTTGGAATACTCGTTACATATAAAAATAAGAATTTATCTTCAATTTCACCTCTGTCACAATTGATACAGACACTATTAACAGCATTAATATCTTTCGATTTACGCCACATAAATCATTGAAATGATGTAATGAGATTTTAAATTTACAAAAGGATCTTATTAATGACTTGTCGGGTAAGACAGATAAATACATTTCCTGTGACGATGTGACTTTAATTTACCATAACTGCTAAGACAATGCGAAGATGAAACAGTTTCGAACCAGTTTTGGGCAAATATATCTTTCACTCGCTGCTTAAATATGCCCATAAACACATGAATGTTACCAATTTCCTGTACAATCTACGCAAATGAAAGACCACATGTAAATAATAGATTTCTTACTTCAGATACCCAGTTATGTTTACCTTTATTATCTAACATTACTGCTTTAACAATTTATAACATTAAAGAGGATATCTGCATTCTTCCATTCTTAATTTTTGACCAGTAACTACTCCTACTTGGCTATGCACATACATATTGCAGCGTCCAGTTTCAACAAGAATTGCTTTATTTTAGGAATATTTACCAAAACCCAAAAAACATGATATTTTGTTCCCCATATTTCCGAACCATAAAGTAAAATAGGAGCAAAAGTTGCATGCTCTTGAAAATAACATATCCTTTTTTTCTTTTAACAATTTGTACACAGACATACATGCTTTTGAAGCTTGAATTAGCAAGTTGTTTAGAAGCTACTGGCCACATTAAAGTAGAAGATACCCAAATATGTATAGTAAGTTACAACCTCGATCGAAGCATTTCCATGAGTCCATTTTTCCCTTTTGGCAAATATACCACCATTTCTAAACACAATTATGTTTGTTTATTCAAATTTACCTCAAATCCCCATTCCAAACAAAATGATTGCTTTACATTTAATCGTTTGTTTTTTTAAACCACTTACTGGAAATGAAAACATTACAATATCATTGGCAAACAATAGCATAATAATATCAACAATATCGTGAAGCACATATATACCATAATTACATTGTTTATGAACTTCAATAACAAGTTCATTCATAAAGAAAATTGACAAAACAGGACTCAAAATCCATCCCTGTCTTACACCTCAGGACATTGAAACATAATTTGTTTTACCCTTGTCAGTCATTATACATGCATTTACTGATGAATACATACTTTGCACAACTTTAAACATTTTCCCATTACAACCCTTGATTACAAGTAAATACAATAACTTTTGCCTATTCACAAAATCGAAGGCTTTCTTAAAATCACCGAAAGCACAGTAAACACGGCCCTTCGATTTGCATTTAAATTTCGAGCACATTGACTGTAAAATGTACATATTATCAATGGGAGAATAATTAGAGCGAAAACAAGCTTGAGATTCCGAAATAAATCATTAATTTCCATCCGTGTTCTTAACTCTTCTTCTTCTAACACAAAAGTAAATAACTTGCCAGTAACATTTAAAAGAGAAATACCTCTGTAATAAGTTGAGTCCGCCTTTTGTAAGGATAAGACTACCCCTCAAGAACTTGCAGGTGTCACTTACAAATTTACCTACTCGGTTATAGAAAATATGGCACTTGACAAAACGTGACGGATATATAGTATGTACCCAACCGTATTATGTATCCTGTTAAACGATGAGCTAAACATCCGCCAGCTTTACTATTCAATGTAGGGCATCATCCATGCATTACAACATGGGTTACGCGCTCCCACACGGGCTAATCAAAGCCAGCAGTATCGCCAGTAAGGAATTATACAGTAACGTACTTGTATATTTCAGATGCCTCGTAGGCCTTGTCAATGTAGAATGTGCTGGATGCAGTGGCGAGAGTCAAGACCAGCTTTTCCTTCCCAGATGCCTTAGAGTCTTCAGCAAACGCGTCATACAGTCCCTGTAACCAAACCATCCTTTTAGATAACTGACAAACAACGTGACATCTGTCTACAAAAGGTGTTACAACTTGCTACAACTTGTTACAACTTAGTGCCGCAACAGGCTGCAAAATAGTTCAACAAATGGTAACAACATAGTTTAACAACTGGCTACAAACTAATGTAACAACTGTCTACAATGTGTGGCACTTCCGAAACAGTCACGTTCTCTCCCACGTGCTGGTGGTTCAGCCATACCTACAAGAATGTACACAATAGAGTGAGTGAGTGAGTGAGTGAGTGACAGAGTGAGCCCAATTTACTTCCACATCGTTCTATAGGACCATGTAAAGCACTGACAGCCATGTGAGTGGATTGGATCATACTTTATCTTATGTGCAATAATTTAAAAATGTAAAAAGAAGAAGAAATTTTATGTAGCTTTTATTGATGTTAAAAAAAGCTTTTGATTATGTCAATCGGGCAACGCTATGGAATTTATTGTCTTCCTATATCTTAAATGGTAAAATACTGAGGGCTTTACAAAGTGTATACCGATCAGTTAATGCATGTGTTAGATGTGATACAGATTTCACAGATTATTGTTTTATTGTCCATTTGGTTTAAGACAATGATGTATGCTGAGCCCTCTGCTATTCTCATCATTTGTGAATGAATAAGTTACAGATGTTGTTGTATATGGAACTCATGAGGTTCAACTCTTTCCACATATAGTAGAGGTAGTAATGTTGCTATGTGTCGATGATGCAATTATGATTTCTGATACTATATGTGGTTTACAGAGTAAGATACATATTCTAGATTCATATGCAGATAAGTGGGGAATGACTGTTAACTTGCACAAATCAAATGTTGTTGTTCTTAGACGAGGGGGAAACGAATCAGCTTAAGAAGTATGGTATTAAAGAGGACAAGCTTGTTAATACTTATAATTGTCTAGGATTAGGCTTCACTTGTAAGTTTCGCCTTAGAAAATATGTTGCTGATCTAGCCCTACGTGCCAAAATGGCTTTATATCAGTGACTTACTACAACTAGAAAAAATTATATTTCTGCCCCAAATTTCAGATTGTAGAGAATATCCACCTACTGGCTTGTAAAAACTTCTTACAAACGGGACCACAAACACCTAGTGCTATAGTTTATGGTGAATGTGGCCGATATCCAATGTATATCCACTCACTTGTTCGTAGTGTTGGATACAAGTGTTAAATATTATCAATGCATGAAGACCGCCTCTCCTAAAAAGCGTACATTTACATGTAAATTTATTTAGATAATGTAGGATATAAAATTGGGCTTCAGATATTAGATATCTACTATTTTCTTATGGTTTCGGTTTTTGTTTGGCTGTCATAAACAGTTGGAGATAAAAAAAATGTTTAATAAGTATGTTGAAGAATTGGGCAATTAATGTTTCATCAAAATTGGATATCTACTATAAATCTCAATTCTAGATATAACCTTTATGGAGAATACAAAAGAACCAGGAAAGTATCTTTATACAATTGGCGAATTAAAGCTTCGAAATGTATTTGAGAAGTTTGGCGGGGGACAATTACGATTAAGAAATAATGGCGGTAGGTTTGCAACAGAATCGATATAAGCATGAGAAGGTGTTTTTTTGTGTATTCGAGGCACAGAGGACGAGTATCATTTTCTTCTTTTATGTGCTTGTTTTGATGCTATTTGAATTAAATATCTACCTGAGACATGTATAACTAATGTAAAAATGCATACATTTAAAAGGATAATTGCCACAAACGATACAGAACAAATAAAATCACTATGCCTGTTTATTTATCATGCGTATGAAAGAAGAAAGTATTTGTCAAATAATGTTTAGAATTATGAATTTTGCCCCTACATAGTTGTAAACTGTTATTTGTATACGGGACTATGGGCCTCGTAATGAATTAAGTACTGATTGATTGATTTATTGGTTGATTGATTGATTACCTTCATCAAGATGGTGAATCCATATTTATCCTCCGGTTTGCTGCCCCTCCAAGCAGGAAACTCCCAGTCCATGTCCAGACCATCAAAACCGTATCTGTGGAAAATAGGCGATGTTCATCAAACACTGTTTCGTAATGGTAACAGTTTTTTATTAACATTTCATTTACTTTACGTTATACATCAATGAATGTTATGACCTGCCATGGCCGCTATGATATGAGTTGATGAGCGGTGTTTTAAACATTGATTTCAACAATACGTTTCGACCTCATTTGAGCAGAGTCGGTGCATTATACATATACACACTTCCCGCATCACATGCAACATTATCCTTCATAGCCAAACACTTGAGGTGTAAATACCACAAGACTGTATGAGAAGAGCAATGACTTCAACTTCCCATTAGCGTACCTTCTCTTTATGACGAACACTACTTCAGCAGCTCCAGCCTTTGGAGCGAACATTTCACAACTTTTGAGGTACAATCGACAATGCTCTGTCTACGAAAATTTCAAAGAGCGTCATACGACTCTAGCTCAGAAGTTGTTTCAACTTTCATGGCCTTAATAAAACTTTCAAAAACGTTTTATAGAAGACGTGCGGAGGACATTGTTTTCTTCAAATATGACGCATCCCAGAGTAAAGTGTTATGTCTAATGCAATTCCTTGTTTTGACGTGTATTTTATCTTCCCGTGTTCTTTTTTTCATTTGAACAATTGATTTTCCTTTAAATGTGTTTATGATGGGTGATATCGGTGGCCAGGATACGTTCACCTTTTTGCAAACACCTGGTACCATCACTATTTGGCAGTGATTCATAAACACATGATAGTCGGAATTTAGTGTACAATTCACACGTCTTCAGCATATATTTCTTAGGAATAAGGAAAATGGTTTAATGATTGTGATATAGTCGGTATTGTACAATAGGCTCTGCTTTTAGTAGAGACTTACGAGTGCTACGGGTTGGGAAGAATATAGTTTCCCTTTTCGTGAACACCTTGTGTCAGCACTTATTTTCAGTAATCCATTCATACACTTTTAAGAGCTTTTTTGCCTTTTACGAGACTGTTTTTTCTCTGGTGTTGACGTTTCATGTGTTTGACTGAGAAAGGGGTTTTAACTATTGCGTTAAAACCCATGTTGCAAAAAGTGTACTAACTTCCTGAGGTATTTCACGACGTTCTTCACCCAGGCCTTCATGTTTTCTTCGCTCTCCATGATTGGGATGAAGGGCTTGGAGCCAATCTTCCATCCGCCCACAGCCAGCAGGATCTTCAGTTTCGGGTTCTTCTCCTTCAACTTCATGGTTCGTGCATACAGACCTACATACAAGACGGGGGTTACAAGAATGTTTAACGTCAAGCGCTTCATGGTTCATGCACATATGCTTACTTACAACACGGATGTCCTAAAGAATGTTTGGTAGTAAGTGGAACACTTCGCTTGTTGCTTCCCGCCGCACTGCAGCAATATTCCAGCTATATGAAGGTATTGTGTAAATCGAGTCTGGACCAGACACCCAGTGACTGACATCATGAGCATCGATCCATGCAACTCGTCTAGGACCTTCTATTCCTACCCAGGATACACACGTGTTATTGTAAGGGTTCTTTGGAGACCTATTACTACATTCCATGAGGTTCGATGTCCTCCAACTACGTCTTTTGACATTCTGAAGTTTAGTATTCATTAAATGAAAGAACACTTAGACGACGTGTACTGTAAATCCGTTACATGGGAGGGGGTGTACTAAATGATCTGCCCAGACTTTTATACCAGCGTTTGTGGAAAAAAGTATAGTAGAAGAACCGTTATTGATTCATGGTTAAATATTCTTGACGTGTAATGATGTTGACACAAACGGAAGCTGTATGCCTCCCGTCATGTTCCTGTCCGTGTATAGAGAATATGTTCAATCAGTGAGACAAGATAATCTACCAGGTGCTTATGTACAAAAGTAAAGGTCCTTATCCACACAATCAGCCCTGTAATCTACACAAGAAATGCCAACCTATACAGATATTATATGGACTACTAAGCTGGTCTCAAGAAGGTGCCCAAGATTTACCATCAGCCCCCAAATCGTTCCAGTTGTTGGGTTTGAGGTCCTTTCCATCTTCAGTGATATCAACGAAGGCAAAGATAATATGTGTGCAGAGGAAGGGGTCTAAATGCTCAGGCCAGAACTTCCCCACGCTCGGCCTAGCGTTTGCAGAACTGCTGTAGTAGCAGAATATCTTCTTGTCTCCTGAAGTGGTGGCGATAGCTGAAATAGTACAGCTTATGTTATACACGGAAAATATATGACAAAAAGATATTACAATTCGAATAAAGACATTTTTGACATATTATGTATATGTCTTGGATTAGAGGGTTGAAGACTGCTTAATGGGAAAGTATGTATATTCATCAAAAACAAAACAAAATGTTCAGGGCATAAAATACTGTCATGTGATTATTTACAATGCTTTAGCTTAATAAATGATGTCATCACTGTGTCTCTTGCTTCTGAATGTGACAATACGCTCCTCGTTAAACTTGCCACGTATGTTTACATACATGTCAGGACAAATAAAAATATGAATACAACTTCATATCGCTGATACCATGATAGGTTATTTTCGCATGCATATATACACTTTTTGTAGATGAGAATAGCTATGAATAAAAATGGACCCACCATGGCTCTTTTTGTCTTGCGAGTAGGCAGTGTGAAGACAAAGGGCAGCCAGCAAGAGGCTGAACGTCTGGAGGTAGATCATTCTCCTGAAACAACAGACAGAGATAGTAGAGCTCTCTCTCACTGGACGCGGATGCTAGAAATGAAACTTTGCAATCTGGATATTTAAAAATAGCTGAAAGTATTTGTAAATCCTCGCCAAGCGTGGGATTTTAACGACTGGCATCCGGACGGGGGTTTTTAACTCCTAGTTAGCCGCCTCGGCCATACACAGAGCAGCAAATACTAACAACTGGATCCTAAACAGACATGGGCACGTGCTGCAAACATGACGTCATGACGTGTTGTTACATCACATGACCTCTGGGCCCCCAGGGCATCTCTTCACGTAGATACAGCACTTGGGTGAGAAACAAACGTTTGCTTATAGATAATGTGTAAACAATGGATTAAACTTAAAGAGTCTGAGAGGGAGAGGTACACAAATATATAACACTTGGTACGAGAAGGTCTATTTGAAAAAAGCCTAGGAATTTAGAACAAATATGTATGCAAAACTATGTCACACTTTTGAAAATATTTCATTGGTAACAATGTGTTATTGTGTAAAATACTGCAACTGTTGCCTAGAGGGACCGCAAAAGATAAAAATGTGACTTTTTCATATTCCTGTGATTTCTTTCGAGGCCAGTTAACCACATATAAGGGAACGTTTGACAGAACATACATCAGAAAGAGGTAGTATTGATAGAGATAGGCATGGATATATCTCCGGTTAGATGACATGTCATTATTCGCATTTATCCGTATGGATACATTACTGATTACACTAAGATATGCATCAGTAATTTAGATGTTTATGGGCTTAAATTAGCACGTTTCATATAACAGTATTTACATCTATGATTAAGGTAATTAAATCTACATACATGTGGTATATAATGATCATGTACAGTGCAAGAATCCCGGGTGTTGGAGTAATTCGGTAATGAGACAATATTAAACGTCCTCCGTGTCAGTGTTTGTGTAAATCGCCATAATTACGTGTTGTGATCCTTATGAAGTCGGTTGAAGAAAACAAGGTGAGAACTTCCGACACAACCTGTCCTTCCAGATTTGAAAACTAACGTTCCAAATTGCACAAATATGAACTGTCACAAACGAAGCAAACCCAGTGCTGGTACAGCTTGTATATATGTCCATGTAGGATATCCTTCAACGATAAAGAATTCTAAGGCGATTCTCAGATGTATGCCATATTTCCACTGGACGACAGGCCGTGAGTCTGGACAACTAGAATGTGCCGGGGATGTTTTGTCATCTGACTTATATTCAGTTTGGCACGGGGGGCACACAAGACGCTGGTGGTCTCCAAATTTAGACTTAAGAGCCCCAAATGCCAATTGTGTCCGTATTTACACGAACAATTAATCCGTGGATTAGGAATCATGTAAGCGGATTTCTCTTCATAATGCATTCTGAGATGTTTTGTAATGCACAAGTGGACGTTGTATGTGGCACTACATGAACACTAAATGTTTATTATCATATCACAATACTATTATATAAGTGTGTAAATATTATATTTTAATGCACGTGAAACGGGATTGGTTGGCAATGAATGTATTTACATAATATCCCTCAATAACTCGAGCCAGGAAATCGTTAACATTTCCGAGTTACCTGTCCAGATTAGAGACAGGGATTAGTATCCAGATATAAAGATTACCGTGGACCCCGGTGTGAACTGTTGGTGCAGAGGGTCTTTAATATTCTCTTCCTTATTAGTAGGTTCATGCATCCTGCTCACAAGAATCTAAAAAACATATTTTGGCCAAAAAAGATGCAATCTTCTCAAAGTGACACCTTGTGCTGATTAGCTAAGGAAACAAGGTGTATTTGTGGTTGAGAGTGGCAATTTGTTTTGTACACGTGTTGCAACTAGGTAAACTTGCGTCGCCCATTAACCAGTTCCTGCTGATAAACACGTCAATAAGGATCGTCAGAACACACAGTGTCTCAAGCAGCAGCGGTGATTGAGGAGTAGAAGATTCGTGTCGGCAATGGAGGTTGTGCAAATGATTGTTTCCCGAAATCTTTTTTCAATAAATATTGATTGCTTGCACAACCAATGAAAGAGGATGGGTGGCTATGTCGGCGACACGGTAGCTGCACATGTACTATAATGTGAGGTATAAGAAGATCTCCCCTCAAATCCAAATTTGAATACTTGTATGAACATGCTGTCAAACCAGTTGTTTGGTTTCTACCACAACTGATATTTAATCTATGGAATATTGTCACTTAAACATACTTCGTGTACACAGCACTACCAATGAGACCACTGTCTAATCCCGAAAGGATATAACATCACATGTCTGTATCCCCCACTACCAATGAGACCACCGTCTATCCTTGAAAGGATATAACTTCACATGTCTGTATCCCCCACTACCAATGAGACCACTGTCTATCCTTCAAAGGCTATAACTTCACATGTCTTATCCCCCACTACCAATGAGACCACTGTCTATCCTTCAAAGCATATAACTTCACATGTCTGGACCCACCACTACCAATGAGACCACTGTCTATCCTTGAAAGGATATAACATCATATGTCTGTACCCACGACTACCAATGACAACACTGTCTGTCCTACAAACACGTGACATGCAGATTGGAACGATTTAAGCGTACTGATTTTGAAAACATAAATGTTTCTGCATATCGGCTGTATAATGAGAATATGTTCAATAATGGACAATAATTCGACAATTTTACCCAGCTCAGCTGGCAATAAAAGCAACTGGTGAGGTCGCCTCATCTGTTTCATATTTAGGTCTATCCATAAAAATTCAGAGTGACAAAAAGTATTTATAAAACTGTATAACAAGAGGGATTTAATTTTCCAACATTCAACTTTCCTTTAATGGCGAGCAATACTTCAGCAGCTCCAGCCTTTGGTGTCAACATTTCACAACCTTTGTGGTACAATCGACTATGTTCCGTTTACGAGGATCATGTGGCGGATATTTCCTAATTTGACGCATCACTTCAAAATATTCTATCTGTTTATTCCCTGTTTTGACTGGTACCAAATGTTCTCCTGGTTGTTGTTTTTTTCAAGTGTTTTACCGTTGCAAACGTTTGGGTACTATCGGCGGAGCAGGACAGCCTCACCTTTGCGCGAACACCTGGTATCATCACTATTTGGTAGTGATTTATAAACACATGACTCTGGTATTGTCGGAATTGTACCATTAACTGTGCTCAGAGTGGAGATCCCTTATGATTATGGATGAAACGCTTTCATTATTGTGATTTTGAAAATGTTTGTCGCTGTTATTTACAATGCGATGGTTTTGCGATATGGTCATTGACATGAAATGACCTTCTCTGAGCTAGAGAGTTATTCTAGTTTATATAATATACTAATGGGATTAACAGATGTATTACGTAATGGTGTTGTCACTGACATATAACGATAAAGTAATCTACGAGTTTGCGACTAAAACTTTTTTTACAAAGGATCAAGTTTTCTTGTGGTTTCATGAAACCGCTCCCATCTAACTCCTCCAACATCCACAACAGCTTCAACGCCTGCATATGTAAGTATGACATCTATGTAACAATTCTAGGGGTTAAGGTTGGTAAACAACATGTCCGTTATGTGACGTTGTTTCTCCTTGCAGAATAAAAACCACACGAAACAAGACAATCTGACAACTTCCTCATCACTTGTATAACCCGCTTGTTATGTAGCCATTAATGAATAAACGGCAGTGAAGGTGAGCATCTCCGTCAACCCTGGTTTCCGACCGTTATTGGTGACGAGACAACAGAGACCCATGAGCTGGCTGTAAGAGGTTGTCGCAGTCACACCACACGATGCAGAGGATGTCGTCATCACTGTTTGGACACGTTCTATCATCGCAAAAAATGAACATATTTCTTTTCACCTAGTTGTGACAACTTGAAGCTTGGAAAGAAATGACTTTGAAGAGAGCTCAAGCAAAATACCTGAAATTTGTGTCCGACATTCTGTCTCCCCGAAAAACAAACACAAACGTTGTTTTTATTTAAGGAATAAATCCGTTACATACACCAATCCTTCTATAACGGTGAGCAGTGGGTCAACTATGGTACAAATATAATTTTCATTGATGATACAAGTCTAGGTTATGCGGTCAGAGTTAAAAATGCGATCATTATAACAATATAACATTGAATACATTAGATATTACGTATACCATTTCAGTGCATACATGTTCCCGTTGACAGTAGTAATAGTTGTAGGGGAAATGTCACTTTTGACGTTACAATATGCAATGAGCTTGTTTTACCTGAAACAATTTTGTTTTAAAATCTAATCGGAGAACATTTATTTATTTTGTCAAACTCGTCGTAATGACAAATACAAACTGGACACAATCAAAATCACAAATACAGTGATTAAAGTGGAATCGGATGGTTTTTGGTGGCCATATGGCAGAAATAATGCCGATGCGACGTTAAACTTTAACTCACTCACTCATATGGTTTTGATTAATTCTGTTTTTCAGCTTGAATACAAATGTCTGGAGAAACCGCTATGATTATCTTCGTAAAATCAGACAAGAAGTGGGGCAGGTATAGTCAGGGTGCTCTGTAGCGAATCCGAACAGATCGTAATATTCTGTTTTATGATAAACTTAAGTGTGAATGAATCAGATTTCTAAAGTCATGTCTGATAACATATGCTTGAACTATCGGTACGAAGTGACCCGCCCCTGTGCCTGTCGCATGCGGCTGTCGTCGGGCTTCCACACAATTACATTTCTGTCTTGACAGTGAACATGTTTCACATCCAGTGAAAGATTTACGGGTTAAAACCTCTTCTGATGCGTTTTCTGTTTGCAACTCTTCCTATTTTAACAGATATGCTTCAAATGCATTGCTAAGCGATCGCCCCGGAGTCGTTCGGCGCCATGTTTGTAAAATTTGATATTTTATTGCGCTTGTCAGTTAGATTAAATACCTCAAACAGATCATGAGTATTCATTAATTCAAACGGTGTGGAATAAAATCTCAGCGGTACGTAAATTAACAAAAAATAATTCAAGTATTTTAAGGAGTTTAATATTATTTGTTTTTCAATTACCACACTATTTTGTTTGCGTGCAGGAAGCCGTGTGTGAAGAGGTCTATGTGTAAAGTAGGGAGAATTTAGATTTTGCGTTTTAATTGCTTTGTGTAAACACTGTCAACAATAAATGAAGTATATAATAAAAAAGTCACGAGATAACAGATAGATTCAATGAGACTAGGCACGTGGAATATCCTCTATAAAGGACATTTAATGAATTTAATGAATTCAAGTCACGTTTGCATCATCCAGGGGGTCCACTCTGACAAGGCGATGGCCGTTAAAGCATTCACAAGATATTGGTTTCCGTAGACTGTGGCAGCGTGCAATGCATTTGTATGCTGGAGTCATGTGATACAGACCAATTCCAAACGCTTCGTCATCCCCGCCTTGAGTGTGTAGATTCCGATTCGCAATTTAAGGGTAAAATGAATCCATTTTGCAAACATATTCTAGAAGCTACACGCAACAACCTACATGCACAAGGCTACACATGACAACCTACATGCATAAAGCTACACGTGGCAACCTACATGCATAAAGCTACACGTGACAACCTACATGCATCACGCTACACGTGACAACCTTCATGCATCACGCTACACGTGACCACCTACATGCATCAATCTACACGTGACAACCTACATGCATCACGCTACACGTGACAACCTACATGCATCACGCTACACGTGACCACCTACATGCATCAATCTACACGTGACAACCTACATGCATCACGCTACACGTGACAACCTAGTATGCATCACGCTTCACGTGACAACCTACATGCATCAATCTACACGTGACCACCTACATCCATCACGCTACACGTGACAACCTACATGCATCTATCTACACGTGACAACCTACTGGCATCACGCTACACGTGACAACCTACATGCATCAATCTACACGTGACAACCTACATGCATCACGCTACACGTGACAACCTACATGCATCACGCTACACGTGACAACCTACATGCATCAATCTGCACGTGACAACCTACATGCATCACGCTACACGTGACAACCTACATGCATCAATCTACACGTGACAACCTACATGCATCAATCTACACGTGACAACCTACATGCATCACGCTACACGTGACAACCTACATGCATCAGGGCACACGTGACAACTTACATGCATCACGCTTCACGTGACAACCTACATGCATCACGCTACACGTGGCAACCTACATGCATCAATCTACACGTGACAACCTACATGCATCACGCTACACGTGACAACCTACATGCATCAAGCTACACGTGACAACTTACATGCATCACGCTACACGTGACAACCTACATGCATCACGCTACACGTGACCACCTACATGCATCACGCTACACATTATTTATATACTTATCAACTACAGTTAGCTTACAGCCGTGGTTTGACACTGCCCCGCCATGTCTCATGCAACAAAAGTCTTAACACTGATTGCATGTCTGCGATGCAAGCCAACAATTGCAGTATCGACAGATCTTACTTCGTGTTACAGTTGTTTCTACGTTGGTATAACAACAGACGTATCATTGACTTAAACTATAGTTGACTCCTTTCACGTCACCAATTGTCAAAACCGATGAGGACAAAATCAAGATCAAAATGTCAGACCACATCTATAACCCGGGGCTGATGACAAGCGGGCAACTTACATGGACTCTGTGTTGATACTCCAGGAACTTCTACTACCGTCGACGATGTCAGTGTCGCGGTGGGGTTGTGCTCAAAGTACTGACTCCTTCCTCCTAATCCCCCTGGTTATAACGTTATGTTCCCCTGTAGCCAAGGCTTGGCACAAGACCAAACACCGGCACATTCTACACCGTGGATGACGCAGGTTGTGCATGCCTCAATTATTGTCAAAATTAACCGGGCCTTGAAACAACACAAATGTCGATTAAACGTATATACTGAACGCCGGCTGAAGAAAACAGTGATTAATTAGGCTCCACCTTTTTACGTGAACGTTCAGCAGTCGACCGTGTGAAGGTTTCTCCGGAAAATCTTGTAAAAATTTACAAAAAAAGTAAATTTAAGAAGAAAAAAAGTTCCTAGACTTCATGACGATTTTCAAATGTTCGCCTAACACTGGGCATCGATTGGTTAATATAACAACAATACGACGAAACTAGTTCTAATATTAATTTGGCCAAATGAAAGTACTGGATTGACAAAAGAATGCCAATGAATATAAAAAACTGATAGCATGGCATTACAATTTATTGAACGCTTGATTTCTGTTTGGACATGACCTTGATACCAGAAGGAATGATGATGTAATAATGGTTGTATTGTGCGTTAGCGACAAACACTGTACACTTTATATCAAAGGTAGAAGAGATGCTTCTGTTGGGATTCACCTTCATCCCTCGTGCTGGGTCCCCGAAAGGATGTGAAACTCGGAAACTACAGATGTTTACAGAGGAGGAATATTCACCTTTTTGGACTCGTTTTCCACGATATTAAGTATTATTTGTATTATTAGTCTTCTCCAAGCAAGCCACCATTTGATATTTTGGACGGTGAATAGGCTGAGATTTTGGTCAGAGACGGATATTTTGCGGTCACATCTTCAAAACAGATAATATTGTTTTTGTGTTAAAGGAGTAACCGTACAATTTCTTTTTCTTTTCAACACAGGACAAACAGCATGTCCAGAGAATCTATGTTCGATCCCTCAGAACAGATATGACCATGTTCTATATATCTTTTGGGAAACCCACGAGGATGATGCTGATGGACCACGGATCAGAGGATCTGAGAACTAACCACCATCCCCAATTGCGCAATTTGGTGAAAGAAAGTACAAGCAAACGTGTATATGTAGTTAAATATCATACCATTCCACGTTGCGTTCTATGAACCTGCTATTCTATCCTTTGAATAGTTCCTGTGACGGTACCAGGAAATGCTATGGTCAAATCGTTTTATGAAGGAGGGGAGAACCGCCTCCGTGGTATAGTGGTAGAGCGTCCGCCCGGTCCGCGTCATACCAAAAGACGTTAAAAGATGGTACTTGTTGTTACCCTGCCTGGTTCTCGGCATTAAGGGGATAAAACAAGGACTGGTCGGCTCGGAATCAGTATACTGTGGCTGAGTGGGGTATTCATGTTAAACTGTCGCATGCTGTCTCAGTGGGCAGAAACAGTTACCGATTCTGCAAGGTTTCCTGACATGGAATAAAATGAGGATGCTATTTCAAACTAGAGCTAGGCTAACTATAAAAATAATCGAGCTCAACTGAATGTCGAATCAACGTCACAGTCAGCTGTAGAAAAGCAAAAAATCTCAATATTTCTGTTGTCCGCAAACCTTGAAATACACTCTCTCAGTCGATTTCAAATGTGTTTTCAAAACGTATTGCCACACATACATTAAATATTCCGCACATGATTAACCTATACATGTACATATCATTATTTAAAAGTTTGTTTGTTTGTTGTTTAACGCCGCAGTCAGCAATATTCCAGCTATATGACGGCGGTCTGTAAATAATAGAGTCGGGACCAGACAATCCAATGATTGACATCATGAACAACGATCCACGCAATTGGAATCGATGACATGCACCAACCAAGTCAGCGAGCCTGACCACCCGATCCCGTTAGTCGCCTCTTACGACAAGCATAGTCGCCTTTTGCGGCAAACATGGGTTGCTGAAGACCTATTCTACCCCGGATCTTCATGGGTTATTTAAAAGTAGTTACCGACAATGCCAGAGAAGGCAGAACTTTTATGTTACAATTATCTTTCGTTAAATCGGCTGTTTCAATCAGAGATGGTTATTGTGATTTGATACCACTAAGTGACCAATCAGAATCGAGTTTTTCCCCAATTCATGGTAGAATTCGTTATTACCCCCTAAACTGTGTGGATGGACACAGCTGAAGTGTGTCATGTAGTTCGATACTTATTACGTTTTTGTAGAACACAGTCAAAATAACTCTAAAATTAATATAATTCACGGTAAGCTTGTAACTTATGAATAGAAGAAAACCTAGTCAACTGCATTTATCGTAAATATTCAGAATAATCAGATCAGATTTTCTGCCGAAATAGATTCAATTCGGCGTGAAGGGCAAAGTGGTGATGAAAAGTATAGGTATCGATCACTTAAAATCCAGTTTTCTAAAACAATGATTCAAGGGTTTCTTTGCATTTATGTGTGCATTCGAAGATTTGATATAGCAGCATGCACAACAAATTGCACCTTTCCAATATGTTAGTCACACAAGTGCTGTCACCGTTACCCGACACAGGATTGCAGAATCTAGGAAAACATGACTGGCACTGTGACCGACGTCAGTATGGACGCTCATACAATTATCTCCTAAGAGCAATGTCTTTATATTCTTTGCATTTATTATTACCCCATTCAACCTTGTCGCGGCTTCTGAGAAAGCGAAACACTTTCTCACTCCAACATACAACATTGTGCAGTTAAAACAGAAAGCATAAACATTTAGTTAGCCTAAATCTATCAAAATACCGCATAGCATTACATTAAGATATCAAAACATAAAAAAGATGTAGAACTTCTAAAACTTATTCTTTGTCTAATAAACACAACAAAGGGCCCATCCTGAATGGTTACTAATGATCTTCGAAACCAAACCAAAATATTTTATTTATAATTTTTGTATCATACTCGCATAAAAACTTACCCTTATCCATATTCACAAACAACGGAGAACATATACCATACCCATAGGTCATATACATGTCCTAGTATTGTGTATATCCAGGACATAGATGTTAGACATATAGGATTAATATCTTGTGCACCTGGGACTAATATCGTGTACACCTAGGACTAAAATCGTGTACACCTAGGACTAAAATCGTGTACACCTAGGACTAAAATCGTGTACACCTAGGACTAAAATCGTGTACACCTAGGACTAATATCGTGTACACCTAGAACCTCTGGCATAAACTTTCTGGGAACATATCAATGTACACCCCTGATGTTTATCACAGAGACCTACTACGCTGAGATTCAAACTAACCTTCAATCTTGAGTATTCAAATAATCCGGTTGTTAAATGATTCTCCTCCTCCTCCTCTCGAGAAGACAGTTAGACTTGCCGGCGTCCCCCCTCGCTTCCCCATTTTATATGAGCAGCAGTGATGCATTGTTGTCTGAACAAACGACACACTGGTTCGTTCAAATGTTGCGAGTAAATACGACTTTGAAACAATAGAAAGAAACAGAATCCAAGATTCGGCGTTAAGACGGGGTCTTTAGTTGGAAATGTAGGCCACGAGTTGACGGCAATGGCCCTTGGCCAGCGTGGCTGTATCTGAGTGATCCTATTGCTCATTAACAGTTTGGCGACATAAATATGCACGTCATTTCCACCAACGTCAGTTCAGAATGTAAAAATCAAACTTTGTTGCAAGAAAACGTGTTAAAACAAATAGTTAGGATGGCATGTAGAGGTGTGTATGCCAACAAAACGATATTAGCTTTTCGAATGTTCAGTTTAAGTATTAACTAAGGTTTTTTATTTTGTTTAAAATATTGGGGTTGGAACAGGTTACACAAAGTTGCATGTGAAGACAAGCCTTGCGGTTGTTAAACACTTGTGGTGCAAGCGATGCTACACATACATGCGAATGTCTCACACAGAGGGTTGAAAGTTGTATTATATGTTGAACCCACGTGATAGATGCACAGTTCGCAAACCATCTAACAGTCCCCTAGTGTTTGATCGTGCGATCTGTGACTAACTACATGGGAGGTGGTCCGGGTACCTAGTACAGGGAGTACAGTGGTTGCTCTTCACACAGTCCACCAGAGTTCCATCTCCCATATGGTTACACTTTGTGAAGTCGTTACGTTGCCCTGATACTTCTGACAAATTTTCGGGGCGATCGAGTAGCCTCGTGGTTAAAGTGTTCGATCGTCACGCCGAAGACCCGGGTTCGAATCCCGACATGGGTACAATGAGTGAAGCCCATTTCTGGTGTCCCCACTGTGATATTGCTGGAATATTCTGTAAGCGGCGTAAAGCCTCACTCACTCACTCACTCACTCACTCACTCACTCACTCACTCACTCGTACAAAAATCAAGTAGTCTGTCACTCCTTTGCCATACCATAAATAACGTTTATTCCAGATACGAAGTTTCATCAATCAAAGCTAAAGAAACCATTTTCATAATCATTATAATAAAAGCGACAAATACATATTCTACAGAAATCTCGATTACCGATTGTACGATTCCGACTATATCATGACCATGCGTCCATGAACCACCAATAGTGATGATACCAGGTGTTCAAGGTGAGCTTATCCTGACCTAAGGGTGGCAATCGTCACACAATTAATGTAAACTGTTCACCTCAAAAACACGGAAACATATGGTTCACGTCAAAATAAGGAATTGCATCGGACATCATTTTTGTCACTGCTGCGTCAAATTTGGAAATGTCCTCCACATGTCTACCACAAAACCTTTTTTGAAAGCCTTACTGAGGCCTTGAATATTGTCACCTTAATCAAACAACTTTTGAGCAAGAGTCGTATGACGTTCTTTGAAATGTTCGTAGAACGATCATGTTCGATCGTACCTCAAAAGTTGTGAATTGTAGACACCAAAGTCTAGACCTGCTGACATTAAAGGGAAAGTTGACTATTGGAAAGTCATCCGCTCTTGTGGAAAGTGTTTTGTCACTCTGAATCTTTATGCAAGATCCAAATATGAAACGGAGGAGGCGGTTTCGCTGGTCTTCTGTATTTTAAGCTCAGATGGATGGATCAGTGGAAGAGAAAAGGCCAATTCATGGTTGTTGAACGATATCAGATCATCGATACACCTGACGCTTAAGTTGAACTTACTTACCTTGTTTTGACTTTGCCAATCCGAGCAGAAATTCCTTATCATATGCATATGTAAATCAATTGTTCACCTAAAACAAACACGGTAACATATGGTACACGTCAAAATAGGGACTTGCATCAGACATCATTCTTGTCACTGATACGTCAAATTTGGAAATTTCCTCCACAAAACTGTTTGAAAACTTTAGTGAAGCCTTGAACATTGTCACCTCCATCAAACAACTTTTGAACAAGATTTGTATGACGAAGTTGTGAAACGTAGACACCAAAGGCTGGAGTTGCATTCCCTGACCTCCAGAGGAAAAAACCGATGAATATTACTTGAATGGGTATAAGCACAAATGATGGGGCCTATATTACGAATACAAAACCTCCTGACAACAATCTTTGTGTACACAGGCTACGACAGAGGATACTGTAAGATGCACGGGTTTGCAATGAATCAACTTTTTTATGGTCGTATTTGTTTAGACAAGGGCAAGGTAAACATGTCATGTTTATACAGTAGAATGTATATTGTTTAGCTTGAATCATATATTAACAAAGTTAGCTCTGGGGCTTGGACACTTCACAAGATAAGTTTGTTTTAGAAGCCGCTTGTGTGTAGATGTAAACGTATTGCAATACACAAACATCGACGCCGGGGACAAACATACACGTATCGTTAAACCGGGTGAAGTGGTAAGCCACCCTGTAAAAAGTAATATTACCTTAAGCCCCATTGCAACATTGTGTTTTCTGTGAAAAGATGTTTCCGAAGGCTGTACGTTAGATATCTAGTTACGAATGCTTGATAGGAAACTAACAGCTTGTCAGAGAAGAGGTTGGTTGGTTGGTTTGTTGTTTAACGCCGCAGTCAGCAATATTCCAGCTATATGACGGCGGTCTGTAAATAATAGAGTCTGGACCAGACATACCAGTAATTGATATCATGAGCATCGATCTACGCATTTGGGATACGATGACATGCATCAACCAAGTCAGCGAGCCTGACAACCCGATCCCGTTAGTCGCCTCTTACGACAAGCATAGTCGCCTTTTACGGCGAGCATGGGTTGCTGAAGACCTATTCTACCCCGGATCTTCACGGGTCCAGAGAAGATGTAATATGTATACCCGGGTCAGGACGTTCATTAGCAGCCCCATCGTGTGCAGGTATTGTCTACGATTTCTTATGGCCCGAACAGAACAAAAGAAAGTTGCATGCATTAGTTTTTCCAGAAACCTACAGTTGGGGGTACCATTCCTAAAGTCGCCCTGATTATGTTTCTAGGTCAGCTCTTGTCAGCTCCAGACACGTGTTCGTGGGTTTTACCCAGTGGTACAGGTCACAGTCCTGCATCATCGAGGTCAACCGCCATGTGTACATGTCATGACAGATTAACTATGGTGATGTCAAAGAATCGGGTTTTGTTCATGTTCATGTTTTTATATTCAATGTTTTATGTTCGATGTTCCATGCTGTATGTTCCACGTTCAATGTTCCATGTTCCTGTTCCATGTTCAGTGTTATATGTTCGATGTTCAATGTTCAATATTCCATGTTCAATGTTCAAAGTTGTATGTTCCATGTTCGATTTTCAATGTTTATGTTCCACGTTCCATGTTGTATGTTCAATATTCCATGTTTTATGTTCAATGTTGTATGTTCAATATTCCATGTTGTATGTTCAATGTTGTATGTTCCATGTTCCACGTTCAATGTTGTATGTTCAATATTCCATGTTTCATGTTCAATGTTGTATGTTCCATGTTCCACGTTCAATGTTGTATGTTCAATATTCCATGTTTTATGTTCAATATTCCATGTTTTATGTTCAATGTTCCATGTTCAATGTTGTATGTTCCACGTTCCATGTTCCATGTTGTATGTTTAATATTCCATGTTTTATGTTCCATGTTCCATGTTCAATGTTGTGTGTTGTATGTTCGATGTTCCATGTTCCATGTTGTATGTTCAATATTCCATGTTTCATGTTCAATAATCCATGTTCAATGTTGTATGTTCAATATTCCATGTTTCATGTTCAGTATTCCATGTTTTATGTTCCATGTTCCATGTTCAATGTTGTATGTTCCACGTTCCATGTTCCATATTGTATGTTCAATATTCCATGTTTTATGTTCCATGTTCCATGTTCAATGTTGTGTGTTGTATGTTCGATGTTCCACGTTCAATGTTGTATGTTCAATATTCCATGTTGTATGTTCAATATTCCATGTTTTATGTTCCATGTTCCATGTTCAATGTTGCATGTTCCACGTTCCATGTTCCATGTTGTATGTTCAATATTCCATGTTTTATGTTCCATGTTCAATATTCCATGTTGTGTGTTGTATGTTCGATGTTCCATGTTCAATGTTGTATGTTCCACGTTCCATGTTCCATGTTGTATGTTCAATATTCCATGTTTTATGTTCCACGTTCCATGTTCAATGTTGTATGTTCAATATTCCATGTTTCATGTTCAGTATTCCATGTTTTATGTTCCATGTTCCATGTTCAATGTTGTATGTTCCACGTTCCATGTTCCATGTTGTATGTTCAATATTCCATGTTTTATGTTCCATGTTCCATGTTCAATGTTGTATGTTCCACGTTCCATGTTCCATGTTGTATGTTCAATATTCCAAGGGGCGGTCGGGTAGCCTAGTGGTTAAAGCGTTCGCTCGTCACGCCGAAGACCCGGGTTCGATTCCCGACATGGGTACAATGTGTGAAGCCCATTTCTGGTGTCCCCCGCCGTGATATTGCTGGAATATTGCTAAAAGCGGCATAAAACCATACTCAGTCAGTCAGTCAATATTCCATGTTTTATGTTCATATTCCATGTTTTATGTTCCATGTTCCATGTTCAATGTTGTATGTTCCACGTTCCATGTTCCATGTTGTATGTTCAATATTCCATGTTTTATGTTCCATGTTCCATGTTCAATGTTGTATGTTCCATGTTCCATGTTCAATGTTGTATGTTCAATATTCCATGTTTTATGTTCAATATTCCATGTTTTATGTTCCATGTTCCATGTTCAATGTTGTGTGTTGTATGTTCGATGTTCCATGTTCAATGTTGTATGTTCAATATTCCATGTTGTATGTTCAATATTCCATGTTTCATGTTCAATATTCCATGTTTTATGTTCAATGTTCCATGTTCAATGTTGTATGTTCCACGTTCCATGTTCCATGTTGTATGTTCAATATTCCATGTTTTATGTTCCATGTTCCATGTTCAATGTTGTGTGTTGTATGTTCGATGTTCCATGTTCAATGTTGTATGTTCAATATTCCATGTTGTATGTTCAATATTCCATGTTTCATGTTCAATATTCCATGTTTTATGTTCAATGTTCCATGTTCAATGTTGTATGTTCCACGTTCCACGTTCAATGTTGTATGTTCAATATTCCATGTTGTATGTTCAATATTCCATGTTTTATGTTCCATGTTCCATGTTCAATGTTGTATGTTCCACGTTCCATGTTCCATATTGTATGTTCAATATTCCATGTTTTATGTTCCATGTTCCATGTTCAATGTTGTGTGTTGTATGTTCCATGTTCCACGTTCAATGTTGTATGTTCAATATTCCATGTTTTATGTTCAATATTCCATGTTTTATGTTCCATGTTCCATGTTCCATGTTCAATGTTGTATGTTCCACGTTCCATGTTCCATGTTGTATGTTCAATATTCCATGTTTTATGTTCCATGTTCAATATTCCATGTTGTGTGTTGTATGTTCGATGTTCGATGTTCCATGTTCAATGTTGTATGTTCCACGTTCCATGTTCCATGTTGTATGTTCAATATTCCATGTTTCATGTTCAATATTCCATGTTTTATGTTCCATGTTCCATGTTCAATGTTGTATGTTCAATATTCCATGTTTCATGTTCAGTATTCCATGTTTTATGTTCCATGTTCCATGTTCAATGTTCAATGTTGTATGTTCCACGTTCCATGTTCCATGTTGTATGTTCAATATTCCATGTTTTATGTTCCATGTTCCATGTTCAATGTTGTATGTTCCACGTTCCATGTTCCATGTTGTATGTTCAATATTCCATGTTTTATGTTCATATTCCATGTTTTATGTTCCATGTTCAATGTTGTATGTTCCACGTTCCATGTTCCATGTTGTATGTTCAATATTCCATGTTTTATGTTCCATGTTCCATGTTGTGTGTTGTATGTTCAATATTCCATGTTTTATGTTCCATGTTCCATGTTCCATGTTGTGTGTTGTATGTTCCAGGTTTCTTGTTCCATGTTGTATGTTCCATAGTCAATTTTTGAATGTTCCATGTTCTATGTTCTATGTTCCATGTTCTATGTTCTAAGTTGTATATTGGATGATCCATGTTCCATGTTCCATGTTCTAAGTTGTATATTGGATGATCTGTGTTCGATGTTTGATATTCCACGTTCCACGTTCCATCCCATGTTCATTGACGTTTGTTACAAAAGAAGCAAAAACGAATAATAATCTATTTTCCTCATGCTATTTTTCTTATTTAGGCTAATGGCATACAACACGAAAAATAACATAATGCATTCCTAACTTTGCGACCAAAGTGGTATTTAAGTACATGACCACTAGTCTGCACTGTCTAACGTTTAACTGAAGCTTCAGGGACAATCAGTAATCGTTGTCTGTTCATTAAGGCATCTTAAAATATAATCCATTTAATCCTAAAGTAACTTTAACCCTAATCGGAACACACAGCATAATCCTTCTCTGAAGGAAAGAAAAGCACGTGGTCCAGTTTCCATTTACTTGCACTAACTCCTACATTACCTGTGACTGTTCAGCACGGTGGTAGGAGTGTTTATGTGAGCAGGGATCACTTTTCATAACTCCCTGTATGTATCGCTTGTGGCGTATTTGTCATTGTGTTCGGACGTGACGTGGTCAGAAAATGAGGAGCCAAGTGGAATCTTAGTCACACGTTCACATCATTCACACTGGGGCCATCAGTAGCTGACATATATTTGAGATTAACGTTATGGCCCCATGTTCAGGAAGGAGTGGTATCATCAGCGGGGAATTAGTGGGCAGACTGGAAGCAGTCCCTCTTAACTATATGAATTAAAAAAATATTTATAAGAAAGAAGATATAGATTTTCCTATTCCCGGGAGTTCTCCGAATGCATGAGAATTTCAGGAAATATTGTTTAACCTTTAAGAACACAGTTTCATTTTTTGCATTTTGTTTGTTTACTTGTTTGATGTTTTTTGATGCTGTAATAAAATGGAGGCTACTTCAGTTTACATATATGGGAGTGTATAAATTGTATCACATAGTATTTCAGCCCCAAACATAATCCCTCCTTAGGCCTAATGTCTGTCCTTCCAAAGAAAACTACATATGTGAACCGTAATTAAGATCATCAATGATCGACGATTTAATCAACTGCGTGTCTTCTTAAAACAACACATGGTTACTTATGGTAACATCATATTTTTGTAAGCTGAGTTAAGCTTGTTTAAGTTCAAGTTCTTCAAATGTTGTTGTTTTTAATGTTTTAAAAGTATGTTATACCAATCGATGACCGATTATTAATGCTGACAGTATGTGGAGATGGTATGAGAGGAAGAAGAAACTGAAATGCCCCTGAATGTTGACCAAATCACATCAAATCTACACCTAGTCAAATCAACACATTTACGTTGGCACTGCTACCTTACAGACAAAGCTGGCGTCTTTCTAAACAATAGACACTGAACTGCCTAAATAATTAACAACATATTTGTTCCAATCAAATTTGGAGGTTTTTTTGTAATTTGGATCACAATTAAAGGAGATGGATATTCCCTTTCTAATGTTTAATTTTCCCGAAGCCGAAGTATTTTATTTTTCCATGTTTTCCTTCCAAACCTTGTTACGTCCAACTAATTCCTAAAAGAGACAAAGGCCATCTGTTTGGGCTCACTTTTTAAGCTTTCATTAACGTAGATAAAAAGTAGAACAGGTATCTAAAATTAGAGTAGCAAGTACATTGAAATAATCTGTGAGCACATTGCCAAACATGTTTAAGGTCTTCACAATCATTGTATAATTATCTCACACACACAGTAATTGGAAGGTGATTGCTGATGAATTCAGGATTACATCACAAACACGTGTGAACATCACATGACCGTATTGTCCCTGGGCAGGTAGAGGAGATCAATCGGGAAGACAATCAAATAAAGCCTAACTAAACACGATTTACAGGCTGTGGGGTCCGGTCATCAGCACTGTGTAGCGTCCACTTGCTGTTGTGTGTATCAGGAAGTTGCACCCGTCCATACATCAGATTCTTGGCCAAGATTCGGAAGTTGTTGAGCAAAACATCCGATGTCCATCGACTTTTTAACTTGTGCTGCAGTAGGTAGATTAGGACCTAGACTACACGCCCCCTTTACAAATGTAAAAACATTCCCCTTTCATGCCCGCGTTTTCCAGTACTCTGACATCCAGGACCGGAAATAGGGACACCTCGTCGTGGTCATCGTGTGTTCATCCGTACATATCATATATCCTGGACAATCCATACAAAAAACGTAAGATGGATGGATGGATGGATGGATATGAAAGAAATAAATGTTACTTTGTTTGCAAAGAAATGTGAGAACCCCGTTCTCGGGGAAACTGACAAAATATACTTTGATCCAATTGTAAACCAAGGTGATGGAAGGAAATCTGATATTTTCGTGAAATATCTTCTTCAAATTAGGGTATGTATAACATTTTGAAATTTACCAATCAAACAATAAACAAGGAGCGACGAAATTTGTGTATCAAAAATAGAAAACATTACCGTAGGGCTACCGAAGAGGATATACGCAATCTTCTGATAATATCAAACATTGTAGTTCAAAAAGAATAATTCTTATTTATGTAAGGCTGAGATTGTCGAAGAGGAGTACACATACTTAAAAAACTGAAAGATGTCTTCAACATCTATTTGGAGTGATTGCAAGAGACATGCAAGATTCATGTTGCAAGAAACAAAAAATACTTTTAAATATTTAATATCTTCAGGATCATCATGATGAAAAAATAACAACGTTTCTCATTGTTGAGCATTCTTATCGGATAAATAAATATGAGGTTTTAATTAAATATGATTGGAGTGCGTTGTTTCCGGTCGTCCCGACAACAACACCGGTCTGAACGGAAGGTGAGTGGAGGGACATCTATTGATATTTCCACGTGTGTGTTTGACCCAACTTATGCTTCGTCCACTTAGGAAATGGTCTGAGCAAGACCATATGAAAACAGTTCAGTTTATAAACTGTGTCAGCCTGCTGCCAGTGACGCCTTTTCCGTTTGGTCTGGTTACCTAATAGACACGTTGGCAAGCGGGCGACACGTCTGGGTGTTTGGAATCCATGACACAATGACCCTGCAATGTGACTGGTCATCTATAGAGTTACGTGATGAACTTAGCTACCGCCATAGTCAGGTCTACAGTGGAAAGTACGATGGTCATTGTTACCTTGATAAAAGGGGTCTCGCTCACAGACGTTCAGACAGACGAATAGACAGACATGCTGACAGACAGACACAAGCATACAGATAGACAGTCAAGCAGACATTCAGACAGACGGACTGAAGTACGGCCTAGCAGACAGTCTGACATGCAAATATACAGACATGCAGTTCGACTGACAGACAGACAGACATATGTAGATAGAAAAACTTAAATATCTTTATGAGTGAGAGAGTTTTACGCCGCTTTTAGCAATATTCCAGCAAAATCACGGCGGGGGACACCAGAAATGGCCTTCACACATTGTTACCATATGGGGAATCGAACCCGGGCCTTCGACGAGCCAACGCTTTAACCACCAGGCTACCCCACCGCCCCACAGATCTTTGTGAATTAGATATTGGTCACGATGAGTCAAATGTGATACAGACAGTGATGGAGGATACAGCATTTGATGACCTAAGTCTGCCAAAGACGTCCATTACTTAAAGATGTGGTGTTAATATGTGGCACTGTATGACAAGAGGGATGACGTCAACTTTCCAATTGTCAACTTACCTTTTATGTCGAATAATATTCCAGCAGCTTCAGCCTTTGGTGTCTATCTTTCATAACTTTTGAGGTACAATCGACCATACTCTTTCCACGAAGATTTAAAAGAGTGTCATACGAATGTTGCTCAGAAACTGTTTGATGAAGGTTACAACATTCAAGGCCTCAGTAAAGTTTTATGGTAGACCTGTGGAGGCCATTTCCAAATTTCTCGTGGGGTTTTTTTTCAGGTGAAAAGTTTACTTGCCTTAGCATGTGTTTGTGACGAGTGCCACCGGTGGGGCGGGACACGCTCACCTTTTCCCGAACACCTGGTATCATCACTATCTTATAGTGATTCATAAACACATGCTCATGGTATAGTCGGATTCGTGAAATATAGCTAAATGCGCTATATTCGTAGACAATTGCAAGTTCTTGGTACATGAGTCATATCAATTGATAATTCCGGAACAAAGATTTTGTGACAATAGCCTTTTACTATATTTTATACACATTGAGTTTCAGTTTGATATTCCTGTGTGTTCCTGTCAAATATCTTATGTCGGGTTCAACTACAACTATTTTCCCAAACACACTGCAGCTATTCATGCGAAATATGATGACATTTTAAGCCGTTGTCAAGATCCCCATCGGTTATTGTGGAAAATCAAATGCCTTGATTTTTTTCCAGTAATACAAAGGTCATTCATGTGAGATCAATGACATAGTTTCGATTGTTTCCTAATTACCAATTGGTTATTATGAGAGATCGAATGCTTTCTTCAACTGTATCCCTAGCCACACAGATAGTACGTTGTAACAGACAGCCGACGGCAACTTTTACTTGTGTCTTGCCTAAACATAAAAGGTCAACGCCAGAGATCAACCCATCTCGATTATCCGTCGAAATATATTCCATAGGGGATAAAGCACAAAATATTGATGAATGTAATTAGAATGTATCAAAAGTCCCGTGTTAGAAAGGATAATATTGAATGACACATGTAAAAATATCTTTCCTCCTTTGACATCAAACCAATCAAAACGCTAAGAGGGGTGGCACGTTCTACCAAAGCCTGTCACATTTAGTCGACATATGTTGGTATATTTGACATTAAAGAAGCTTTTCGCTGAAAACAGTAACAGTTCCAAACCCTTAACGGTTTGTTTGGATTCGATGTGAAAAAATGAAGATAGATGTCTGTCTTCGCTCAGAAATCACGTTTTGAGATGTTTTTACCATGGTTCAGAACGTTGAATAGCGTGAGTGTCGACCATGTTGTTTACCACGTAACTTGAGATAACTACACGATCTGAATCAACCTTTGCCAACATGTATCAAGACAGGGGCAGAGAAGATATGCAAGAAGTCCATCCAGCTAGTCTGGTGTTCCAAAACGTCATCAAAATAAAGCTGTTTTAATTACCCTCACACCCAATTGGACATACACCCGCAGCTGGAGATTACTGAAAGTCGTCGTTCAAACGGGTTTTCCGTCATTCAAATATAACTTTAGGATTACAAAACAGCAGCCAAACATCCCAAATGCCATGCAAATGCTACCTTGATCCTGGGCACCACTTTTTGTCTAAAACTGAATTCTAGGAGAGGAGAAATACCCAGGCCAGGTTCACTGTTTTAACCTTACAAATTTACCTGGAGTAAACAGAGGCATACCGGAGTGACTGTTTCCCAGACAAGCAGCGAGGATGTTCTGTCACTTGTGTCCAGGTAGGGTGTGTTAACAGTGTACTAATACAGGCTGGGGGTCAGTGGTAGCCAGGTGTTGACTCGGCGAGAGATTGCAGCCACCATACCTCGCTATAGTTTCATCCATATTCAGAGAAATATTTCGTTATCCAAGCTTAAGCTCTTCCACAAATAACATATTACACAGTCAAATGTTTAAATACAACAATTTAATAAATACACAAAAAGGAAGAAATTCATTGGTCCTCATGTTACTCATGTTTTCATAGAAACATATTGCGTGTTTTCAAGAAGTGACACAACAAATATCCTTATAAGCAGTTCGATATTGGGAGAGGAACAACAACATCGGACCAACAAAAAAAGTGATGCAAGCACATGTGGTCATGACTTTGTAAGACTTTGTCATGAAGCGAATAATCGGCTAGCAATAAGTGGATAACCGGCAATATACGTTTCTTTATAACGAATTGCTTTCATCGACCTCTTGGATTTGTTGGATCCAGTGTTGAATGTGACACACTAAATAGCAAAATTAAGCATGTAGAAGCAGAGAGGCAGGCACAAAGTGACGCCGACTGTACATGTGTGTAGCACTACATTTGAGCAGGAAAGCTGCGGGGACATATTCTGAAGAAGACGAACACCAAAAACTATTTTTTTAATTCAATCGTTGTAATATTTGAAACCGTAACTGTAGTTTGCACAATAAGGACATTCTGAAACATTTCTTACTTCACAATAGTGTTGAAAGACATATTAAATTCAATTGTTTAATTTAAAAGACTACCTCGAACATGTTGATCGAATGATACTAACTTTAAAGAATGAGGTTGGCTCAGTGATGTATGGCCACGTTATTCGTTATGCACAGTTTAGGCACAACAGAATTCAATGATAGAACCACAGAATCTCCCTGTTTGTGATGTTTAGTATGGCAGCACCGTAAGTGTGCTGGCGAGTTTCACCCAATTGGTAAACGTCTAAGACCGGCGTCACTGTCCTCCCACATTATATCGACGTTACACTAACTCACTCATTCTATTCTTTATATTTCTAGTTTATTTTGAAAAACATAGTTTTTGTTCTCTACTTTAAAAGGTTTGTTTTAATTTTGTTTTCAGGTGAACAATTGACTTGACTTTGCATGTGTTTGCGGTGGGTGCATCCAGTGGAGGAGGATAGTTCACCTTTCCGGAACACTTGGTATCGTCATTATAAGAAAATGAGTTATAAACACAGACTTAAAGTCAGAATCGTACAATTAACTATCCCTTTAGCCGATATTTCTTATGATGAAGGAAAGTGTTTTCACGCTTATATTAGGGGCGGTCGGGTAGCCTAGTGGTTAAAGCGTTCGCTCGTCACGCCGAAGACCCGGGTTCGATTCCCGACATGGGTACAATGTGTGAAGCCCATTTCTGGTGTCCCCCGCCGTGATATTGCTGGAACATTGCTGAAAGCGGCGTAAAACCATACTCACTCACTCACGCTTATGTTAACAAAAGGTAAAATCAAAAGAAGAATTCATCTAATCTAGAAAGGTATGATCTCATGGTGTTAATAACAGGTGTAATATTTAGGAAAGCCTTGCTTAACACGCATTCCCCTATTGGATCCACAGAGCACATAAATATCATAACGTGTGTTCAGAATGGTTCCTCTTTAAGTGCAATATCAGATCAGACTAAATCTCCGTACTGTGACAATAGAAGCATCCTATAAATACATGTTCACCTATTAGCCAAACAAAGCATAGCTTGTGTTCGAAAGATATGCACGTTTCCGTTCGATGTTAATGTATGCACAACAAATGATTGTAGGGGTTGTCCGTGTAATGTCTCATATATTGGTAATAATATCCAAACCCCGCGCAGTTCGATACACTTATCCATCTCCACTGAGTGTAAACAAATACTTGTTGGCAAATAATGAAGTACAAATTGTCCCTTAGGCCGCAGATAGTGGCAGGAAGCTCAACAAATCTCCCAGGAACCCCTCACCAATAACTTGAATTTATTTACATTTCCGCTTTGTGGTGGTGTAGTGTTTACCCGGATAAGGAAACTGTATGTATTTGCCAAGTAATCAGAGACATACCCTTCACCGCTAGTACAGGTGAACTTCTACTTTGAAGCTCTTAACGCTCTTTAAGTCGAGAGACATTAGCATGGTTTACACTGGCCTCCTGTGCTGTCTGCAGGTGTTGATCTGTTTGTTGCAACAATTATATCTCCTCCTTGGCACACAATTCTGTTTTGCTCGAAAAATGTTTCAAGTTGGGTAATCCATGTAACGCGCCACAGTTTACGACTGAGTGTGAAAGTAGAGGTACGTGTAATTAACTAAATTTGCTTTTTTAAAATGTATATAGGGAGAGGGTTTGGGTTGATTTACGTATATGTCCTGTAATCTTGAGATAGAAAATGAATTTCATTTTACTTTAATATGTAATTCCTCTAAGAACATAATAAACCTATATCTATATAAAATTAATTATTATCCGAATATGTATAAATGTAGAACGCTTTTGTCTTCTAACGACGTAAGGTTACTAAGAAACTTATGTAAATATCTAAAATATATCAAAATATATATAATCATATAATATAATTATATATACCAAATGAGGCAAAGTTTTGCAACTACTGGAATAATATGATGTAAATATACATTGTCAATAATAACCTTTTCAGATTGTTCGCCGTTATGTATAAATTTATGCCATTGTGATGTGTATATATGCACTTTCGAACTGTATATGGGCTTGTGGCCTTCATACGAATAAAGATTATACTTGAGGGTTTTCTGTTTCTATGAATAGAATATGGTATAATACAGAAACAATTTTAAATTTAATTTTCTGGTCCATGTAATCGGAATTTCTGCTCGGATTAGGAAACTCAAAACATGTAATTTGGCCAAGAAATTTAACTTATAAGTTTCAGGTGTATCGATGATCTGTTATTGTCCCGTTTAAAAGCCATCACATAGTCGGTTCTCTTCCACTGATTTACCCACCGGAACTAGAAGAAGAGGAGACCAGTGAGACCGCCACACCTGTTTCATATTTAGTGCTGTGCATAGAGACACGCCTGTATGACAAGAGAGACTGCTTCACCTTTACAATAGTCAATACAATAACTTTTTAGGTACAATCGAGCCTGCTTATTCTACCAAGATTTCAAGGAGCGTCACACGACTGTTTGATCAAGCTTCGAACATTTAAGGCGTCAGAAAAGCTTTCAAATTTTTTTTAGGTATACATGCGGAGAACATTTCGAAATTTAAGGCATCATTGACAAAAATTATGTTCGATGCAATTCCCTATTTTGACTTGAACCATATGTTCTCGTGTTTATTTAGGTGGACGATTGACTCGCCTTACCCGTGGGGCAGGATACGCTGACCTTGTTTCGAACACCTGGTATCAATACTATTTGATAGTGATTCTCATAAACTCTGAAATTTCTGATGAATATGGAAATTGTTCTCGCTTTTATTTGGTATAAGCGTCACCTTTTTTGTATTAAGAATTATCGTAGTTGGTGTGATTGTGGTTGGAGCATACTTTTTGTATAGTATAATTACAATAATTAATGTGTATACATTAACAGTCTGTAACTATACTTTTTCTGGTTTCAAGACCAAAATAGGTATGAATCAATTATAGCAAGAATGTTAACATTACCAACATGTACAGCATAGTTATTACCAACAAGATTCTAGTTGTGCGTTAGTTTGGAATAGACAAACGTTTCAGCATTTATAATTACAACATTCGCATTCGCAAATGAACTCCTACCAACCCCTTTTTCAATACAGATTACAGACACAAAGAGTGAGTGAGTGAGTACGGTTTTACGCCGCATTTAGCAATATTCCAGCAATATCACGACGGGGGATACCAGAAATGGGCTTCACACATTGTACCCATGTCGGGAATCGAACCCGGGTCTTCGGCATGACGAGCGAACGCTTTAACCACTAGGCTACCGACCGCCTCCAGACACAAAGAACCAATCATGTAACCATATATAATGAATACTGTGTGAGCCGAGTCTATGTTAATTGTGATTATTTCAAGACAGAATGCACACGCTTTTAAGAGACTGGTTCATCAACTCCCCTACACATCATGCAAGACACAGGGGTTCTGATGGCCATTCTCAAGAACAAATGTCCACACACACACGACATTTAAAGGAGTTAAAACAGTTTATTTAGTCACAGTGGAAATTTTGAAAATCGTCATCATTAGTAGCTGCCTAATGTGGATTGTGTGTTTAAGCTGAATCTCACCAAGTTCATTGTATTGGCAGGGATGTCTTCTTAAAACGCCTCAAAGTCAATCATTTACTGATAATATTATCAACATCTGAGATTAAAGGGATGACATGTGACTATTTTGATAGAGGTGGTGCATGCCGCAGTGACCGAGTTAGATAATGACATAATCAAATTCAGATCTTCACACGGAATAACTTTCAAATCCAAGGAAGGTCAAGTGTCCTACAAGCATTCATAATTTGGTGTGAAAACAGACTGGGCCTTTACTTGCCTGCCAAATCATCTTTCTGACTATTCGCTGCTTATATTGTTAGCTTTACACAGTTCGGTCTTGTGGCTTCAACGCAGAGAACGGTCGTGGATAGGAGACCATAGTGTCTTGTCCTATTTTCGTTGGAAAGTCTGATAAACGTCTTAAGCTGCATTTTTCGTGGGACATGTTTTGAGAATCATGTGTGACCTTGGTTTGTTAGCTCTTATCGTCAACAGTGAAACAGGCTCCGTCGGGCAGTTTTCGTATAACTGCTGGTATTTAAGGTGTCAATATACCTTTGCCTACAATTTACTGATATATAACCGCCGGCGGAATTCCCACACTGAATATAAAAAAACTGAAAAAACTGGAATGATCTTACCCAAATGAAAACCTTTAACCCTAAACAATCATATATGTATAGCCCATCCACAGCCCCGAGTTGACAGACGCACGAGGCTTGCCTCCGTGTTGCCTCTTCATACCGGCTCTGTTGTGGCAGGCATCAGAAAGCTTTACCCAGGATACGGAAGGGGAGCACAGTTAGTGTGTGTCCTTTCATGTCCAGTAAGCCTGCTGGCAAGTTGTTGACCTAAATGGTCAGGGATCAGCGCCGCTGTCCCACGTGCAAGGACAGGGCCATGTTGACCTAAGTCAAGTCGATGACTTTCTGGACCAGAGAAAGACTTAAGGACTATCTTCTCACATGTGCAGTATTTGTCTGAGGAACCACCGACCTTATTTACGACCCTGGGGAGATTCGGGCTTAGATGTACAAGCGGTATATAGCATAAAAACATACATATTTTCTTGTTGAGTTAGCATGGCGGTGTCAGTAATAGAGATCTCGATGTCGTCCATTGTCACGTGTTTCATCTCCACCATGTCGGCTTGTAAGTTAGGACCAGGCAAACCTGTCTCTGAAAGCTCCATGAGACCAAGGGTCAGTGTACGCTGTCAGACAACCAACCAGGTCCCACAATGGAATGGCAACTTGCCCATTGTGGTCAGATCGCGTCTAGTGCTAAGAGAGTGGGGCGGTTGTGCGAAGATGCCGTAAGGTCCTCAGAATAAAGCTTTCCATTATGAGCTTTATAACCAACTTTGGTGTTTTATTCGAATCCTACTAATTTGCATCATGTATGCAAATATTTACCACCCACGTGCGCACCTACATGCACACACGAACGCAAACGCACGGACAGACATACACACATACATAGACACTCGTATTTGTAAAGAACAAACATTAATGCTTTGAAGAGGTAGCACGTGGTCACACATCAGATGAAGCTAAGGGACGTTGGTCGCAGAGAGTATTCGGATGGGCGACCGTTTTCGTCAGTTTAACTCTGAGAGTTTCTAGAGCTCCGGTCCTGCCCCACACTGAAGAACATGCGGCACATGTGGCGTCTCCTTGGGCAAGTGACCTTCTTTGAAATATGCCCAGTTCACCCAGCAGTGAATGCGCACCCGGTAGGATGAGGTGGTAAAGTGACCGCTAATCTTCTAGCACCTGTCAGTACCGTCAGTGTAAGGAATATAGATCCTGTGATATAGTATTATCTGATACTCGACTAGCTGAGTGTATAATATATGATTCCTCTTTGATATTCACCCTACAACAAACCGTTTACAGTTTTGACTTTCAATGTCAACGGTCACACAATGCTAACTTTGTATGACAATACAATTTGAATTGTTACAGAATTTTGTCAAATGAGCCTCGTGTCCTCCGATGAATATAGGTCAACTAAGTTTTAATTTATTCGTCCCTAGTTCAAAATAAACCTTTGACACAAACCTCCTGTTTGACAAATCACTTTTGTCAATTCCAAAATATATCCACTGAATATATACGCAACCAAATCATTATGACTTTGTATGATCAAGGCCTTGCGAGTATCTTTGAAGTGACCTACAATCGCACATTTCCCCCTATGTAAAAACGTGTCTATATTTTCATTTCCGAGGTCAGTGCTCATGAGGAAATCTTAATATTTATTAATATCAGATTACCTTCTCAGTAATAAGTACTGCAGCTGGTCGGACACTTGCTTGAGGATGGAGATCCAACAGGTCCCTGCATTGGTCTAAGCCTGTGCTTAGGGGTAATTAATACGAAATGCCAAATCTTAAAGGTTAATAAGCTGATATATTAATAAGGCTGCACACAAGAATGTGTTCAACACTAATGCAATGTGGATATAAAAATTAATGGTGGAAGCATTACTGTAGCGTATCACTTTGTATTCCTGCATATGACGTGGGTTTTTTTTGTAACGTCGTACTTCGCAATATTCCCGTAATATGACGGCGGCTTATAGTAAACAATCCAGTCGGACCAGACAATCCAGTGAGTAATATTGTGAGCAACGATCCACGCTGGAGGGTACAAGTTTGTTTTTTGTTTTTTTTGTTTAACGCCGCACGCAGCAATTTTCAAGCTATGTGACGGCGGTCTGTAAATAATCGAGTCTGGCCCGGACAATCCAGTGATTGACATCATGAGCATCGATCCATGCAATTGGAATACGATGACAGGTATCAACCAGGTCAGCGAACAAGACCACCCGATCCCGTAAGTCCCATCTTACGACCAGCATAGTCGCCTATTACGGCAAGCATAGGCTGTTGAAGGCCAATTTTAACCCGGATCTTCACGGATCTGGAATCAATCAGAAGTGCGTTTACGAGCTGACATATAGAACAAAACTGGCGCTTCCCCAATGACCGCATATGCTTGGTGTGTTGGTAATTATTAGCTAAAGAACGCTGACTCAGCTTCAGAAACCAAAATGGACGAGTAGGTTACTTGTAAAAACTATCAACCACCTTCGTGACGCGCTCCGTGTATTTTGAAAACGTTGCCGTCCCGCCATGTCGTACCGGTAGTTGCTATTTCCTATGAAACACAAATCTAAGACATAAAACAATCTTTGCTCTCATATTTCAAATTTGCTCTTCCATACTTTTCTTTTTCATCTGTAATGATCACGTCCATGCAGGGTGGTGATTGTTAGCACGCTCATGACAGTCACCTGATTGCATGGAGATGTATGATGAAGTGAAGTCAGAGCGACAAGAACAGGCGACAACATAACATTATTTTTAATGTGACGTTTGCGATACACTCGGCTTTTCCGTTGGACGAGAGACAGGTCACCTGAAGGCGGAGCTCATTGTATGAACGACACAGTTGGACGTTACTACTTTTTTACAAGCTGTACTCCACATTGAACGTAAACACCGACGGACTACTTCCACATTCCGCTGGGGAACCATAGGAATTCCATCGCGTGACATAATACAGATTCGTGGTTTGTGATACCCCAGGCACTTTAATCTTGAACTGAGGGAGTTTGCACACAATGAAAAATGTCAGAGAACCCGTTAGTGCATCTCCCCTGCATCCTGTTCAACAAAGGGGGACGGAACTGACTCCTGGACTGATGGTTGCACTCAGAAGGATGCTGCCGTGATCAACTTCATCACAATGGTCAGTTCAGTGATGACTAAATGGAAACACTTTCGAAACGTTGCCCTTCGCGTTGATGTGTCGGCCATTTTGACGTCGTCTACTTGAAATCAATGATTCACACAAAGTTGAATGTTAAATTTAAGTAATGACTTGTCGCCTCAACATACACTGGGGACTTATATCATCATATATTCCATCAAATATGTTAGTTGGTTCAGCTGTAGTAACGATACCAAAGTGCCAGACACGATGAGATGAATACCCATTGAAAGTAGAAGTGAGTGAGTGAGTGAAGTGGGTTTAACGCCGTTTTTAACAGTATTACAGTTTTATCACGGCGTGTCAGCTTAATGTGGGAGGAAAACCCGAAGTAATGCAGATAGTAGACGTTTACCTCTTCGGGGAAACCCAAGAGCACGGGTATGGTGCTGACAAACCTAGAAACATAATCCGGGGAAGGTAGAAAACAGCCTATAAGAGCGAATGTGTTGCTACAACGATTGTCGGAACATGTCACCTTTGAGTGTGATCATCTAACTTATTTACAGGGGAGTCACATGAGCTGTTTCGATCTACGAGTGAGTCAGTGTGGTCTTAGCAATATTCCCCCAATATAACGGCAACGAACACCAGAAACAGGTTCCCACATTGTGCCCGTATAGAGAATAAAACCCGGGCCATCGACATGACGCGCGAACGCTTTAACCACTGCCTTCTACATCCATTGGAAATGTAGATATTACTCCATGTGTTCTTCCATATGATAAATTTATGTGTTTTTAAGGACTGTGGGGTGATATTCATAATCATCATCATAAATGTCTTTCAAAGGCTTCTGTTATCTTAACCATCACCGTCACCATCATTTGGAGAGCGTCTGTCTTGTTTTTGAGATAACTGTCCAAGAGCTCTAAGGAAAGAACAGTTGGACATGTGGTTCAGTGGTATGCCTGTCTGACGAAGTGAGTCTCTAGCTGAGTCTTGAAGGAACAGTTATTAAATACATCCTACCTAACCTGGGAGATTTTCCACAGTACTGGTCCCGCTTTGACAAAGACTCGATCGCCGCGATTCCTCTATAGCTGTTCAAGCACATCAACTCATTCCCCGGGGTAAAACAAGTGTTGTTTGTGAGCCAAGTTCCTACAAATTCCTGATATAGAATAATTCTCTTAGTCACACCTTGGAATAGCTCCTGCCATTCATAACCGATCGTGGCGGGTGTCGTTACACGGGCCGGAATGTCAGCATGCCAGGTCTATTTCTGGCACTGTCAATCTCCTGCCATGTGTGACACAGTGTGACAACACAAGACGCAGAAACTGTAAACAATAAACTCTCAGACAAAACATGGCTGCCCTCATTCCCGGCTGTCACGAATAAGAAAGTTTAGCACCGAGAGAGTTTGCAAGAGTTCATTTTGATCCTAATCATTTGACCGTATTCAAATTTGGTTTAGCTTTTTTTTATAAATGCAGCGAATGCCAAATATCATGATGAACCACAAACGCACCGAATTATTACTTCCTGTTAAAAAACGGCACACGTTATCGCAGATCGCAATATGTATTCACTCTGAAATATTTCAGGTTCGCCTCCGTGGTCTAGTGGAAGAGCGTCTGCCCGGAGAGCGGAAGGTCCGGTGTTCGATCCCCGGCCGCATCATGGCAAAAGACGTTGAAAGATGGTACTTGTTCCTACTCTGTGTGGCGCTCAGCATTAAGGGGCAAAAACAAGGACTGGTCGGCTTGGAGTCAGTATACTGACATGGTATCTCAGTGAACTAGCACTATAAATCGGCATCAGTCCGGACTAGTACAAGCAGCCACACACACACGCACGCACGCACGCACGCACGCACACACACACAAACACAGACACACACACACACCAACACACACGTGCCGTATATAAATACAATAATCTTGCACGCGACGTTAAACCCATTTTCACCTCACCTCACCTTTTATCAGAAAAAAGCGACGAGCACTATTTCATTTCTGTCTGTTGTAAATTGCGACACAACCCCTTTTTGTAATGTTAAACCCACGAGGGCTTAATAAGGACATGCTTGACTTCACATTCAGAGGTATCAATCTATCATTTTGACTTCATATTCATCCTAGAGGTATCAATCTATCATATAATATACCTCTAAATTAAAACCTCGATCCATCGTGGTCGAGGATTATAACATCATTGTGTGTGGACGTCATAGTTACGTGAGGAAATAGGCCGCGAATTGCCCGGTCGTCTCAGGCTACTCCATTTGCTGTGCGAGTCGCTTCCCTTAATTGCACTAGGATATGCTGATCGCGCATTAGAACTTCAGATACGTACGGATTATGAATATTGGTTTATCAATTTCATACCCGTTCTGGACGGTTCCACCGTGGCATGGCAGGAGTAATGCTGTGCGGTGTCAGGCAACAATACATAGGTTTACGGAGACGACCCAGGTCACCCTCCATTCTGACATACATGGGTTATTCGTAATGTTCTTAATTAATATAGCACACAGCTCTGCGTGTAAATAGCTCCAAATGTATCCAGTTAAATGCTAATCAAACAACAAATATGGCTAACATCGACAGCACGATGGATTAGGACCAGAGTTAGGCCCCATTAGGCTTCATCTGGTGCTTTTAGGTGGAATGTGACTTGTATCAGTACGCATGCGGTGTCACAGAAAGTGTTCGACACATACGATGTTCGACACATCCGACTCGACACTCTCTAATTGTTTATTGACCTAATCATCAGGCAACCGAAAGCAAAGTACCACTTCGTGCATGTTATGTTGATATCATCCTTATAATAAGAAATAAAGACAGAAGCATTTTTGTCATGTCTACCTTTTTGGTTTGAATTTTATTCGTATGAAATAATCAGCAACTGATTCTGTGCCGTGTCCCAACAAATTCCCAATATAAAATAATTCACTTGAATCACAACCGTGAATACTTCCTGCCATTCATTACCGATTAAGACGGATGTTGTAAAACAGGCTGGAATGTACCAAATTGCGCGTTAGAAAACCTTTCGCCTTAACAGGGTAAATATTAACTTCAAGACAACCAATCATTCGACACATCCTATTCGACACTTCACGGTTAAAATATTTATAAATATTATAATAGTAATCGTTTGCCGGGTCCGGGCAGTACACTTCGACACAACCGAGGAGTCGACACAACGGGGTTTGGTTGTCTTTGATAGTCTGCAAGACATGGGCGCAAATTTGAACGATAGAATGTGACCATTAGTGTCATTGAGTGTCTTCTGTGGGGATGGTATGTGTATTGATAAGACGAATGATGCGGTAGCCTAGTGGTTAAAACGTTCGCTCGTCACGCTGAAGGCCCAGGTTCGATTCCCCACATGGGTACAATGTGTCGCCTAGTTGCTGTGACATTGCTGGAATATCGCAATCATCGAAGTAACATTTGCATGTCTTCAATTTAAACAAATACCTATTGAAACTAATAACTGTTGTGATTTGTTAGGATGCACTGGTGTGCACGATGAATGCTCAGTCAGGAGACATGCTGAAGAAAGTAAGCATATTGCAAAAACAGAAAGCAAAATAATTTCAGTAGAAGTTCAGGCAATTCAGAAGCTCGGATGAAAGTTTCATTTTTCCTTTCGCTTAGTGATTAGTGATTAGTGATTTCAAAGATACACCATCGACATTCATACAACAGTCGCACGTGCAGCGTATTGGACGCAGGAACATAACACGAGCTTGGAGAGAACAATACTTTCCGGGGTGATTGTGAACATGAATAGTGACGAGATTGTGTGTATATTGTCTTGATTTACACGATGAGACTCTGCTAACCGTTCCACAAGACAGAAAAACTGAGTTACACATAAGTTTTAAATTTGTTTTTGTTTTTAGTACTAATGATCAAACAGAACTTGCCCATGGTTCGAAAGCAAGCGAGTAACGAATGTCGTAGTCTCGGAAACGAAGACTGGCAGTGACAACACGATGTTTGCTGCAAGTGCGTGTTTGTAACACAGGTGTTTAGTTATATAAAACTCACAGAGATTCATTGTCATTCACTGGCGTCGGTGAGAACTCGACAAGGTGGGGGTCAAGCTTTACAATCGGCGGTAAACTCCACGTGCATCGCGATCACGTTATACTATTACAATCCGTTTGTTATATCTAACTTGATTAACTAAAAACATGTTCACAGATTATTTTTGTTAAATTAATCTCATATACAGTTTGTAAATGTTTTACATTTTATATTTTAAATTAACCGTCGCAGTGTTTGCCGATAAAAACAGAAAAGAATTTTAACTCGGTTTAACATAACAATGTTAATTTAAAAATCTTCTGAATCATGAAAAAATCTTTTTTTAATTTGTGTTTTTTGTATGTTGTAAGACCAGTCCATTGCGGATGGAGGGAATAGGCAGGGGATTAGCTGCCCTCTGGACCATTAACTGTGTTGTTTTAGATTTCGGCATGTAGTTATTGGCTGAGGATACCCGGTGATGCATTTAAAACTAATCTTCTGTCCTGAGAGAGGAAATGCTCAGTACAGATGTACTTAACCGTCTCATTACCGTTACCTTATCAACGCTTGGACATTCGGCGCATGTCAGTTTGCTAAACTCCGACTGCAAACAACGCTGATCAAAGTGTAACGTGAGCGTCGTGGCGAGGTATGGCACTTGTCGTAGAGGTGAACTTTCCCTTGACTTGCAGGAATCAATTCACCTGCCCTTCATGCATCCAAACAATGTTTACAAAATCGAATTTATGTTGTTAGATTAAACCGCGTGTTGATTATAATGGTTTTTTTCTTATTTTTTCCCTTTAAAACCAAATTTAATATGGAAGACAATTTCAATTGAATTAACTTTTCTGCTGTTACCTCTTGCGTTGAATGATGTAAATAATTTTAATATTTTAACGAAAGGATTTTTAAGAACTTTCCGAGTACAAAGTAAGGTCAGAAGGAATAGAATACCTGTTCATACGTTTTCTTCTATTGGCCTTCAGTGCCACTGTAGGTATCCACTGAAGTACTGATCTGACCCACGGCATGGATCGGTGCTTATGCTATCAACCACTGGACTGCCTGGCCTAGACAAAACCAGAATAACGCATGTTCGTCGCCCTTTAATAATAGCTTAGTTTCATCACGACACAAAGCCAAACTGGGTGAGTTAGTGAAGCTGGTTTTACGCCGCTTTTAGCAATATTCCAGCAACATCACGGCGGGGGACACCAGAAATGGGCTTCACTCATTGTACCCATGTCGGGAATCGAACCCGGGTCCTCGGCGTGACGAGCGAACACCTTAACCACTAGGCTACCCGACCGCCCCCAAAACTGAGACATCTGATAGATGTTTAGTATATTTGTGCATGCATGTTGCTGACAAACCAAAACTTATAAAGGAGATAAATCTTGGATATTTTCAGCCGCGGCAACTTGACTGATACTGACAAAAGTGGATCGATAATCACATCGTTTGCCAGGGGTTTGCTTGGTCTAACACGGATTCCAGCCGGCTGTGGCAGCTGTGTCGCTGTTACGGTGCTAAAAGGGACTCACCCAATCACGAACTGTCGGTATCAGAGTCTGGATGACTGTCTGCATCGCTGTAAAACACTGCCTTCACCACTGTCTGCGTCTCTGTCTGCACCACTTCATCTCTGTTTGTACGACTGCCTTTGCCACTGATATCAGTGAGTGAGTGAGTTGAGTTTAACGCCGATTTAAACAGTATTCCAGTTATATCACGGCGTGTCAGCTTAATGTGGGAGGAAAGCCCGGAGTGATGCAGGTCTCAGACGTTTACCACTTCGGTGAAACCCACGAGCACGGGTATGGTGCTGACAAACCTAGAAACATAATCGGGGCGAACCGGGATTCGAGCCAGCAATCATAGGTTTCTGGCGTGCCCAAGGGACGCAACTCTGCACAGCGAATCGCGGCGCCTTAGACGACTTGGCCACCCGTGCCCCCGCGATATCAGTAAAGAACCACACGCGATCAACGAACGATCAACAAATCATATTGAAATACACAGGATTAGGTTTACAATAATAATGGCAATACAATGGGTCAAAATATTTGGCAACAGCAATAAATAATGTGTCGTATTACAGTAGACTGAATACTGTCCACTGCTTGGCACAGATGAATGTTTTGAATGAGGCACGTGCTCCGATTTTGAATGTTAGTACCACAGTCTGTTTGTATCACGGTCTCCATCACTGTCTGCATCACCATCTACATCTCTGTCTACATCATCGTGGCAGTCACGAATCATAAAATCGTCTGTGAAAACCGAATACAACTTGATCTGCTTGAAAGAATGTTTGTTTGTTGTTTAACGCCGCACTTAGTAATATTCCAGCTATATGACGGCGGTCTGTAAATAATCGAGTCTGGTCCAGACAATCCAGTGATTGATGTCATGAGCATCGATCCACGCAATTGGGATACGATGACAAGCATCAACCATGTCAGCGAGCCTGACCACCCGATCCAGTTAGTCGCCTTTTACGACAAGCATGGGTTGCGGAAGACCTATTTAACCCCGGATCTTCACGGGTCCTTGAAAGAATGAATAATGTGGTATATTTAACACTGTTACAGCGTGTAGCAAGAAAACAATTTGTGACATCCCCGTTAAAGGACAACACAAACAACATGTGAGGAAACATAAACAAAACTAAATATAACAATTGCCACAACACAACACAACACAACACAACACTGACGTCCAAACGCATCCATCATTCTCAACAAAGAATATTTGGAGATTATTTTGGAGTCGATTCAGTCGACGTTACATAGGATTCTCCGTCCAAACAAATTGCCGAAAATAAAATCGAAAATACCTCCCCATGCTCGGCATATGGAGAATATGTGTTATGTGCATTCGTCATGGTGATACATTTTTAGAGCATTTTACACAGGTAACACGTGCCAAATCGCGTTTACTTGTGACTTAATGATTAACGGTATCACAAAGATTTAGGTACACGTTACAAATGCGGCCTTAAGAAGTACCTGCACGTTTAGGAGGACGTTAAACCAGAGATCAATGCGACTTCTGGTTTGGTAATGCTTGGTAATCGACTTCGTTATGTAACAACACCTGCAGGTGCATTTATGCTGCAGCACTTACGTACACCTTCAGATCGGCATGCACTTTTCAATCTATCCACAGTCAAATTAAATCTGCAGTAAATCGGTGACTCCGCCCCACAAGAAAGCGCATTCTACTACATTTCTGCTAGAGGCGCACCGAAAATGGTCACAGATAATGACTTCACAAATATATTGTACCCGAAATTCTATCGGCAATGACGTTAAAATATTAAATTCGTCTCAAGTTTTCCAGACAAAATAATTTCCTCCAAATGTTTGTGAATCCAATAGATCATTTTCTTATCACATAATGATTTCGACACTTCTTATGTCGTTTTTATCTAAAGATCAACAGCTTGTCTGTGTTATTTGGACTTTAGGTGGTCCCCGTAGGTTTTCTGGATATTTGTTTCTTTTTTAATTAAATTTGAACAAATTTGAAATTTTGCTTTCATTATGCATGTTGTGGTGAAATGTGGTGAAATGTCCACATTAGATGTGTCAGTACGCCAGTACAAAAGAGAGACGAGGAGTTTAATTAAGTGTACGTCTACTTTACCTGCCCACACGACATCTTGCTTTGTTGTGTACAGTTTGACAGTTGACAGTTGACAGTTTGACAACCTGTGTCAAATCAGATATTAGCATTATAAATTTTAAGTTATCAATTGTTCATGTGACCACAGTTTGCGTTTGAATTTGTTACACAATGTAACATAATTCTTAGTTGTGACGTATGGCGACCGACCTACAGTTCACAGACGGTAGCAAGGCTCCGCAACAACGCGTGCCACATCAGCATCCTAACACAAGGTTAGATTGTTGCATTCTAGTAAATCAGTATTGGGTCATATTCTATGTTGATCCTGGTATAGTAATACACCAATAATAATATTATGATAATAATAATCATTGGATGCTCAGCTTTGGAAAAACACAATATCGTAAGCGTCATGATAACATGCCTCGATCATTTTATTACCGTCTTGTGGTTTTTGACTCGGAAGTCCATCCATGGTACGATCCAGAATATGTTGATGACGTCATGGAAAATGATGAGTGTAAACATTCTTTGGAATAGGCCCGTATACAACCTCAGACGTATCCAGGCCATCAAACCTGACCTTGTGCTTCTTGATACATTCAATGAAATCATTGCTATCATTGAATTATCTGTCATATTTGACGATGTGATTGAAAAGATTCAGGAAAACATTGCACATATGCGGACCTCGCAAATGTCATGCTTGTATTACAAGTAGTAAGTTGTCTGACTCCCCATGGATCTTGGTACCTTTGGTTTGGTACCTCAAAATATGTTGGCTGACATTGGGAGAGTACCCGGGTTTGCTACCAGGAACACAGCCCTTCTGACAATCTGGGTAATGCAGAAGGCCGCAGTGTTGGGGAGTCTTCACATCTCTAAAAAGTTCTGGGTGGGTTTGACTAGGCAGCGCTTCCTGGGAGAAGTCCCATTCGTTTTCAGGGCTGCGTGTAGACGGGGCAAGGGCCCTGAGCTGATGATGGGCCTAACCAGCCTGACTGTGCCAGTATCACCCAAACCCTCTTTCCTGCATTTATTTATTTAATCTGCAAAATATGATGATGTTTATTTGATGATGATGATGATGATGATGATGATGATGATGATGATGATAACAATCGTAGTTACTTCTGCCTTTAATAGTATTACAATTCTCAAAGCTTCTTTAGTTAAGGAGCTCGTTAAGGTATGGGAGTTACGATCGTCTGCTCTGAAATCACTTTGTGGAACGGGTCCCATGGCCAGAAACTACCGAGATTAACCAGATATACATATGCGTGCTATAACAACACCGACTTTCTCGGCGAACAGGAGCGCAGTACAATAGCCTCAAGGTAAAACGAAGACTTGTATTCACGATCAAAGCAACACATACACAAAAGCCTGTATGGCATAATTTCTGCTCCATGTTGCATGCGATGCTATTTCGTTCTAGTTTTCGTTCCTCAACAGTTTGTTTATATTTTCAAGCAAATTTAACGAGTTTAAACATTGCCGATAATTTTGGTCACACAGCAGCTGTTTTCTTAATAAACATTTGTCACGCCACTCAACAATGTTCATTGATCTAATAGAAGCCGTTCATTGTATTACAACATAATTCAAGGTCGACGGCGGGAGGTCAAAGAAAGGTTCCTTTTACAAACATTTCTAAACCGTCTACATCATATTTGCTTGTGACGGCTGCATATTGGGTAAGTCTTATTTGTTTCTACGTCATAATATTCGGCAAATACAGCCGACAGTGTGACGTCACATTACATTTAGGTTGATATTTACTGTTACGTGATAAAACCATATATCAACATTATCTTTAAACTAAGAGTTGGCACTGTAGTCGCTGAATCAGTTCTGTGTGTGTTTTGCAGTAGAGGGGTGTGTGGTGGGGTGGGTGGGGTTGTGAGGGAGGGGGGGGGGGGGTGTTTATTTTTTTATTATTTCTCGTACGGCTGCGTCGTGAACGGCCGTGACGTCAATAGCAGGGCAACGCCGAATGTAAAATGGCTAATGCCTAACGACTAGTCCCCCGTTCACATGCACATTTACTCACGTAAGTAATGTTGCACACATATAACTTTACATACGTGTGTATATGTAAATTTATTATGCGTTCACCTGAAAATTAACTTAGGTGTGTAAATAAGGTATGTAAATTGTGTAACGCACACACATCCATCTGTCTGTTCACTACTTTCAACGTGGAAAGGTTGTTTTCATTTCAAAGTTAAATGACAAGAGAGTTACCTACAGCAATCATCGCATGAAGCAATATGTGTGTCATTTAACCTGTACAAAAAATTTTGACTTCTCGAAACCCTAAGAAAACATCGCCCGTGTAGCTGTGGATGTACGTTGTATACTGAACGGCGTCGACTTCAGAACACAGAACTGTTGACAATTTGTTTTATGTTGGCAAATCAACATATATTAATTCGATCATCATCTGACGTGGGCATAAACGACCACGTGACTACATATACATACAGTGCAAATCTACATTTATATTTGCACGTGCTCCAGACATGGTGTAAATAGACAACTCCTGCCATTTTAAATGAGATGCTGTATTGGTAGGGACATTTCGTGGCAGAGAGATGTGAGTGAGTGAGTGAGTGAGTGAGTGAGTGAGTGTGTGTGTGTGTGGGGGGGGGGGGGGGGGGGGGTGAGGGGGGGGGGGGGGTGTCTGTGGGTGTCTGTGTTTGTGTGTCTGACTGTGTGTCTGTGGGTGTGTTGTTGTGTTTTCCCAAATCTTCAGATAACACGCTAGTCAATGTTGTAATGTTTTCCCAATCTTCAGATAACACGCTAGTCAATGTTGTAATATTTTCCCAATCTGCAGATAACACGCTAGTCAATGTTGTAATGTTTTCCCAATCTTCAGAGAACACACTAGTCAATGTTGTAATGTTTTCCCAATCTTCAGATAACACGCTAGTCAATGTTGTAATGTTTTCCCAATCTGCAGATAACATGCAAGTCAGTGTTGCAATGTTTTCCCAATCTTCAGATAACACACTAGTCAATGTTGAAATGTTTCCCCAATCTTCAGATAACACACTAGTCAATGTTGTAATATTTTCCCAATCTTCAGATAACACGCTAGTAAATGTTTTCCCAATCTTCAGATAACACACTAGTCAATGTTGTAATGTTTTCCCAATCTTCAGATAACAAGCTAGTTCATGTTGTAATGTTTTCCCAATCTTCAGATAACACGCTAGTCAATGTTGTAATGTTTTCCTAATCTTCAGAAAACACACTAGTCAATGTTGTAATGTTTTCCCAATCTTCAGATAACACGCTAGTCAATGTTGTAATGTTTTCCTAATCTTCAGAAAACACACTAGTCAAATTGTAATGTTTTCCCAATCTTCAGATAACACACTAGTCAATGTTGTAATGTTTTCCCAATCTTCAGATAACACGCTAGTTAATGTTGTAATGTTTTCCCAATCTCCAGATAACACGCTAGTCAATGTTGTAATGTTTTCCCAATCTTCAGATAACACACTAGTCAATGTTGTAATGTTTTCCCAATCTTCAGATAACACGCTTGTCAATGTTGTAATGTTTCCCCAATCTTCAGATAACACGCTTGTCAATGTTGAAATGTTTTCCCAATCTTCAGATAAAACGCTAGTCAATGTTGTAATATTTTCCCAATCTTCAGATAACACGCTAGTCAATGTTGCAATGTTTTCCCAATCTTCAGATAACACACTAGTCAATGTTGAAATGTTTCCCCAATCTTCAGATAACACGCTAGTCAATGTTTTCCCAATCTTCAGATAACACACTAGTCAATGTTGTAATGTTTTCCCAATCTGCAGATAACACGCTAGTCAATGTTGCAATGTTTTCCCAATCTTCAGATAACACGCTAGTCAATGTTGTAATGTTTTCCCAATCTGCAGATAACACACTAGTCAATGTTGTAATGTTTTCCCAATCTTCAGATAACACGCTAGTCAATGTTGTAATGTTTTCCTAATCTTCAGAAAACACGCTAGTCAACGTTGCAATGTTTTCCCAATCTTCAGATAACACACTAGTCAATGTTGAAATGTTTTCCCAATCTTCAGATAACACGCTAGTCAATGTTTTCCCAATCTTCAGATAACACACTAGTCAATGTTGAAATGTTTTCCCAATCTTCAGATAACACACTAGTCAATGTTGTAATGTTTTCCCAATCTTCAGATAACACGCTTGTCAAAGTTGTAATGTTTTCCCAATCTTCAGATAACACACTAGTCAATGTTGAAATGTTTTCCCAATCTTCAGATAACACACTAGTCAATGTTGTAATATTTTCCCAATCTTCAGATAACACGCTAGTAAATGTTTTCCCAATCTTCAGATAACACACTAGTCAATGTTGAAATGTTTCCCCAATCTTCAGATAACACGCTAGTCAATGTTGTAATGTTTTCCCAATCTGCAGATAACACGCTAGTCAATGTTGCAATGTTTTCCCAATCTTCAGATAACACACTAGTCAATGTTGAAATGTTTCCCCAATCTTCAGAGAACACACTAGTCAATGTTGTAATGTTTTCCCAATCTTCAGATAACACGCTAGTCAATGTTGTAATGTTTTCCCAATCTGCAGATAACATGCAAGTCAGTGTTGCAATGTTTTCCCAATCTTCAGATAACACACTAGTCAATGTTGAAATGTTTCCCCAATCTTCAGATAACACACTAGTCAATGTTGTAATATTTTCCCAATCTTCAGATAACACGCTAGTAAATGTTTTCCCAATCTTCAGATAACACACTAGTCAATGTTGTAATGTTTTCCCAATCTTCAGATAACAAGCTAGTTCATGTTGTAATGTTTTCCCAATCTTCAGATAACACGCTAGTCAATGTTGTAATGTTTTCCTAATCTTCAGAAAACACACTAGTCAATGTTGTAATGTTTTCCCAATCTTCAGATAACACGCTAGTCAATGTTGTAATGTTTTCCTAATCTTCAGAAAACACACTAGTCAAATTGTAATGTTTTCCCAATCTTCAGATAACACACTAGTCAATGTTGTAATGTTTTCCCAATCTTCAGATAACACGCTAGTTAATGTTGTAATGTTTTCCCAATCTCCAGATAACACGCTAGTCAATGTTGTAATGTTTTCCCAATCTTCAGATAACACACTAGTCAATGTTGTAATGTTTTCCCAATCTTCAGATAACACGCTTGTCAATGTTGTAATGTTTCCCCAATCTTCAGATAACACGCTTGTCAATGTTGAAATGTTTTCCCAATCTTCAGATAAAACGCTAGTCAATGTTGTAATATTTTCCCAATCTTCAGATAACACGCTAGTCAATGTTGCAATGTTTTCCCAATCTTCAGATAACACACTAGTCAATGTTGAAATGTTTCCCCAATCTTCAGATAACACGCTAGTCAATGTTTTCCCAATCTTCAGATAACACACTAGTCAATGTTGTAATGTTTTCCCAATCTGCAGATAACACGCTAGTCAATGTTGCAATGTTTTCCCAATCTTCAGATAACACGCTAGTCAATGTTGTAATGTTTTCCCAATCTGCAGATAACACACTAGTCAATGTTGTAATGTTTTCCCAATCTTCAGATAACACGCTAGTCAATGTTGTAATGTTTTCCTAATCTTCAGAAAACACGCTAGTCAACGTTGCAATGTTTTCCCAATCTTCAGATAACACACTAGTCAATGTTGAAATGTTTTCCCAATCTTCAGATAACACGCTAGTCAATGTTTTCCCAATCTTCAGATAACACACTAGTCAATGTTGAAATGTTTTCCCAATCTTCAGATAACACACTAGTCAATGTTGTAATGTTTTCCCAATCTTCAGATAACACGCTTGTCAAAGTTGTAATGTTTTCCCAATCTTCAGATAACACACTAGTCAATGTTGAAATGTTTTCCCAATCTTCAGATAACACACTAGTCAATGTTGTAATATTTTCCCAATCTTCAGATAACACGCTAGTAAATGTTTTCCCAATCTTCAGATAACACACTAGTCAATGTTGAAATGTTTCCCCAATCTTCAGATAACACGCTAGTCAATGTTGTAATGTTTTCCCAATCTGCAGATAACACGCTAGTCAATGTTGCAATGTTTTCCCAATCTTCAGATAACACACTAGTCAATGTTGAAATGTTTCCCCAATCTTCAGATAACACACTAGTCAATGTTGTAATGTTTTCCCAATCTGCAGATAACACGCTAGTCAATGTTGAAATGTTTCCCCAATCTTCAGATAACACACTAGTCAATGTTGTAATGTTTTCCCAATCTGCAGATAACACGCTAGTCAATGTTGCAATGTTTTCCCAATCTTCAGATAACACGCTAGTCAATGTTGTAATGTTTTCCCAATCTTCAGATAACACACTAGTCAATTTTGTAATGTTTTCCCAATCTGCAGATAACACGCTAGTCAATGTTGTAATGTTTTCCCAATCTGCAGATAACACACTAGTTAATGTTGTAATGTTTCCCTAATCTTCAGAAAACACACTAGTCAATGTTGAAATGTTTTCCCAATCTTCAGATAACAAGCTAGTTCATGTTGTAATGTTTTCCCAATCAATCTGTGGGTTTGCGAGGAAGTTTTACATTTTTAAAAGTGTTAAACCAAAAATCTATTTTATCGCGTTGAATACTTGTTGCACTTATTACATGCAAGTAATCGTGAACATGAACAACATTAATATTTTTAGTGGCCAGTCGCAAGAAGATTACATGGAGTAAGCTCCCCTTACAAGAAGGGACGTAACTCTGTGTGCCGTGCTTTGGTGAGACTTTTTCACATGTCCGTTTGTTTTGTTTATGTTGTGATTCTGACATCGCGCATCTGTGAATTGTTGTTTGAAGTATATATTGTCAAAGGAGTGGCCTGTGTTTATACAAGGGTTATCACAATGCTAATCCCATAAACACGATAATGCGAAAATGTGTTGAACGGCCGATTATGCTCATTGAACTCGGCTCAACAAATAGCTAACGCGTGACCGTATATGACAGAATGTAAAATTTACACAGAGTCATTGTGAAGATACTCGGGGATAAAGCTCAAATACTCAGAATAAAATACCCCGCTTGCATTTCAATATAATTAATGTTTATCATGTCCACTCTCTGATAATCATGATAATACACCCACTTAGCCTAATGCATAAAGGTTAATGTTATTTTGATTTTGAGAACATATCAGTTTGTTGACCAGTTCTTGTAGTTTGGCGCAGTGCTCTTCTGCCTGGTCCTCCTATCAGTCATGGCTGGACTGGTCTGGACTGTACATACTGACATGCATTTACTGTATTATTTCTAACAGTGGTTAACAAAACTCATCTGTAAGTCTCATCGTACATCACCATGGAAACTGGACAAGACACTGAAATTATGAAACACAATCCCGAGCAGTTATATGATCAGATGGTTTTATTATAGCATCCATGTGAGGAAATTATAAGACACATACTCATTCAAAACAATCTCCATGTTATACACATATCAGTCTTTCACTTCAAGAAATCTTCATTTTGCTCATTTGTAGTTTTGATGCAGTTATTCTGCCTCCGAACCATACTATGTTGGACTGCCTCCCTGGTCTTGTGGTAGAGCGTTTGCCCGGAGAGCGGAAGGTCCAGCATTTGCTCCCCAGCAGTGTCAACAAAAGACATTAAAAGATTGTACTTGTTGTTACCCTGCCTGGCTCTCAGCATTAAGGGGATACAACAAGGACTGGTTGGCTCGGAGTCAGTATACTGTGTGAGTGGGGTATTCATGTTAAGCTGCGCAAGGTATCTCAGGGTGCTAGCACTATAAATCGCATCAGTCCTGATTAGTACAAGCAGCCATACACACATGCATGCACGTCGCTATGTACTGCAATAATCTTAGACGCAATGTTAAGTCCCATTTCACCTCACCTCGTACCACATTGAGGAATATATATTGTGATACAACTGTACTTTGGCAAACGTACACTACTTATCACGTCAGATATGTTTTAAAAGCGAGGATGCGAGTCCATAAAAAGAGGACAAATCCTCTTCACCAACAGATACTTTAGGGAAGCCTTGTCGTCAAACTTTAAAGCGTTGGCTCATCACGCTAAAGACCCTGGTTGGAATCCGCAAATCAATACAACTGGAATATTGCTAATTGGGTAAAGCCGCACTCACTCACATGCTGATCAATATACATGTGGATATGTTCACAGTTACAGTGACCCATGAGGTGAGGCAGCTGATGAGGTACTCTGCGCCAGCGTTGATGTAGCCATGGTAACAAGCTCTGATGCTTTCCTCCGAGCGCCACGCCCTGTACCTGGTGGTACCCGCCAACATCCTGTACACTCTCGCGGCGGTCACACACTCCTGGTTTGAGCTGCCTCCTCACAGCTTCTACGGTCTGTGGTGGGTGCAGTTCTGTGACTATCTGCGCTGTCAGATTATACCAGCATTCTACTCCGAGGAACCAGGTTTGTGGGAACTCTTTTGCTTTCTGTCTCTTTCCCTGGTGCTGAATCTACATCAGGAGCCTGTTCGTGAAGTTTATCATTAAACCTTTGTAGCAAGTGGCAAACAAGGATATCAGCGAAGTCTGTTCTTGAAGCTGTCTTTGCACAAATGTTAGCGACAAATGCTATGAGGAGGATCTAACTCAGACATCATGTTCATGAAGGAAAGAAGTTGTCAGAATCTGTTTCCCATTTGATATTTTCAAAATACATTTTACATGTTTACATTTTCAAATTATGACCCAGGTTGTTGATTGTGACCTGTGCCTAACAGTAATTTTCTATAAAAGATACCTTAATGCCACTACACTTCCGTACATAAGTTCATGGGTACACTGCCACACAACCTCACCCACAACCTCACCCTACACTGGTACACTGCCACACAACCCCACCCTACGCTGGTACCATGCCCAACAACCTCGCCCTACACTGGTAGGACCATACAACCTCACCCTACACTGGTACACTGCCACACAACCTCACCCTACACTGGTAGGACCACACAACCTCACCCTACACTGGTAGGACCATACAACCTCACCCTACACTGGTACACTGCCACACAACCTCACCCTACACTGGTACACTGCCACACAACCTCACCCTACACTGGTACACTGCCACACAACCTCACCCTACACTGGTAGGACCACACAACCTCACCCTACACTGGTAGGACCATACAACCTCACCCTACACTGGTACACTGCCACACAACCTCACCCTACACTGGTAGGACCACACAACCTCACCCTACACTGGTAGGACCATACAACCTCACCCTACACTGGTAGGACCATACAACCTCACCCTACACTGGTACACTGCCACACAACCTCACCCTACGCTGGTACACTGCCACACAACCTCACCCTACACTGGTAAGACCACACAACCTCACCCTACACTGGTAGGACCATACAACCTCACCCTACACTGGTACACTGCCACACAACCTCACCCTACACTGGTAGGACCATACAACCTCACCCTACACTGGTACACTGCCACACAACCTCACCCTACACTGGTAGGACCACACAACCTCACTCTACACTGGTAGGACCATACAACCTCACCCTACACTGGTACACTGCAACACAACCCCACCCTACACTGGTAGGACCACACTACCTCACCCTACACTGGTACACTGCCACACAACCTCACCCTACACTGGGTGGACCTGACGAACCTCACCCTCCACTGGTACCCTGCCCAACAACCTCACCCTACACTGGTAGGACCACACTACCTCATCCTACACTGGTACCCTGCCACACAACCTCACCCTTCACTGGTACCCTGCCACACAACCTCACCCTACACTTGGTGGACCTGACGAACCTCACCCTCCACTGGTACCCTGCCCAACAACCTCACCCTACACTGGTAGGACCACACTACCTCATCCTACACTGGTACCCTGCCACACAACCTCACCCTTCACTGGTACCCTGCCACACAACCTCACCCTACACTGGTACCCTGCCACACAACCTCACCCTACACTGGTACCCTGCCACACAACCTCACCCTACACTGGTAGGACCACACAACCTCACCCTACACTGGTACCCTGTCACACAACCCTACACTGGTATACTGTCACTCAACCTCACCCTACACTGGTACCCTGCCCAATACCCTCACCCACAACCACACCCTTCAATGTACCCTGCCACACAACCTCATCCTACTCTGGTACACTACCACACAACCTCACCTACAACCTCACCCTTCACTGTACCCTGTCACACAACCTCACCCTACACTGGTACCCTGCCACACAACCTCACCCTACACTGGTACCCTGCCCAATAACCTCACCCACAACCTCACCCTTCACTGGTACACTGCCACACAACCTCACCCTACTCTGGTATCCTGCCAAACAACCTCACCCTACACTGGTACACTGCCACACAACCTCACCCTACACTGGTTGAAACACACAACCTCACCCTACACTGGCACCCTGCCCAGCAACCTCACACACAACCTCACCCTACACTGGTACACTGCCACAAACCCCACCCTACACTGGTACCCTGCCCAACAACCTCACCCTACAATGTACCCTGCCACACAACCTCACCCTACACTGGCAACCTGCCACACAACCTCACCCACAACCTCACCCTACACTGGCACCCTGTCACACAACCTCACATTACACTGGTACCCTGTCAAACAACCTCACCCTACACTGGTACACTGCCACACAACCTCACCCTACACTGGTACACTGTCAAACAACCTCACCCTACACTGGTACACTGTCACACAACCTCACATTACACTGGTACACTGTCAAACAACCTCACCCTACACTGGTACCCTGTCACACAACCTCACCCTACACTGGTACACTGTCACACAACCTCACCCTACACTGGTACACTGTCACACAACCTCACATTACACTGGTACACTGTCACACAACCTCACCCTTCACTGGTACACTGCCACACAACCTCACCCTACACTGGTAGGACCACACAACCTCACCCTACACTGGTACGCTGTCACACAACCTCACCCTACACTGGTACACTGCCACAGAACCTCACCCTACACTGGTACCCTGTCACTCAACCTCACCTTTCCATGACCACCTCTGTGGTTTAGTTGTAGAGCACCCACCTGGAGAGTAGAAGGTCCGGGGTTTCAATCCCTGTCAAATCAAAAGACGTAAAAAGATGGTACTTGTTGTTACTCTGCCCAGCAACCTGCCACACAACCTCACCCACAACCTCACCCTACACTGGCACCCTGTCACACAACCTCACATTACACTGGTACCCTGTCAAACAACCTCACCCTACACTGGTACACTGTCACACAACCTCACCCTACACTGGTACACTGTCACACAACCTCACATTACACTGGTACACTGTCACACAACCTCACATTACACTGGTACACTGTCAAACAACCTCACCCTACACTGGTACCCTGTCACACAACCTCACCCTACACTGGTACACTGTCACACAACCTCACCCTACACTGGTACACTGTCACACAACCTCACATTACACTGGTACACTGTCACACAACCTCACGCTTCACTAGTACACTGCCACACAACCTGACCCTACACTGGTACCCTGTCACTCAACCTCACCCTACACTGGTACACTGTCACACAACCTCACCCTACACTGGTACACTGTCACACAACCTCACCCTACACTGGTACGCTGTCACTCAACCTCACCCTACACTGGTACACTGCCACACAACCTCACCCTACACTGGTACACTGTCACACAACCTCACCCTACACTGGTACACTGTCACACAACCTCACCCTACACTGGTACGCTGTCACACAACCTCACCCTACACTGATACACTGCCACACAACCTCACCCTACACTGGTACCCTGTCACTCAACCTCACCTTTCCATGACCACCTCTGTGGTTTAGTTGTAGAGCGCCCACCTGGAGAGTAGAAGGTCCGGGGTTTCAATCCCTGTCAAATCAAAAGACGTAAAAAGATGGTACTTGTTGTTACCCTGTCTGGCACTCGGCTTTAAGGGGCTAAAACAAGTACTGGTCTCTTTGGAGTCAGTATACTGTGTCTGAGTGGGGTACTCATGTTAAACTGCGGCATGGTATCTCAGTGGGCTAGCACTATAAATCAGCATCAGTCCAGACTAGTACAAGCAGCCACACACACATATAAGTGCAATAATCTTGGACATTTAACCCCACCTCACCTCACCTTTCCACACACCTCCAGGCATGTTGGTCTAGATGTGGACTGCTGTGTTTCAGTGTGGTACCACGTACTGCAGGGCCTCAGTCTGCTGGGATGGGGAATGCTGTCTTTGTCCATGATGCTGCTACTTTCCACACGACTAGATAAGTGCCTCCCGGAGCAGTTGGTGAAGAGCAAGCGTCAGCTGACTATATCTGGAGTTTGTCTTGTTTCTGGTGAGTTCAGATTTAGTTGTCACAGTATCAAAACAGTGTCTGTAACAGGCAACTACTGAGGTTTGGGTCAGTGTGACCCTGTTTGAATGTCAACCTGACCCAGACCAGCTCATGTAGTTGGGAAATAGCTCATAAAGAAATTAGGAATGGATGGAGATAATATGAACTGTGAGTCGCCATGGACACCAAAGACAACAGATGTTGAAATGATGGAAACTAAGTAACTTTAAGCATGCATGTCAGCTCTCAATTTGCAACTTATTTGGTCGCTATAGCGATCTATTTTTGTTTTCTTGGATCAGTATTTTCATGTCAGTCACCATCTTGTGCCTGGTCTTAACCCAAGTTTTACCACTAAAAGAGTTATTGTCATAAAGTTGACTACGTGATCGAAGCAACTGTATGAAACATCCATATATATCAGTAAACAAACTCTTCTGGTAAAACAAGCTCCAGGCATTGATCGAATGAAGCACTTATAGGTTATTAATCACTGCTAGTAATGTTAAGTGTTCACAAGGCTGTAGACAGTTTATGTTCGGCATGTGCTGTACCGATATTCCGGGAAGTGTAACATGGTGGCCGATCAGTCGATACAGGGAGAGTGTTTTTCAAAGTTTGCCCAGTTAAAAACGACACTAAAGTGCCACAGAGGTTTGGAATATGAATATGAAGACCATGACTCGCAGCGAAAATGATGGTTTGGCCGAGAATATTCACAAAGATTCGTCTGCTAGTTCTGAATGTTTTATGTCGTTGCTCACTTGAACTGGTTCCACTGTCAGTTCCACTGTCGGTTCGACTGTCGGTACCACTGATCTCAGTTTTAACTGAACTTCCGGAAAGCATATGCGTTTGATTTGGAATGTTTTTTTCTACTTGATTAAAAGTCTTTCTAATGACCAATGAAATGCTCTCATAACGTTTCGTGTCATTCTGAGAATGTAAGTTACAAATATCATTGTCCTGTTTCTGATCAGCGTTTTCAGCATCATGCCTTTATTATTGAAATATTGTACATGACATGGTGGTATTATATGTTGCATCATTAGTGTCTTGTGTTTTCCAATATGCTTCAACATGGGGAAAGGGTCAGACATTGCATGCTTGTGACAGTTGTCCTTGTGTCTGAGGGTTAGGGGTGGGGTGAAGTTTTTAGCAGTATTGCCCCCTGACCTGACGAATGGTGAAAGGGTCAGACATTGCTGGCTTGTGACAGTTGTCCTTGTGTCTGAGGGTTAGGGGTGGGGTGAAGTTTTTAGCAGTATTGCCCCCAGACCTGACGAATGGTGAAAGGGTCAGACATTGCTGGCTTGTGACAGTTGTCCTTGTGTAAAGTATTGCTCCCAGACCTGACGAATGGGGAAGCTGCCTTTATTTTTTAACATGAAGCATTATGTAGTCTTGCATGCTTCATATGTATTTTATGTTAACCAGCCTCACATTTACAATCTTCATGAAAAGGTCTGCAATTGTCATGGTGTATGGGCCCTATGGCCCACCTCAAACAAAGGTTAATCACTGCAAGGTGTCTGTCTCACTTTGAAAAGAGATTTGATTAAAACCATCGACTTGTAGTTCACTGTTGAAGAGTCATTGGAATCCTTATAAGTTACCACTCCAGTGTTTGCCAAGACACAAACTTTTTTTCTGAAATACCAAGAAGTACCACAAGTTGATGGGAATTCTTGAATATCTCCCTCAAGAACTTCAAGACAGTGGTGTCTGCATGTAGAGGGAAGGGAGGTAACTCTGTCACTTGAGTCTTCCCTGTTTCTTGAGTCTATTTGGGTTGGTACAAAACTTGCAGAATGCTGATTTAATGCAGTGTATTGTGAAAATAACACCTCATGTAATTTAACATGATTTATTTATCTTCACGTTTTTATGGATTCAGATTTTTTGTTGCTACTCCCCGAGTTCCTTTTCAGAATTGTCACCTGCTGGTGTATTATGTCTCCCCATGGTCTACTATTTCTTCTATATTTTTACATTGTATCAACTGTAGTGCTGCTTCATTAATGTATTAATCAGAATCTGTACAGAAACTGTATTTATGTGCTACTATCATGATTATTATTTTCTGTATTTGCGAATAAAATTTATTGTAACAATTTGAACTAATGTATCAAAAAACAGGAGAGGGGAGAAATCTGTTTTCGTGAGTAAAAACACATTCTAGTTTGAATTGATGAGCATGTTGTTGATTCTTTTGTTTTGCCCATTTAGATGTACAAACTATCTTTATTTGGTAAAATTGCTATAAAAATTAATTGTGCATTAATACTTGAGGTATCTTTTGGATAAACAGTAACTAGGAATGCAAAACATTAGGGAAGTCAGCTGGGGAAGAAACATGGTCCGGTCCAACTACTGGGAGGCCCACATGAGGTTCCTTTGCAGTCATAAATAAATCGTTTTTGATCCTATTAATGGGCTTTGTCTTTTGATTAGGTCCGCCGACCTAAGGTAGACTTCCTAATCCCAGCTGGGACAACATCCTGCCCAGCAACAATATACTCTTACACTCAGTAGTGCAACCCATAGCATACAACTGATGACAATCCATGTGATTATAAACATAACAGAACACTATGAGTCAATATAACATAGATTTATTGAAGCTTACGTAAAATCACGACACTACACCGAAATCCAACTGTTTCACTCCATTGCTTCTCAGTGTCCCTTCAAAGGGTCCACCGGTTCTGGGAACATTTCTCATCGGTCCTCGGTCAACATTCAGACATCCAGGACATGGACCTCCCCCCACCGGTTCTGGAAACACCTACCACCGGTCCATGGGTGTACCAGAACACCATCCCACCGGTGAACACCACCGGTATTTCGCTGGGAACGCCTGTAACATAAATGGGTATACATATAACAAGCTCCCCTACTTAATTGTAATCCGTCCGATGAGAGCCAGCCAGCTCGAAACTAGTCACTAATAACAGAGATTACTCCTTATCTTATCTGCTGTGGAGGCTAGTAAGGGTGAAAGTGGATGTCAACAGGAGAAGAAACATGGTGTGGTCGAACTACTGGGAGGCTAGTTACGTGAAACTGGATGTTTATGTTCTTCTTATGTTTATTTATGTTCTTGTTTCAGTGTTTGCCATCTCCTCCAGCCTGGTGGTGTTCTATGCGAAGCTGGACGAGTCGAGTCCGGCCATGCACCCACAGATCTCCTGGTCCGCCATCTTGGCAGGCACTGCCTGTCTGTTTGAACTTCTGGCTGGCATCATGTTGATGCAGGTTCCCACATTCACGACATGATCTGGGCACACACCATCACACTTGGCATTTATTGAGTTTGTGTTGACATGAGCTTACATAACCACAGGCGAGATACTAGTCCACATTTGATGAGGATCGGAATGAGTGTCAAGGATGCTGACTATATAACATAGTGTCAGTGATGTGACGATGTTTAGAGATGGTGTCTTATACATGTTATTTAATTTTGCCATGGAATTGATGCATTTTTCAGATGTGTTCCTCACATTTCAAAAAGTTGTGTTTTGAGGTGTATATATGCGGGTCTGTAATCAAATAATAAACAAGCTCTCAACCCTAACCAATGATATAATGGATTGTATTTCATTAATAAATATGTTCTTGCCAAAGTCATAGAGCCATTCTTGTCAAACACAAAGCAATCTCAGACTCACTGAAAGTCTTTATTGTTCAAGAGAAGAGTTTATCTGTGAGTTAAGTAGAAGTAGAGTCCAGAGAGTACAATATGTGGCATGTCTAGAGAGTACAATATATCACCTTGTTGGTTGTGTTGGTGTTCAGAAAATACATTATATGACATGTCCAGAGAGTACAATTTGTGAAGTGTTCGAAGAATACCAAATGTGACATTGTTTGTTGTGTGGACTCTGAAGCATCTGTTGTCAGCCATGTAGCCTGTTGAACAAGTGTCAGTCATTAATTTGATGGAATGTAGTTATTCTTTCCATTCCAACATATGTTAGGGGACTTCAGTTACTGGGTCATTTGATGACTTGTGGTAGGATTCTGAGGCAGAAAAGTCTCCGTACCTCATGCTCAGTAGAACACGCCAATGATGATCCAGTGGTCCCCACTGACTGATTCTCCTGATAATCATTGTACCCCGATGGTGTGCTGCTCATAATATCAATCACTTATGTGACCTGACTCCGTTATTTACAGGCTGCTGGGATTTTTCAGAAATACTGCTAACTGTCAGAAAAACACATTCACTCTCTCTTTGTTGTCAGAGATTCAGACAGTGCCAGTAGCATGGTCTCAGTTGAGGCCTTCGGCTGCCTGGTCAACTCTGTGTGTTTGTTTTTTTGTTTGTTTGTTTGTTGTTTGGGTCTGGACTCAGCAATATTCCATCTCAATGACAATGTTCTGTAAATAATCGAATCTGGACCAGACAGTCCAGTGATTGACACTATGAGCAACTATCCACACCATAAGAGTATGATGACACACTATCAACCAAGTAACCACCCTATCTTACGACCTGTATAGGTTGCGGGGCCCCACATATAACCTGGAACACCACAGGTAGCTGGTGGGGATGGTCACTTTGCATCTAAACATCCAAGTTTTAAGACAAAGTAAAGAGTTTTCTATATACCTGGTATATATATTACTTTTACAAGATTAAGTTTGTAACTTGACTTGGCACCGCGACTCGCTGTGCAGTGTTGCATCCCCTGGGCACGCCAGAAACCCGGGTATGAATCCCGGTTAGCCCTGATTATGTTTCAAGGTTTGTCAGCACCATACCCGTGCTTGTGGGTTTTACCGAAGTGGTAAACGTCCGAGACCTGCATCACTTTGGGCTTTCCTCCCACATTAAGCTGACAAACCGTGATATAACTGGAATACTCTTAAAAGCAGCGTTAAACTCAGTCAGTCAGTGGGGGCACGGGTGGCCCAGTCGTCTAAGGCGCCGCGATTCGCTGTGCAAACCTATGATTGTGGGTTCGAATCCCGGTTCGCCCCGATAATGTTTCTAGCTACTTATGATTGCTGTCATGTTACACACTTAGATAGATGAAGATGTGGTTTCATCAGTGTGGTAAATATTTCAAATACTCTCTGGATCACCTGTGATTATCTCCCTTTACTGGGACAAGCTATCTCCACTTACTGGCCCTCCTACTGACATCAGTGGTGCCACCTGTGGTTGAGGGGGTTCATTGCTGAGGTGAATCAGCTAAAACCGTATTCATGAAATGTGAATTGATTGAATGCGTCTCCAGAGCTATGTCAGGGCTAATGTGTTCACCTGTCCGTCCCGTCCTTGTGAATAGTGTACATACACACAGTACTCTTTCTTTACCAAGTATTGGTTTTCTGTCCATCTTTGAACTGTTTTGAAGTGATTTATTGCAAAGCCAGTGGGTTTTCATTAGCATCATTTGGTACACAACAATTTTGCTATTCAAGCAAGCAGTGGCTCAGAAATACGGTACATTACTTATTACTGTGAGTACTGGCCTTGCAATATTGCAGGTTAATATGATCTGAGATTTCACCAAGTACTGGCTCAGAAATACTGTACATAATTAAGATCTGAAGTTACAGCGTGTGTTGGTTCGCTGGAAAGGAAGGGGTTCTTGAACAGAGCAACAGATGCTGTGAAAATGAAGGAAACTGTCAACTGAATGATCACATTGTTTTGTATTCCTGTTGGTGGTGATGGTATCGTGTTGTTTAAGGGACCGAGTATTTGATATTCTGGGAGGGGGATTTGTGATTTTGTATGGAGACTAGATGTGCTTTCAGCTAAAGCTACAAATCAATATAATTTTTAGAAATAAACGATCTGAAGCATAATTTAATTTTTCTGGAACAATTTATGTTGTTGATAAAGTAGCACCCCATCCCCCAATATCAAATGGTCAGTCCCTAAGAATGTTGTATTTCAAATACAGATGACACAGGGTGAATCTCATGTTACGCATGTGCAACGTTTTATATAGGAGACATTTGTATATTTGCATTTGCAAGTTTCTATTGTGAATGAATATTTTGCAGATGTATTGAAATAAAGTGTTTATACCAACTGAAATCATTATTGTGTTTTGAGTAAACAGCCAGTAGTTGACACTTAATCTAGAACTGTTTTTGCCTTCACATGACAGTGGTCAGTTTGCAACAGAGATGTCAGACACACTGTGTGTTGAGACACTGAGAGGGTTGTGAGAGAGATGGCAGACACGCTGTGTGGTGAGAGAGATGTCAGGCACACTGTGTGGTGAGACACTGAGAGGGTTGTGAGAGAGATGGCAGACACGCTGTGTGGTGAGAGAGATGTCAGGCACACTGTGTTGTGAGACACTGAGAGGGTTGTGAGAGAGATGGCAGACACGCTGTGTGGTGAGAGAGATGTCAGACACACTGTGTGTTGAGACACTGAGAGGGTTGTGAGAGAGATGACAGGCACGCTGTGTGTTGAGACACTGAGAGGGTTGTGAGAGAGATGTCAGGCACACTGTGTGACGAGACACTGAGAGGGTTGTGAGAGAGATGTCAGGCACACTGTGTGGTGAGACACTGAGAGGGTTGTGAGAGAGATGTCAGGCACACTGTGTGGTGAGACACTGAGAGGGTTGTGAGAGAGATGTCAGGCACACTGTGTGGTGAGACACTGAGAGGGTTGTGAGAGAGATGTCAGGCACACTGTGTGGTGAGACACTGAGAGGGTTGTGAGAGAGATGACAGGCACACTGTGTGGTGAGACACTGAGAGGGTTGTGAGAGAGATGTCAGGCACACTGTGTGCTGAGACACTGAGAGGGTTGTGAGAGAGATGACAGGCACACTGTGTGGTGAGACAGTGAGAGAGATGTCTGACACTGTGTGGTGAGACATTGAGAGGGTTGTGAGAGAGATGACAGGCATGCTGTGTGGTGAGACAGTGAGAGAGATGTCTGACACTGTGTGCTGAGACACTGAGAGGGTTGTGAGAGAGATGACAGGCACGCTGTGTGGTGAGACACTGAGAGGGTTGTGAGAGAGATGTCAGGCACGCTGTGTTGTGAGACACTGAGAGGGTTGTGAGAGACATGTCAGACACGCTGTTAGGTGAGACACTAAGAGGGTTGTGAGAGATATGTCAGGCACACAGCATGGTGAGACACTGAGAGGGTTGTGAGAGAGATGTCAGGCACACTGTGTGTTGAGACACTGAGAGGGTTGTGAGAGAGATGTCAGGCACACTGTGTTGTAAGACACTGAGAGGGTTGTGAGAGAGATGTCAGACACGCTGTGTGTTGAGACACTAAGAGGGTTGTGAGAGAGATGACAGGCACGCTGTGTGTTGAGACACTGAGAGGGTTGTGAGAGAGATGTCAGGCACACTGTGTGATGAGACACTGAGAGGGTTGTGAGAGAGATGTCAGACACGCTGTGTGGTGAGAGACTGAGAGGGTTGTGAGAGAGATGTCAGGCACACTGTGTGGTGAGACACTGAGAGGGTTGTGAGAGAGATGTCAGGCACACTGTGTGGTGAGACACTGAGAGGGTTGTGAGAGAGATGACAGGCACGCTGTGTGTTGAGACACTGAGAGGGTTGTGAGAGAGATGTCAGACACTGTGTGGTGAGACATTGAGAGGGTTGTGAGAGAGATGTCAGGCACACAGCATGGTGATACACTGAGAGCGTTGTGAGAGAGATGACAGGCACGCTGTGTGTTGAGACACTGAGAGGGTTGTGAGAGAGATGTCAGGCACACTGTGTGGTGAGACATTGAGAGGGTTGTGAGAGAGATGTCAGGCACACTGTGTGGTGAGAGAGATGTCAGGCACACTGTGTGATGAGACACTGAGAGGGTTGTGAGAGAGTTGACAGGCACACTGTGTGATGAGACACTGAGAGGGTTGTGAGAGAGATGTCAGACACACTGTGTGGTGAGACACTGAGAGGGTTGTGAGAGAGATGTCAGGCACACTGTGTGGTGAGACATTGAGAGGGTTGTGAGAGAGATGTCAGGCACACTGTGTGGTGAGACACTGAGAGGGTTGTGAGAGAGATGACAGGGACACTGTGTGGTGAGACATTGAGAGGGTTTGTCAGAGAGATGTCAGACACACTGTGTGTTGAGACACTGAGAGGGTTGTGAGAGAGATGTCAGGCACACTGTGTGGTGAGACACTGAGAGGGTTGTGAGAGAGATGTCAGGCACACTGTGTGGTGAGACACTGAGAGGGTTGTGAGAGAGATGTCAGGCACACAGCATGGTGAGACACTGAGAGGGTTGTGAGAGAGATGTCAGGCACGCTGTGTGGTGAGACACTGAGAGGGTTGTGAGAGAGATGACAGGCAAAACTGTGTGGTGAGGCACTGAGAGGGTTGTGAGAGAGATGTCAGACACACTGTGTGTTGAGACACTGAGAGGGTTGTGAGAGAGATTTCAGGCACGCTGTGTGGTGAGACACTGAGAGGGTTGTGAGAGAGATGTCAGGCACACTGTGTGGTGAGACACTGAGAGGGTTGTGAGAGAGATGTCAGGCACACTGTGTGGTGAGACACTGAGAGGGTTGTGAGAGAGATGTCAGGCACACTGTGTGGTGAGACACTGAGAGGGTTGTGAGAGAGATGTCAGGCGCACAGCATGGTGAGACACTGAGAGGGTTGTGAGAGAGATGTCAGGCACACTGTGTGGTGAGACACTGAGAGGGTTGTGAGAGAGATGTCAGGCACGCTGTGTGTTGAGACACTGAGAGGGTTGTGAGAGAGATGTCAGGCACGCTTTGTGGTGAGACACTGAGAGGGTTGTGAGAGAGATGTCAGACACGCTGTGTGTTGAGACACTGAGAGGGTTGTGAGAGAGATGTCAGGCACACTGTGTGACGAGACACTGAGAGGGTTGTGAGAGAGATGTCAGGCACTCTGTGTGTTGAGACACTGAGAGGGTTGTGAGAGAGATGTCAGACACGCTGTGTGGTGAGACACTAAGAGGGTTGTGAGAGAGATGTCAGACACTGTGTGGTGAGACACTGAGAGGGTTGTGAGAGAGATGTCAGGCACACTGTGTGGTGAGACACTGAGAGGGTTGTGAGAGAGATGTCAGGCACACTGTGTGTTGAGACACTGAGAGGGTTGTGAGAGAGATGTCAGACACGCTGTGTGGTGAGACACTGAGAGGGTTGTGAGAGAGATGTCAGGCACACTGTGTGATGAGACACTGAGAGGGTTGTGAGAGAGATGTCAGGCACACTGTGTGGTTAGACACTGAGAGGGTTGTGAGAGAGATGTCAGGCACACTGTGTGGTGAGACACTGAGAGGGTTGTGAGAGAGATGTCAGGCACACTGTGTGGTGAGACAATGAGAGGGTTGTGAGAGAGATGTCAGGCACAATGTGTGGTGAGACACTGAGAGGGTTGTGAGAGAGATGTCAGACACGCTGTGTGGTGAGACACTAAGAGGGTTGTGAGAGAGATGGCAGACACACAGCATGGTGAGACACTGAGAGGGTTGTGAGAGAGATGTCAGGCACACTGTGTGATGAGACACTGAGAGGGTTGTGAGAGAGATGTCAGGCACACTGTGTGGTGAGACACTGAGAGGGTTGTGAGAGAGATGTCAGGCACACAGCATGGTGAGACACTGAGAGGGTTGTGAGAGAGATGTCAGACACACAGCGTGGTGAGACACTGAGAGGGTTGTGAGAGAGATGTCAGACACACTGTGTGTTGAGACACTGAGAGGGTTGTGAGAGAGATGTCAGGCACACTGTATGGTGAGACATTGAGAGGGTTGTGAGAGAGATGTCAGGCACACTGTATGGTGAGACACTGAGAGGGTTGTGAGAGAGATGTCAGGCACACTGTGTGGTAAGACACTGAGAGGGTTGTGAGAGAGATGTCAGACACACTGTGTGGTGAGACACTAAGAGGGTTGTGAGAGAGATGGCAGACACGCTGTGTGGTGAGACACTGAGAGGATTGTGAGAGAGATGTCAGACACACAGCATGGTGAGACACTGAGAGGGTTGTGAGAGAGATGACAGGCACGCTGTGTGGTGAGACACTGAGAGGGTTGTGAGAGAGATGACAGGCACACTGTGTGGTGAGACACTGAGAGGGTTGTGAGAGAGATGTCAGACACACTGTGTGTTGAGACACTGAGAGGGTTGTGAGAGAGATGACAGGCACACTGTGTGATGAGACACTGAGAGGGTTGTGAGAGAGATGTCAGACACACAGCGTGGTGTGACATTGAGAGGGTTGTGAGAGAGATGTCAGGCACACTGTATGGTGAGACACTGAGAGGGTTGTGAGAGAGATGTCAGACACGCTGTGTGGTGAGACACTAAGAGGGTTGTGAGAGAGATGTCAGACACACTGTGTGGTGAAACACTGAGAGGGTTGTGAGAGAGATGTCAGGCACACTGTGTGGTGAGACACTGAGAGGGTTGTGAGAGAGATGTCAGGCACACTGTGTGGTGAAACACTGAGAGGGTTGTGAGAGAGATGACAGGCACGCTGTGTGGTGAGACACTGAGAGGGTTGTGAGAGAGATGTCAGGCACACTGTGTGGTGAAACACTGAGAGGGTTGTGAGAGAGATGAAAGGCACGCTGTGTGGTGAGACACTGAGAGGGTTGTGAGAGAGATGTCAGGCACACTGTGTGGTGAAACACTGAGAGGGTTGTGAGAGAGATGTCAGACACGCTGTGTGGTGAGACACTGAGAGGGTTGTGAGAGAGATGTCAGGCACGCTGTGTGTTGAGACACTGAGAGGGTTGTGAGAGAGATGTCAGGCACGCTTTGTGGTGAGACACTGAGAGGGTTGTGAGAGAGATGTCAGGCACGCTGTGTGTTGAGACACTGAGAGGGTTGTGAGAGAGATGTCAGGCACACTGTGTGACGAGACACTGAGAGGGTTGTGAGAGAGATGTCAGGCACTCTGTGTGTTGAGACACTGAGAGGGTTGTGAGAGAGATGTCAGACACGCTGTGTGGTGAGACACTAAGAGGGTTGTGAGAGAGATGTCAGACACTGTGTGGTGAGACACTGAGAGGGTTGTGAGAGAGATGTCAGGCACACTGTGTGGTGAGACACTGAGAGGGTTGTGAGAGAGATGTCAGGCACACTGTGTGTTGAGACACTGAGAGGGTTGTGAGAGAGATGTCAGACACGCTGTGTGGTGAGACACTGAGACGGTTGTGAGAGAGATGTCAGGCACACTGTGTGGTTAGACACTGAGAGGGTTGTGAGAGAGATGTAAGGCACACTGTGTGGTGAGACACTGAGAGGGTTGTGAGAGAGATGACAGGCACGCTGTGTGTTGAGACACTGAGAGGGTTGTGAGAGAGATGTCAGGCACGCTGTGTGTTGAGACACTGAGAGGGTTGTGAGAGAGATGACAGGCACGCTGTTTGGTGAGACACTGAGAGGGTTGTGAGAGAGATGACAGGCACGCTGTGTGGTGAGACACTGAGAGGGTTGTGAGAGAGATGTCTGACACTGTGTGGTGAGACATTGAGAGTGTTGTGAGAGAGATGTCAGGCACACAGCATGGTGAAACACTGAGATGGTTGTGAGAGATATGACAGGCACGCTGTGTGGTGAGAGACTGAGAGGGTTGTGAGAGAGATGTCAGGCACACTGTGTGATGAGACACTGAGAGGGTTGTGAGAGAGATGTCAGGCACACTGTGTGGTGAGACACTGAGAGGGTTGTGAGAGAGATGTCAGGCACGCTGTGTGCTGAGACACTGAGAGGGTTGTGAGAGATGTCAGGCACACTGTGTGGTGAGACATTGAGAGGGTTGTGAGAGAGATGTCAGGCACACTGTGTGGTGAGACACTGAGAGGGTTGTGAGAGAGATGTCAGACATACTGTGTGGTGAGCCACTGAGAGGGTTGTGAGAGAGATGTCAGACACACTGTGTGTTGAGACACTGAGAGAGTTGTGAGAGAGATGTCAGACACGCTGTGTGGTGAGACACTGAGAGGGTTGTGAGAGAGATGTCAGGCACACTGTGTGTTGAGACACTGAGAGGGTTGTGAGAGAGATGACAGGCACGCTGTGTTGTGAGACACTGAGAGGGTTGTGAGAGAGATGACAGGCACACAGCATGGTGAGACACTGAGAGGGTTGTGAGAGAGATGACAGGCACACAGCATGGTGAGTCACTGAGAGGGTTGTGAGAGAGATGTCAGGCACACTGTGTGGTGAGACACTGAGAGGGTTGTGAGAGAGATGTCAGGCACACTGTGTGGTGAGACAATGAGAGGGTTGTGAGAGAGATGTCAGGCACACAGCATGGTGAGACACTGAGAGGGTTGTGAGAGAGATGTCAGGCACACTGTGTGGTGAGACACTGATAGGGTTGTGAGAGAGATGTCAGGCACGCTGTGTTTTGAGACACTGAGAGGGTTGTGAGAGAGATGTCAGGCACGCTTTGTGGTGAGACACTGAGAGGGTTGTGAGAGAGATTTCAGGCACGCTGTGTGTTGAGACACTGAAAGGGTTGTGAGAGAGATGTCAGGCACACTGTGTGACGAGACACTGAGAGGGTTGTGAGAGAGATGTCAGGCACTCTGTGTGTTGAGACACTGAGAGGGTTGTGAGAGAGATGTCAGACACGCTGTGTGGTGAGACACTAAGAGGGTTGTGAGAGAGATGTCAGACACTGTGTGGTGAGACACTGAGAGGGTTGTGAGAGAGATGTCAGGCACACTGTGTGGTGAGACACTGAGAGGGTTGTGAGAGAGATGTCAGGCACACTGTGTGTTGAGACACTGAGAGGGTTGTGAGAGAGATGTCAGACACGCTGTGTGGTGAGACACTGAGAGGGTTGTGAGAGAGATGTCAGGCACACTGTGTGATGAGACACTGAGAGGGTTGTGAGAGAGATGTCAGGCACACTGTGTGGTTAGACACTGAGAGGGTTGTGAGAGAGATGTAAGGCACACTTTGTGGTGAGACACTGAGAGGGTTGTGAGAGAGATGACAGGCACGCTGTGTGTTGAGACACTGAGAGGGTTGTGAGAGAGATGTCAGGCACACTGTGTGGTGAGACACTGAGAGGGTTGTGAGAGAGATGTCAGGCACGCTGTGTGCTGAGACACTGAGAGGGTTGTGAGAGATGTCAGGCACACTGTGTGGTGAGACATTGAGAGGGTTGTGAGAGAGATGTCAGGCACACTGTGTGGTGAGACACTGAGAGGGTTGTGAGAGAGATGTCAGACACACTGTGTGGTGAGCCACTGAGAGGGTTGTGAGAGAGATGTCAGACACACTGTGTGTTGAGACACTGAGAGAGTTGTGAGAGAGATGTCAGACACGCTGTGTGGTGAGACACTGAGAGGGTTGTGAGAGAGATGTCAGGCACACTGTGTGTTGAGACACTGAGAGGGTTGTGAGAGAGATGACAGGCACGCTGTGTTGTGAGACACTGAGAGGGTTGTGAGAGAGATGACAGGCACACAGCATGGTGAGACACTGAGAGGGTTGTGAGAGAGATGACAGGCACACAGCATGGTGAGACACTGAGAGGGTTGTGAGAGAGATGTCAGGCACACTGTGTGGTGAGACACTGAGAGGGTTGTGAGAGAGATGTCAGGCACACTGTGTGGTGAGACAATGAGAGGGTTGTGAGAGAGATGTCAGGCACACTGTGTGGTGAGACACTGAGAGGGTTGTGAGAGAGATGTCAGACACGCTGTGTGGTGAGACACTAAGAGGGTTGTGAGAGAGATGGCAGACACACAGCATGGTGAGACACTTAGAGGGTTGTGAGAGAGATGTCAGGCACACTGTGTGATGAGACACTGAGAGGGTTGTGAGAGAGATGTCAGGCACGCTGTGTGGTGAGACACTGAGAGGGTTGTGAGAGAGATGTCAGGTACACAGCATGGTGAGACACTGAGAGGGTTGTGAGAGAGATGTCAGACACACAGCGTGGTGAGACACTGAGAGGGTTGTGAGAGAGATGTCAGACACACTGTGTGTTGAGACACTGAGAGGGTTGTGAGAGAGATGACAGGCACACTGTGTGATGAGACACTGAGAGGGTTGTGAGAGAGATGTCAGGCACACTGTGTGGTGAGACATTGAGAGGGTTGTGAGAGAGATGTCAGGCACGCTGTATGGTGAGACACTGAGAGGGTTGTGAGAGAGATGTCAGGCACACTGTGTGGTAAGACACTGAGAGGGTTGTGAGAGAGATGTCAGACACACTGTGTGGTGAGACACTAAGAGGGTTGTGAGAGAGATGGCAGACACGCTGTGTGGTGAGACACTGAGAGGGTTGTGAGAGAGATGTCAGGCACACTGTGTGGTGAAACACTGAGAGGGTTGTGAGAGAGATGTCAGGCACGCTGTGTGTTGAGACACTGAGAGGGTTGTGAGAGAGATGACAGGCACGCTGTTTGGTGAGACACTGAGAGGGTTGTGAGAGAGATGACAGGCACGCTGTGTGGTGAGACACTGAGAGGGTTGTGAGAGAGATGTCTGACACTGTGTGGTGAGACATTGAGAGGGTTGTGAGAGAGATGTCAGGCACACAGCATGGTGAAACACTGAGATGGTTGTGAGAGAGATGACAGGCACGCTGTGTGGTGAGAGACTGAGAGGGTTGTGAGAGAGATGTCAGGCACACTGTGTGATGAGACACTGAGAGGGTTGTGAGAGAGATGTCAGGCACACTGTGTGGTGAGACACTGAGAGGGTTGTGAGAGAGATGTCAGGCACGCTGTGTGCTGAGACACTGAGAGGGTTGTGAGAGATGTCAGGCACACTGTGTGGTGAGACATTGAGAGGGTTGTGAGAGAGATGTCAGGCACACTGTGTGGTGAGACACTGAGAGGGTTGTGAGAGAGATGTCAGACACACTGTGTGGTGAGCCACTGAGAGGGTTGTGAGAGAGATGTCAGACACACTGTGTGTTGAGACACTGAGAGAGTTGTGAGAGAGATGTCAGACACGCTGTGTGGTGAGACACTGAGAGGGTTGTGAGAGAGATGTCAGGCACACTGTGTGATGAGACACTGAGAGGGTTGTGAGAGAGATGTCAGGCACACTGTGTGGTTAGACACTGAGAGGGTTGTGAGAGAGATGTAAGGCACACTGTGTGGTGAGACACTGAGAGGGTTGTGAGAGAGATGACAGGCACGCTGTGTGGTGAGACACTGAGAGGGTTGTGAGAGAGATGACAGGCACACTGTGTGGTGAGACACTGAGAGGGTTGTGAGAGAGATGACAGCACGCTGTTTGGTGAGACACTGAGAGGGTTGTGAGAGAGATGACAGGCACGCTGTGTGGTGAGACACTGAGAGGGTTGTGAGAGAGATGTCTGACACTGTGTGGTGAGACATTGAGAGGGTTGTGAGAGAGATGTCAGGCACACAGCATGGTGAAACACTGAGAGGGTTGTGAGAGAGATGTCAGGCACACTGTGTTGTAAGACACTGAGAGGGTTGTGAGAGAGATGTCAGACACGCTGTGTGGTGAGACACTAAGAGGGTTGTGAGAGAGATGACAGGCACGCTGTGTGTTGAGACACTGAGAGGGTTGTGAGAGAGATGTCAGGCACACTGTGTGATGAGACACTGAGAGGGTTGTGAGAGAGATGTCAGACACGCTGTGTGGTGAGACACTGAGAGGGTTGTGAGAGAGATGTCAGGCACACTGTGTGGTGAGACACTGAGAGGGTTGTGAGAGAGATGACAGGCACGCTGTGTGTTGAGACACTGAGAGGGTTGTGAGAGAGATGTCAGACACTGTGTGGTGAGACATTGAGAGGGTTGTGAGAGAGATGTCAGGCACACAGCATGGTGATACACTGAGAGCGTTGTGAGAGAGATGACAGGCACGCTGTGTGGTGAGACACTGAGAGGGTTGTGAGAGAGATGACAGGCACACTGTGTGATGAGACATTGAGAGGGTTGTGAGAGAGATGTCAGACACACTGTGTGGTGAGACACTGAGAGGGTTGTGAGAGAGATGTCAGGCACACTGTGTGGTGAGACACTGAGAGGGTTGTGAGAGAGATGTCAGGCACACTGTGTGGTGAGACACTGAGAGGGTTGTGAGAGAGATGACAGGCACACTGTGTGGTGAGACATTGAGAGGGTTTGTCAGAGAGATGTCAGACACACTGTGTGTTGAGACACTGAGAGGGTTGTGAGAGAGATGTCAGGCACACTGTGTGGTGAGACATTGAGAGGGTTGTGATAGAGATGTCAGGCACACTGTGTGGTGAGACACTGAGAGGGTTGTGAGAGAGATGACAGGCACACTGTGTGGTGAGACATTGAGAGGGTTTGTCAGAGAGATGTCAGACACACTGTGTGTTGAGACACTGAGAGGGTTGTGAGAGAGATGTCAGGCACACTGTGTGGTGAGACATTGAGAGGGTTGTGATAGAGATGTCAGGCACACTGTGTGGTGAGACACTGAGAGGGTTGTGAGAGAGATGTCAGGCACACTGTGTGGTGAGACACTGAGAGGGTTGTGAGAGAGATGTCAGGCACACTGTGTGGTGAGACACTGAGAGGGTTGTGAGAGAGATGTCAGGCACACTGTGTGGTGAAACACTGAGAGGGTTGTGAGAGAGATGTCAGGCACACAGCATGGTGAGACACTGAGAGGGTTGTGAGAGAGATGACAGGCCCACTGTGTGGTGAGGCACTGAGAGGGTTGTGAGAGAGATGTCAGACACACTGTGTGTTGAGACACTGAGAGGGTTGTGAGAGAGATTTCAGGCACACTGTGTGGTGGTACACTGAGAGGGTTGTGAGAGAGATGTCAGGCACACTGTGTGGTGAGACACTGAGAGGGTTGTGAGAGAGATGTCAGGCACACTGTGTGGTGAGACACTGAGAGGGTTGTGAGAGAGATGTCAGGCACACTGTGTTGTGAGACACTGAGAGGGTTGTGAGAGAGATGTCAGGCACACTGTGTGGTGAGACACTGAGAGGGTTGTGAGAGAGATGTCAGGCACACAGCATGGTGAGACACTGAGAGGGTTGTGAGAGAGATGTCAGGCACACTGTGTGGTGAGACACTGAGAGGGTTGTGAGAGAGATGTCAGGCACGCTGTGTGTTGAGACACTGAGAGGGTTGTGAGAGAGATGTCAGGCACGCTTTGTGGTGAGACACTGAGAGGGTTGTGAGAGAGATGACAGGCACGCTGTGTGTTGAGACACTGAGAGGGTTGTGAGAGAGATGTCAGGCACACTGTGTGACGAGACACTGAGAGGGTTGTGAGAGAGATGTCAGGCACGCTGTGTGTTGAGACACTGAGAGGGTTGTGAGAGAGATGTCAGACACGCTGTGTGGTGAGACACTAAGAGGGTTGTGAGAGAGATGTCAGACACTGTGTGGTGAGACACTGAGAGGGTTGTGAGAGAGATGTCAGGCACACTGTGTGTTGAGACACTGAGAGGGTTGTGAGAGAGATGTCAGGCACGCTGTGTTGTGAGACACTGAGAGGGTTGTGAGAGAGATGTCAGACACGCTGTGTGGTGAGACACTAAGAGGGTTGTGAGAGAGATGTCAGGCACGCTGTGTGTTGAGACACTGAGAGGGTTGTGAGAGAGATGTCAGGCACGCTGTGTTGTGAGACACTGAGAGGGTTGTGAGAGAGATGTCAGGCACGCTGTGTGGTGAGAGAGATGTCAGGCATGCTGTGTGGTGAGAGATGTCAGGCACGCTGTGTGGTGAGAGAGATGTCAGGCACACTGTGTGCTGAGACGCTGAGAGGGTTGTGAGAGAGATGTCAGGCACGCTGTGTGGTGAGAGACTGAGGGTTGTGAGAGAGATATCAGGCACGCTGTGTGGTGAGAGAGATGTCAGGCACGCTGTGTGGTGAGAGAGATGTCAGGCACGCTGTGTGGTGAGAGAGATGTCAGGCAAACTGTGTGCTGAGACACTGAGAGGGTTGTGAGAGAGTTGTCAGGCACGCTGTGTGGTGAGAGAGATGTCAGGCACGCTGTGTGGTGAGAGAGATGTCAGGCACGCTGTGTGGTGAGAGAGATGTCAGGCACGCTGTGTGGTGTGACTGAGAGAGATGTCAGGCACGCTGTGTGGTGAGACACTGAGAGGATAATGCACATAATGCACATGCACATAAGATAATGCACATAACACTGTCTGAGGACAACAATGATTAAACTGTGGAATAAACACATTAAATATGACACAAACTTGTAATCTGTAAAACGAATGAATGAGATACGTGTGTACATTGTGCCTCACTAACATCAGACATAATCATGTTTGGAAATGAACAGAATCTAAAGTCAATATAGTAGTCCTTGGGGTGGTCAGGCAGGCGTCTCTGGCGTGAGGAACGTCTTAACGTCGGCTGGGTGGATGAACGAGAATCATCAATGTCAGACAACAATTGGAATCATCAACTGAAGTATTCATGGATTCGTTGAGACAGTCAACGTTTGACTATCTAGGGGCATGAGAGCTGTTGTGGAATGAAAGGGAGATCAGGATCGGGGTGATTGTTACAATCAACATCCCTCTCAGTGGCCAGGTAGGACTCAATTAAGCATGTAACACTTTGTAACACTCTGATGTTTCAACTCTAGAAGATATGAGCCAAAGTTTGGATCATTCACAGGTATTTGTTCATTGCTAAACTGATTCCACTTTAGCAGCAATTCTCGTGAACGAAGTCGAGAGTTCAGTTGTGCAGAGTAGCTGGTAATGTCAAGGGAAACACGGGCCTCCTTGGAGGTCATGTTTAAAGAGTTCCTCTTCTAGTTCCTGGATGCATCGTTCAGCAACATGGTTCTTGTTAAGGTTCTTTGTTGGACAAATTCCAATACAAAGTCTTTGAATAGAAAGTGACTCATATTGGATCCAAGATTTAAAACCTGGGGCAGGGTCTGTTCTCTTGACTGCCAATGAACCATGACGGGGTGGCAGGTCAATACAAAGATGGACCAGTGCGCCTCTTAGGGAGTCCTTGCGATTGCTCTCGACAATGGAAGAACATGTTAATAAAGTGACATATTTGCTCAGGACAAGAACTCTCTCATGTTTCAGAATGTCAACAGCAAATGTTGTGCCTACGACTCCAGGTGCATCTCCTATGGAGTGGCTAGAAATCACATGAGGAACCTTCTTCAGTGAAGTGCAGGGGTGACAACCTGCACACACCCTTTCAATAGATTTGTCTGGAAGAGAAATAGCGACTGAAAACAACCTTACTTTGGTGACTCGAGGGATGATAACCTGGATCTGCAAAGATGTTGGGGTTTTTTCAAATTGTTTATTCATAGCAAACTGAGAGGCCATAGGCCCATAGTTCAACGTATTTACAAGGTGTACGTTTTCTTCTCACTGACAATGCATGATGTATGTACAATGCAATATTTTGTATTAATGTAGTATTTGAGGTTGATATGAGTATGCAAACAAATTGATATTTGGATGTTCTTTGGAATTTACGTGTTTCTTAATTGAAGTTAGTGTTTACACACAAGCATAAAATGATACTCTATACAAGATTAAGGTTACAAAGATTTAAGATGACCATCCAAGATGACGAGGTACAGAAATAAAGTTTTGTGGGAATACCAGAGCTTCTTCCCTGTGACTCGTCACGGTATGACTGAAATATTGACGAAACCTTAACTCACTGACTCACTCTTACCTGTGGACAACCAACAGTCCATCTCTAGCGACCGCAGTTGCAGTCAAGTAACGTTTTACAATAACATTCCTAACGTTAATCTATTTTGTTGAGGGTCGGGTCCCTTGTTTGGGATGGGAATGAGTTCGACGTAGGTCCTGAAAATCAGACTGACTAGCTAGCTAAGCAGCTCTGCTTGTGAATGGAAGTTTCACATGTCTTGATAATATATCGGACACTGAGATATTACGAATGACCGAATCTTCTGTACGTCTGATGAAGGTGCAGATCTGACACGTTGGTTCGACACAATCATTTGCATACGAGAGGTCAAAGTCCTGAAAGAACATTTGAAAGTCCAAGCAAGATGTTGAATGGACTTCCCACTGACAAGAATGTGGACTCACAGTGAACTCTCCTTGGCAAAACTTTCCGAAGGCCTGGACACATAGCTTGCTTCATATAAGTATACATGCCTTGTGTTTTGACTAGAAATGATCTACAATGACTGGTGGCAACTGCGATAGACGGGAACCACACGTCACAAGGTAACCGTGTCACTTGACGCTCTCCTTGTGTCACTCTGCAAAGTCTTGCAATATACGCTGTGTTATTGCGGGTCATGTAGATTGAGGTACCAATACCACGACCCTTTACTGCTCCATCAGTAAATATCCAGTGCTGATCATTCTGAAGTTGGACAATGTTTGCAAGTGATAAAATGGCTTTTTGAGCGGAGGTGAATGCCATGACTTGATCCTCACTCCATTGGATAATATCTGGAGATTGCGAGAAAGTCACCTGGAGGAGCTAAAAGGCCTGTACGTCCTGGAATAACTCGAGTCAGTATTTTATAGGCACCAGTAAAGGATCTTTTGACGCCAGAAGTGAGCCAAAGGTATCCGATTTAAAGGTATCGGTATTCTGATTAATTAATTGCCGGCTAGAGTGGGTGAAATGCACACAGCTGAAAATTTTGCGCATTCGGCAATAGTCATGTTTGAAATGTGGCTCAACCGGCTAGACACCGCTATATCCCCTACCTTTCCAGCTTCCCCCCTCAAGTATTATAACCGTTGCTTATTCGATCATTATTCTATATGTTTCATGTATTCATACTGTGTACCATGTATTGCTATTCTATCTCTTTTATTCTGTATTATAAGACACAACACCAGTGACAGTAAACTGCTTGACCGTAATCGTTCCTCTTCTTCTTATTAGGGTATAATCAAGTTCCCAAACACGGGACAAAAGCTTGATTATAGTATCATATTAAAAATATCTTGGCTTGACAATTTCATGTCGATATTTAAATACACACGCATGTAAAGTACTTTCAAGGCAAGCAGATCAAGGAATTCATCTGGTTAAGCAGTTTGATAGTAAATCTAGAAATTTACCTGTTGAATCGCTGTTTAGGATATTTGATGGTAAAATACAACCAATACTGATGTACGGCTCGGAACTTTGGGGAACCTTTAATATTATATCGCCACAGTATTAAAAAAAATCATACCAAATTTTTGTAAATTTGTTCTTTGCGTCGGCTACCGATCACCAAATAAGGCAGTTTTAGCAAAACGCGGAAGGCCCCCGATATATGTAAACAATCAATGCAGAGTTATCCCCGATAACCAGATACACGATACTCTAGACGATGCTTTTCATGCCGAAAAGCCCTGATGACTCTGGAGATATTAGTCATTAGAGAAATCCTTATTTTTTTCGCATGGATTTGCATTTGCTGATTTGCATTTGCGTGGATATCCCAGGATATTGGAAATAGTGAGTGAGTTTTGGTTTAACGCCGCTTTAAACAGTATTCCAGTTATATCGCGGCGTGTCAGCTTAATGTGGGAGGAAAGCCCGAAGTGATGCAGGTCTCAGATGTTTACCACTTCGGTGAAACCCACGAGCACGGGTATGGTGCTGACAAACCTAGAAACATAATTGGGGAGAACCAGGATTCGAACCCACAATCATAGGTTTCAGGCGTGCCCAAGGGACGCAACTCTGCACAGCGAATCGCGGCGTCTTAGACGACTGGACCACCCGTGCCCCCGATATTGGAAATAAAATTCTGACGATGTAAAGATATGTATTGTCAAGGCTAGTCGGCTGATATCAGATGTTCAAAATCGATACATGTATATTCACTGTTTAACATGGAAATAATACCAGAAATGTATTTTACAACTATTTGATCTATATGTTTACGCAGATATTTAACGAAGTTCAGGAGTGGTAAACATACCCTCAATATACAGTTACACAAACACTCTGAAGATAATGATGTTTTAACATCGATGTGTCCTTACTGCAAGTATTACGAAGAAGATGAATACCATGTGTTATTAATATGTCCACTATATAAAAATATAAGAATCAAATACCTGCCTATCTCTTGTTTTATACGGGGGCGGTCGGGTAGCCTAGAGGTTAAAGCGTTCGCTCGTCGCGCCGAGGACCCGGGTTCGATTCCCGAGATGGGTACAATGTGTGAAGCCCATTTCTGGTGTCCCCCGCCGTGATATTGCTGGAATATTGCTAAAAACGGCGTGAAACCATATTCACTCACTCTTATTATACGTATCCAACACGTGTATCCAACAAGTGTATAATAGATTCTGACGCCATATTCTCAACGGACGTCTCAGCGCACGGCTTGTGAGAGACGCCACTACATGTGGCCCTGAGTCTTGGGGCCATTAAGGTATTTTACTGCAGCTTCAAACACTAGTGTTCCGGCAACTCGACTTTTGTAGTTTGATTGAGCGATTGAGTAACGCAGATATATCCAGATCTATTTGCAGATGATATTGTACTTTTCTAAGATATCTTAATAAGACTCCTGAATTATTTGAATACTTTAAAATCATATTGTGACATATGGAAATTATCGGTCAATCTTGGCAAAACTAAAATAGTTGTCCGAAGAAAATGTGGTCCTCTGAAAAAATGTGAATCTAGGAAATGTGGAGATGATGAAATAGAACAAATAACAAATATTAATCTAAACATTTTCCATGTTTTCGGTTGTTTTGATACATGATTTATAACATGTTTGTATGACAAATCGTGTTAATTTGTAAAAGGTTACGATAAAAGTAAGTGAAATATCAAAATATTGAAAAACAGACTCCATGTCCCTTATGGGCCACCGTAGTTAACACATTCGCATGTATGATTACCCACTTCCTATAAAAAGTGGTGACATGCTTCATTTTTTTCTGATGTGCAAAACATAATATATTCTTGGGCAACAGTGGTAAAACCAGTCATTATTTAACATGGGTACGGTTATGCTTGGATCTACCAAGATATCGGAAAAGACGTGTGTTTAATAAATTAATTAAATATGAGACTTAAATAAAAGCGACAAAACCCTTTCCATATTCATAAGAAATCTCTGCCACAAACACAGTCCATTGTACGATTCCGACTGTATCGTGAGCCTGAGTTTATGAACCACGATCAACTAGTGATGATACCTGGTGTTTGCGAGAAGGTGGGCGTATCCTGTCCCACCGGTGGCACCAATTACAAGTACATGCAAAGGCAAGTCAATTGTTCACCTCAAAGGGACCATATGGTACAATTCAAAATAGGGAACTGCATCGGACATAATATATGTCGGTCGGCCGCCATTGCCAACCTGGTTTTTATCAACAGAATATCTGGCTTAGTACTGTATTGACAGTCATGTCACATATTTTTTCATAACGTTCTTTGCATCTTACAATACGTTTTCTGCAATGTACATTTCTGAACTTATCATTGGTATTTAGTAATGCAAACGTTTTTATTATGAATATGTGGAATGGCGTAACATTTGGTGAGATATCTGCATTTGCCCTGTGTCACAATGTGCTCCACAAAAAGTTTAAACAAAAGAAAACAATTAATCTGAAATTAAATAATGCAACTTTAAAAAGATATTCATTAAGACTTCTCAACCTTAAGGTCGTGATTCACAGTTTGCCTGCACGGGCCCAAGTTGGGAGTTCACACAGAAGTGGTTTGTGAATGTGAACGGCACAAGATAATTGTTGAGCTATCAGGTGCTCATAAAACAGTTTTGTTAAACCGTCAGTAACGCTTACGCTATGCCACGGCTAGCTGAACATCAACGTCTACGCGCCATGGGTATGCTGCAAACCGGAATGGCGCAAAGACGAAGTTTCAATGGTCATCGAAAGATAATGTCATCTCTTTTGAGGCGTTACCTACATCTTGCCACTGGCCTGCCAGCACATTTGACGTCACATAAACTAGACGACCATATTCGGTTGGTGCATCTACATAATCGATACCACACTGCTACATTAACAGCACGGGTTGAGACCAATTGGTGTCAGATTCGTACGCAACCGGTTGGGGTCCAACAATAAGCCAGATTTTGCGTCCATGTCACCGTCAGGGACGCCTAGCTTTGTGTATACAGCATCTGCGGTCTAGATGACAAGACTGAGACAGTATATTGTTCACAGGTTTCATCTGGACAGTTCTGATGGTCGTTCAAGGGTCCACAAGCATCCAGGAGAACGTTTTAGCTATGCTTGCGTTATCCAACATCATCATTTTGGGTGTGGAAGTGTAATTGTATGGTTTTGGTCGATACAGAGACAAAGAGAGATAAAAATTGTCTTTTTTGTCTCACCCATTCGTACATCCAAGTATAAATCCATATTTGATTAAAACAACATATCCTGTATAATGGCCGCCCTAAAAGGGCTATGAGAGACAGTATAAAAAATATGGATACAATAACATAATTTATCTCTACACACACCGCCCCTCAGCATGATACGACCACCCCCATACCGATCATGGTCAAGAATTGCTGCCGTGGCATACCGCACGCCGCTACGTCGCAAACAACGTCTTCTGCCATCTGTGAATCGGAGGCAAAACCTTGATTCGTCTGTAAACATTGTGTAACGCCACAGCCCGTCCCTGGTATTTAATACCCGCCCTACGTTTTGCCGCTTAGTTTAAGCTGCTATATGGTAAACTCATTTCAGTTATATATGCTGATACAGTACCCTACCAAATGCTACGCTATGCCAATATGTATAATAGAAACTGAATTGTGGCCTGAGCCCAAAGGTTGGGGTACTAAAGGCCAATTAAGTTCAGAAATGTGCATTGCTTAAAACATATTGTCAGTTGTAAAGGAAGTTATGAAAAAAAAGTGATATGACAATCAATGCAGTATAAAGCCAGATTTATCTCTTATTAAACCCAAGCTGGCAATGGTGGCCATTTTGTAAAACGTCTGTCATTGCCGACCGATATTGGGTCTTGACTGGATTTACATCAAATCAAGGAATTATTATAGGACAATAATGCACGAAATGTGCTCAGTTTTAAATGCGAATGAAACATATACAGCATTTGGCCACTGGCCCAAAATACATTAGTACAGCAGAGATATAACCATCTGCACAATATAGTTATACATAATACACACAGAAGTAGATGTGTATTTATATCAAGGCTTGTGATGACATGAAGCATATGAAACAGTGTATGGATGGGTGGGTCAAGATTAAAGGGTCCAAATGTTCAGAAAGAACGCTTCTGTGTGTATTCGTGCAGGGGAATTCCCAGGGTTCCTCCAGGAATGTGGCAGTTGGTTGGTTGGTTTGTTGTTTAACGCCACACTCAGCAATATTCCAGCTATATGACGGCGGTCTGTAAACAATCGAGTCTGAACCAGACAATCCAGTGATAAATATCATGAGCATCGAGCCACGCAATTGGGATCGATGACATGCATCAACCAAGTCAGCGAGCCTGACCACCCGATCCCGTTAGTCGCCTTTTACGACAAGCATAGTCACCTTTTTACGGCAAGCATGGGTTGTTGAAGACCTATTCTACCCCGGAATCTTCACGGGTCGAATGTGGAAGTAGTCCGTCAGTGTTTACGTCATTTCAAGAACACGATCTCGTGAAAAACGTATAAATGTCAAATTGTGTCGTTCATACACTTAGGAACGTCAGTTTTGCGGCCATATGACCGACCTATCGTCCAATGGAAAGCCATATATCGTGTAAACTTCAAATTAAAAAAATATAAGAGCATGAGTTTGAAAGGTTGTTGACTTAACCGCACCAGGTCTGCTGTTAATCGTCAGAGTCTCATATCTTCATTGCTTATATCCTGGGATATCCATGTAAAACCAAATCTAAATATAAATAAAATGTTCTTAAAATGTTCTTAATATGGGTGGCCCAAGTGGTACTCCCAGTATCGTCCAACGCAGTTAACATCTTGTAGAACTGGTAGGGTAGTCTATCTGGGCTGAGATGTAAATGCCTGGACCAGTACTTTACAGCTCTTGTCATAAAGGTAAACTGCAGGGGTGCTCTACCACATTCGCCAAGGGCCATCATAGCACAAATGTTTTCGGAAACTTTCAGAAATTATTTACACATTTTGAACATCTTCAATTATTTCACAGTACGTGGTTCCCCAAACCACAGCCCCACAACACAGGATAGGGTTATCATAGTATCAAACGATTTTGAATAAATCCTTGCATGGTATATCACCATTGGCTTATTTAGAAAGCATTCTACAACTAGAAATCTGTGTTGGTCACTGAAGTAAGTCTGTGTCATGTTCAAAAGTTTATGGCTCATGTAACAGTTATTAGAAACATTGCTTCTATCCCACCATGCAGATATGTTTATAAAATTAACCTAGTTTTTACAATAGGTACCTGGCTTCGCCTGCCTCTGGTTTTTTACCAACCTATACTTTGGGATAACACAGTACCTAGAAATGTTCAGGAGGATCTCCTGGACCAAACTGTATGTTCAGACCTTTCATGTAGTAGGTGTTGAACAACACTTGTTTACACAGCTCTCCTCCTGTACTAGATGAATCATTCACATGACGAAGGAGTAAGTCTATACTCCGAAATGATGTGTAAGTTCATATCCATAAATTCTCTCTCTTAAAAATCCTATGCTTGGATGTCACCCTGGGACACATCTTATGACCAGGGAACAACTGTCCCTCAAAACCACTGATGAGCAGGTTACAGGAAGCTTCATGTGAAAAGTGTTGGTGACCCCGTATCTCCGTGACAACCCCCGGGTCACGTCCTTACCGATCCATACAGCTGAAACCAACCGTCACTCTCGGACAAGTCACGTCACACATTAACGTGTTGGGTGGTGCAGGATCTGCTGAAAAACACATTTTCCTTCATTACACATGGACCTTTATTCTTGAGTAATCATGGTTACCGTGTCACATCACGTTCCATCATTAGGCCTGGACATGCAGCCGTATGTTACCATGGTAACTACATATATCAAATGACATCCCATGCAGGTTTTGTAGCCATAGTAACTACGCCGCCATAACTGCGCTATTAGATGCAGTTTGTCTCCAGAATATATATGTTCAGAGTTCAAATGTTCAGTTCAGGAATAAAACTGTCGCTAACAATCCCTTGACACTTGTGGGGTGGTCGGGTAGCCTAGTGGTTTAAGCGTTTGCTCATCACGTCGAAGACCCGAGTTCGATTCCCGACATTGATACAATATGTGAAGCCCGTTTCTGGTGTCCCCCATCGTGATATTGCTGGAATATTGCTAAAATATCACTCACCTTCACACTTGCTATGCACCTATGCTTGTAGAAACCCTGGAGCTTAGAAATGAAAACTGAGACTTACACCCAGTCAGAATGTTTTGTCTCCATGGTTAACAATTGTTTGTGAATACTGTCCATTTGTCCCTTGATGTTATCGAGTGAATTCCTCATCTCTGCTAGCTGAGTGGCGAACTTCGCTCCTCGTACATCCAGGCTTTCTAGCGTGGACTCGAGACTTGGGGAGTCCCCCGCTCTTTTGCCGTACCGTGCGTCCTCAACCGGTAGCTCAATGTACCACACGTACTTCTGTTCCAGAGATTTGGGGAACATGTTCCCGTACTTGACCACCGTGGTTCCCCAGCGAGGGGTCAGGTTCCTCAGAATCCTTTCCGTCTTGATTCCAAACTTCACAGCTTCAAGTTTCCACAGGTTTGAGTGGTGCTGCCTCATCTGGGAGTACGACGTGTTCATCATCGCGATGAGGAGGTTGATGAGGATGATGGAGGACAGGACGATGTAGACGATGTACACGATTCTACAGAACACACTCAACACCAGGTTCTCATTCAGACCGTGTTCTATATCGTCAGTGAACATCTCAACCACCCCCAGCATGGTGTTAAACATCATGAAGATGGTAAAGAAAGGGTTCCTGTAGATGCTGGTGATTATCGGGGAGCCCATGAAGAGGATGTGCATCGCCATGGAAAACCCCATAAGGATGATGACATACACGAGGATCAGTTTCCTCACGTCGGTGTAGATGATTCTTAACGTGGCCCTGAAGAAAAAGTGTGCAGATTTGATGCCCTTGACCAAGGTGAAGGTCATGAGCCAGCCGTAGAGGAGGGTGACGGAGATGAGGATGTTTCTGTCGAAGTAGTTGTTGGTGTTGGTCCGGGGGCTGAGGCTGGTGATGCTGAGACTAAGCAGGATGATGTAGAAGATGAGGTTGTTTATCCTGAAGAAGACCCTCACGTAGTAGCCGCTGTCTCGATCTTCTTCTGACCGTGTGATCACAGACTTGACAACGTGGCTGGCCACGTATATAGTCAAACACACCGGCTCAGTGACACCGACCACAAACACTTCAGTTGCTGTCTGTGGAGTTGTTGTATTCCTCTGCATCATGGATTCCATGACGTCCCAACACCCATAACTAAACAGCGCCATGTACAGTATATGCAGAAAGGCTATGAATAAGTGGATCTTTGTGGAAATTGATATGTAAATATTTGCTATCTCTTTGAATGGTTGCATTTCAAGAACTTCAGCCACTCTTTTCACTTCCTTGGATTTATTAAGCAAACGTTCAAACCTAGAATCATCTTTATGCGGAATTCCAAAAACGCTATGCAAGAACCCAGTTTGCCCTTTGTGGAGAAACTTGGGGCAGATGGTGGAGATCTGATAACGACACCTACCACTAGAATCCTTGACATACGTCACCCCGGTCATCTTGAGAAGCTTCTGAAGAACTTCCACAGAGACAAGGTCAAAGGCCAGGTCCCAGACTGACATCTCGTCCTGTTCGCTGACCTTCACCGTCATGGTGAGGTACTCCATTGCCTTACATTTGTAGATTCTGTAGCTGTCACGGTCGTCCTCGGGGACGTCTATCGACTGTTTCCTGCACCACCACGCCACACAGCGGGATTCGATCTCGTCGAACAGTTTCATGTAGACCTCAATCTGTTCAGGGTGGGTCACGGTGGCTCTGGTTATACAGTGGAGTAGCGTCCCTTGCGTTGCACTCTTCAGCTCCAGGTTGCAGGACTCCGAGTCCGGGTTTCCTGGGTCAATCAGAGCGTACAGTAGTATCCTCATGTCATTATCGAGATTGAGGGTCTTCGCTAGGCGTTGTTTATCAACCGGCGTGCTGTTTAGTTTCAGTTTGGGTGGCTCCATATTTGCACTGAAGACACTGGGACAGAAACGAAATCAATGTTAGTAAATATAAATTGACAATGCAAGAGAATAACCATCGTAGATTTTCTGCCGAAACAGATTCCATTTGGCATAAAGGGCAACATAACTCTGGAAATTGTATGAATTGACCACTGAAAATCGGTGATGACACCAGGTGTTTGCGAAAAGGGTGAGCATTAATAAATGCATGACCAGTGAACTATCAAGTAACAAATATCAGTATATTTTTTTGTAGATAGGGATATATGTTAATATCATGGAAGACATACGTATATGTTGTTTGTTTGTTTGTTTGTTTGTTTGTTCTTTAACGCCACTGTCAGCACCATCCCATCTCTACCATGCCATGTTGTATATAATCGAATCTGGTCCAAGCATCATGAGCATCGATCTACACAACTGGGATACAATTTTATGTTTTTGGTATGACGCGACCGGGAATCGAGCCCCGGACCTTCCGCTCTCAGGGGGATGCTCTACATCTGGACCACTGAGACAGTCCTATTCTCTAACGAAACATTATATATTTATAGTATTGAAGAACATCACTCTCCTTGTTAACTTTGGGATACGATGACATGCATCAACCAAGTCAGCGAGCCGGAATACCCGATTCCGTTAGTCGCCTTTTACAAGCATAGTCGCCGTTTACGACAAGCATAGTCGCCTTTTACGACAAGCATAGTCGCCGTTTACGACAAGCATAGTCGCCTTTTACGACAAGCATAGTCGCCTTTTACGACAAGCATAGTCGCCTTTTACGACAAGCATAGTCGCCGTTTACGACAAGCATAGTCGCCTTTTACGACAAGCATAGTCGCCGTTTACGACAAGCATAGTCGCCTTTTACGACAAGCATAGTCGCCTTTTACGACAAGCATAGTCGCCTTTTACGACAAGCATAGTCGCCTTTTACGACAAGCATAGTCGCCTTTTACGACAAGCATAGTCGCCTTTTACGACAAGCATAGTCGCCTTTTACGACAAGCATAGTCGCCTTTTACGACAAGCATAGTCGCCTTTTACGACAAGCATAGTCGCCTTTTACGACAAGCATAGTCGCCTTTTACGACAAGCATAGTCGCCTTTAACAACAGCAATATTCCAGCTATATAACGGCGGTCTGTAAATAATCAAGTCTCGACCAGACAATTCAGTGATTGACATCAGTAGCATCGATCCTCGCAATTGGGATACGATGACATGCATCAAACCAAGTCAGCGAGCCTGACCACCTGATACCGTTAGTCGCCTCTTACGACAAGCATAGTCGCCTTTCTCGCTCATGAGCATCGATCTACACAACTGGGATACGATGACATGCATCAACCAAGTCAGCGAGCCTGACCACCCGATCCTGTCAGTCGAGGTTTACGATAAGTATGGAGTTGCTGAAGACCAAATTCTAACCCGGATCTTTAACAGTGGGCGTATAAAAGGAAACCTGGTTCGTCCGAAAACTGCACAACCAGGACGATTACTGCTTGCGGCCACTTCATACATGTACAGGGCACGACGCAATACCAATGATTTGTTCATCCTGCAGTTTTGTTAAACCACGGTTTTGACTTAGAACGGTACAACCAGGATTCTTTTTATATGAAAACATAATATTTAACACAATTCGGCATAAAGGAAGTTTTTCAAGATGATATGCACCACTATAAGATGAAATATTGACAAGTAGATGCGAAGTTTGGTTGTCTCTGTCACTTCGTCTGAATATTTCCAAGTGGTTCCTGCCCTCTGCATTATCCGATCTGCTGGTAAAGATACCACTGCAGTTTGAAGATGCTGTCCATAAAACCTCACATTGTACAATAGCAATAGCGGAATCTTATCATTAAACATTGGTCATTGGTGGCTTTCACAAATCATTTCCATCATTATATGAAAACAAGAAATGAATCTCTCCTCACCTTCCCAGTCGGCAGCATCACGCGCGGTGTATTGTGGGACTGACCTACTTATGGAGAATAGAAGAGAGGTTTAGTTCCCGGCCGCATGTTGCAGTCATTGCGCCGTTACTGTTGCCGCCTTTTGTGAGTTGAGAATAGATGAGATCAATGTTTACATCGCTATAGCATTATATACAAGTTATAGTGGTTTAACCTGAACTGTGGCAATAAAAGGCAGTATTGGTTCAGCGATAAGAAAGAAAGGGCGCCTTTAATACTCGGGGTTATGCACTCATTATACATACATAATACGAACACTTCATCCAGTGCATCCTTTACACAGGGGGCGGTCGGGTAGCCTAGTGGTTAAAGCGTTCGCTCGTCACGCCGAGGACCCGGGTTCGATTCCCAACATGGGTACAATGTGTAAAGCCAATTTCTGGTGTCCCCCGTCGTGATATTGCTGAAATATTGCTAAAAGCGGCGAAAAATCAAACTCACTCACTCCTTTACACAGACCAGTCTCTTCTGTTTGGTGTTTGTTTGTTTGTTTGTTGTTTAACTCCACACTCAGCAATATTCCAGCTTTATGACAACGGTCTGTAGATAATCGAGTCTGGACCAGACAATCCAGTGATTGACATCAGTAGCATCGATCCACACAATTGGGATACAATGACATGCATCAACCAAGTTAGCGAGCCTGACCACCCGATCCCATCGTATCCAAATTGCGTAGATAGATGCTCTTAAAGTCAGTCACTGGATTGTCTGGTCCAGACTTGATTATTTACAGACCGCCGTCATCTAACTGGAATATTGCTGAGTGCGGCGTTAAACAACAAACAAACAAACTCACTACACCGTGACACTGACAGAGCACACTTTTCTTGCATGTGTCCCGCCTCTAATATTCGTCTTAATTTTAAGGGAAAATAATAAACGTCATTTTTATTCAGATTTCCTCCGCTTTTTGCATACCCAATGCTTTTATCTGTATCAGAGCGCTAGCCGGGTCGTCTCTAGGAGCTAGGTGCTGCTATTTGTGCAGAGGGGTCGTGCTTTTGTCTTCTTAAACCGAAATATGTGATCACATTCTCAGTCAAGAAACATGATAACATTTACCCATAGAATGCAACTATTTCGCAATTCACCTTTGGATTCTGAGCAGGCCGCCAGTTACGGAAAAATACATTGCTCATCACAAAAGGGTATATCTATACATCAAACGTACCGGTTATCGGCTATTCTCTAAAGGTGAGGTGACAATAGGCTTAATGTCGCGTCCAAGATCATTGCACTTACATATTACACTTACACTTACACGTACATGCAGGGAATCGAACCCTGATCCTTCCGCTCTCCAGGCAGACGCTCTACCATTAGACCACAGGGGCGGTCTTTTCTCTAATGAAATATAAACATATTTATAGTATTGAAGAATATCACTCTCCTTGTAAACTTTGTTTGTTTGTTAATTGTTGTTTAACGCAGCACTCAGCAATATTCCAGCTACATGACGGCGGTATGTAAGTAATCGAATTGAAACCGGACAATCAAGCGATTGATATCATGAGCATCGATCCACGCAATAGGGTTACGATGACATGCATCAACCAAGTCAGCGAGCCTGGCTACCCGATCCCGTTAGTCGCCTCTTACGACAAGCATAGTCGTCTTTTACAGTGCTCAAACCTTGTTTGCTGAAGACCTACATGTATTCTACCCCGGATCTTCACGGGTCACTTGTTAACTGATAAGTACAACAACCTCACTTGCCGTGGAGGGTGAAGCATCGACGAATGAACTGCAATAACGTGTCTTGTCAATATACGTTCACACAAATCTGTTACAAAATAATATGTACCCTGCTTTTCTGAATAATAAGAAAGCGACTCCCCCCCCCAAAAAAACAAAAAACAACAACAACAAAAAAACAAACCAAAAACAACAACATCAATACCACACAAAACAAAACAAAACAAAAACAAAAACAAACAAACAAACCAAACAAACAAAAACTTCCCACCCCGTCAAGTTGAAACCCATAAAAATATCAAAATAAAGAATTATTAAATCTCGCCTCGATGATCAACACGAAGAGATTCGATCCCAAGCGCGTACATTACAAATAACGAAAACCGCATTGTTAACAGAGTTAGCTCCCTTGTTAAATGTACTCGACGAGGTTGTTGACAACGGATGAGAGGAAGGTTCTGAATAATAAGAAAGCGACTCCCCCCCCCAAAAAAAAACAAAACAACAACAACAAAAAAACAAACCAAAAACAACAACATCAATACCACACAAAACAAAACAAAACAAAAACAAAAACAAACAAACAAACCAAACAAACAAAAACTTCCCACCCCGTCAAGTTGAAACCCATAAAAATATCAAAATAAAGAATTATTAAATCTCGCCTCGATGATCAACACGAAGAGATTCGATCCCAAGCGCGTACATTACAAATAACGAAAACCGCATTGTTAACAGAGTTAGCTCCCTTGTTAAATGTACTCGACGAGGTTGTTGACAACGGATGAGAGGAAGGGTGAACCTGCCGAGATGGTTTGTTTTGTAACACACATCTAGACCGCGAGCCGGGTGATGAGGACCATCTGACAGCGTCTGAAACAGGTGAGTGTCAACACGTAGATGTAGGCGAGTAATCAGAGTCACACGACGGGGACAATACTCAGTAGATACTGATGGTGGCTTTCTACGACTACAGTGCAGTACATTAACCACAGTATTCGCTGTCAGGCTAACGCTCTGCTAAGTGATCAGCGGAGAGCGGAACAGCGGTATGGCTGGATGGTGTGTGGAATGTACCAGTATCTTTGATGTCTATAATTAGAAATCATTTCCTGAAACAATTATTCATGTTAATAGCTGCTGAAAACTGGCTGCCACTACGTCTGTTATTATACAACCGTGTCTCCGAAAAAAATATTGTCAATGTACCGACAACTGGTATATTTAGATCTAGATATAGACAAATATTTTGTTTATTTCACAAGATACGTTGAGATTAAATCATTCGTCTTCTCCAGTGCATGATTTGTAATAAGGTTTTTATCGTCGGACAGCCGTGCATGTCCTTCGATATAATTAGGCCTATACACTATGACTAGACATGTGTTGTGTTGTGTTGTGTTGTGTGAAGAGTTGACCCAGCCTGTACCGTCTTTCGACCTTTTGCAACCAAACAGTCGCAGTTTATACAGAACACATGTTTGACATTGTTAAGCTTATATGTGCCGAGACAGAATTGTACTGAGTCATGCTAAGACCCGTACATATGGAAAGTCGTCTCGCTCCATTGACACTTTCCCAATACACTAAGTCTCGTCAATAGGCTAGACCATGACGGAAGCATTCAATCGATCTCGCCGTCGATCGGGTCTATTGTGTATACTTGCCTAGACGCTCTAAACCTGCGAAACAAGTAGTTGTTTTAAAATAGATACGATACTAACAACATTACGAGCATGTGTGTGAGTATGGTTTTACGCCGCTTTAAGCTAATACTCCACCAATATCACGGCGTAGGACACCAGAAGTCATCGACCGCTTCAACCACTGAGCCGCTCCACATAACAAGAATGTACTGTTAGTAATGAACGTGTTTGGCACATGAATGTTAATTATACGTTTGGTACTATCTGCTACTGTCAATATTGCATCGAGCTGCAAATCTGGTTAAGAGTCTGATGGGAAAAGTTGAACTGTATATTGATCACTCATATTGCCGAAGGAATGAAAGGCAAGACGTTGCAAGTCATGACCATGTGCTCGGACCGTCTGACCTGATTAACAGAGTTTTATATAATTTAAGTAAGTTAACTATATCGATCTAGATATTCACTTTGTAGTCAATACAAATCCACAGCTTGACTGTTATTACCACGACAAACAGCATGTCATGTATTGGTCAGCTGCTTATGATTACAGTTGGACAAAGGCCGGATGGCCACTGAAGCGTGACATTGTGGATGAGGTGCGGGACACTGACACACAAGATGTGTCACATGCGGCACGTGGCAATCTGACCACCGTGATTCGCTGCTTTGGGTTAAATGGACAGTGCCATGTATTAGCTCTCGGACAGCGGCTGGACAGGTTGGCTCTCTGACACGTCCAAGATACTACAAAGGATTGTGTGTGAGGGTGTGTGTGTGTGGGGGGGGGGGGGGGGGGGGGGGGGGGGGGTAGGGGTGTGTGTGTGTGTGTGTGTTGCAACGGACAGCTCGACAGCTCGAAATTTAGGATAATATCGGAAGCCATGTTGTCATATGTTGTAAGTTGAACGAGGAAATGGCTGAACGTGGTTTTGTCTCTGCATGTGGTTGGGAACATTCACCTTCAGCAGGTGCTGGCGTCGTTAGCTGGAAGTGGCGCCACATGTACCACAACACACGTGACTTGCAGCCACGACCAAGGAGTGTTATGTTTGGAGGCAATTACATAAGAAACCAATGTGAGGGCAGCTAGATGATATACACATCTGGTGAAGGGTGTCTCAGAGACCGGTATATTGTATCTGTGTTTCTTGACTGAGGCTGGCACCATTTATCACAGAATCAGTGCCGACGTTAGCGTCAGCTGTGGGTAGCGTTTAACCAGGAGTACAAGTACTGAGACAAGGAACCCCTACGATATGGGATCCTCTTCATATGCCTCAAATCAGGCGACCCAGCGTGAGGTGACGCCATGTTTGATGTTTCGCTAAAACTTTATGGCGCGCCATCGGTACCCCGTATCAGAGACTTTATGGTGTCTGTCCGCATCTATGACGCCAGAGGCGTGTCATGCCTTACAATTTATGACGCCATTAGAGCTAGATGTCCCGCTGTCCAGAAGATTGCTTGGCAAACCTAGTTTCTCTTCACACCCAGTCCCAAAGATGACTCGGCGAAGTCCCTCTGTTTCAATCTACGAAACACCAATTTCTCCCGTATGTCCTGGCATTACTTACTAACGACTATTGTCTCAGAACGTATTATCAAACATGACTCGTCATACCTCCAATGTTTTTCCCATATGTTTTCTCAACGATTGATAGGCTAACCTCGATCATTTTGGTATCTATTGCCAACGATTTTTGGGATAACTAAATTCTCTCCCTATGTAGTCCCAACGATTGCTCCAAGATTCCCAAAGATTACCCGACAAGCTCGGTTTCTTTTATCTTGCAGGCAACCTCGTCGGGGCAGGGTCAGACAATGTCCCCCTCGCCCTGGAACCAGATTCAGTGGGTAAACTGGGGACCCTCACACACTCCAGATTATATATTTAACAAAACAATCTTCCCGTCAGGTGTAGCAGCCTACACTCATCCCATTCACAGCTGTAGCAGCCTACACTCATCCCATTCACAGCTGTAGCAGCCTACACTCATCCCATTCACAGCTGTAGCAGCCTGCACTCATCCCATTCACAGCTGTAGCAGCCTACACTCGTCCCATTCACAGCTCTAGCAGCCTTTACTCATTCACAGCTGTAGCAGCCTACACTCATCCCATTCACAGCTGTAGCAGCCTGCACTCATCCCATTCACGGCTGTAGCAGCCTACACTCATCCCATTCACGGCTGTAGCAGCCTGCACTCATCCCATTCACAGCTGTAGCAGCCTACACTCATCCCATTCACAGCTGTAGCAGCCTGCACTCATCCCATTCACAGCTGTAGCAGCCTACACTCATCCCATTCACAGCTGCAGCAGCCTACACTCGTCCCATTCACGGCTGTAGCAGCCTACACACATCTCATTCACAGCTGTAGCAGCCTACACTCATCCCATTCACCGCTGCAGCTGCCTACACTCGTCCCATTCACAGCTGTAGCAGCCTACACACATCTCATTCACAGCTGTAGCAGCCTACAGTCATCTCATTCACAGCTGTAGCAGCGTACAGTCATCTCATTCACATCTGTAGCAGCCCACACTCGTCCCATTCACAGCTGTAGCAGCCAACACTCATCGCGAGATTCGCTACACGCTGTCAGTGACTGCAGCCATATTATATCGTCAACAATGGATCACCTGGTTAACGCAGACACCGCTCCACCTGGTCAGTGTTACGCCAGCACACAGCGTTGTCGTGCTGTTACTTGTCGCATGGTACACAGACCGATGGCTTTGATTCTTGTTGACAACAGAGTTCTAGCCGCTATGTTTGAAGGAGCAGGGCTCGTTGAGTTACAAGTTTGTGTTTATGTCGGTGTTTTTGACAATCGCATTAAAATAAAATCTTCCACCCCGATATAATAATGTATAATGACACTCCCCATCCGAGATAGCGGATTTACATTACATGTATATTAGGGTATGTTGCAGCGATGTATGTGATACCTCATATTTTTGCAAAGCACTACTACTACTACTACTACTACTACTACTACTACTACTACTACTACTACTACCTATATATAATCAGTATCCCGGTCAACGAATCAGTATACATTCAATTTGTATTTGCAGCTTCCTAGGGAGTATACACGTGTGATACTATGATTAAGACATCATGTTATTATAAGGGTAACGCTATTCTTCAGGGCATCATCATTTGCAGAAGCCCGAGGTCTTGCATTTAACGACCCGACGAAGGAGGGCAGTTGAAAAGACCGAGGGCTTCTGCAAATGATAATGCCCTGAAAAATAGCGTTACTGTTGTTTTAGCCAAAATGGATAGAATGTCTTGATGTTTTGAAACATTTGTTGCAATCAACACGAATACAACTGACCCACTTTTACAAATATGGAAACGTCATAGAACACGATACGTCACGTTATTGCACATGATTGTACACCGTGATACGTCACGTCATTGCACACCATGATAGGTCTCGTTATTATACATTATTGTACACCATACGTCACGTAATTGCACACCATGATACGTTACGTTATTATACATTATTGCACACCATACCTCACGTAATTGCACACCATGATACGTTACGTTATTATACATTATTGCACACCATACGTCACGTAATTGCACACCATGATACGTCTTGTCATTGCACACCATGATACGTCACGTTATTGCACACCATGATAGGTCTCTTTATTATACATTATTGCACACCATACGTCACGTTATTGCACACCATGATACGTCACGTTATTGCACACAATACGTCACGTTATTGCACACCATGAAACGTCACGTTATTGCACACACTAATGCACACTGTGCTACATAGAACTGTAAACTAATAGCTTTAATCAAATGCACATGTTTCGTGTGGCTTGTTCTTTGATTACTTCCATAAAACATTTACTTCGAGACGAATCATCGGTGGAAATACATTTTGTCATTTTGATGAGGATATAGTATTTAAAGTATTTACGTACATACTTGTTATAATGAATATAAATGTTAACTGTAGCATTACACGTACATCTGGATTGTTCAGCCCAAATTCCCCGACCACTCCCTGGCGCAATCTGTAAACACAATGTCCACCCGATCTGCCGGTGTCTGCGTAATTGCACACCAATGTTGGGTAATGTAGGTACCACCATTGATGTGACTCATGTTTCACGGGACAGAATGTCACAACGCCCCTAGTTGTGAAGTTTGTAGATAGCCGGAGTCTACATGTTTTCTGTGGTGGAGGAGAGCTACGACCGTGAGGGAGTAAGTGGGTTATGGGTGAGTGAGTGAGTGGGTGTCCCGGGCGGGCGGGCGAGTGAGTGAGTGGGTGTCCCGGGCGGGCGGGCGAGCGAGTGAGTGAGTGGGTGTCCCGGGCGGGCGGGCGAGCGAGTGAGTGAGTGGGTGTCCCGGGCGGGCGGGCGAGCGAGTGAGTGAGTGGGTGTCCCGGGCGGGCGGGCGAGCGAGTGAGTGAGTGGGTGTCCCGGGCGGTCGGGCGAGCGAGTGAGTGAGTGGGTGTCCCGGGCGGGCGGGCGAGCGAGTGAGTGAGTGGGTGTCCCGGGCGGTCGGGCGAGCGAGTGAGTGAGTGGGTGTCCCGGGCGGGCGGGCGAGCGAGTGAGTGAGTGGGTGTCCCGGGCGGGCGGGCGAGCGAGTGAGTGAGTGGGAGTCCCGGGCGGGCGGGCGAGCGAGTGAGTGGGTGTCCCGGGCGGGCGGGCGAGCGAGTGAGTGAGTGGGTGTCCCGGGCGGTCGGGCGAGCGAGTGAGTGAGTGGGTGTCCCGGGCGGGCGGGCGAGCGAGTGAGTGAGTGGGTGTCCCGGGCGGGCGGGCGAGCGAATGAGTGAGTGGGTGTCTCGGGCGGGCGGGCGAGTGAGTGAGTGAGTGAGTGAGTGAGTGAGTGAGTGTGTGTGAGTGAGTTTTGAAGATGTTTTGATATTTTGAGACCGTGCTCTTCCCGTCTTTAAGAGACATTTAGAAGTGATACACCGAAGGAAGAGAATTTATGGATGTCAACTTCTGTATTATGAGGAACACAAAGTTTCGGAGTATATCCTTACTCCTTCATCAGGTATGAGTAAGCATACACTCCAAAACACGCGCCGAAGGCTGCACACGCTGACCACGCGAAGTGGACACTGTGTCCTTTACTCTTGACTGAACTATTCACATGAATCCCAGACAACGTGTCGGTGTTAACTATCATATAACAAACACTGTTCTGGATCAAGTGAGCGAGCTATTGAGTAAGAGAGGTTTTACGCCGCTTTTAACAATATTTCAGTAATATAACGACAGGGGACACCAGAAATACTCTTCACCCATGTGGAATTTCAACGGTTTTACAATTAGGCTACCCCTCCGTCCCATGGTCCGACATGGCGTGAGCAGAAAGCGTGTACACCTACGTGATAATATATAACCACGTACTTCACCTTTGTGTTCTTTCTTGTCATTAAGAACTGAGCCCCTCGAGAACCCGGTTAAGAACTGATCTTCTGCAACCCATGCTTGTCGCATGAGGCATCTTACGTGGGTTGCTGAAGATAGGCACTGGTGGTCAGGCTCGCTGACAAAGCATGTTATCGTACCCCAATTACGTAGATCGATGCTCATAATGTCAATCAGTGATCCAGACTCGATTATTTACAGACCGCCGTCAAATAGTTGGAATATTGCTGAGTACGGCTTTAAACCGTTTTGTTTCACGTTGTTTAACGCCGCACTCAGCAATATTCCACCTATATGACGGCGGTCTGTAAATAATCGAGCCTGGACCAGACAATCCAGTGATTAACATCATGAGCATCGATTCACGCAATTGGGATACGATGACGTGCATCAACCAAGTCAGCCGGTCCCGTTAGTCGCCACATACAAGCGCAGTCGCCTTTCATGACAAGCATGGGTTGCTGAAAACCTATTCTACACAGATCTTAACGGGTCCGGCTTTAAACAACAAACAAACAAGACTATATATATATGACGGATACACTGAAATATTTGGACAAAATCGACGTCCAAACAAACACATCTATTTTGAGCATTTCTTGGCGAAAAAAGACCAAATCAAAACAGCTGTACGTGTCTGCATTGTGTGGGCGTCATTATTGCGAGAAAATGTTTGGTAAATTGCGAAATGCCCGGAGGCATCGACGATTATGTCGCTGCCATCTTGCGAGCACGTTGGCCTGACGTGAGGTGTAAGTTATTTTTTTTAATATTTACTGCTGACACAACACATTCTCCTGTACATATGTGTGTACATAGTTGTACGTTTCTGCATGACATTGACGGTTGTGAGTTACGAGTTTCCTCCGATGGCTGAATGTAGCGAGTTCCTAGGTAGGGGAGGTACGTGAAGGGTGCAGCTGGTAGTGATCACATGAGGGACACTGTCGCGAAGTGGCCAAATCAAAATCACAAATCTCGAACTAACGGGATCTCGAGAAGATTCCCTTGTCTCCATGGTTACTTCCACACAAACTTGAATTCGCATTAATTGTGTTAGGGATAACAATCGACGTGTTTTGAGATAATAATCTGCAATGCCCTTCGCCTTTGATTAAATGTCCTCGTGGAATATTAATTGTTATCATACACGCTAATTTATTACCTACTGTCCGGTACTCGATAAGCCGGAAACCCATTCTGCCGATACGCCGCTTTCTGGACGTTTATTCGAATCATGAGGGTCGGTAGCCATAGCCTCCGTGGTCTAGTGGTAGAGCGTCCGCCCGGAGAGCGGAAGGTCCGGGCTTCTTTTCCCAGCCGCGTCATACCAAAAGACATTTAAAAAATGGTACATGTTGTTACCCTGTCTGGCGCTCGGCATTAAGGGGCTAAAACAAGACTGGTCGGTTCGGAGTCAGTATGCTGTGTCTGAGTTGGGTATTCATGTTAAACTGAGGCATGGTATCTCAGTGAGCTAGCACTATAAATCAGCATCAGTCCGGATTAGTGCAAACAGACACACTCACACGTGCATGCACGTCGCTATATAAGTGCAATAATCTTGGACGCGACGTTAAAAACCCATTTTCAATATCTTATGTTCCATTTCCACACTGTTTGCAGTATTTATACAAGCGATCTGAACTGACAGGCTATGTATATACAGACACACGAGTTAACGGTACTGAAAGTACTTAATGACCCTTTGAACATCCGCTCTTTGGATCAATGTGTTCTCCTAATTCATCCTGGAAGTGTGACAGGAGGTGATGTGCCAGAGAGAGTGTGTTAGTGGAGTGCGGGTCATGTAGAGTAAGACAGATCTTAAAAAAGAAATAGCTGTGTTGTATTCCCCATCTGATCTGTTGCAGGGGAAGCGGCAGCGTGCCTCGCACCGAGACCCACGTGGTGTGTTACTCGACACGAGCACAGCTCACTGACTCCACGAACATGGCCGGGATGAAGAACACAGTACATCTGCTCACCATCCTCATCACGTGTCTCATCACAGTGTCCCCTCACCCCCAGTGCCTGGACTACCGACCCCCCTTCAAGGCCCAGGGGACCAACAACTTCTGCGCCCAGTACACTGACTTCGGGTGCTGTACGGAGGCAGACCACGACGCCTTGCGGCAACGCCGGGACGACATACAAAGCCGGCTGGGTGACCGATGGAGCGTGTGCGGACACTACGTGGACGACTTGCTGTGTCAGTACTGCTCCCCCTACGCTGCCCACATCTACGACGCCGAGGCTACCCAGAATCCCCGGCAGTTCCCTGGTCTGTGTCGACCTTACTGCAACACCTTCTACGACACGTGCAGAGACGTTGTACAATATTTAGACCCCGAACTAGCGAGGATGCCGTCCTTCGCTTCCAGACAGGGGTTCTGCCAGGCGGTAGCCATACCGTCTGACGTGGACTACTGCTACCCCGACCTCCTGACAAATCCTCTGTTCACTGATCAGATCACCAACATCCAGGTTAACACGGAGGGGTGTCTCTGCTTGGAGGAACAGCTCCACAGCATGAGGAACCCCATCGTCGCACGACATGCCGGGGACGGATCGGGGAGGCTGTTTGTTGGAGAGCAACTGGGATATGTCCATATCTACTTCCCAGGAAACAAGACAGGACTTCAAACTCCTTTTCTAAACATCACTAAAAAGGTCAAGGTCAGTGCCCGGCGGGGGGATGAAAGAGGATTTTTTTCAATTGCATTCCATCCGAACTACGCCGACAACGGCAGATTCTTCGTGTACTACTCGACACATCTTCAGGACAACGACAACTTGGACGTCTACGGTGGCGACATTCCTATTGACCATAAGATCCGCATCAGCGAGATCCACGTGTCCCAGGACGATCCTAACAAAGCTGACCTTGACACCGAGAGAATTCTTTTGGAGGTCATGGAGCCTTACTGGAACCACAACGGAGGCGAGGTAAGTGTGTCAATATAACCGTAGTCGGCACAACGAAGGTGGGGTAAGTGTGTCAATATAATCGTAGTCGGCACAACGGAGGCGAGGTAAGTGTGTCAATATAACCGTAGTCGGCACAACGAAGGTGAGGTAAGTGTGTCAATATAACCGTAGTCGGCACAACGAAGGTGGGGTAAGTGTGTCAATATAACCGTAGTCGGCACAACGGAGGCGAGGTAAGTGTGTCAATATAACCGTAGTCGGCAAAACGAAGGTGAGGTAAGTGTGTCAATATAACCGTAGTCGGCACAAACGAATACCAAGCAAGAATATTTCCAACTTCCCGAGACAAGGGCGTAAACTAACAATAAACGTCCAGTTTCCACTCTTGTTAAATATTGGCTGGAATTACGAGTCTATGCGTTGTCAAATCAAAACTATACAAAACGAACTAGACATCCGGTTCGTAAACAACGTGCATTTCAGCGTTCAGATTTCGGTCGACTGAAGGATTTGCAAAGCATGTGTACCGCCAACTGAGCGTCGACAGATATTTTGCTAGTTTTTTCATCTTTTTAATCAAGGTCCTCCATTGAGTTGATGCACTGCGCGAGGTAAGGCCCGTTTATTATAATATGGATCTCGATTATCGATCAGATCGTCTTGACTGGGCGCCGCCATTTTGTTTGAAGCAATTGAAAGTGATATGAGAGATGGAATCTGATTAGTCAATAGGAGGGACATAGAAGGGACATAACTCGTAATAGCCACTGGTGGCGCTACAATCGAGCTTAGAAATTCCAGTCTAGTTCGGCAGGGACTTCGTATTGGCGTATTTCTTACACACCTGTGGGAGAGAAACCTGTTTGAGATAACTGGTATTAAACACACGCATGAGATCGAATTCCTGAAGTCTTATTGAATGTTCTTTGATCGTATCTAGCTTGCAGTATCAACATCGCGTTAATGATCCACAGATATGGCGGAACCTTTTCTGTGGAGGGGCACACTAGGTCTGAGTAGTACTCCATAAGATCAATGACGTCACTCGTGGCCGTTGGATTATGTATTCATGTGCCACTGCAATCACGACACTAGTGCGATTTGAGAGTCTGTAAGAAACAGATCACTGCATTGTGCCTGTCTTATAACATTTATCTGACCCGTGAAGATCCGGGGATAAATAGATCTTCAGCAACCCATGCTTGCCGTAAAATGCGACAATGCTTGTCGTAAGATGCGACGAACGGGATCGGATGGTCAGGCTCGCTGACTTGGTTGATGCATGTCATCGTATTCCAATTGCGTGGATCGATGCTTATGATGTCAATCACTGGATTGTCTGGTCCAGACTCGATTATTTATAGACCGCCGTCATATAGCTGCAATTTTGTTGAGTGCTCCGTTAAGCAACAAACAAACAAACACCAACTAACATTTATCTTATAACTTCTCAGATATCTTCTGAACCAAGTCGGAAGATTATGGTATCTGACACCGTCCATGTAGTAATCTCCATGTCTACATGTAGTGCCACCTGGAAGCATGGGGGGGGGACGTATAGGTGTGTTTAACGTCCCGTATGTCCAGGTATCTGACACCGTCCATGTAGTAATCTCCATGTCTACATGTACTGCCACCTGGAAGCATGGAGGGGACGTATAGCTGTGTTTAACGTCCCGTATGTCCAGGTATATGACGGCGGCCTGTAACCACTCGAGTCTGGACCAGACAAACCAGGGATTGATATCATGCCGTCTTGATACGATGCCACACAATCAGCTAAGTCACCGAGGATGACCATCCAAGGCCTTTAGCAGCCTCTTAGTTTCACCTTACCAAGGAGGCGTGTCCACTAGCCCATATCACCATTGCCATTTCAAGCCAACTTCTCTGTGCTGAAGTTTGAGAGACTATCGCCCATATCTATAGAACGTTTCACAAAAACAACACCCTTTATCCTATCCTGCTACCTGTAAATTTCCAGAATTTTCAGGAAACAGCAAGATTTTCATGAACAGTAGATCTAAACTCCGCGAGGATGGTCTCCCTTTGAAGAATTGCCAAACGTGGTCGCTGCTAAAAGTAAGCTAAGACCAATATTTTCGAAGAGATTCGAAGTTTTCAATCAACTCGCCAACGCATTTTTATATATGTGAGTGCAAACTTAATTGTCATGTAACTTAAACGACTGAACGCTTATCGCAGTAACTGAGATGCAGTGCTATTTATAGACGATCCCCTGCCGGGCGTTTCATGTTGCCGCCATGTCCAGTGTTACTTGATACTGTGTAAGAGCAAAATGCGACAGTAATATCTATCTTTTCAGTAGTGATCTGTCATTTTGTTTGTCTGTCAGGTATGAAATTTCAAATCTTTCGTTATCTAATCTAGCAGGTCGTCTGCTATGGAAGTCGTCTCTGTTAAGCTGTTCGAAATAAGAAATGATCTGATTGGATATCGCGTTGGGTATATCAAGGGACACAACTCGTGTTCGATCGAACCAAGAAACGGTAGGCTTGAAATGGCGAGGGTAGAACCGTTGATATTGGCTTGTGGACAGTCTTGCCTCGGGACGATACTTCAGTTTCGGAGGTCGTATTCTATCTCCACGTTCTAATGTGACCGTGATCAACACAGCGAGAGGCCGGACTGATAGAACATGAAATATGATAGACTGCGATAACAGCTTTTACATTTAACATCGAACGGAGGAGTCCTAACATCGAGGAAGCCGGGGCTCAGTTACTGGAGATACCCCGCTATAACGCTCTATAGTCTACTGTCATCAACACTGCAGGGTGGAGCGACTTTTTCTACATAAACTGAGGGACAAAAGAAATTGATTTTATCATATGTTAACTTTGATCTTCAATTGAAAGTATCTTAAGTTAGCGATATTTAATCCAAAACATCAACTGTACTGGCGATTAGCATTAATTTTTTATATGGTTTTACTTTTTTAAATATATATTTTTCATTTAAAACTTCAAATTCGCATAATACACAACTGCTTATGGGTATCTTTGACATCGTATCTTTTAAAATCAATATATTTTCTTTTATCGTCACAAATTTACAACATTTCAAACATGGTAGGGGTCTTGTGTTTGCAAATTCATTTCTTACCCCAGTCTTCACTGAAACAATATAGTTTACTCACAATTACCCAAACACAGATTACTCTATACAAACTGTTGCAGGAATGAGTGATGGTTAAATAATCAAATTTAACAACAGTTCTTTCAAGTTTCAATTACAAACTCGTTTGCCCCTCAGTGTATGTTTTGGAAGCATGGGTACAGGTAGATCTGTGTACACCACGTGAGGCTGAGTGTCCTCGGCAAGTTATTATAAATGTCCTCTTGCTATAAATATGGGACCACTCCAGTCGCGTGACGACATGAAGGGTTTCACGGTCCTCACAGCACGCCATTTTGAACTTGTCCTGACCGAGTCGTACCACGTGACCGTCATCGTCTGCCCTTGTTATTCCACAGCTGCTGTTCGGGGATGACCACTACCTGTACCTGTTTGTCGGGGACGGCGGGGCAGCGGCCGACCCTCACGGCTTCGCCCAGAACAAGTAATTATAATCACCGACCTTATTGTTCGAGCATTCATTCATCCATACAGGTGTTTATCCATCTCTCGCTCTCTTGCTCTCATTCCCGCACAGACAGCATCCGTGGTGTCGTGGATAGAGTGAGTGAGTGACTATGGTTTTACGCCGCTTTTAGCAATATTCCAGCAATATCATGGCGGGGGACACCAGAAATGGGCTTCACACATTGCACCCATGTCGCGATTTGAACCCGGGTCTTCGGCTTGACGAGCGAACCCTTTAACCACTGGGCTACCCGACCGCCCCTCGTGGACAGAGCTTCAGGCAGGAGAGTGGAAGGTCAGTGGTTCGTTCCCCTGGCCGCGTCATGGGTAAAGAGGTTAAACTATGGTACTAAAGTACTGTAGGATAGACCAGAAAATATTTTTCACTCGTTAAAACAAGATAGAATGTTTCTCAGACTGTTGCTATTGAAACATCGAGTAAGTACTGATCTGCCTTCCTGTCCAATGCGGGAAGTCTGACTATAGAAATATGCACGTACGACTCCGTCATAATAATAGAAAAACTAATAATAATAAGAAGAATATAGCTGTCTTCATAAAACACCTTAACAAGTCAATTTGAGATGATTCTAGATGTGCATCTCAGAAAAGAACAAAATGACGCTGCATTTGTTTTGTCAACGCTGCTCGAATGCCTGTATTGCCATAGCCACGGATTTAGTTAAAACATATGTCTTAATAAATGAAATTTCTCGTCACGATATGGCTGAAATATTGCCGATGTGACGTAAAGCTTTAACTCACTCACTCCCATAGCCACGGTATACGGCGGAGTCTGTATTAGAAATGTATAAGTTCTGGCTAAAGAAATCATCTGTTGAACAACAAATACCTCCTGATTGAAAAAAACAACCCCTGCAATACTCATCCCGTTTCATACCTTTTAAGTATTTATCATTTTCCCCAACAAATATGACGCGGTAATAATTTAATTGCTACCACCGTCAACACATATCACAACATGGTACCATAACAGTAATATTTTGGAAATCCCCAATTCAGGTGACATTTGCATCTGTGAAAATGCACGGGCCGGTGTGAGGTCATCACCTCGGGACAGGTGTTAAGTCAGTACCTCAAACGAAGGCCGTTTCATACTTACATGACAACACTCGAATATTTTCTGTTTGTCATCATTTTAACTGTAAATTAACGTACCTTTTTGGCTAATCACAGTGACAGATACGATGGGTAACATTCCTTATTTGCGGAATGGCGTGTTTTCAATTTATAAGTATTATCACAGATGCGGCCATCTTCCTTATTTAATCATGGCGATACTTCGTGATTATGTTTCAAGTGGTGAGGATGTTTGGTTTGTTGTTTGACGCCACACTCAGCAATATTCCAGCTATGTGACGGTTGTCTGTAAATAATCGAGTCTAGACCAGACAATCCAGTGGTTGACATCATGAGCATAGATCCACGCAATTATGATCGATGACATGCATCACCAAAGTTAGCGACCCTGACCACCAGATTCCGTTAGTCGCCTCTTACGACACGCATAGTCGCATTTTTCAGCAAGCTTGGGTTGCTGAAGACCTATTGTAACCCGGATCTTCACGGGTCAAGTGGTGAGGACAAAGTAGAAAATGCGTTCGCTCTGTTTAGTTTCCCCACATGGTCTAAGGCCATGTCTGGTGTCCCCGTCGTGATGTTCTGGATTGTTGCTGAAGGCGACGTACAACACACGTGTGGCAGTTTAACATCACAATGAGACAAAACGATAGTGTCAACTCTCATTCAGAACCAGTCATAACTGCCTGATTAACTTCGCCTGTGTGGAACCATGGCGGTGTTACAATGGGTAGTCTCCATATGTTTGGACTGTATCACTGATATGTTATCTAAACGTTATGGAAAATTAATCACTTGGGATCCCGATCAGGCGACGATCTCTTCATCCACACGCCTGGGCTATGACTGTTTCAGCATTCTGTTGAACAAAGTAATGTGTATAGTTGCATTTACATGACAATTCCCCTGTATTTGCATTGCTTGTTCAATTGAGATATCCGTGTGTTTGTCATTCTAACAGACTGTGGTGACAATGCTGTCTGCCAACGTGTGAAGCATCTGCTGTGCTGAGGGGTACAATTTCAGCCAGCCGATCATCCCGAACGCAACCTCACGCTCATAACCGCATTTAATGCGCCTCCTTATTAAATGGATACATTCCTCTTGACGATGAAATTGAGAAAAATAATTGTATGGGGCATGAAATATAATTCTTTGTCTTGAGCTACACATTGAGTGAGAGGGCGTTGTGTGACGTTATTGTCATCACCATGGCAGCCATGTTACGGCAGCTTGTACACGTCACTGTAAACCAGAGGCTATGCGCATGAGCAGCGTGCATACCACACTGGGACACGTGCAATCACGTGACATCGCCCGACCAACCGATTTAATTGGGCTCCTGCGACAAGGAGTAATATGGACCTAATCATGATCTTCGGGAGCGTAGTTGTGAAGGTGAGGGGGCGCTGGGATATATCTCCTGATCCTAGAGTAGCTATTCAGGTCGTAGTGGTATTATTCAGGTCGTAGTGTCATTATTCAGGGTCCAGGTGTTACTGCTCAGGTCGTTGTGTCATTATTCGGGTCAAGGTGTTACTGCTCAGGTCGTAGTGTCATTATTCGGGTCCAGGTGTTACTGCTCAGGTCGTAGTGTCATTATTCGGGTCCAGGTGTTATTATTCAGGTCCTAGTGTCATTTGTCAGGTCCAGGTGTTATTAATCAGATCCAGGTGTACCTGCTGAGGCCGTAGTGTCATTTGTCAGGTCCAGGTGTGATTATTCAGATCCAGGTGTAACTGCTGAGGGCGTAGTGTCATTTGTCAGGTCCAGGTGTGATTATTCAGATCCAGGTGTAACTGCTGAGGGCGTAGTGTCATTATTCAAATCCGGGTGTGATTATTAAAGTTCAGGTGTAACTGCTGAGGCCATAGTGGCATTATTCAAGCCCAGGTGTAATTATTAAGGTTCGGGTGTAACTGCTGAGGCCGTAGTGGCATTATTAAGGTCCGGGTGTGATTATTAAGGTCCAGGTGTTACTGCTGAGGCCGTCGTGTTTTTTTAGGCCTATGTGTTATTATTCGGGCCCGGGTGTGTTATTCAGGTCAAAGTGTTATTCTCCACGTTCTGGTGTGTCAGTATTCAGCCCTAGTGTGACATGGAACTATTCCGCTAGGGTGTCTGGCACCTGTCAGTGATTGACATGCTTTACATTAAGTCAGGTGTGTGAGGGTTAGGGTGTCTGGCACCTGTCAGTGATTGACATGCTTTACATTACGTCATGTGTGTGGGGGTTAGGGTGTCTGGCACCTGTCAGTGATTGACATGCTTTACATTTCGTCATGTGTGTGGGGGTTAGGGTGTCTGGCACCTGTCATTGATTGACATGCTTTACATTACGTCATGTGTGTGGGGGTTAGGGTGTCTGGCACCTGTCAGTGATTGACATGCTTTACATTACGTCAGGTGTGTGGGGGTTAGGGTGTCTGGCACCTGTCAGTGATTGACATGCTTTACATTACGTCATGTGTGTGGGGGTTAGGGTGTCTGGCACCTGTCAGTGATTGACATGCTTTACATTACGTCAGGTGTGTGAGGGTTAGGGTGTCTGGCACCTGTCAGTGATTGACATGCTTTACATTACGTCAGGTGTGTGAGGGTTAGGGTGTCTGGCACCTGTCAGTGATTGACATGCTTTACATTACGTCAGGTGTGTGGGGGTTAGGGTGTCTGGCACCTGTCAGTGATTGACATGCTTTACATTACGTCATGTGTGTGGGGGTTAGGGTGTCTGGCACCTGTCAGTGATTGACATGCTTTACATTACGTCATGTGTGTGGGGGTTAGGGTGTCTGGCACCTGTCAGTGATTGACATGCTTTACATTACGTCATGTGTGTGGGGGTTAGGGTGTCTGGCACCTGTCAGTGATTGACATGCTTTACATTACGTCAGGTGTGTGAGGGTTAGGGTGTCTGGCACCTGTCAGTGATTGACATGCTTTACATTAAGTCAGGTGTGTGGGGGTTAGGGTGTCTGGCACCTGTCAGTGATTGACATGCTTTACATTAAGTCAGGTGTGTGAGGGTTAGGGTGTCTGGCACCTGTCATTGATTGACATGCTTTACATTACGTCATGTGTGTGGGGGTTAGGGTGTCTGGCACCTGTCAGTGATTGACATGCTTTACATTACGTCAGGTGTGTGAGGGTTAGGGTGTCTGGCACCTGTCAGTGATTGACATGCTTTACATTACGTCAGGTGTGTCGGGGTTAGGGTGTCTGGCACCTGTCAGTGATTGACATGCTTTACATTACGTCAGGTGTGGGGGTTAGGGTGTCTGGCGCCTGTCAGTGATTGACATGCTTTACATTACGTCCGGTGTGTGGGGGTTAGGGTGTCTGGCACCTGTCAGTGATTGACATGCTTTACATTACGTCATGTGTGTGGGGGTTAGGGTGTCTGGCACCTGTCAGTGATTGACATGCTTTACATTACGTCAGGTGTGTGGGGGTTAGGGTGTCTGGCACCTGTCAGTGATTGACATGCTTTACATTACGTCATGTGTGTGGGGGTTAGGGTGTCTGGCACCTGTCAGTGATTGACATGCTTTACATTACGTCAGGTGTGTGAGGGTTAGGGTGTCTGGCACCTGTCAGTGATTGACATGCTTTACATTAAGTCAGGTGTGTGAGGGTTAGGGTGTCTGGCACCTGTCAGTGATTGACATGCTTTACATTACGTCATGTGTGTGAGGGTTAGGGTGTCTGGCACCTGTCAGTGATTGACATGCTTTACATTACGTCAGGTGTGTGGGGGTTAGGGTGTCTGGCACCTGTCAGTGATTGACATGCTTTACATTACGTCATGTGTGTGGGGGTTAGGGTGTCTGGCACCTGTCAGTGATTGACATGCTTTACATTACGTCATGTGTGTGAGGGTTAGGGTGTCTGGCACCTGTCAGTGATTGACATGCTTTACATTAAGTCAGGTGTGTGGGGGTTAGGGTGTCTGGCACCTGTCAGTGATTGACATGCTTTACATTAAGTCAGGTGTGTGAGGGTTAGGGTGTCTGGCACCTGTCATTGATTGACATGCTTTACATTACGTCATGTGTGTGGGGGTTAGGGTGTCTGGCACCTGTCAGTGATTGACATGCTTTACATTACGTCATGTGTGTGGGGGTTAGGGTGTCTGGCACCTGTCAGTGATTGACATGCTTTACATTACGTCAGGTGTGTGGGGGTTAGGGTGTCTGGCACCTGTCAGTGATTGACATGCTTTACATTAAGTCAGGTGTGTGAGGGTTAGGGTGTCTGGCACCTGTCAGTGATTGACATGCTTTACATTACGTCATGTGTGTGGGGGTTAGGGTGTCTGGCACCTGTCAGTGATTGACGTGCTTACATTACGTCATGTGTGTGAGGGTTAGGGTGTCTGGCACCTGTCAGTGATTGACATGCTTTACATTACGTCATGTGTGTGGGGGTTAGGAAATGTTGTGGACAACTGTGACTGGAATAATCCTTTTGGATTGATTTCGAAAAGAAATGAAACATAATTCCATCTTGGAAAATATATCGTGATCAGATAAACAATCTCCTGTGTTGAGATAAACAATTACCTGTGTTAAGATAAACAGCGGCGATAGTGGTCAAGCTTCTGAGATGGGCTAGCCAGGGAATCAGGGATGATGTGTGATCCTCACATGAAAGCTGGTTCCGATATCATGAAATTGCGTAAGACATCCTTAAATTCCCCTCAATACTATCCTCTTATATACAACCTACCAAACCACTGGGAAGTTTCAGACAGTGCCCTCACCTGTCCATCGGCACCAGAACATCAAAGAAGTTTCCAAACCATACTATCACTGTCCGCGGTATACCGAACCGGAAGTTTACACACCACACTAGCATCTAAATATAGCAACTTCCTGACGACTGATCACTGCCCAAACACACTGCAATCAGTGTATACCGAATCTCAACAGAAACAATGTGACATTGTTAAAATCAGCGCCAAACAATAAAATACACTGCCATATAACCATATATGCATCTATGTGGTTCAGTGATGTATTGCGTCTGTTACTGCAGGACGGTCCACCTCGGGAAGATACTACGCCTTGATGTGGACACGCCCAATCCCAGCTTGCCCTACTCCATTCCCCCCGACAACCCCTTCATCGACGACCCGGAAGCCCGCCCGGAGATCTACGCTTACGGCGTTCGGAACATCTGGAGATGCGGCAAGGACAGGGGCGACCGACAGACTGGTAGGGCACTGGACACTGTGCTTGTGTAGCTCCTCCCCTGCTGACCTTGGTACACATGTAGCTGTTACCACATAGCAAGATTTTATAAAGCTCCTCCCCTTACAGCAATACAAACACACACTTCATGTAGCCCCTCCCCTTGTTGACCTTTGTACACATGTAGCTGTTCTCATACAACACTACATCATGTAGCTCCTCCCCCTGCTGACCTTTGTACACATGTAGCTGTTCCCACACAGCACTGCTTCATGTAGCCCCCCCCCCCCCCTCCCCTCTTTTAGCAATACAAACACACACTTCATGTAGCCCCTCCCCTAATAGCACTACACAAACACACACTTCATGTAGCTCCTCCCCTTATAGCACTACATACACGCACTTCATGTAGCTCCTCCCCTTACAGCACTACATACACACACTTCATGTAGCTCCTCTCCTTACAGCACTACATACACGCACTTCATGTAGCTCCTCCCCTAACAGCACTACATACACACACTTCATGTAGCTCCTCCCCTTAAAGCACTACATATACACACTTCATGTAGCTCCTCCCCCTTATTGCACTACATATACACACTTCATGTAGCTCCTCCCCTTACAGCACTACATATACACACTTCATGTAGCTCCTCCCCTTATAGCACTACATATACACACTTCATGAAGCCCCTCCCCTTTTAGCCCTACATATACACACTTCATGTGGCTCCTCCCCCTTATAGCACTAGATATACACACTTCATGTAGCTCCTCCCCCTTTTAGCACTACATACACACACTTCATGTAGGTCCTCCCCTTACAGCACTACATACACTCACTTCATGTAGCTCCTCCCCTTACAGCTCTACATACACGCACTTCATGTAGCTCCTCCCCTTATAGCACTACATACACTCACTTCATGTAGCTCCTCCCCCTTATTGCACTACATATACACACTTCATGTAGCTCCTCCCCTTACATCACTACATACACGCACTTCATGTAGCTCCTCCCCTTATAGCACTACATATACACACTTCATGTAGCTCCTCCCCTTAAAGCACTAGATACACACACTTCATGTAGCCCCTCCCCTTTTAGCCCTACATACACACACCTCATGTAGCCCCTCCCCTTAAAGCACTACATACACACTTCTTGTAGCTCCTCCCCTTATAGCACTACATATGCACACTTCATGTAGCTCCTCCCCCTTATAGCACTAGATATACACACTTCATGTAGCTCCTCCCCCTTAAAGCACTTCATACACACACCTCATGTAGCTCCTCCCCTTACAGCACTACATATACACACTTCATGTAGCTCCTCCCCTAACAGCACTAGATACACACACTTCATGTAGCTCCTCCCGTTTTAGCCCTACATACACGCACTTCATGTAGCTCCTCCCCTTAAAGCACTACATATACACACTTCATGTAGCTCCTCCCCCTTATTGCACTACATATACACACTTCATGTAGCTCCTCCCCTTACAGCACTACATATACACACTTCATGTAGCTCCTCCCCTTATAGCACTACATATACACACTTCATGTAGCCCCTCCCCTTACAGCACTACATACACACACCTCATGTAGCCCCTCCCCGCTTAAGCACTACATATACACTTCATGTAGCTCCTCCCCTTATAGCACTACATACACACACCTCATGTAGCCCCTCCCCGCTTTAGCACTACATATACACCTCATGTAGCCCCTCCCCTTACAGCACTGCATACACACACTTCATGTAGCTCCTCCCCTTACAGCACTAGATACACGCACTTCATGTAGCCCCTCCCCTTTTAGCACTACATATACACACTTCATGTAGCTCCTCCCCTTACAGCACTACATACACACACTTCATGTAGCCCCTCCCCTTATAGCACAACATACACACACTTCATGTAGCCCCTCCTCTTAAAGACCGGCTCTGTGGTCTAGTGGTTGAGCGTCCACCCAGAGAGCGGAAGGTCCGGGCTTTGATCACTGGCCGCATCATACGAAAAGACGTTAAAAGATGGTACTTGTTGTTACCTGGTCTAGCGCTGGGAATTAAGTGGCTAAAACAAGGACTGGCCGGCTTGGAGTCAGTTTGCTGTGTCTGAGTTGGGTATTCATGTTAAACTGCGGCATGGTATCTCAGTGGGCTAACATTATAAACTGTCTTCAGTCCAGTACAAGCAGCCACACACACATACATACACACATACACACGTGCATGCACGTCGCTATATAAGTGCAATAATGTTGGAGGTGATGTTAATCATATTTCACCTCACCTCACCTCACCTCACCTCACCTCACCTTACAGCACTATATACACAAACTTCATGTAGCCCCTCCCCTTACAGGTGAGGGCAGAGGTCGGATTGTGTGCGGAGACGTTGGCCAATCAGCGTGGGAAGAGATAGACCTGGTGAAAAAGGGAGCTAACTATGGATGGAATGCGAGAGAAGGATTCCAGTGTTTTAATGAAGAAACGTGCGGAAACATAGGTAAAACATACAATGCTCTAATATGAAGCAGGATGCCATTGGACATGGGAATCTTACTCTTTCAACCCCAGACATGGAATAGTCGACTTTGTTTTGTTATCATGTGTGAGTGATTATAGCGTAAACAATTTTTCAGCTATCGGTGGCTCTTTTTTATGATATGCATCATGGTCTATTCAAAACAGCACCTCATGGACACATTAAGTAATGATGTGCGAACATGTGTGTTGAAGGTTAGAGGTCATGGGTCACGGGCCCCAGCAGCCTATACCTCTAAGTCCGGGAGTAACTCACTAGTTTTGGATGTACGTGAAATGTATTCAGAGCTTCGTGTACCCGGCACAGATCAGTTATCCCTTCTAATGCTGTATTCACTCGTGTGTTCGTCGGTCGGGAAGAATCATTGATTTCTAATCTTTCAGGTCCAGAAGAGTTGCCGATCTTTGCCTACCCCCACCGAGTGGGCAAGTCTGTGACGGGCGGGGTCTTCTACCGCGGATGTGAGAGCCCCAACCTCAACGGCATGTACTTCTACGCCGACTACATGTTCGGGTAGGTGGTGTCCTCCTCCTAGGCTACTACTGCAATGTCAGTGTAAGGACAACAAGTCACAAAGTCTGGTGGGATGTGTACAAGACCCCTTTATATGGACTGACGATACAGCGTTAATGGTCCTCATGGAAATAGCAGTCATGCTGAATGCGTTCCGTACTTGATGGCAACACTGACGGTTTCAGGCTTTCATACATTCATCACATTTTGCAAGACAATTGGTTTTGCAAGCAGCAAGCTGCACTGTAACTAATGCATAATTTGCATGAGGGTCACCTGCAGAAAAAATTGACATTCCTGCGTTGTTTTATCAAATAGGCAGATGTACGCTCTGACGAAGAATGAATCCGGCGAATGGCACAACAAAGAAATATTCATGTGCGAGGCTGACGTCTGTTTCAACGGTTTGATTGGTCACTACGAGCGTTACGTCATTTCCTTTGGCGAGGATGAAGAAGGTGAGAACATCACTGATTGGTCAATAATGAAAAAAAAATCATTTAAATCAAACTATGAAGTATCGTCAATATCAACGTGTTCTTATTTCAGGAGAAGTTTATTTACTCTCGACTGGAACCGAGTCTGCGGCTGAAAGGGGTGGCAAGGTGTACAAGCTGATAGACCCGTCACGGTAAGGAGTGCTGGGAGGGTGGGGAGGTGTACAAGCTGATGGACCCGGCACGGTAAGGAGTGCTGGGAGGGTGGGGAGGTGTACAAGCTGATAGACCCGGCACGGTAAGGAGAGCTGGGAGGGTGGGGAGGTGTACAAGCTGATAGACCCAGGACGATAAGGAGAGCTGGGAGGGTGGGGAGGTGTACAAGCTGATAGACCCAGGACGATAAGGAGAGCTGGGAGGGTGGGGAGGTGTGCAAGCTGATAGACCCGGCACGGTAAGGAGAGCTGGGAGGGTGGGGAGGTGTGCAAGCTGATAGACCCGGCACGGTAAGGAGAGCTGGGAGGGTGGGGAGGTGTGCAAGCTGATAGACCCAGGACGATAAGGAGTGCTGGGAGGGTGGGGAGGTGTGCAAGCTGATAGACCCGGCACGGTAAAGAGTGCTGGGAGGGTGGGGAAGTGTACAAGCTGATAGACCCAGGACGATAAGGAGTGCTGGGAGGGTGGGGAAGTGTACAAGCTGATAGACCCAGGACGATAAGGAGTGCTGGGAGGGTGGGGAGGTGTACAAGCTGATAGACCCAGGACGATAAGGAGTGCAGGGAGGGTAGGGAGGTGTACAAGCTGATAGACCCGGCACGGTAAGGAGAGCTGGGAGGGTGGGGAGGTGTGCAAGCTGATAGACCCGGCACGGTAAAGGAGTGCTGGGAGGGTGGGGAGGTGTGCAAGCTGATAGACCCGGCACGGTAAAGGAGTGCTGGGAGGGTGGGGAGGTGTGCAAGCTGAAAGACCCGGCACGGTAAAGGAGTGCTGGGAGGGTGGGGAGGTGTACAAGTTGAGATGGTAAGGAGGGCTGCAAGGACTGAAGGAGTGCGGCAGATGAGCTGAGTTTCGTGTGTTTCTCCATGTACTGCAAAGTGGTCACATGTCATTGTCGTCTACGTTCTTCCAGACGCGGCAACCCCAGTGAGTGCCAGCACGCCGGCCAAGGAGCACGCATCAACAACCCGGGGAATAGTGAGTAGAGTCGAAGGAATGTCCTTGAAATCAAACAAGCCCCTCTACATATGCCTTCTACCTTTTTTACTTGCTGTCAACCACTCCCTCTATATTTGCTCCTACCTCCTTTCCTTGCCATGAAACACCCTTCACTGTATGAAAACAACCAGGCGTGAAATGCCATCTCACACCCCGACCCCATCTGTCATGTAGTATTTCAATGAGGAAATCAGGAAGTGATATTGTAGTGTCGCTACCGCTGAACTGTCACAGCTGACACATAGTTTTGGGAGTTACCTCCCTTGGTTCCAGAAAAATGGAAACGTAACCACATGTAATGTGCAATCGAGACGAACAATAAAGGAACTAGAGCTTGCATAGGCTTGTAGTTATTCTACAACTTGGTACCTAACAGATATGTAATTGTAAGCTGGGCAGATGTCTTAATAATGTTCTCGACACTTTAGGCTTGCCTGATTGTTTTACAAACATGTCCGGTCTTACGATATCACTTTCATGAGACAAGCTGCAGTACCTCGTCCCTCTGTGCGTATGTTCCAGCAGCAAGCACCAAGTGCTATTTTCAATGTTTCAGGTCGTTACACGACGCGCTACACATCGAACAACCCCGGTCTCCAGCCGGCAGGGGGCGCTTCCTCTCCAGCACCAAACCAGGCTCCGTCCATCCACGGGGTCAACATCCGTACATGCGCAATGGCTACTACAGTGATGTGTGTTTTAATGTCGCTCAGACACTGAATGTGTCTGTGACCTGACGTCATTTCGACGTCACAGAGATATTCTTTCAGTATTCGACATCAATACCATTATACCACTCTGAAACATTAGTTATATGTGTGACGACACTTTGACTTTACTGACATGTCAGGCAGTATCATACATTCGCTGTCATGACAACAGGGATCCATTTTGTATCGCACAAACAGTAGGGATTATTCTCTTACGACTGGGGCTGAATTACACAGTTGGGGCTATTCATGTTTGTCAACTCGCCCTTATCGTGTGTTTCTACCATCGGTTCAGATGCTACTGTTAGACTAGTTGTGATTCTGATCGGCGCAAGCCGGAAATAGCTTCAAATCTGCTGATGCGGCGTAAAAAATATGTATTCATTTTTGACTGACGCATGACGCTGACTGTCAACGAGTGAGGAAGCAGATAACCCGGGAGAGTTTACGTGTCACGAGGACGGTTGTCTGTGAATGGTGAAGTTTGACCCTCAACTGTATGACATGCCTGGCACATCTTTGTCTGTGGGCACGTGAGGTCGTGTGAGGATTCCATAGTTTTAGCGTCCTTGAAATCCAGTGATGGAGGAATATGAAAATATCACGCATGTATAGAATTTAGGGCCCGTTCAACAAAATACTGCTTCCGTAACAGCCAGTAATCAAAAGTTTCGTTTCACTCCAATCACGCGCACGGATGTGTTGTATGTTTTTATATGAAAGTGTCACAGTCAATGGATGGTTACAACATGGTGATTTACGCTACAAAGCCACCAGCACCTGATTGCCTGCAGCTACAACTGGAACCTGCGAAGTCTGATAGGGTGGCAGACTAAGAAATTTATGAATGAATGATAATTACTGTAGAAATATGCAGTTGTCAAACGATATTATTGCACATGATTTTTAAGAGTACAATTTAACTGTCACAATATGTTAGATTATGGGGTTTCGAACTGGGTTTTTTCAAGGGCGGATCCAGCATTTTTGAAGGGAGGGGTCTAAATTATGAAAATCCTCTCTCAGTCCTCGCTACTGCCCACAACATACTACATTTGGTTTTCCCACTCTCTGGATCCGCCCATGTATTTTGTATTTTTCTAAACGGTCAGCTGTACCGAAAACTTTTGAACATGGAACAGATGCCAGTTGTTGCCATCTAGCCCGATGTCAGATGCTTGTAAATACGGGTATACGTCCGAAAACCCTGCTCAAGTCTTGTGCTCAACGAGTGTGTGTACGCCAGTGTGTGTGTGCGCTAGTGCTTATTGTGGTGTTTGTGGCCAGGTGTTGAAGCGGTATTGTGTGTGAGCGTCACCTGCTTGACTTGTTCGGCAACAATCGACAATCGACACCATGTCTGCCTTATGAACAATTCTTGTTTATGTGTCTTTGTTGTCAACCGTGGGATCATTTAAACATATTGTGTATGTCAATAAATAGTTTGGTGAATGTCTTTGTCCTTTACTTTCTTTTCGATCTACTCCTTGTGCGTCGGGTTTTTGGCTAAGAGCACACCGCCGTATATTGAAGTTGAGACTTAGTACCGCCTTATATTGAAGCTTGGACTCAGTACCGCCTTATATTAAAGCGGCCACTCAGTATCGCCTATGTTGAAACTGAGAATCAGTACCGCCTTCAATTGAAGCTGAGACTCAATACCGCCTTATTTTGAAGCTAGGACTCAATACCGCCTTCAATTGAAGCTGGGACTCAGTACCGCCTTATATTGAAGCTGGGACTCAATACCGCCTTCAATTGAAGCTGGGACTCATTACCGCCTTATATTGAAGCTGGCACTCAATACCGCCTTCAATTGAAGCTAGGACTCAATACCGCCTTCAATTGAAGCTGGCACTCAGTACCGCCTTATATTGAAGCTGGAACTCAATACCGCCTTATATTGAAGCTGGGACTCAATACTGCCTTATATTGAGGCTGGGACTCAGTACCGCCTTATTTTGAAGCTGAGACTCAGTACCGCCTTATATTGAAGCTGCGACTCAATACCGCCCTATATTGAAGCTGAGACTCAGTACCGCCTTATATTAAAGCTGGGACTCAATACTGCATTATATTGAGGCTGGGACTCAGTACCGCCTTATATTGAAGTTTGGACTCAGTACCGCCTTATTTTAAAGCTGCGACTCAGTAGCGCCTTATATTGAAGCTGCGACTAAATACCGCCCTATATTGAAGCTGGGACTCAGTACCGCCTTATATTGAAGCTGGGACTCAGTACCGCCTTATATTGAAGCTGCGACTCAGTACCGCCTTATATTGAAGCTGGGACAAGGTATCTATATTCCTTCAGATAAAAGGTATCGCTAGACCGTCTGACACAGGTTATCCATATACCTTCTGACACAGGTTATCCATATACCTTCTGATACAGGATATCGCTAGACCGTCTGACACAGGTTATCCATATACCTTCTGATACAGGATATCGCTAGACCGTCTGACACAGGTTATCCATATACCTTCTTATACAGGATATCGCTAGACCGTCTGACACAGGTTATCCATATACCTTCCGATACAGGATATCTCTAGACCGTCTGACACAGGTTATCCATATACCTTCTGATACAGGATATCGCTAGACCGTCTGACACAGGTTATCCATATACCTTCTGATACAGGATATCGGTATACCGTCTGACACAGGTTATCCATATACCTTCTGATACAGGATATCGCTAGACCGTCTGACACAGGGTATCCATATACCTTCTGATACAGGATATCGCTAGACCGTCTGACACAGGTTATCCATTTACCTTCTGATACAGGATATCGCTAGACCGTCTGACACAGGTTATCCATATACCTTCTGATAAAGGGTATCGCTAGACCGTCTGACACAGGGTATCCATATACCTTCTGATAAAGGGTATCGCTAGGCCGTTTGACAAAGGGTATCCATATACCTTCTGATACAGGATATCGGTATACCGTCTGACACAGGGTATCCATATACCTTCTGATAAAGGGTATCGCTAGACCGTCTGACACATGGTATCCATATACCTTCTGATACAGGATATCGCTAGACCGTCTGACACAGGTTATCCATATACCTTCTGATACAGGATATCGCTAGACCGTCTGACACAGGGTATCCATATACCTTCTGATACAGGATATCGCTAGACCGTCTGACACATGGTATCCATATACCTTCTGATAAAGGGTATCGGTATACCGCTTGGTAAGGGCACCCTTATACCGCCTGCTACAAGGTATCGCTAAACCGCCCGATGCAGGGCCTCTGTACCGCCTGACATTGGTGACTCTCATACTGCTTCTGTAAACAGCCAGTAATCACAAGTCTCGATTCGTGACACTGCAATAACTCGCACGGAAGTGTTGTATGTTTTTTATATGATGCTGGGACGGTTGAGATGCTTGTTGGTGTCTGAATGGTACTTGAATATGATATTTGCTACATTGCCTTGTGTAAGTGTGTTGGGCTTTAAATAATAAAGCTTTTTCGAGCTGATGTCCTAGTACAGACCCGAGGAATAAGAAACATACCACAAGAACATGACTGTATTGAATATCTCAGATCACATGGATCGATAGCCATTGGTAATCGTCCAGAAGACGTTGTGTTCGTACAATTTAGTCAAGTAATATTCATACACGACTCATCAAACATCGCATGGGACCAACATATACCTGGAAAAACAAAGATATGTAATGTCAGATTTTTTTATGATCATGTGAAAATTTGCGCTACCACCACTGAAAAACATCCAGATATACGATATTGTATATGCTTTGGATAGATGATATATCAAAAGAATAAACAATTTTGGATAGATGATATATCAAAACATATACAATGTTGTATATATGATATATCCACACAAATCTTTTTCTTTGGATGCATTGGTAAAGGGAGATAATTGCTATGTATTCGTATATAATTATCATGTATGTGCAAAATGCAGTGTTTAAGTTGATCATGTTTCTTTGTAAATGTTGGTAAAGTGGAATATTTGCTATGTATTGTTATATAATTGTTCTGTATGTGCAAAATGCAGTTTTTGTAAGTCGATTAATATTATTATCAAGTTTCAAATAAAACTGATATAGTGGCGTGTAACATGACTGGGATGTTTAATAAGTACTCCACACTGTTAGCGGGGTAGCGTACTCTCCTTGCAGTGGTATTGACAGGTAAGCGACTAAGGCGTCTGGTACTTTTGCTGGCGCGGTGCTTGGTATGTGAGAAGACATTATGGTCAAATGCACACAGCAGATTAGCAGTCGGGGGTGATTGTACTGGTGGTGACTTCTATGTTATAATCACTTGAAAGTGTTAAAATCGGTTTGTGCTGAGCTGTCGGTTTAATTGTACGGTAAGTAATGTAGAGAGATAGACAATAGTTTATGAGTGTCTCACTTCTGTACGTACATAAAAGGGGCGGTCGGGTAGCCTGGTGGTTAAAGCGTTCGCTCGTCACGCCGAAGACCCGGGTTCGATTCCCGACATGGGTACACTGTGTGAGGCCCATTCCTGGTGTCCCCCGCCGTGATATTGCTGGAATATTGCTAAAAGCGGCGTAAAACCATACTCACTCACATACATAAAACCGTTTTGTACAGATAAACATTGATAGAATGTACAGAACTATTCAATATAATTATGAGAGATTATCAACAGAATATACCACTGCTAAGTATGTGATAAATTATTGAATTAACATTAGATAAGATTGAGAATTAATTGTGTTTTTCAATACATCTTAGGCTGGTGATTCGTCTGCTTGCCCAGCTAGAGTTCGATGATAAGCAGCCTGTTCATATTTTAGATTTTTTTTTACTCTGTTCCCCATTGTTGGTAAGTGTGTCGTCTGCTACCAGAGCTTGACCCATCTGGTAACAAATAATCACAAACTGTCAATATACAAAACAGAATAATACATCAAGTTGGCAGTTTACATGTAAAGATTAAGTACATACTGTACATATCTTTAAGTTGCTTAGAAATACTTAATCTTTACATGGAAACTGCCATCTTGATGGAATATTTTGTATTGTATAATGACAGTCTGTGATATATGCTACAAGATGGCTCCAGCTGGGGTTACAGTTTACATGTTAAGATTAAGTAGATACTGTACATATCTTTAAGTTGCTTAGAAATACTTAATCTTTACATCGAAACTGCCATCTTGATGTAATATTTTGTAGTGTATAATGACAGTCTGTGATATATGCTACCAGTTGGCTCCAGCTGGGGTTACAGACGATATACTTAGGGTATAAGGGTTAGTTTGTTATTGACTGAAGTAGGGCGCCATGTTGGATTCTCTGAAACCTTTGGAGTTTTTAAAATGGAATGACAGTGACTTAATCTGGACATGTTTTAACCAATCTATGACTTAGTCATGTTTCGTATTGTACATAATCCATGCAATTTGTTCATTTTGTTTTTGAAAGAGCTAAAACTGTTCAGGGGAGATATATCTCCTTTCGCTAAACTTAACCGGCCAAAATTTTGTAAGAATAAACTATTGCGCATTAAGCGATTATCTCCTGTAGCTATACCCGTAGTATAGGGCTTTATCACGCGTGACCTTGAAATGCTGTACATCGTATCTTATTCAAGCTCTATCACTGAGAGTGAGTGATTATCTCCAATGTCCGACTAACTTTGCAATGTATCGTATATTATTCAGGCAGACAATGAGAATGGCTCCGAGGAAAGCCCGAAGTGATGCAGGTCTTAGACGTTCACCACTTGGGTGAAACCCACGAGCACGGATAAACTGACAACATAATCGGGGCGAACCCGGATTCGAGCACGCAGTCATAGATTTCTAGCGGCCCAGGGGACACAACTTTGCATAACGAATTGCAGCGGCTTAGGCGATTGGGCCAACCGTGCCCCCGTACACAACTGTAACAAACTATCATACAACAAAGATGTTTTAGATGAAATATGTATTGCGTAACATTCCGTATAGAAACAGTGGCAATAGTGCACTATCACAAACTACAAAATATATGCACAATAAGTGCAAAACACACAGATACATTCAACATACACAGGAGGCACATTATAACCAGTTTATTTTGAAACAAGTGAATTATAATGATATGGAAACAATATGAGAATTGAGCAAAACTATGGTAATGTTAGACATAAAAGGCATTTGTTTATAATTGAAGATATGATAACAGATTTTGGAAACTGTTTCTGGATAACTGTTGTTAGAAATTAGTAAGAATTGTTCCTTTTAACAGAGTGTACCAAATCCTTTATCATGATTGAAGGTTGTTTGTGATTCTCTTTCTTGGTTGTATGTTATACAAGACATTGCATAATGTTGCTCATCTTCTAAGACATCACATGTTTTACAGGGACGTTTTTCCAATTGGGTTGGTGCTTTGATATATCTACCAGTTTCATTTTTTAGTTTGAGATCACTCAAACGAAGTTTTGAGAAATGTGACCTATGAGCTTTGTTTTTGCAATGTGTAAGCTAATATTTATAGATAACTTGACCAACCTGTATGTTCTTAACTTGCTGTTGGATAAATGGGAATCCCTTAATGAATCCGTGAACATATTTTGAAATTTCGACTGAAGTATATTTCAATGGATTCATTACATTTATTTGTGTTTCCTATTTCACATTTTGTTTATACTCTTCAAAAAAGAAACGAAATACGGATATTTTTGGCCGTAAAAGCAAAATTATCAGACCAAGAGGTGCAAAATGAACATGTGTTATTGTGTCAGTGACAAAATTCCTTGATCAAAATGATCACAACAAGGACATGCAAACCATTAGTCGGGAAACACGTACGATTCGGGAAAAACGCACACAGTGCATTAACAAAAGGGCCATGAAGCTGCACGTACTTCACGTGCAGCAGCACTATGAACGGTATTAAAGTGCAGGGTTTTTCATTGCTGGCATCTGCGTCAATCGAATAGTGACAGTTCAACAACATGCCAAGAATTACATAAGTGCAAAGAACAACGTCATAGGCCGCTTGCAGGCAGGGGAATCCATATCAACTGTCGCCAAGGTTTTCAATGTAGCACCCAGCACCATCACAAGGCTATGGGGTCGGTTTCAACAGCATGGGTAAACATGTAAACGGCCACGGTCGGAACGACCAAGAGTAACCACCTCCGCCAAAGAACGTTACATCCGATTGCGACACCTACGTGAATGGACGACCATAGCCACCTCTACCACATCCCAAATATCCGGACTGCGCAGAATCTGCGATCGTACGAAACCGTTTAAGAGCACCGGGTCTACGAGCAAGACGTCCTGTTCGACGCGTCATATTGAGTCGACAACATCGTCAATAACGACTGCATTGGTGTCGTCAACACAGGGTATGGTCGCAACTGCAATGGAGAGATGTCTGGTTCAGCGACGAATCAAGATTTCTCCTCAGTCGAGGGGATGGAAGGGCACGGGGATGGAAGACGTCGGGGATGGAAGACGTCGGGGAGAAGGCTTATCCGGAAACTGCGTACAGGAAGTGGACGTGTTTGGTGGGGGTAGCGTTATGATGTGATCGCCTATCTCTCATCATGGCAGGACAGGTTAGGTCCATATCCAGGGCAATCTTACGGATCAACGATACATCAACGAAATTCTCCTACCGGACGTCCTCCCAACTGCAAGAGCCTGTCTACCCAGCAACAACGTTGATTTTCTCCCCTGGCCCTCCAGATCCCCGGATTTGAACCCGATAGAGCACCTGTGGGATGATTTGGATAGACGGCTACGCCGACGTCAACCACAGCCCCAGACGTTGCAGCAGTTGGTTTTTGCGTTGCCGGCTGAGTAGGCTAACATTCCCCAGGATATGATTCGCATACTCCTCTCTTCCATGGGCAGGAGATGTCAGGCCGCTATCGATTCTAACTTGGGACATTGGTGGTAGCTGGCCTTCACCTTGGACGTTTCCTATGCACCGATAACTGAGATGACTACAATCACCAAGTGTTCTCTCCACAACATCTTGGCTCAATACCTTGTACGGTTCCTCGTATAAATGTATTTTCCTACCTCACACAAATCTGGATTTGCGTTTCTTTCTTCTTCCTTCCTCTGTATATGACATTATATGGTGGGGAACAATTGATGCACTGCAGCAATCTCTACTTGTCTGTTTACACGTTCATTTATGTCAAAAGACTGTAAATTGTTTGTTGTTGTTTCGTGATTACAAACTTAAATGGCCCGTTCCTTTGTGACGGGTGTTAGTTAGAGAATGTATAGCCACTACAAAAGTTCCCTAATGTCCCGGCAAGAGTTCAATGTTATGACATGTAATACACCCTAGTCAGCCTATTGGTCTGTTACAACTTTATATAATCCATGTAATGTAATTCGCATTAATCGAAAACTGACTGAAAAAAATCATACATATGATTGCGCTTTTTGAAATTACAAAAAGAAGTACACACATAAATATGTGATCATAAATAATTTTAGAATCAACTATTTCTTGTATATATGCACTGATAACAAACTCGTACATTCGATATCCCCAATGCTCAGTATGTTCATTGAGTAATTGTCAAAATCAGAAACTCGAATGATATCCTGTCAGCATGGTCACACCTGGTGATTGCTAAGTTCTACAGTCAGACAACATGGCAGTCTATAGTCATTTCTAATATCCCAAAAGTCCCCAACCACACTTCCTCTCATTATTTCTTACAAAAACAAAACAAAAAGTGGGGTGTGGGGAGATGTCCTACTGTGAGTTGGGAATTGTTCATGATTTAAACATATTTTTATTCAGTAAATGAATCTGGATGGGTAAAACCGCTCCAGAAACAAAATTATATTTTTCAGGTCATATTGATACGTTTTGGTTGATATATTTTCATGCATAATACATATACACATTAAAACAGAACAAACACGACTGGTTCAATTATTAAGAAAAGTTAGTCATTAACTATTTAATACCTGATACTTGTCTTAAAGTGAGAATTAATTCTTAAGTTATTATATCAGTGCAAATCTACCAGAACGTAGAATGTACATATGGAGTGAATTCAAAATAGCTAAATTGACAGACTTTGTTTCATTTCCATTCCTATAAAGCACTGAATTTAAACTCTTACCTTTAAAATAGATGCAGTGTGTGTTCAATGGGATAGCCACAAGAGAATGATGCGTTGTCAGGGATGTCACAGAATCTGCTCTGTGTGTGTGTGTGTGTGTGTGTGTGTGTGTGTGTGTGTGTGTAGAATAGGTCTTCAGCACCCATGCTTGCCGCAAAAGGCGACTATGCATGTCGTAAAAGGCGACTAACGGTATCGGGTGGTCAGGCTCGCTGGCTTGGTTGATACATGCCATCGTATCCCAATTGCGTGGATCGATGCTCATGATGTCAATCACTGGATTGTCTGGTCCAGACTCGATTATTTATAGACCGCCGTCATATAGCTGGAATATTGCTAAAGTGGGGCGTTAAACAAACAAACAAACAAAAACATTGGTTCGATTTCTTAAGATGTAATCACTAACAGCAGAGGCTTCTTGTAGAATAAGGCCAGAATGATAAACAGGTGTTAACTGATTTTCCGTCTCGTAAAATAGTGTTTAATATTCTTTTGGCTAAGTTAGTTTCTCTATAAAGTTTATCATGGCTTGTTCCCCTTGTAGTCCCACACATTGTCCGTAATGAATCTAAGTGTAAACTTTCTAGGATTGATTCTGGTTCTTGGTACAGTTATTCCAAATGTGGGAGCAATAATGACATACGGGCAGTCTGAACACTTGTACACCACGTCTAACGATGTCCGTGAAAGGAGGTATTTAACTGAGTGAGTATGGTTCTAAATCGGCATTACTATTATACGCAGTAGTATTTGGAATTGTCCATTTTGGTAATTGTCTTGACCCCGCCGCAAACACAGTAAACTCATAAATGAACAGAATAATATGAAAAGGTGAATAATATATACAATAGTTTGTTGGCTCGACATGCTAGGCCCCATAATTATTGTTACATTGTATTTGACAAAAACAATATATATATATATTAAATTTCACTTTGACAATTCAAGAACTAATATGTAATTGCCGTGAAATGCCATCGTGGAAAGTACGCAACTATTAAACAACCTTCTTGAAGTTGGAATAGAACATCACATATAATAAAATAGGAACTTAATCAAACAGTGTCTCCAATATATGTTTCCTTGTATAATTTTAAATTCTTGGATTTTAAATTAATTTTTATTTTTGCAATCATCGTGACGTAACTCTGAAAAGGTTATTCTCTTGTTATTCCGTACTAATGAAGATGTTAGGGAAGCAGGCATCTGCCGACGAGGCCCAGGGTCACTTATGAAACAGGCTGATCGTGAAAAGGTATATAAAAGTCTGCTCAAATGTTCTATTTCATCATGTAAAAGGCTGTCAACAAAAATTAAAACAAATTGTTTAATAACTCTCCAAACATATTTGTCATAATGAAAATAGTACCAAATACTATTGTCACATACACAAGAATACTGTCCCGTACATAATCATTGGTGGTATTTTCAATATCAACCAAAAGAATTCCTTACTAAAGTAAAGCTGAATGCAGCAGTGGTTAAATGTATCCATATATACAAACCTTGGATATGCTTTGGATAAAGCAAATATACAAAACTGTATATTTTTGGAAATATCATATATACAAAATTATATAATTTTGGATATAGCAAAAATACAATCTTGTACATTTTTGGAAATACCATCTATACAAAATTGTATATTTTTGGATATAGCAAATACACAAACTTGTACATTTTTGGAAATACCAAATATACAAAATAGTATATTTTGGATTTATTTGAATTTTCCCTTGTGCACGGTCCAGGGGGTTAAAACGCGACCTGTAACAGTGTAACGTAAAGCTCTAGATTTCAGAGGTATTTCAACATTGCACTTATACAATTGCATTCAAATCAATAACCTACAGTTCATGAAAACCTTTCCTCTGTGTTGGTCCTGTCAACTACATCATCGCGACAGCACGTTAGTTACAACTATATCAACATGAACCTAGTCAGCAAGTGTTGTGGCGTTACGGTGTCTGAATCTAGTCAGCAAGTGTTGTGGCGTTACGGTGTCTGAATTTAGTCAGCAAGTGTTGTGGCGTTACGGTGTCTGAATCTAGTCAGCAAGTGTTGTGGCGTTACGGTGTCTGAATTTAGTCAGCAAGTGTTGTGGCCTTACGGTGTATGAACCTAGTCAGCAAGCGTTGTGGCGTTACGGTGTCTGAACCTTGTCAGCAAGTGCTGTGGCGTTACCGTGTCTGAATCTAGTCAACAAGTGTTGTGGCGTCACGGTGTCTGAATCTAGTTAGCAAGCGTTGTGGCGTTACGGTGTCTGAACCTTGTCAGCTAGTGTTGTGGCGTTACCGTGTCTGAATCTAGTCAGCAAGTGTTGTGGCGTTACCGTGTCTGAATCTAGTCAGCAAGTGTTGTGGCGTCACGGTGTCTGAATCTAGTCAGCAAGTGTTGTGGCGTTACGGTGTTTGAATCTAGTCAGCAAGTGTTGTGGCGTTACGGTGTTGGAATCTCGTCAGCAAGTGTTGTGGCGTTGCGTTGTCTGAATCAAGTCACCAAGTGCTATGCTATTACGGTGTCTTTGTTGTCATGCGGTAAGTTTCCATGTTACTCAAACTCCACACTTTTAGATTATTAGCATTATTCACATTACAAAAAAGGTCAACGTGACCGTCGCGGCTCACTGCTCACGATCGCGTGTTGTGAGTGACATCCGGGTATTTTGTCAAAGATAGAATCGGGAGAAAGTGAGTGTTTGTTGCGAATGCACGTGCTGAGATTGACGTGTACGTGTACCTCATTCATGACAGGGGCCACACCGTAATTCCATCCAGCCCGCATCAAGCGTAGAGATAGATCGTGTTACAGGGGTGTGAAGACCCGCAACTGTCGTCGAGGTAAGATTCGCCACGTATTGTCGCTCGGTTGTCTTGACTTTCCCAGTCCATTGCCATGCTCGGTCCACCTATTTATAATGGGTATGTCCTTAGCATGGGCACAGTACAATACTCACCAGCCCCTGTCGAGCATACTGCTACTATTGGATGACGACACGGGAAGATAATCACGTCCTGCGTACTGTCTGTGATACACTGTTCATGATGGCTTAGTTACACTTGCTAAGGGCAGCATTTCACTTACATTAGCCCCGATCGAGCTATTTCACATTTCATGATTTGACATGATGATACATGCAAGATTCACACATCTACACTTAAAGCCACAAAGATGACGACTGGTGTTTTGATGTAGGTATATGATTGTCAAGATCTGTATTTACACAGGCGTGGCTTGCATAATATAGGTTTATAACTCTGTCCTTCTTGATTTAAAACCCAACTTGAATACTACCCGGATCTGAATATGTCTGGTACAAGCATACACCAGGTCAGCGTGACCTATATACAACTCTCTCTCTCCTCGTGTTGTGTGAGGCTGAAAACACTAGAGGCCATATTCCAATCATTTGTGTCAATCCATCGCTCGAATACATAGTTTCCAAATGTTCATTAGCTTGTGAAGGATAATATTTTCCAAAATTATCAAAGCGTTTATAAATTTGTCACCTTCTATATGCCATGATAGTTTCATTGGTAAACTATCAGAGTTACAAACATTTAGGCTATGTATACAAAGAGAACCTGTCCACGTTGTCCAATAAGTCCTGACAAGTTAAGCCAGTGATTGACAGCATGAGCACCGACCCCAGCCACGCAGGAGACACACATTCTGCCAAGTCTCACCACTGAGCCCCGTAGTTGTCCCGTACAACATGAGGTCCCGTACAACATGAGGTCCCGTACAACATGAGGTCCCGAACAACATGAGGTCCCGTACAAAATGAGGTCCCGTACAACATGAGGTTCCGTGCAACATGAGGTCCCGTACAACATGAGGTCCCGTACAACATGAGGTCCCGTGCAACATCAGGTCCCGTACAACATCAGGTCCCGTACAACATCAGGTCCCGTACAACATGAGGTCCCGTGCAACATGAGGTCCCGTACAACATGAGGTCCCGTGCAACATGAGGTCCCGTACAACATCAGGTCCCGTACAACATCAGGTCCCGTACAACATCAGGTCCCGTACAACATCAGGTCCCGTACTACATGAGGTCCCGTACAACATCAGGTCCCGTACAACATCAGGTCCCGTACAACATCAGGTCCCGTACAACACGAGGTCCCGTACAACATCAGGTCCCGTACAACATCAGGTCCCGTACAACATCAGGTCCCGTACAACATCAGGTTCTAGGGCCCTGCCCCGACCTCGTACCCTCACTGGCGACGTGGTGGGTTATCGACATCAGATACAGCGTACTCGAGGCCTTATTTAGTTCATATGAAATGTAAACCTGAAGAATTGCCCATAGCCATTTCATCTGAAGCCTGGTTAGCTAATTTCAACCTATACATATATATAACAATATACATATATGTTGATCCTTCTGTTTGGCCATCAGTTGATTTACGAGATCATGCTTTGCGACTTGCTGCTGTAGGTGCGACACTGCTTAATACAGCGAGGGGCGGTACCCAACCTTGTGGATATAATGTTGGTTAGTCACGACGAAGTACTTGTTCAAGTTTTGTTTGTTAATTTGTTTGTTTGTGTGTTGTTTAACGCCGCACACAGCAATATCCACGCTTTCTGTCGGCGGTATGTAAATAATCGAGTCTGGACCAGACAATCCAGTGATTGATATCATGAGCATCGATGCACGCAACTGGGATCGGCGACATGCATGAACCCGTTAGTCGCCTCTTACGACAAGCATGGTCGCCTTTAACTGTAAGTCTGGGTTGACTCGTAGTCAGTAAACCGTGTCTCCATGTTAAACTGCGGCATGGAATCTCAGAAGGCTAGCACTGTAAAATCGGCATTAGTTCGGACTAGTACAAGCAACCGCACACACACACACACACACACACACGCACGCACGCACGCACGCACGCACGCACGCACGCACGCTCACACACACACACACACACACACACACACACGTGCATGCATGTTGCTAGATAAGTGCAATAATCTTGAAGGCAACGTTAAACCCTATTTCACCCCACCGTAACCCGACGCCAGTTTCATACTATAATCCCTGGCCCCACAGGAGAACGCACTCATAGCGATTTACGATTAGACCATTGTCAACACACTGGCAGCACGAGATATGCTCACGTAGGCCACAAAGACGGAAATCGATCGGCGCGTTTCTATAATTAGTTCATATCAGACCTTATCTTTCAGTATTCCAGTTGTCCTGTGATCTGTACTGTCATCTGCCTTACACAGCCTGTTGAGTGGATTTATTTTCACCTGTGCCACAGGATCCCTGCCGAGCAGTGTGTCGCCATGTCTTCCCGCCATGTGCTGGAGTTCACTACCATATGGTGCCTCTCACTTCACTTGATATCGCTTCCTGGTTTCGTGGCACCCTCGCAGACGTGTGTCTGTCTTAAGAATGAAACCTCGGGGTTATATAATCCGATCCATATTCAATTCCGGGACAAGAGGTACTATATCGCTGAACAACGCGGGATTGTGCGATATTTTGAAACACGTGACAAGAAAAGTGGTGTTTTATTGGATCTTTCGGACAGGGTTGTGTTGACAGACACTCCGGCCGATCAAAGAGGTTTACTTGGTTTTACTCTGCATCCGCGTTATAACGAGAACGGTAAACTGTACGTGTACTATATTGGAAACAGTTCGGGAGTTCAGTTCTCCTACATCAGCGAGTTTACCGTCGTTGACGATGTCGCACTACCGACAACAGAGCGGCTGCTTTTAAGAATTGAACAAATAACTGACGCTGGAAATGCCGGCCAGGTAGGTTTTCACAATACTAAACAAACTATAAAATCTATTTTGTTGATAGTTTGTATTTCGACATAATTTCATTTAAATTATATTAAATACCAATAAAGACAAAGGTGCAACGTATCTGGATTGTCACATATAATGCAATAATGCTACGTTAATGTAACGTTAAAGGTTAAGGTCAAGGTGAAGGTCATGTACTTTTCCAATTCCAGCTGCTGTTCGGCCATGACGGTTATCTGTACATATCGGTGGGAGACGGTATTGGTGACGATGGCGTGCCACGTGACCATGCCCAGGACCCGTATGTTGACTATTGCATGTTTATATTGTATAAAACACAGATAATAACTACTGCCTACGTACAACGGGAAAACGTGTCCCTGTTACAGTAATTCTGGACAAGTATTTTTTCTATCAAATTTTGTCACTGCAGCCTGCATGAACATTCTGCCCATGTGTCGTGAGACAATTTGTAATGTGACTAAAATTTCCCAGGTCACTGTCTGGACGTCAGTCGTCAGACACTTTGTAATGAGAGTAAACTGCCCAGATCAATGTCTGGACGTCAGTCGTCAGACACTTTGTATTGAGAGTAAACTGTCCAGGTCAATGTCTGGACGTCAGTCGTCAGACACTTTGTAATGAGAGTAAACCGCACAGGTAAATGTATTGACGTCAGTCGTGAGACACTTTGTAATCAGAGTTAACTGCCCAGGTCAATGTCTTGACGTCAGTCGTGAGACACTTTGTAATGAGAGTAAACTGCCAAGGTCAATGTCTTGACGTCAGTCGTCAGACACTTTGTAATGAGAGTAAACTGCCCAGGTCAATGTCTGGACGTCAGTCGTCAGACACTTTGTAATGAGAGTAAACTGCACAGGTAAATGTATTGACGTCAGTCGTCAGACACTTTGTAATGAGAGTAAACTGCACAGGTAAATGTATTGACGTCAGTTGTGAGACACTTTGTAATCAGAGTTAACTGCCCAGGTCAATGTCTTGACGTCAGTCGTCAGACACTTTGTAATGAGAGGAGTAAGCATCTGCAAGGTTGACATACATAATAACATGTAGATCACAGACAAAGTTATGAGAGGTGAATCACGTTTGCAGGGTTGGTTGGTTATGGCCCCGATTCACAAAGCAATCTTAGCTGTATGACTATTGTAGGTCTGTGTTACGACAGTAGACACGCTTCCTTCTAATCCCGTGTTGTGGAGCGAGGCCTGGAACGTGTTCCACATCCCGACGTTAGCGTAAAGGTGATCGTTCCTCGTGTTCTTTAGCATAGACTTACGATTTTCGTCGTGCTAGGACCGTGTTGTGTGACGAGAACTAGGATACTATCTGCATGTCGCTGTACAGAGTTGCGTCCCTTATACGTACCAGGAACCTATGCTCTTAGGTTCGAATCCCAGTTCCCTTTGATTATGTTTTTATCTTCATCAGCATTATAATCGTGCTTGTGGGTGTTGATAAAGCACTAAACGGCCGAGACCTGTAGTTTGGGTTTTGTGTGTGATATGAGTGAAATACTGTTCAAAGCGGCGTTAAACCCATCTCACTAACTCACTCACTCATACAGAACCAGCCTCCTCGGGAAGATACTTCGACTTGACGTTGACGGCCAAAGCTTCATGGGCGGCTCAGCGCTTCGGTACGGCATTCCCGCAAGCAATCCGTTTGTTGACAAGTCACCATGGCGACGGGAAGTGTTTGCGTACGGTTGTCGTAATATGTGGCGATGCAGTCAAGACACAGTTGCAGACAAAAATGGTGAGTGAAGCGTCACATCAATGTTGTTAAGCGCCGCACTCAGCGATATTCCAGCTTTATCCTGACGGTCTGTAAATAAGTGAGCCTCGACCAGACAATCCAGTGATTGAGATCATGAGCATCGATCCACGCAACTGGGACACGATGACATGCATCAACCGACAAGTCACCGAACCTGGCCACCCGACCCCGTTAGTCGCGCATGGTAGGAAGATCAACCTTTTTCATAATGTTTTAGGAATGCTCTTTGAAAATGTTCTTTAACAGTTGGCGACACGTCACGCCCCCGTCTGGACAGGGAATAGACCCCGTACACTCCGGGTAGAATAGGTCTGCAGTGCCACAGATACCCACGCATGATCAAGTGTGCACAATGGGTCATCTGGGTGACTCTATTGCATCATGATGACAGAGCTCCGCGATATTGCTGGAATGGTGGTAAAAGCGACGCACAACCCAACTCACTGACTGACCAATCATGACACTATCATGACACAATAACGACCCAATCAAGACACTCTCATGGAACAATCATGGCACAATCAAGACACAATCATGACACAATCATGACACTATCATGACACAATCAAGACACAATCATTACACTATCATGACACAATCAAGACCCAATCATGACACTATCATGACACAATCAAGACACAATCATGACACTATAATGACACAATCAAGACACTATCATGACACAATCAAGACACAATCATGACACTATCATGACACAATCATGACACTATCATGACACAATCAAGACATAATCATGACACTTTCATGACACAATCAAGACACAATCATGACACTATCATGACACAATCAAATCAAACTCAAGACACAATCATGACACTATCATGACACAATCAAGACACTATCATGACACTATCATGACGCAATCAAAACACAATCAAGACACACTCAAGACACAATCAAGACACAATCATGACACTTTCATGACACAATCAAGACACAATCAAGACACTATCATGACACAATCAAGACAAACTCAAGACACAATCAAGACACTATCATGACACAATCAAGACACAATCATGACACTATTCAATACAGTCTCGGGATTACTTTGTAGCACAGTCTGTGAACAGTGAACTGTGGTGGACATCAGATAGCGGTGAACACTGACTCACTATTATTTTTTAGACAATGTATGTACGCTGTATATATATGCAGATAAAAGCATATCATAAACTGACAAGGTGTCACCGGCATGATCTGATGTCCGTCTGTGAAGTTGCCATGGTGATAGTAATGAATGAATAAAAGGACACGTTTATTCAACACTGAATACAGGGATATGTGAATAAACCATAAATATTATAAGAGACTGTCTATATCTGTGTATATTCTCCACGATTATAACTTTCATCTGCTCCACATACGCACGTCTCCATTCAACAAAGTAATATAGTCAGTCCGGACTAGAACACGCACGCACGCACGCACGCACGCACGCACGCACGCACGTTTCCAGTTCTAACACACCAGACCGATGCCATGTGTCTCTGTTTCCGCGATCACAAGTGTTCTCCACGACTCTCCATCACACGGTGTGAAGTCTCCGATGTGAGAACCGCAGGTGGCGAGGACCAGGAAGGTGTTTATTACTGTCGGGTCATTGAAGAATGGCTGCCAGGGCTCTAGCCATGTATCAAAGCCGTCGTGATCAGAGCTGCCGGTCTGGTCTGTTTTCCTTAAGCGATAAATTCTACTTATTGAACATCAATTAGACTGCAGTACGAGCGTGATGACATTTGAGGATATTCTAGCATGGATATTGTTTACAGCTTTTAGGAGGTCAATGTCAAGGTCACCTGTTTCCAAAATTTACCTTTAATGTTGTTACGATTTTAGAGAACGATAAATTCTATTATTTTTGCGAAACATTTCCTGTACAGAGGCCATACTTTAAAACCTATCGGTCTTGCACATAAAAGGTCAAGGTCACCTTTATGGTTATTGTCATGTGTTATCCCGATGTACGGCCTTGAACTCACGGGTACGGTTGAGGTCACTGTGAAGGTCGTTGGTGAAGTGGAGGTGTCTATTTGATTACTTCACCATGTTCTGGGTAGTAAAGACGTTTTCCTTAAATAGTTATATAATTATATAAAAAGTCACGTTAAAAGAATGTACATAAGGGTTACTTCACCTTTGGATTAACGTTAACAGAAATGAAGCTGTAGATAGCATATTCCAGCACCAGACCTAGAATAGAACCCTGTTCACGTATTACCGGATCCTGATGATCCCGTTAGGAGGTGTGGTCAAGCTTGCTTTACGGGGAGGAACGGGGGGCTCATCTGCCTAAGGCGCCGCGATTCGCTGTGCAGAGTTGCATCCCTTGGGCACGCCAGAAACCTGTGATTGTGGATTTTAATCCCGGTTCGCTACGATTGTTTCTCGGTTTGACAACACCATACCCGTGCTCGTGGGTTTCACCGAAGTGGTAAACGTCCTGCATCACTGCATCACTTCGGGCTTTCCTCCCACATTAAGACACGCTGTCCATTATCTGGAATAATGTTAAAAGCGACGTTAAATCAAACTCACCCACCCACCCACTCACTCACTCACTCACTCACTCACTGAAGGAGCGTGAACAGGCCGCCTTCATATTGAAATATTTGTGAAACACCATTCACCCATTCACCGTGACTATCACAGTCAACACGTACAGCACGAAACATGACGCCGCCACTCTGTCCCATAGCTTAGCCCGGGGGTGTCAGTGATGTACAGGGACGCAGACCTATGCCCTAGTTTGTCTGGGGGTGTCAGTGATGTACAGGGACGCAGACCTGTACCGGTACCTAGTTTGCCCGGGCGTGTCAGTGATGTTCTTGGACGTAGACCTGTACCCTAGATTGTCCGGGGGTGTTAGTGATGTATAGGGACGTAGACGTGTACCCTACTTTGCCCGGGGGTGTCAGTGATGTACAGGGACGCAGCCCTGTACCCTAGTTTGTCCGGGGGTGTTAGTGATGTACAGGGACGCAGACCTGTAACCTAGTTTGCCCGGGCGTGTCAGTGATGTTCTTGGACGTAGACCTGTACCCTAGATTGTCCGGGGGTGTTAGTGATGTATAGGGACGTAGACGTGTACCCTACTTTGCCCGGGGGTGTCAGTGCTGTACAGGGACGCAGCCCTGTACCCTAGTTTGTCCGGGGGTGTTAGTGATGTACTGGGACGCAGCACTGTACCCTAGTTTGTCCGGGGGTGTTAGTGATGTACAGGGACGCAGAAATGTGCCCTAGTTTGTCCGGGGGTGTCAGTGATGTAAACGGACGTAGACCTGCACCCTAGTTTGTCCGGGGGTGTCAGTGATGTAAACGGACGCAGACCTGCACCCTAGTTTGCCCGGGTGTGTCAGTGATGTACAGGGACGAACACCTGTACCCTAGTTTGCCCGGGCGTATCAGTGATGTACAGGGACGCAGACCTGTACCCTAGCTAGTTTGCCCGGGCGTGTCAGTGATGCAAAGGGACGCAGACCTGTACCCTAGTTTTCCCGGGCGTGTCAGTGATGTACAGGGACGTAGACATGTACCCTTGTTTGCCCGGGGCGGTCAGTGATGTACAGGGACGTAGACCTGTGCCCAAGTTTGCCCGGGGGTGGCAGTGATGTACAGCGACGTAGACCTGTACCCTAGTTTGTCCGGGGGTGTCAGTGATGTACAGGGACGCAGACCTGTGCCCTAGTTTGCCCGGGGGTGGCAGTGATGTACAGGGACGTAGACCTGTGCCCTAGTTTGCCCGGGGGTGTCAGTGATGTACAGGGACGTAGACCTGTGCCCTAGTTTGCCCGGGGGTGGCAGTGATGTATAGGGACGTAGACCTTGGCCCTAGTTTGTCCGGGGGTGGCAGCGAGGTACAGGGACGCACACATGTACCCTAGTTTGCCCGGGCGTGTCAGTGATGTACAGGGACGCAGACCTGTGCCCTAGTTTCTCAGGGGGTGTTAGTGATGTACAGGGACGTAGACGTGTACCCTACTTTGCCCGGGGGTGTCAGTGATGTACAGGGACGCAGACCTGTGGTCTTGTTTGTCCGGGGGTGTCAGTGATGTAAACGGACGCAGACCTGTACCCTAGTTTGCCCGGGCGTGTCAGTGATGTACAGGGACGCAGACCTGTACCCTAGCTAGTTTGCCCGGGCGTGTCGGTGATGTACAGGGACGCACACATGTACCCTAGTTTTCCCGGGCGTGTCAGTGATGTACAGGGACGCACACCTGTACCCTAGTTTGCCCGGGGGTGGCAGTGATGTACAGGGACGTAGACCTGTACCCTAGTTTGTCCAGGGGTCTCAGCGATGTATAGGGACGTAGACCTGTACCCTAGTTTGTCCGGGGGTGTCAGTGATGTACAGGGACGCAGCCCTGTACCCCAATTTGCCCGGGGGTGTCGGTGAGGTACAGGGACGCACACCTGTACCCTAGTTTGCCCTGGGGTGGCAGTGATGTACTGGGGCGTAGACCTGTACCCTAGTTTGATCTGGGATATCGGTTAGGTACAGGGACGCAGACCTGTACCCTAATTTGCACGGGGTGTCGATGAGGTACAGGGACGCACACCCTTCCCCTAGTTTGCCCGGGGGTGTCAGCGAGGTACAGGGACACACACATGTACCCTAGTTTGCCCGGGCGTGTCAGTGATGTACAGGGACGCAGACCTGTGCCCTAGTTTCTCCGGGGGGGTCAGTGATGTAAAGGGACGCAGACCTGTACCCTAGTTTGCCCGGGGGTGTCAGTGATGTACTTGGACGTAGTACTGTACCCTAGTTTGTCCGGGGGTGTTAGTGATGTACAGGGACGTAGACGTGTACCCTACTTTGCCCGGGGGTGTCAGTGCTGTACAGGGACGCAGCCCTGTACCCTAGTTTGCCCGGGGATGTCAGCGAGGTACAGGGACGCACACCTGTGCTCTAGTATGTATGTTGTAGACATCCTCTCTCGTTGTCTGCTCCAGAGGCGACTAACGGGATCGGAGGCCAGGCTCTCTGATTTGGTTGATGCATGTCATCGTATTCCAATTGCGTTGATCGATGCGTATGATGTCAATCACTGGATTGTCTGATCCAGACTCGATTATTTACAGTCGACGATCATAAAGGTGGAATATTGCTGAGTGCAAACAAACAAATACAAATGCTGGATCCGCCCTTGGTGATGTCGCGAGTCACTTCCTGAATCAACATGTCACGTCACTTTCCCTTCTCGCAGGTGAGCGGCGAATATTCTGTGGCGACCCAGGGGCACGAGCTTATGAAGAGATCGACGTCATCCGCAGCGGCAGGAACTACGGCTGGAACATCAGGGAGGGGAACGAGTGCTTCGACAGCTCCAGGTGCAGCAATGGAACAATAGGTAGGTAGCCTTCGTCTCTCTCACCGTCAACACTTCACGAGACTGCCTCCTTGGTCTGACTAGAGTCTGCCCGGAGAGTGGAAGGTCGGTGGTTCGATTCCCTCTGCGTCATACCAAAAGACGTTAAAAATGGTACTTGGTGTTGCCCTGCCTGGCATTAGGGGTAAAACACAATTACTGGTCTACTCGGTGTATACGCGCCTTCCCGAGGCAAGAGCGTCTACCAGCCTTTTTATCAATGTCTTGTTTCCACTCTTGCCACATCAAGCCCAATATCCTGTGGTAAATATGATTGGACTATCGTACAAATCGACAGTCCAATCAGAGAACGTTTAACAAAAGCAACTTCCACGACTGGTACACCTTCCCATGTAGTGATTTGCCGCTGCCTGTCTTTGTTGACACGTCTTTTTCATATGTTAAACCCCCCAGCGATTGCCTATGGGTTTTTTGTGTGTCAGGGACGAAATCATGAATGTTTTCGTTATCTGATCGACTAGCCATCTTTGTGATGCTCTACGAGATAAGAACAGCGATCTGATTGGATATCGAGTTTTCATTACAAGGGGCACAGCTCGTGATCTTCGCGAGGTGGCGCCAGAGCTAAGAAAAGTGGCGTTGATGTGGCAAGGGTAGAACCTAGGCTTTGCTGTTGGCTAGTGGACACGCTTGCCTCGGGAAGATGGTGTATACGGTGTTGGAATGGGTATCCATGTTAAGCTGCGGTATGGTATATCAGTATGTCCGTAAAGGCCGACCGTATGGCACAAACTGTCTCGGGGCTAAGAGCAGATCAACATTCAATTGCAATTAGTAAAATATCTCGAATACTGAACAGTAGTTCATGATACTAATTGTGCGGACCATGCACACAAGTGAAAGGGATACATACTGTGAATAACGAGGGTACAGATACAAGAATAAGTCTCCATTTGGAAAACAATGCCAAAAATTTGAATTTCCTACCTGTCAGTCAGATATCCACAATTATCATTACAATATTTAGTCTTTGGAGAATATTTTGTATGTTTTGCTTGCCACTTTTTAAGGTAAAGACTCGATCATGTTTTATTCAGGGTGAGGTGTGGTGGAGTGGGTGGTCTGTGTGCTTCGGGTAAAGACTCGATCACATTTTGTTCGGGGTGAGTTGGGGTGGAGCGGGTTGTTTGTGTGTTAAGGGTAAAGACTCGATCATATTTTGTTCGGGGTGAGGTCGGGTGGAGTGGGTGGTCTGTGTGCTTCGGGTAAAGACTCGATCATATTTTGTTCAGGGTGAGGTGGGGTGGAGTGGGTGGTCTGTGTGCTTCGGGTAAAGACTCGATCATATTTTGTTAGGGGTGAGTTGGGATGGAGTGGGTGGTCTGTGTGCTTCGGGTAAAGACTCTATCATATTTTGTTAGGGGTGAGGTGGGGTGGAGTGGGTGGTCTGTGTGCTTCGGGTAAAGACTTGATCATATTTTGTTAGGGGTGAGGTGGGGTGGAGTGGGTGGTCTGTGTGCTTCGGGTAAAGACTCTATCATATTTTGTTAGGGGTGAGGTGGGGTGGAGTGGGTGGTCTGTGTGCTTCGGGTAAAGACTTGATCATATTTTTTTCGGGTAGATTTGGGGTGGAGTGGAGTGGGTGGTTTGTGTGCTTCGGGTAAAGACTCGATCATATCTTGTTCGGGGTGAGGTGGGGTGGAGTGGGTGGTTTGTGTGTTTAGGGTAAAGACTCGATCATATTTTGTTTCGGGTGGGGTGGGGTGGGGTTGAGTGGGTGATTTGTGTGCTTCCGGTAAAGATGGGGGCCATTCCAATTCTGTTTGGAAAAAGACAACATTCTGTAAACTTGTGATTACAGAGAACGAAGCACTGCCGATCTACGTGTACAATCACACCAACCTCTTTCATGCCATCGTCGGGGGATATGTGTACAGAGGCAAGAAGCTTCCTGATCTGTACGGGCGCTATCTGTACGGAGACGCCATGACAGGGTGAGTACATGCAGGTGTGTGGCCAGAAAGCTCATCTTACATGGAGGCACCACGGGAAACTTGAATCAGTTCACTCGGACTATGTGAAGGAGGTCATCCGTATCACTTGTAGAAGGTCCCCCCTACCACTTGAAGGAGATCACCCGTACCACTTGAAGGATGTCACCCGTACCACTTGAAGGAAGTCATACGTACCACTTGAAGGAAGTCATACGTACCACTTGAAGGAAGTCATCCGTATCACTTGAAGGATGTCACCCGTACCACTTGAAGGAAGTCATACGTACCACTTGAAGGAAGTCATACGTACCACTTGAAGGAGGTCACCCATACCACTTGAAGGAAGTCATCCGTATCACTTGAAGGAGGTCACCCGTACCACTTGAAGGAGGTCATCCATACCACTTGGAGGAGGTCACCCATATAACTTGAAGGAGGTCACGCGTATCACTTGAAGGAGGTCACCCGTATCACTTGAAGGAGGTCACCCGCATCACTTGAAGGAGGTCACCCGTACCACTTGAAGGAGGTCACCCATACCACTTGAAGGAGGTCACCCATACCACTTGAAGGAGGTCACCCGTAGCCACTTAAAGGAGGTCACTCGTATCACTTGAAGGACGTCACCCGTATCACTTGAAGGAGGTCAGGCGTATCACTTGAAGGAGGTCACCCGTACCATTTGAGGGAGGTCACCCATACCACTTGAAGGACGTCACCCATACCACTTGAAGGAGTTCACCCGTATCACTTGTAGGAGGTCACCCGTAACACTCGGAGGAGGTCACCCATACCACTTGAAGGAGGTCACCCGTACCACTTGAAGGAGGTCACCCGTACCACTTGAAAGAGGTCACCCGTACCACTTGAAGGAGGTCACCCGTACCACTTGTAGGAGGTCACCCGTACCACTTGAAGGAGGTCACCCGTACCACTTGTAGGAGGTCACCCGTACCACTTGAAGGTGGCTGTGATATTTGCATTGTGATCACCCAGCAGCCTGTACTTCCTTGTGATCCATGATTCCAACCATTTAGGAAGAGATATATACCCTTATGTGTGTATGTGTCTGCGTCCCTGTCTGAATCTATGTTCGCGTATTTTTGCATCTGTGTCTGAATCTATATCTGTATCTGCGACCTTTCCTGCATCTCTGTCTGTTTTCAGCGTCATGTCGGCATTGACCGAGGGCAGCGACGGCTGGACATCGTCCCCGCTTCCGGTGTGTGACCGAAAAAATTGTCCGTGCGGTGCCAGGGAGCGACCTAGAAACTTCATACTGACCTTTGGTCAAGATGAACAAGGTGAGATCCCGAGGGTTAAGTCTTTATTCATCACTAAATGTCGAGTATACTGAAATAAATATGTTTGTCTGTTTTCTTCAGATTTACATTTTGTTTCTTCAGGGGAGATGTACCTTTTGACGACGTCTTCAGTAACGGCGTTCAAAGACGACGGCGTTGCTTTGAAAATAGTGTCATCACTTGGGTGGGTACCTTCTTATATCTCGCCAGGACAACATTCTGTGCGGCTTAGTCTGTGTGGTGCGGTAATGTTTTAATCTACCCGTGTCACCCTCGACTTATATATATATATATATATATATATATATATATATATATATATATATATATATATATATATATGAGTATCTGATCTCCATAATGACGTATAGTACTTGGATGATGACGTATCTGACGTCGTTCAGCAAGGACAGGCGATATCAGATATCTCATGTATTAAATACAGATGAGCGTAGTCGTAACACTCCGACCACTTCATGAACATAGGCCGTCGGATGACTGTCATTGATTGCTACAGGTAACAGTTGATCAAGCATTGCCTACCACGGCTGAAGGTCCGATAACTGTTTGAGGAACCACACCACGTTTGTTTCAGGATCCAGTGAACAGTCTGTCTGTCTCTTGTGTAAACCCTGAGGTCAAAGTATTGTTTCAAGTATTTGCAGAACAATATAACAAGCCTCTCCCCCTCCCCGTCCCCACCCCTCCGCACCCAACCCTCCCCCGCCCCCTCTACATCCATCGCTCCACCAACCCCCCACCTCCCACCCCACCCACCCCATCCCCCATCCCCCATCCCCACCCCCACCCACCCTCAACTTTCTCCATCCCTTCACCTCCATCCCCGGAGCATCAATGGCCTGTCCCTATAGGTAGTATTATATCACATAGTTACCAGCAGTAGATATTTTCTGATGTTTTGTTTCAGGGAGAAGACGGTTACTTGTGGGTGTGGTGGCAGGGGAGACTCTACAGTCGTGGTGGTCATGCTGATGATGTCGGTGCTGACGTGGTTCGGTTCTTGGAGTGTTGAAGACGTCGACTGAAGACTTTCTGTATTTGCTAGATCGTAATCCGAACTTATGTAATTCTTATAAACGAAGATGTTTGGTAACGGGAACTGTACGTCATATGCAGGCCTCCACACACCAGGATTCTGCATTCTTATATTGGAATATGTTTGGTCAGGAATGTGTCACAAAGTGCCAGGTTCGAGTGTTGTTCTCGGGTAATCATGAGGAACTGGTATATTCACTGAACGTAGGCACGGATGTTTACAAGTGGTTGATATTGGCATGTATCAGGTAGTGTGGCTGAAGACGCGGGCAGACTTTGAGATGCATGACTCTGTGGAGACTTTTCTGAATGGTTTAATACACTTCATGATACGTGGACGGAAAAGTGAGGTGAAGCACCTTGACAAAAAACTTTAAGTTTTTATTTATATAGTTCGAAGCCTTGTATGTGTTTGTTACGAGAGGTGAAAGAAATGACCCAAGGACAATAAAATTATGTATTCTTTAACATGACCCCCCTTCAATATTGGCACGGTTTTGCCAGTGATGTTGGCGCTGTGTTATCACATTTGCCGGTGCTATCACCTCAACGTGGATCAACCTTTTGGATATCTACTCCTGGTGTATTGCATTAGCGCCGTTTCGATGTCGATGCTCACACCGTTATCAAGCTGATGCTTAACACACATGCAGCGACGAGGCACAACACACTCTCGCATTTTTTAATATTATGAAGAATCATTCATTTATTATTTAATGAGGAACAGTTTCAAGTCAAAAGCACTATGCGTTATTATTTGACAACTCTATTTTACGATAACCATGCTTTGTTCTTCTTTAAGATTATAACTTCTTACATTTTTGTAATACATTTCTTGATGACACTTGATATCAGCAATTGCATACCCATGATATGTCAGGCATTGCATGTGTTGTGAGTAGTTCAGTATGCATCTAGTAGGCTATTGGATGTGTTGTGAGTAGGGCAGTAATGTATCTAGTAGGCTATTGGATGTGTTGTGAGTAGGTCAGTAATGTATCTAGTAGGCTATTGGATGTGTTGTGAGTAGGTCAGTAATGTATCTAGTTGGCTATTGGATGTGTTGTGAGCAGGGCAGTAATGTATCTAGTTGGCTATTGGATGTGTTGTGAGTAGGGCTGTAATGTGTCTAGTTGGCTATTGGATGTGTTGTCAGTTATTGGATGTCATGTGAGCAGGGCTGTAATGTATTTATATTGGATGTGTTGTTAGAAGGGCTGTATTGTGTCTAGTAGGCTATTGGATGTGCTATGAGTAGGTCAGTAATGTATCTATATTGGATGTGTTGTGAGAAGGGCTGTATTGTATCTAGTAGGCTATTGGGTGTGTTGTGAGCAGGGCTGTAATGTGCCTAGTAGGCTATTGGATGTGTCGTGAGTAGGTCAGTAATGTATCTAGTGGCTATTGGATGTGTTGTGAGTAGGGCAGTAATGTATCTAGTTGGCTATTGGATGTGTTATGAGTAGGTCAGTAATGTATCTAGTTGGCTATTGCATGTGTTGTGAGCAGGGCTGTAATGTATCTAGTTGGCTATTGGATGTGTTGTGAGCAGGGCTGTAATGTATCTAGTGGCTATCGGATGTGTTGTGAGTAGGGCAGTAATGTATCTAGTTGGCTATTGGATGTGTTATGAGTAGGTCAGTAATGTATCTAGTTGGCTATTGGATGTGTTGTGAGCAGGGCTGTAATGTATCTAGTTGGCTATTGGATGTGTTGTGAGTAGGGCTGTAATGTGCCTAGTAGGCTATAGGATGTGTTGTGAGTAGGGCAGTAATGTATCTAGTTGGCTATTGGATGTGTTGTGAGTAGGGCTGTAATGTGCCTAGTAGGCTATTGGATGTGTTGTGAGTAGGGCAGTAATGTATCTAGTTGGCTATTGGATGTGTTGTGAGCAGGGCAGTAATGTATCTAGTTGGCTATTGGATGTGTTGTGAGTAGGGCTGTAATGTGTCTAGTTGGCTATTGGATGTGTTGTCAGTAGGGCAGTAATGTATCTAGTTGGCTATTGGATGTGTTGTGAGTAGGGCAGTAATGTATCTAGTTGGCTATTGGATGTGTTATGAGTAGGGCAGTAATGTATCTAGTAGGCTATTGGATGTGTTGTGAGTAGGGCAGTAATGTATCTAGTAGGCTATTGGATGTGTTGTGAGTAGGGCAGTAATGTATCTAGTGGGCTATTGGATGTGTTATGAGTAGGGCAGTAATGCATGTAGTAGGCTATTGGATGTGTTGTGAGTAGGGCAGTAATGTATCTAGTTGGCTATTGGATGTGTTGTGAGTAGGGCAGTAATGTATCTAGTGGGCTATTGGATGTGTTATGAGTAGGGCAGTAATGCATCTAGTAGGCTATTGGATGTGTTGTGAGTAGGGCAGTAATGTATCTAGTGGCTATTGGATGTGTTGTGAGCAGGGCAGTAATGTATCTAGTTGGCTATTGGATGTGTTGTGACCAGGGCAGTAATGTATCTAGTGGGCTATTGGATGTGTTATGAGTAGGGCTGTAATGTGCCTAGTAGGCTATTGGATGTGTTATAAGTTGGTCAGTAATGTATCTAATTGGCTATTGGATGTGTTGTGAGAAGGGCAGTAATGTATCTAGTGGCTATTGGATGTGTTGTGAGTAGGGCAGTAATGTATCTAGTTGGCTATTGGATGTGTTGTGAGCATGACAGTAATGCATCTAGCGGCTATTGGAAGTGTTGTGAGCAGGGCAGTAATGCATCTAGTTGTCTATTGGATATGTTATGAGCAGGGAAGTAATGTATCTAGTGGCTATTGGATGTGTTGTGAGGAGGGCAGTAATGTATCTAGTTGGCTATTGGATGTGTTGTGAGCAGGGCAGTAATGCATCTATATTGGATGTGTTGTGAGCAGGGCAGTAATGTATCAAGTGGCTATTGGATGTGTTGTGAGCAGGGCAGTAATGTATCTAGTGGCTATTTGATGTGTTGTGAGCATGGCAGTAATGCATCTAGCGGCTATTGGATGTGTTGTGAGCATGGCAGTAATGCATCTAGTTGTCTATTGGATATGTTATGAGCAGGGCAATAATGTATCTAGCGGCTATTGAATGTGTTATGAGCAGGACAGTAATGCATCTAGTGGCTATTGCAAGTGTTGTGAGCAGGTCAGTAATGCATCTAGTTGTCTATTGGATATGTTATGAGCAGGGCAGTAATGTATCTAGTGGCTATTGGATGTGTTGTGAGCAGGGCATTAATGTATCTAGTTGGCTGTTGGATGTGTTGTGAGGAGGACAGTAATGTATCTAGCTGCTATTGGATGTGTTGTGAGCAGGGCAGTAATGTATCTAGCGGCTATTGGGTGTGTTGTGAGCAGGGCAGTAATGTATCTATATGGGATGTGTTGTGAGCAGGACAGTAATGTATCTAGCGGCTATTGGATGTGTTGTGAGCAGGGCAGTTATGTATCAAGCGGCTATTGGATGTGTTGTGAGCAGGGCGGTAATGAATCTAGTGGCTATTGGGTGTGTTGTGAGTAGGGCAGTAATGTATCTATATGGGATGTGTTGTGAGCAGGACAGTAATGTATCTAGCGGCTATTGGATGTGTTGTGAGCAGGGCAGTAATGTATCCATAGGCTATTGGATGTGTTAAGAGCAGGACAGTAATGTAACTAGCGGCTATTGGATGTGTTGTGAGCAGGGCAGTAATTCATCTATATTGGATGTGTTGTGAGCAGGGAAGTAATGCATCTATATTGGATGTGTTGTGAGCAGGGCAGTAACGTATCTAGCGGCTATTGGATGTGTTGTGAGCAGGACAGTAATGTATCTAGAGGCTACTGGATGTGTTGTGAGCAGGACATTAATGTATCTAGCGGCTATTGGATGTGTTGTGAGAAGGGCAGTAATGCATCTATATTAGATGTGTCGTGAGTAGGGCAGTAATGCATCGAGATTGGATGTGTTGTGAGCAGGGCAGTAACGTATCTAGCGGCTATTGGATGTGTTGTGAGCAGGACATTAACGTATCTAGCGGCTATTGGATGTGTTGTGAGCAGGACAGTAATGTATCTAGAGGCTACTGGATGTGTTGTGAGCAGGACATTAATGTATCTAGTGGCTATTGGATGTGTTGTGAGTAGGGCAGTAATGTATCTAGTTGGCTATTGGATGTGTTGTGAGCAGGGCTGTAATGTATCTAGTTGGCTATTGGATGTGTTGTGAGCAGGGCAGTAATGTATCTAGTTGGCTATTGGATGTGTTGTGACCAGGGCAGTAATGTATCTAGTTGGCTATTGGATGTGTTGTGAGCAGGGCAGTAATGTATCTAGTTGGCTATTGGATGTGTTGTGACCAGGGCAGTAATGTATCTAGTGGGCTATTGGATGTGTTGTGAGCAGGGCAGTAATGTATCTAGTTGGCTATTGGATGTGTTGTGAGAAGGGCAGTAATGCGTCTAGTAGGCTATTGGATGTGTTGTGAGCATCACAATAATGTGTCTAGTAGGCTATTGGATGTGATGTGAGCAGGGCAGTAATATATCTAGCGGCTTTTGGATGTGTTGTGAGTAGGTCAGTAATGTATCTAGCGGCCATTGATATGTCTGTGTGACCACAAAGAACAATACTTAACACCATATCATTGTTCGTACTCGTACGTGTATACATAGTGTATGGCCATCAAACGGGGATCATCAGAGAAGCTCTGCGGGAACATGGAGATACATTGACGTCCCCCAGTCAGCAACATTTCAGTTATATCAGCCTGTATACAAACAGTCGAATATGGGACATGCAGACCACAGGCTGACAGCAATAACACGGGTCCACGTGTGTCTTGGGCTCTATTAACAGCAAACCTTGCACTCGACTTTCGATGACGACAGCAATAGTGTATGGTCAATGTCACACGTTGTAACACTCAGTCACCATTATAACCAAGCATGACTGACTCCCTCCCTCACCACAAACTAGAGTTTTGTTTGTTGTTTAACGACCAACTCAGCAATATTCCAGCTGTATGACGGCAGTCTGTAAATAATAGGGTCTGGAACAGACAATCCAGGGATGGACATCATGAGCATCGATCCACACAATTGGGATACGATGACATGCATCAACCAAGTCAGAGAGCCTGACCACCCGATCCCGTTAGTCGCCTCCCACGACAAGCATAGTTGCCTTTTGTTTTGTCAAAACTGTCACGATTGAATGTCATTAAGAATTGAAGCATCGGGTTCACAGGATCAATATCAGGTAGTCCCTTAACTACTGTATAACATAGTTCTGCAATTAGAGTGCCTTTCTTTTGTTGTCAAACGAAGTCGTGAATGGTACTAGAGCACAGTTCAAATACGTTTCGTTGAAAGATGATAACATACATATATATAATCAAGATCCTTTCTTTTTTATATCCTGGAAACATATATGAAATGTGTTGATTCAAAGAACATTTATGCGTGAAGCCCATTTCTGGTGTCCCCCGCCGTGATACTGCTGGAATATTGCTAAAAGCGGCGTAAAATCAAACTCACTCACTCACTCAAAGAACATTTGGCACCAACTACTTCGTGGTCAAAGGGAGATAATTCATGTGTCTTTACTAGTTAGATGGAATTTCAATTACGAAGCGCGCTCATGGATGAGAAGATATGCGACTAAACACACAACAATGGAAGAAACATTGTACAAAGTTAAAAGTGAAACTTGACTTCATCAAGGGCTCATCAACCCCGTGAAGATCCCTGGTTAGAATTGGTCTTCAGCTTGCCTGTCATGAGAGGCGAGTAACGGAATCGGGTGGTCAGGCTCGCTGACTCCAGACTCGAGTATTTACAGACCACCGTCACATAGCTGCGATGTTTCTGAGTGCGGCGTGAAACAACAAACGAACTCACCAATGGGATATTAAAATGCATATGTTACTGAAAAGTTTATTCAATATACATGAAATATGACTTTCATATTAATGATAGTGGTTATCCTATCAGTCTACAAATTGCTGAAGTGTGTAGGCATTAGTAAATGTAAGAACAGATAAGATAAGATAAGGCTATTGGATGTGATGTGAGCAGGGCAGTAATATATCTAGCGGCTTTTGGATGTGTTGTGAGCAGGGCAGTAATGTATCTAGCGGCCATTGATATGTCTGTGTGACCACAAACAACAATACTTAACACCATATCATTGTTCGTACTTGTACGTGTATAAATAGTGTATGGCCATCAAACGGGGATCATCAGAGAAGCTCTGCGGGAACATGGAGATACATTGACGTCCCCCAGTCAGCAACATTTCAGTTATATCAGCCTGTATACAAACAGTCGAATATGGGACATGCAGACCACAGGCTGACAGCAATAACACGGGTCCACGTGTGTCTTGGGCTCTATTAACAGCAAACCTTGCACTCGACTTTCGATGACGACAGCAATAGTGTATGGTCAATGTCACACGTTGTAACACTCAGTCACCATTATAACCAAGCATGACTGACTCCCTCACCACAAACTAGAGTTTTGTTTGTTGTTTAACGACCAACTCAGCAATATTCCAGCTGTATGACGGCAGTCTGTAAATAATAGGGTCTGGAACAGACAATCCAGGGATGGACATCATGAGCATCGATCCACACAATTGGGATACGATGACATGCATCAACCAAGTCAGAGAGCCTGACCACCCGATCCCGTTAGTCGCCTCCCACGACAAGCATAGTTGCCTTTTGTTTTGTCAAAACTGTCACGATTGAATGTCATTAAGAATTGAAGCATCGGGTTCACAGGATCAATATCAGGTAGTCCCTTAACTACTGTATAACATAGTTCTGCAATTAGAGTGCCTTTCTTTTGTTGTCAAACGAAGTCGTGAATGGTACTAGAGCACAGTTCAAATACGTTTCGTTGAAAGATGATAACATACATATATATAATCAAGATCCTTTCTTTTTTATATCCTGGAAACATATATGAAATGTGTTGATTCAAAGAACATTTATGCGTGAAGCCCATTTCTGGTGTCCCCCGCCGTGATACTGCTGGAATATTGCTAAAAGCGGCGTAAAATCAAACTCACTCACTCACTCAAAGAACATTTGGCACCAACTACTTCGTGGTCAAAGGGAGATAATTCATGTGTCTTTACTAGTTAGATGGAATTTCAATTACGAAGCGCGCTCATGGATGAGAAGATATGCGACTAAACACACAACAATGGAAGAAACATTGTACAAAGTTAAAAGTGAAACTTGACTTCATCAAGGGCTCATCAACCCCGTGAAGATCCCTGGTTAGAATTGGTCTTCAGCTTGCCTGTCATGAGAGGCGAGTAACGGAATCGGGTGGTCAGGCTCGCTGACTCCAGACTCGAGTATTTACAGACCACCGTCACATAGCTGCGATGTTTCTGAGTGCGGCGTGAAACAACAAACGAACTCACCAATGGGATATTAAAATGCATATGTTACTGAAAAGTTTATTCAATATACATGAAATATGACTTTCATATTAATGATAGTGGTTATCCTATCAGTCTACAAATTGCTGAAGTGTGTAGGCATTAGTAAATGTAAGAACAGATAAGATAAGATATATTATATGATAGTGTCACATGTTGTACATAATATAAATATAACATGTTATTTAAACAATAAAACTGTACAAAATCCAGTCTGGTAAAGCTTAGGAGATATTTCTTGAAACATGATTAAATACATACATGTTCTAAAGTCATTAAATACATACAAAATGTTTATAGAGTACTTAGGTGGATGTCTCACGCACCAGTTAAAGTATTATCAGCGAGAGTTACTGATAGTAACGCTAGTAAACGGTCTTGCTGGATAATGAAAGTGAACGTGTAGCTCTTTGAGTAAGTACAATATTCAGGGTTAAATTCCGTTGCCTCACAGAACATATGGGGTTCCCTGTGGCGCCGAGATTTGATTGCGTAATTGCGTCCCTTAGACGTGATAGGCACCTACAGGTGTGGGTTTGAATCCCAGACTGGCCCTGATTAATTTTCTCGGTTTGTCAGCACCGTTTCCGTGCTCGTTTGTTTCTCCAAAGTTGTAAACGTCTACTACTTGCATTATTCTTGTCTTGTCCCAACATTTAACCGAAAATAGCCACTACAACTAATCCAATAATTCAATATGTGCTTGTCATGTGTATGCGCTCGTCCTGCCGATGTCCCAGGTTCGGTTGATCAATGTGCCCCCGTTGTGGTGAGGGTATTGCTCGAATACGGCTAAAAGCGGCATATTATCATATTCACTCATTCACTGTAATCTATGTTCAAATGTGGTTGGCGTCTGGGGTATTTTTCACAAAACAAACTGTTCATTTGGGGCATATTTCTGAATATTCATCATAAAAAATTCTCCGCGACGTGATCCGAGTATGTTTTGCTTCCTGGGGTCTCACTGGGGAATACTGCAGTTGAATTCCTTCACAGCATCTCCATTGTCTTCCACTACATACAGTTTACAGTCACAGAACATAAATCAGTGCACGATGTGATCGGAGTATGTTTTGCTTCCTAGCGTCTCACTGGGGAATACTGCAGTTGAATACCTTCACAGCATCTCCATTGTCTTCCACTACATACAGTTTACAGTCACAGAACATAAATCAGTGCACGATGTGATCGGAGTATGTTTTGCTTCCTGGGGTCTCACTGGGGAATACTGCAGTTGAATACCTTCACAGCATCTCCATTGTCTTCCACTACATACAGTTTACAGTCACAGAACATAAATCAGTGCACGATGTGATCGGAGTATGTTTTGCTTCCTGGCGTCTCACTGGGGAATACTACAGTTGAATACCTTCACAGCATCTCCATTGTCTTCCACTACATACAGTTTACAGTCACAGAACATAAATCAGTGCACGATGTGATCGGAGTATGTTTTGCTTCCTGGCGTCTCACTGGGGAATACTGCAGTTGAATACCTTCACAGTATCTCCATTGTCTTCCACCCCATACAGTTTACAATCACAGAACATCAAGCCACATGGATTCTGTAGTCCATCCTGTGACGTCAGCAGGTCTGTGACAAACTCCCCTGCTGGTGTCAGTAGTACCACCTTGTGTGCCCAGGAGTCCGCCACCAGGATGTGTCCTGTGCTGGTAGTTGTGATACCTTGTGGTCTTCTCAGTCTCCTCTCTCCTGTAGGGGTGTAGGTGAACACAACATCTCCCTCTGGTGTGATACAGTAGACGGAGTCTGCGTCAATATCTGACACCAGGATGTTGCCCCTGTCTGTAGCACAGAGGAAGCAGGGCTTACATATCAGGTTCTCCCCAGAGTTGAATCTACTGACTGACCTCATCACTCTCCCCGATATATCCAGGATATCAACACAGGGAGGATCCAAACAACCCGCTGCTAATGTTGAAGGACTCAAGGCTGTCAGACCCATGTACGTCTTCTTTGTTGTGACACGTGACTGTAGTACAAGGTCAGGGGTCACCCGTACTATTACAATCTCATTGTGTGACCGGCATGATACAGCCACCTGGTTGTCCCTCAGCCTCGTCACAGAGCATGGTTCACTTGGAAGATCCAGTTTACTGTGTCGTGATTTGTTATTCTTTGTGTAGAAGGATTTCAGACATGTATTGTTGTAGTCAGTGACCACCAGTGTCTCTTCACCGTCAACAACCAGGACTATGACGTCAGATGGACACGGCTGCTTCCTGTCGCCATAGACCTTGATGCCGACTGTCTTGTTTAACATTGGCTGGCACATGACGTCAAATGTGCCACTCTGTGTTTTACCAAGTCGCTTATCCATGACGTCACAAACGTTCTGTTGAATTCTACCAAGTTGTACATCCTTGTATAATTTCCTCTCATCTAATTCACTTACAAATATAAGTTTTGAATCAGGGACACTGTCTGTTAAAGTGACATCCCTGTCTGTTGCCTTCTTGATTGCCCCAGACTGACACATCTGGTAAACGTCAAACATGTCAGTCTCACTCCCAGACTTCAACACCTGGGTGATGTACTCTATGTGTTGTTGATACATCTGCATGTCTATTTCCCCTGACTTTATCCGCCCCCTCAGTTGTCCAGACTGCTTCTCTGTCATTTCATTCAGCTCCTCCAGCAGCTCTTTCTCCTTCTGTTTAATCACGTCCATGGCTTTCTGTGAGGCCTGTCGTATCTGTGACTTTATTTTGTCTTTGTTGTGGCTGATCGCATCAATCTGTGATCTGTGTTGTTGAAGTGATCTGTCCGTGTCGTCAAAGCTCTTTGTAATCAATCCCTTATTGCGTGTAAGAACACTTCTCATCTCAGACATTATAGATTGAATAGTGACCACAGAGTCGCATTTCCTGTGGTATGTGACACAGCACTTGTGGCATATTGCTTTATTACATTCTCTGCAGCAGAAATCCATGACTTTGTTGTGTTCCGTGCACATCTGTCGTCTAGTGACCTTCACTGCTCTACCAAGGTCAGCAATTACGTGGTTTGACGTACCAGGAAGAGATGCATGCATCTTCACACATCTCTCACAGAGCGGCACATCACAGTCTTGACAGTAGGAGTTGGCCGGATGACTTTCTCCAAGGTCCTGGCAGGGATGGCAGCGGTTTTCTGTATCTGAACAAGTCATGGATAAACCTGTCACATCAAACGTGCAATGTTTAACACAATAATGAGATAATGTTTGTAGGAAGATGTCAACGTACACAGTGAGTGAATCAGTGTAAAAATGTTAATTCTGCCCATTGTGCGGTTCAACGTATACAGGGTCCGGAAAGTACCTTGGGATAACCTACATGTATAGATTTCAAAACTGAAATGACAAAGATTTATTCTAGATAATCCTGATAAATATAGGTGATCCTTCAGTTTCGTCTTGAATACATTCATCTACAATAAACAGTTTTCCATCACCATTTTGATGACGCATGAACGTGCATAGACTGAACCTGGTTTGGAATTACCTCGGTCATTCAGGATAGAGAACCTGCTGGATGATAGCGTCACAGTCCATCTCATATAAGATATTCTACTTGGGGTTCTTGGTTTCAGTGGAAACTGAATCGGCGACAGTGTAATTCAAAATAGACGTTTAACATCGCTTTGAAAATTATTGCACTGATGTAGCGACGTGCGTGCGGGCCAGTTTTATAGTACCACCTCACTGAGATAGTGGAGTTTAACATGGATACCCCACGCACGCACCATTTACTGACTTTAAAACTACCAGTCCCTCTTTTATCCTTTTAATGTCGAGCGCCTGGCAGAGTGACAACTAATGCCGTCTTTTGGTGAGATGCGGCCAGGGATCTTACGCCCCTGGGAAGAATATTGTCATCTTTCGGTTTCTTCTAGATCACATTTACTTACCATGATCAGTATTTCCCCCACAGGCTAGAGTGTCCAGAAGTCCCTGTATGAGGAAACTGGGCTTGATCTGTTTCACCCACTCCTCCACTGGTCTGTCAGGCTGGGGAGCTTGGGTCATCTGACGACAGTAGGGACACGGGATGGACTTGGCTCTGATGGCCTCTTGTCTGGTCTTCAGGAATTTCCCCAGGCAGCCCTTACAGAAGGTGTGTCCACAGGTCAGAGTACAGGGGTCTTGGTATCCCTCCGTACATATGGAACAGGTCAAGAAGTTCTCATTCAGACTCTCAAGCTTTCTGGCAGCTGCCATCTGAAACAAAGGAATAACTGTTTAATATCATTCATGTATTTTAAGGACTGGTGATTGAATGTTAATACATTTTTATTGTGTGATGTGGAGGTTTGGAAATATTGAATATCTGATAGTTATGACGATATAAGTTATCATTGACAGTAGTGACCAATCATAATGCATGTAAAATGCGTCTGAATATTTAACACTGAACAAGTGACTTGAACATGTTGAAAGCAAGGCGGGTTCCTCAGTACTGTCCGACCTACGTAAATGAGTTAGTGCGTTGTGCTTGACGCTCCTTTGTACAGTCTTTCAGTTAACAGTTTGTTTGGGGTTCTAGATATGTGTGATGGAGTGGGTATGTTTTTACGCCGCTTTTAGCAATATTCCAGCAATATCATGGAGGGGGACACCAGAAATGAGCTTCACACATTGTCCCCATGTCGGGAATATAATCCGGGTCTTAGGCGTGACGAGCAAACACTTTAACCACTAGGCTACCCGACCGCCAGCAGCAGTTGATGAGTAAAGAAGAAAACATACAACTTTATTTATAACAACTTCTGCATTTAGCGACATTTGATGTAGATTCTTACACCGTTATCAAGATGGAGTGTACAGTATTTCAGTTACATCTGGGTGTGTCAGCTTAATGTGGGAGGAAAGCCGGAAGTGACGCATATCCAGGACGTTCACCACTTTGGTGAAACCCACGAGAGCTCTCATCACTGTCATTGCTAATTTCAACAACAACTATAGATCCACTGATTTCGCTGATTTTATTTCTAACCTTTCAATATCAGTTTCTAAAACGTATCAGCTCTACCCTTTTCATTTCACTTTTTAATTAGTGATTTTGTATTCTTTCATCAGACAAAAACAAATATCATCATCATCGAATTGAGCTAATTAACAGATTAATAGTCGATTGCAAAATTGGTTGAAATTGAAGAGAAAATTTTGATGGACTGTATTAATATATTAATCGTTCACTTATGTTGCACATAACTCCACACGCAATATATGATTGAAGCGCACAAGAAAGGTTTCAGTGTTGTGAGTGAGTAAGTGAATGTTGTTTTACGCAATTGTTGAATATCCCAGAAATATGAGGGCGGGGAAACCAGAAATGGGCTACACACATTGTACCCATATTGGGAATCGAAACCAGGTCTTCGGCATGACGAGCGAACGCTTTAACCACTAGGCTACCCGACCGCCCCAGGTTTCAGTGTAGTCAATATATGCGAGCTTGTATAGGTGAGTCTGTAAACGGCGCCTCAAGATCTGGAAACTTTGGAAAACCTTTTGTCCAAGGGGGAGACTGTTCCACTCACTTGCTGTGGAAAGATAACAGCACCGATGCTGGTTTGGGTCTGATAGATACTGTCAGTTTTAAGTGACTGGTTCAATATTAGGCATAAATGTGAGGCAGACATTTTAAAAGCACCCCACACTACATCCCATGTTGCTTCAGTGTAAATGTCTATCAAATACAGAAAACGTTTGACAGGAACTATTTTGAAAAATTGAAGTGCAATATATGATACTATAAATATACATCAGAAAATATTTTCCTCTGGCTGTAGAAACACTGTTCACTGGGTTTGTATGATTGTATCACCTTACAGAATTCACTCAAACAGTTCTCCAGCATGTTGGTCTCATGACATCAGTCTAGCGGCATATTACGTCAAATATTATTTAAACAGCATGAATTGTTGACAGAATCAATAGTAAAATCTACTAATTTCAACATCAGCACAGACTTAAACATGTGCTAAAAACTCCTTAAAGTTTCACAATGGACAAGGCTCCAAAAGTACATGCTGCTCTATTTTCTGTTTAAGTCAAGGGAGATAATCTGAAAAAAACCTCTTTCAAAACTGTTGTTACGACACTGGAGTGGTTCAAGTCCATACATGTACCGCTTATAACATGTAAACTTATATTTTTAATATAAACATTCCACTTTCGCTGTGTCCTACTTTCATAACCATCACTCAACGACCCACCCACCTTCTAATAAATGACCAGTCCCTTCATCATTCCGGTTCCATCAGGGTGGCCAACGCATCGTCCACGGAATAAACAAACAAGTGGTGATCGTAAACAACTGAGTCACTGTCAATGTTTGATTATCCATCCGGGTACTAACCAAGTATTGCTGTGGGTGTCGGGCAACAAACATTTTTTCATGAAAATTGTGTGATTGGCGGTTGTTTCTGGTGGGGCAAGACATGCTTACCCGATTCGCGAACACCTGGTGTCATCACTGATTTTCAGTGATTCTTGCACATGATTTTCACTTCTATTTACATTTTGCGCGGAATGAAATCTTTTTAGTCGGGTAATCGAGACGGGTGACGTGCAAGGTATTCTTACAATCTAAACCGAGAGTAACTCCATTTCGACCTGGATTAGAGTAGATTCCCAGCACTCGATGTGACTTAACTGACCAGTTTCACGCCGTGGGAGATTATTTCTGTAAAACAATAGACCTCTACAGTTTGTGGAACGATTGAATGTTCCAGCAGAATGCTACATATCTCTGTCTCACTGTAGCGTAACACTCCAACTTACCCTGTGTCTCAATAGCCGTCCCTCCACCCGCGACAGTGTGACGTAGTGACGCAATGCGGGCTGGGACAGGTTTGCTGATACGCTCGGTAACAAGTCAAAACAGCCATACGTCAAACCGGAAAAGTCAAGTCAAATGTAATTCTTATCATGCATATACAAATAATACCTATATTAATACTAATATTACATAAAACTGGTATGCGCTGGTATACTCTGACCCGAACAAAAACACATTTTATAACCTGTGCTGATATGTATTACACTCACTCACTCATTGAAATAATCAACTCACTCTCACATTACTCTCATTCACTCACTCATTGAAATAATCCCCTTACTCTCTCACTACTCTCACTCACTCTCACACTACTCTCACTCACTCACTCATTGACATAATCCACTTACTCTCTCACTACTCTCACACATTGTTATAATCCATTCACGCCCACTCTCCACTCTACTCTCAATCACTCACTCCACTCTTATTCACTCGCTCATTCACTCCACTCATTTATTCCGCTAACTGCCTCTGGCAGTCATGGAGTAGCGATATTACATGCACTCACTGTAAACTGTAGAACACACTTAAGACCCCGCCCCATATAGTTCCTACAAAACGTTTTAAGTGACATGTTATTTTGTTGACAGAATGAGGCACACACTTTGATTAGGAGACAAAAGGCAGTTGGAAGGAATATTGTCATGACGACCGTTTTGGGACAGCCTTTGTCTGAATAATCAAAGGCTAATTACCCTGTAGCCATGACATGTATAGAATCACTTGATTGCCATAACTTTAAGATGGCAATCCCGATTTTGTTTCATATTTACTGTCCGCCAGTCGTGGGCTTTTTTTACTTAAGTAATGACTTCCCACGTTCATACAGTTTGGCCCTCACTCTACAAAGGTTCACACTCCAATGAACTCACCCAAAGTGAAAGTCAATTCTTATTATTTTTTTATATCACAATGTCATATCCCGAGGGATGTGGCGCCAGATCTATAGCGTGACTTAATAGTTTACACTGACAGCCATACAACAACCAGCTGTATTGTGCAATATAATAGTTCCCCACAAAAGAGAGGTGACTCTGACAGAAGAACATATATTGTAGTTTGTTTACAACAAATGTATTTAAAATCTATCATCATTGGGTGAGAAAGGCCTGTTAAGAACTACCTCAGTTTTAGATCTACATCAAGTAAAAGAAGTCAAAATGGCACACACGATAAATGTGACGGGAGATATTTTCGAAGTTGCTCATGAACCTGTGGCGGTTACATGTGTTAACCATCATTGGTCAGTTGGCCGATCATGGAAATGTGATTATAGAGACGTGTCAGATAGATACTAGGGTAAATTCATAGATTGCTGTCGACTGTAACTGTTAGTCTCGACACGATACTTCGATGCTAATGTGTTCTAAGTTTTGTTCCCAAGGATTGGTCATAGCGAGGATAGTCATTAACAATCATGCAGACAAAGTGTCTAACGTTACTCAATGTATACCAAAACGCTGAGTGCAGGATTAAAGGGTCTTAATGTTCAGAAAGAACGCTTTTTTGTATTCATGCATAAGAATTTGCAGAGTTTCCCCACGAATGTGGAAGTAGTCCGGTAGGGTTTATGTCACTTCAAGAATATAGCCTCGTGAAAAACGTCATGTGACCGGCCTCTCCTCCTATAGAAATGCTGTATATCGATATTACATAAGGATACACAAACGCTTCTGTTATAATGTCATTCTCAAACTAATCGAAGCTAAAGTCTCAGTGCCTCTCATAGAAGAAGCTATTGTCCTATTGCTATTCTCTAAAGTCTCAGTGCCTCTCATAGAAGAAGCTATTGTCATATTGCTATTCTCTAAATTCTCAGTGCCTCTCATAGAAGAAGCTATTGTCATATTGCTATTCTCTAAAGTCTCAGTGCCTCTCATAGAAGAAGCTATTGTCATATTGCTATTCTCTAAAGTCTCAGTGCCTCTCATAGAAGAAGCTATTGTCATATTGCTATTCTCTAAAGTCTTAGTGTCTCTCATAGAAGAAGCTATTGTCCTATTGCTATTCTCTAAAGTCTCAGTGCCTCTCATAGAAGAAGCTATTGTCATATTGCTATTCTCTAAAGTCTCAGTGCCTCTCATAGAAGAAGTTATTGTCATATTGCTGTTCTCTAAAGTCACTGAGATTGAATACAAAGTGCCAGTGAGTGAGTTGATTTTAACGGCACTTGTAACAGTATATCGCGGCGTGTCAGCTTAATGTTGGAGGAAAGCTCGAAGTGATGCAGGTCTCAGACGTTTACCACTTCGGTGAAACCCACGAGCACGGGTATGATGCTGACAAACCTAGAAACATAATCGGGGCGAACCGGGATTCGAATCCACAATCATAGGTTCCTGGCGTGCCCAACGGACGCAACTCTGCACAGCGAATCGCGGTGCCTTAGACGACTGGGTCACCCGTGCCCCTTCAAACTACCAGAGACACCCCCACCCCTATTTATGATATAATGTCAAATCATTTGCACCATGCTTGTTAACTTAAAAAAACACACACATGGAAACCACTGTCTCATCATCAATGGAATTTATGGAATTTATGAGCAGGTAGACAAGGCATTGAGCTGACTAAAAGTACTTCCTGCTTGGTGACCTCATTTGCATATTCATCGGATCGTGATACCACGTTTATCGTGTTGCTTGATCACATCAACGTCACTGTCTGGCATCTGACAACCGTGGTCTGTAATGTCCCCATGGTGTAATCAATAGCCCGTGTGCCACAGAGTCATGTAATGTATATTATGTACTTCAGATTGGACATTCCTTCTACTTGCTCATGCCTTCAGTGGCTTCACACAGCGTGGGTATAACAATTACACTATCTCAAGTAACAAAGTCATGTATACTTGGAACGCATACTCAAGTGTCACGCACATTCACTCACGTAATGTGTCATTGTAATGTGTAAGGTGTAGTGAAACAAAAGAAACACCCGCAACACCTAAAGTACATTCAGAGATAAACCTTGGACACGACAATAGACGCCCAATCACCAGCCCCGCCTGAAAGTAGCATGATTAACCATGTATAGAAACCGGCACGTATTGAAAACGTATTGAAAGGTATTTAACTCACGAGTCCTTATGTATAATGTTAATGATAGGAGTCTATAGATACGTCGGGTCAACCACTGACGGTGACACTCTCCGAACTCACGACAAGCTGAGTGTAACGGATATGGTATCTATATCCAACAACCAGCAGTGATACAACCATTGTTCACATCACCTTGATCTATTGTCGTCTTCGTGTTTGAGGCAGAACGTCACAGTCGTACGACCTTTGGATGATATAGTATTTAACTGACCAATACCGATAGTCTTATAATTTTGTTCACATTTTGAATTCAAAACCAACCAGACACAGAATCCATTTGTTTTGTTCTACAACGGAGTGCTTGGTGAGAGTCCATTGGTAATTGATTCGGCTCACTCCCATTATGACTACTGAAAGAACAAAAGCCTACCTACAGAATAATGGACTACTCCAGTCGTCATTTGTACTTATATGAACATTGACGACCTCTAATGGGAGATGCTGTTATTTTCAATGCATTATCTGTTCTTATATTCTTTATATCCACAGTGAATACGTTACCGGAAAACATGTGAGGTTATTTAAAACAATTAAATAAAGTAAAAAATATTAACTTGCATCTTGACTGTTAACAGCATTTGACATAGGGATTTCCTGTATGGAAGTGTATGGTTCGGACATTTTGGGATTTAAAACGAAACAATTTCTGGACAATACCAATAGTATTCTAATCAAATTTGTTAACTTTTTGAAGTATAGACGAGTTCAAAACCAACCAGACACAAAATCATTTCGGTTGGTTCCATAAAGGAGTGCTTGGTGACAGTCAATTGGTAATTGATTCGACTCCCATTATGACTACTGAAAGAAAGAAACCCCACCTACAGAATAATGGACTACTCCAGTCATCATCTGTACTCAGCCCATATGTACATTGACGATGTCTTATGAGAGATGCTGTTATCTTCGATGTAGTATTTATTCTTCTATTCTTTATTTCAACAGAGCATACCTTACCGGAAACACGGTATTCACAACTACATGTACATTATTAAAGAAAGTACACAATTTCAACTTGCCTCTTGACTGAATGTTATCAGCACTTGACACAACGATTTGCCCGACTTTGAAGTATGGTTCGGACATTTGGGGATTTTAAAAAACAAATCTGGTTGAAAGAATACATTCTAAATATCTTCAAGTAGCAGTCGGTCTAACACTCAGCACCCAATTTCATGGTAATTTGGCTGCCAAGGCGGTCATGTTTCAGATCTGTGAGCAAATCTTGCCAACACCATTTAAAACTGTTTCATATTTACCTGACCCACCCCATCACATTTTGCATAACATTTGTTTACCCCACACGTACCATTGTAAGTGTACTGAATAATCAATACACGGACACACCACTGAAATATACACAGGGTAGTACTGGTTGTCCATTTTCGATCATTTACAAAATGTGTCCAAAATGTACAAAAATCGATTGCCCCCACATCCAGGAAATACGCGACAAAGCATATACCGTCATGACAAGTACTAGTGTTTATGCTTTTTACACAAAGACAGACACAAACTATTGTCATTTACTTTCTTAAGGCTTGTTGTTGGACCTTGTGGGAGGCCAAGTTCGAGTAACTTATTGATCCCATGACCAGAAACAGTAAATCAGTAACATCACTATCAGTCCACGTTGTAATCCTTAAAAACAAAGGTCGACATATACTATTGTTATATACATTTGATGAGGCTTATTTTTAATTGTGTAGGCGTCTATCTTTGAATACTTGCTTGCCTGATATCCACAAAAACTTGTTACTTCTACCTACCAACTTATTCTTATATATAAACTAAAAAATATATATAAATGTAAAAAATAAAAATTATTGTTCATTTAAATATCTTCCAATCCAGACTATATGTTTCGCGCAGTATTAAATACATAGATACACACGTACCGTTTTCGCAAATTAAGCACCCCGCTCCAGTGAAGGACCCCTGACTAAGTAATTACACTAACATCGTACATAGTAGAATAGCAAGTTAGCACCACTAAGTAATGACACTAGCAGCATCATCACACACTGTAACATAGCAACAGTATGTAATGATGCTAACATCCCACACTGTAACATAGCAACGCTATGTAATGATGCCAATATCACATACTGTAAAATAGCAACACTATGTAATGATGCTAACATCACACACTGTAACATAGCAACGCTATGTAATGATGCTAACATCACACACTGTAACACAGCAACACTATGTTATGATGCAAACATCACATACTGTAAAATAGCAACACTATGTAATGATGCTAACATCACTCACTGTAACATAGCAACAGTATGTAATGATGCTAACATCCCACACTGTAACATAGCAACGCTATGTAATGACACTTACATCATTGCAACATCAAGTTTTGTTTGTTTATGGTACTTATTGACGGCTGTACGAAAAAACCGACTCTGGACCAGACAATCCAGTAAATTAACCCATGAGTGAGTGAGTGAGTCGGGTTTAACGCCACTTTTAACAGTATTCCAGTTATATCACCGCCACTCCATACCTGTAAATCATTTGAAATCGAACTCTTTGAAATTGACAAAAATGTAGGTTTGGAACTGCGACTTTTAATTAACAAAATTAAAGAAAAACTCGACCTCAACCGTAACCGTGGCAACAGTGGGTTAATAATTATAATTGTTAAAATGTTAAATGTGGAATGTGGAATTCAGAGCTCCATGGCCGTCAGGTGTATTCTGTGTATGTTTGTCTTCATACACTCAAACGTCAACACTCACCATAATGCATTGCTGTTTTCCACTTTTCAAAACTCATTTTTCAGAACTACCAATATTTCCATTGATTGGACTTTCTTTTGTGAAACTCGAGCATATGTTTCACGAGTGTTCTACTGGAATTATGTATTCTTTTCCAAATATTCCTAGAAAATCCCCTCTGTAAGAACACAAAGTCACTGGGGACACCCCGTCTGTCCGAACACCCCGTCAGTGGGGACATCCCGTCTGTCAGAAAACGCCGTCATTTGGGACACCCCGTCTTTCCGAACACCCCGTCAGTTGGGACACCCCGTCTGTCCTAACAACCCCTCAGAGAAGGACACCAAAGTCAGTGGCGACTCCCCGGCTTCAGAAAACCCCGTCAGTGGGGACGCCCCATCTTCAGAAAACCCCGTCAGTGGGGACGCCCCATCTTCAGAAAACCCCGTCAGTGGGGACACCTTATCTTTTCGAACACAAAGTCAGTTGGGACACCCTGTCAGTCCGAACACACTGTCATTAGGGACACCCTGTCTGTGAGAGAACCTCGTCAGTTGGGACACCCCGTCTGTTCAAACACACCGTCCATTGGGACACCCCGTCTGTCAGAGAACCCCTTCAGTGTGGACACCTCATCTTTTCGAACACAAAGTCAGTGGGGAACCCCATCTTCAGTAAAGCCCGTCAGTTGGGACACCCCGTCTGTTCAAACACTAAGTCAGTGGGGACACACCGTCAGTCCGAACACACCGTCATTAGGGACACCCTGTCTGTGAGAGAACCCCGTCAGTGGGGACACCCCGTCTGTTCAAACACAAAATCAGTAGGGACACCCCGTCTGTCAGAAAACCCCGTCAGTGGGGACACCTCATCTGTTCGAGCACAAAGTCAGTGTCGACCCCCCATCTTCAGAACACCCCGTTAGTTGGGACACCCCGTCTGTCAGAAAACCCCATCAGTTGGGAAACCTCATCTGTTCGAACACAAAGTCAGTGGGGAAACCTCATCTGTTCGAACACAAAGTCAGTGGGGACCTCCGCCCCCCTCTTCAGAAAAACCCGTCAGTGGGGACACCCCGTCTGTTCGAACACACCCTCATAGGGGAAACCTCTTCTGTCCGAAACCGCCGCCATTGGGGTGTCCGTCTATCCGAAAATCCCGTCAGTTGGGACACCCCGCCTGTCCGAAAACCCCATCAGTTGGGACACCTCGACTGTCTGACTACTCCGTCACCCCATCTGTCCCAAAACCCTGTCAGTGGTGACATCCTATCTGTCCGAAAACCTTATCAGTGGAGGCACAGCATCTGTCCGAAAACCTTGTGAGGTGGGACACCTCGTTTGTCCGAAAACCTCGTCAGTGTTAAAATCTTGTCTTCCCGACGTGTACGGTTGTGGTTGAGTATTTACATGTATACAAAGGTACAGTCCACTACATCCACGATTTCACTGGCAACGGAACAATCGCATTTTATATTTTCTGACGTCATACGAGGACTGCTTGTAACAGCAACGTGGAAGGTCACTCTGACCCAGGAAAGCATAGTCATCTGTGGCTTGTATACTTTTGGTGATGATACCCATGACCCTAATGCTACCCATGACCCTATTCAATACCTTCAGTAAGATAACCTATAATGACTTTAAGCGTTGTCTCCGATTGGTACACAGTAAGTCACTCGCCAAGCCGCTCACCCACCCAGCCACCCATTTTGTATTTTCAAAATTGTCATGAATGTTTTCCATCAAGAATTCAAGCATCGGGGTTATAGGATCGATATATACATTGCTAAAAGCTTAAAGTACAAGTTTCCATCCCTGGTGCATATATCAATTTGTACAATCGACAACAATCACGGCAATTGATTTTCCAAGCACCAGGGCCGGGCGTTCTTGTCTGTTTCTATTTGTCGGCCTGCAGAACGATTGACGCAGTTTAAAGTACATTTCGTTTCTTTTCACGCTTTCTCGACTAAAGATTAAAATCGATTAAACGCTATGTGCGACTCCAGAAACAGTGTTAAACATTCAGATAGCCAGTTAGCTACTGCATAACATACATTGGATTGGAGGTTTTCATTCCGCATTTAGAGTGTCTTCCTTTTGTTGTCACACCTAGTCGTGAATGGCACTTGTGGACATTTCAAACACGTTTGTTGAAGGATGACAACACACACATATATAATCAAGATCCTTTTCTTTATATCTCCTGAAAATATATCATATGAATTGGTTGCTTCAAAAACATTTGGCACTAATTTCGTCGTGGTCAAAGAGACATAATTACTGTCATTAGTTACTCAAATGGAATTTCTGTTACAGAGAACGCTCATCGATAAAAAGAGTTAAACACGCAGCAATGGAAGAAACATAATACAAAGTTCTGTGTGAAAGTTGACTTCATCAAGGGCGAATCAACCCCGTGAAGATTCCTGGTTAGAATTGGTCTTCAGCATGCTTGTTGAAAGAGGCGACCTACGGAATCGGGTGGTCAGGCTCGCTGACTTGGTTGATGCATGTCATCGTATCCCAATTGCGTAGATCGATGCTCATGATGTCAATCACTGGATTGTACGGTCCTGACTCGAGTATTTACAGACCGCCGTCAATATAGCTGGGATGTTTCTGAGTGCGGCGTTAAACAACAAACAAACTAACCGGTGGAGCATTAAAATGCGTTTATCACTGAAAAGATTATTCACTATACATGAAATATGACTAAGATAAGATAAGATAAGATAAGATAAGATAAGATAAGATAAGATAAGATAAGATAAGATAAGATAAGATAAGATAAGATAAGATAAGATAAGATAAGATAAGATAAGATTATAGTGTCACATATTGTACATAATAGAAAAAATATATATTAAAACCCACCAAACATTGAAATGTAGCTGTATAAAGTAAAAAATACATACATTTTCTACAGTCATTAAATACATACTAAATGTGTACAGAGTACTCAGGTGGATGTCTCAATCACAAGTAACAATATCGTCAGCAAGAGTAACTGATATAACGCTAGTAAACGTCCTTGCGGCATAATATAAGTGAACGTGTAGCTGTATGAGTAAGTACAAAATCAAGGGTTAAAGTCCTTTGTCTCACGAACGTATGTGGTACTCTGTGGCGCCGAGATTTGTTGAACGTAGTTAGGTCCCTTAGACGTGACAGGAACCTACAGTTGTGGGTTTGAATCCCTGAATCGCCCTGATTAATTCTCTAGGTTTGTCAGCAACCATAACCGTGCTCGTGGGTTTCTCCAAAGGTGCAAACGTCCAAGACCTGCATAATGTCGGTCTTGTCCCCACATTTAACCGAAACTTGCCACTACAACTGATCTAATAATCCATTATTTATCATATAATGGGCAGGTTTCTCGGCAGGATAAAGCCAACGGATAAAAACGATATCCGTTGGGGTCATATGCGGATAGAGATGCAAATATCAAAGGTCAAGTAGGACTACTTTCACTGTTTATAAACAAGCATGGCGTCGCCCTCGTCATTCGGCGATCGAGTCAGAATTAACCATCGTGAGTCTGGATAAACTACAGGGATAATTGCTATCATTATCAAACGAACAGTCTAATTTACTGAAAATCAGTGTCTAACTGTGACGTAGCTAAGGCATTTTATAAGTTTTGGCAACTTTCGAGATATAAATTTCGAAACAATTTTGCGAGGGCACGAGGCCTAGCCAAGCGGGATCAGTAGCCATATCTGTGCTTGTAGACCTCTGTGGCTTGAAACCTTCTCCACAAATCAAAATGGTTGGATTCGGCCGAAATATGTTTGAACTGTTACCTTGTTTCGTTTTGTCGCTGTGTGTACATCTGACTACACTTCTTAACGTTATGAAAGGACAGACCGACTGTCAACAACGTCTGACCGTGGCCGTGACGTCTCATAGACTAGAGTTAGAGTAGCTTCCCTTTGACAAAGGGCAGTTACTCTTGCGGACAGACCGATGGATTGTTTTGCCTATAAGTTGCTTCGCCACTGTATAAGAAACACATTTCAGTTGGAACTATATTGGCTACTGTCACTCTCCGACTGACACATCACTTACCCTGTGACGTAATAAATATTAATGCGCGCATTCCAGGAAAACTCGCAATGTTTCAGTAATGTTTGTGAGAGAGGGAAAGCGATTTTAAAGCACAGAATTAAAGAATGACATTATATGATCAAGAGGTTATCACGTTTGTGTGTTTGGGGATGGTAAATATCCTGTATTAGGAATAAACACTATGTATTTAGCTCGCCAAGGCTCGCTAAATACAATGTTTATTCCTAATGCAGGATATTTACCATCCCCAAACACACTCGCGTGATAACCTCTATGTATGTGGTTGTCATAAGTATGCGGAAACAAACGTTCGCTCGTCCTGCCGATATCCCAGGTTCGGTTGGTCACATGGCTTCAGTGTGCCCCCGTCGTGGTACGGGTACTGCTCGAATACTGCTAGAAGTGGCGTAAAATAATATGCACTCATTCACTGTAATCACATGTGTTTTGTATTTTGGTATTTTCAACCAAACTAACTGTTCATTTGGGGCATATTTCTGAATTTCATTATAAAAATCTGCACACGCGTGCTTCCTGGCGTCTCACTGGGGAATACTGCAGTTGAATTCCTTCACAGCATCTGCTCTGTATTCCGCCACATACAGTTTACAGTCACAGAACATCAAGCCGCATGGATTCTGTAGTCCATCCTGTGACGTCAGTAGGTCTCTGACAAACTCCCCCGTTGGTGTCAGTAGTACCACCCTGTGTGCCCGGGTGTCCGCCACCAGGATGTGTCCTGTGCTGGTATTTGTGATGCCTCGTGGTCCTCGCAGTCTCCTCTCTCCTGTAGGGGTGTAGGTGAACACAACATCGCCCTCTGGTGTGATACAGTAGACAGAGTGTGAACAAGCATCTGACACCAGGATGTTGCCCCTGTCTGTAGCACAGAGGTAGCAGGGGTTACATATCAGGTTCTTCCCAGTGTTGAATCTACTGACTGACCTCATCACTATCCCCGATATATCCAGGATGTCAACACAGGGAGGACACCTACAACCTGCTGCTAATGTTGAAGGACTCAAGGCTGTTAGGCATCTGTACTTCTTCTTTGTTGTGACACGTGACTGTAGTACAAGGTCAGGGGTCACCCGTACTATTACAATCTCATTGTGTGACCAGACTGATACAGCCACCTGGTTGTCCCTCAGCCTCGTCACAGAGCTTTTGTTACTTGCAAGATCCAGTTTACTGTGTCGTGATTTGTTATTCTTTGTGTAGAAGGATTTCAGACATTTATTGTTGCAGTCACTGACCACCAGTGTCTCCTCACCATCCACAACCAGGACTGTGACGTCATATGGATACGGTTGCTTCCTGTCGCCATCGACCTTGATGCCGACTGTCTTGTGTGACTTTATTGTGTCTTTGTTGTGGCTGATCTCATCAATCTGTGATTTGTGTTGTTGAAGTGATCTGCCCGTGTCGTCAAAGCTCTGTGTAATCAATCCCTTATTGTGTGCAAGAGCATTTCTCATCTCAGACATCATAGACTGAATAGTGACCACAGAGTCGCATTTCCTGTGGTATGTGACAGAACACTTGTTGCATATTGCTATATTACAGTCTTTGCAGCAGAATTCCGTGACTTCGTTGTGTTCCGTGCACCTCTGTCGTCTAGTGACCTTCACTGATCCACCAAGGTCAGCAATTACGTGGTTTGACGTACCAGGAAGAGATGCATGCATCTTCACACATCTCTCACAGAGTGGCACATCACAGTCTTGACAGTAGGAGTTGGCCGGATGACTTTCTCCAAGATCCTGGCAGGGGTGGCAGCGGTTTTCTGTATCTGAACAAGTCATGGATAAACCTGTCACATCAAACGTGCAATGTTTAACACAATAATGAGATAATGTTTGTAGGAAGATGTGAATGTACACAGGGTGAATCAGTGTAAATTCTGCCCATTGTGTGGTTCAAGGTATACAGGGTCCGGAAAGTACCTTGGATAATCTATATGTATAGATTTCAAAACTGAAATGACAAAGATTTATTCTAGATAATCCTGATAAATATAGGTGACCCTACAGTTTCGTCTTGATTACTTTTATCAACAATAAACAGTTTTCCATCACCATTTTGATGACGCATGAACGTACATAGACTGAACCTGGTTTGGTATTACCTCGGTCATTCAGGAAAGCAAACCTGCTGCATGGCAGCGTCACAGTCTATCTCCTATAAGATATTCTACTTGGGGTTCTTGGTTTCAGTGGAAACTGAATCGGTAATTCAAAATAGACGTTTAACATCGCTTTCAGGTTTATTGCACTTATATAGCGACGTGCGTGCGGGCCAATTTTATAGTACCAGCTCCCTGAGATAGTGGAGTTTAAAATGGATACCCCACGTACGCACAGTTTACTGACTTTAAAACTACCAGTCCCTCTTTTATCCTTTTAATGTCGAGCGCCTGGCAGAGTGACAACTTATACCATCTTTTGGTGAGATGCGGCCAGGGATCTTACGCCCCTGGGTAAATATTGTCATCTTTCGGCTTCTTCTAGATCACATTTACTTACCATGATCAGTATTTCCCCCACAGGCTAGAGTGTCCAGAAGTCCCTGTATGAGGAAACTGGGCTTGATCTGTTTCACCCACTCCTCCACTGGTCTGTCAGGCCTGGGAACTTGGGTCATCTGACGACAGTAGGGACAAAGGATGGACTTGGCCCTGATGGCGTCTTGTCTGGTCTTCAGGAATTTCCATAGGCAGACCTTACAGAAGGTGTGTCCACAGGTCAGAGTACAGGGGTCTTTGTATCCATCCGTACATATGGAACAGGTCAAGAAGTTCTCATTCAGACTCTCCAGCTTTCTGGCGGCTGCCATCTGAAACAAAGGAATAACTGTTTAATATCATTCATGTATTTTAGGTACTGGTGATTGAATGTTAATACATTTTTATTGTGTGATGTGCACATTTGGAAATATTGAAAATCTGATAGTTATGACAATATAAGTTATCATTGACACAAGTCACCAATCATAATACATGTAAAATGCATCTGAATATTTAACACTGAACAAGTGACTTGAACATGTTGAAAGCAAGGCGGGTTCCTCTGTACTGTCCGTCCTGCGTCAATGAGTTGGTGTGTTGTGCTTGACGCTCCTTTGTACAGTCTTTCAGTTTACTGTTTGATTGGCGTTCTAGATATGTGAGTATGGTTTTACGCCGCTTTTAGCAATATTCCAGCAATATCACGGTGTGGGACACCAGTAATGTACCCATGTTTGGAATGGAATCTGGGCCTTCGGCGTGACAAGCAAACACTTTAACCACTGGGCTACCCGACCGCCTGCAGCAGTTGGTGAGTAAAGAAGCAAACATACAACTTTATTTATAACAACTTCTGCATTTAGCGACGTTTGGATGCAGATCCTTACACTGTTATCAAGATGGAGTGTACAGTATTCCAGTTACATCTGAGTGTGTCAGCTTAATGTGGGAGAAAAGCCCGAAGTGACGCATGTCCAAGACGTTCACCACTTTGGCGAAACCCACGAGAGCTCTTATCACTGTCACTGCTAATTTCAACAACAACTATAGATCCACTGATTTCGCTGCTATTATTTCCAACCTTTCTATATCAGTTTCTAAAACGTATCAGCTCTACCCTTTTCATTTCACTTTTTAATTAGTGATTTTGTATTCTTTCCTCAGACAAAAACAAATATCAACATGATCGAATTGAGCTAATTCACAGATTAATATTCGATTTCAAAATTGGTTGAAATTGAAGAGAAAATTTTGATGGACTCCATTAATATTAACTGACGTCGGAAAGAAACTTTACCAACTGAAAATATAAATTTCAGACAAAGTACAATTTTGTTTTCGATAAAGTCCATCTAAAACACATAACCTATATACAACAATAGTGAATGCAGAAATGCAGAAATCATCTGTTCCATGTTTCCGAGATAACACGCAAAAAAGTGAAAAACACGTGCACCACGGACAACTGCAAATGTAAGTGCGGGTAAGGGTATAAAACGATTGAAACGACAAGTCAGACATCCACAGTGATAAAAAAAAACACAAAAGAAATGCCACGACTCCCAGTCGAACAACGTGAACGAGCCTTGGGTATGGTACAGATAGGAGCCACCCACGGCCATATTGCACGAACCTTCGGTTGCTCCCGTGTTGCCGTTACCAACTTGATGCAACGTTACAGACAAACAGGGCGGACCGCTGATAGGCCAAGAACAGGCAGACCAAGGGTGACCACGCCCTATGATGACCGGTACTTGCGTTCCTTGCACCGCCGAAATTTCTTCCTGACAGTGACGTCAGCGGCGACAAATGCCTTAGGTCACAGGGACAGTCGACAGACAGTGGCCAGGAGACTCAGGGCTCATGGAATCAGGGCTTTTAGACCATACAGAGGACAGCTATGGAGAGCGCAACATCGTCGTCTGTGATTGAGATGGGCCCGGACTGAACGACGTTGGCAACGACGTGACTGGCAGTGCGTTGTCTTCACTGACGAAAGTTGATTCTGTATGTTTAGGGCTGATGGAAGACAAACGTATTTACAGCCGAAGGGGTGAACGAACGGCGGCGTGTTGCGTGCAGGACACCGCTGGTCATCGTTGACGGAAACTTGACAGCTTACCGTTACATGGATAACATTCTTCGGCCAGTTGTCCTACCACTGCTCCATCAGCAGCCACGTGGTGTCATTTATCAGCATGACAACGCTAGAGCCCATACAGCCAGAATTGTCACTAACTTCCTCGCAGCCAGCATTGTCAACGTCCTGTCGTGGCCTGCACGCTCACCCGACATGTCCCCCATAGAACACCTCTGGGACTTGATGGATCGTCGTGTTCGACAACGACCACACTCTCCAGCCAACCGGCAAGAACTGATCTTGGCCCTCCAAGAAGAATGGCGTCAAATCCCACGTGATCTCATTAGACGACTGATTTTTTCTGTGCCTCGAAGAGTTTTGGCGTGTATTGAGACATTTGGTGGTCACACACGCTACTATTGACTTGTTATTGAACGTGAACGATTGTTTATGTACTCTTTATGCCTATTATCCATGATTCTGAAAGCTCGAGTTTTGTACCACATCAAACTTTGGGGGGCTCTGACTTTAAACTTTACTTCATGCATGTATGTCTTGTTGTTTTTGAGCAAGAGTGATTTCAAACTCTGGTAAAGTTTCTTTTCGACGCCAGTTTCACATAACTCCACACGCATTATATGAATATTGTTTTATATTGTTGAATATTCCAGAAATATGACGGTGGGGAAAACCAGAAATGGGCTTCACACATTGTACCCATATCAGGAATCGAAACCAGGTCTTCGGCGTGACGAGCGAACGCTTTAACCACTAGGCTACCCGGCCGCCCCAGGTTTCAGTGTAATCAATATATGAGAGCTTGTATAGGCGAGTCTGTAAACGGCGCTTAAAGATCTGGAAAGTTGGGAAAACCTTTTGTCCAAGTGGGAGACTGTTCCACTCACTTGCAGTGGAAAGATAACAGCACGGAGGCTAGTTTTGGTCCGATGGATACTGTCAGTTTTAAGTGAAGCAGACATTTTAAAAGCACCCCAACTACATCCCATGTTGCTTCAGTGTAAATGTCTTTCAAATACAGAGAAAGTTTGACAGGAACTAATTTGAAGCAAGTGCAATATATGATGCTGGCTTCTTAAAACTATAAATATACATCACAAAATATTTTCTTCTGACTGTAGAAACATTGGTCAGTGGGTTTGTATGATTGTATCACCTTACAGAATTCACTCAAACAGTTCTCCACCATGTTGGTCTCATGACATCAGTCTAGCGGCATATTAGTCAAATATTGTTTAAACAGCTTGAATTGTTGACAGAATCAATAGTTAAAGCTATTTATTTCAACATCCCCACAGACTTACACGTGTGCTAAATACTCTTCAAAGCATCACAACGGACAAGGCTCTAAAAGTACATGCTCTACTTTCTGTTTAAGTCAAGGGAGATAACCTGAAAGAAAACCTCTTTCAAAACTATTGTTGCCACACTGGAGTGGTTCAAGTCCATAAATGTAAGTCCGGTTTTACATGTAAACTTATATTTTCAATATAAACATTCCATGTTTGCTATTTTTACTTTTTGCGTCAATAAAAATTGAAAATAAAATTACATTAAATAATGGTCAAATCAATATTTATTTTGTTTGAAACAAAATAGACCTAAAAAGTTTGCAGAAAACACACAACTCCATATAATTGTGACATAATTGCGTCCCTCGTCTTTCGCTGTGTCCTACTTTCTTAACCATCCTTCAACGACCCAACCACCTTATAATAAATGACCAGTCCATTCATCATTCCGGTTCCATCAGGGTGACCAGAGCATCGTCCACGGAATAAACAAACAAGTGGTGATCGTAAACAACTGAGTCACTGTCAATGTTTGATTATCCATCCGGGTACTAACCAAGTATTGCTGTGGGTGTCGGGCAACAAACATCTTTTCATGAAAATTGTGTGATTGGCGGTTGTTTCTTGTGGGGCAAGACATGCGTACCCGATTCGCGAACACCTGTTGTCAGCACTGATTTTCACTTCTATTAATTTTACATTTTGCGCCGAATGGAAACTGTTTCGTTAGGTAATCGAGGCGGGTGACGTGCAAGGTATTCTTACAATCTAAACCGAAAGTAACTTCATTTCGACCTGGGTCAGAGTAGAATCCCAGCACTCGATATGACTAAACTGACCAGTTTCACACACTGGGAGATTATTTCTGAAAAACAATGGACCTCTCCAGTTTGAGGAACGATTGTATGTTCCAGCAGAATGCTACATATCTCTCCCACCTGTATTTCTTTGTAGTGTAACATTCCAACTTACTTTGTGTCCCGACACCCGTCTCTCCACCCGCCACAGTGTGATGTAGTGACGCAATGCGGGCTGGGACAGGTTTGGTGATAACCACGGGAACAGGTCAAAACAGCCATAAGTCAAACCGGAAAATTCAAAACGGCCAAATCAAATGTAATTCTTATCATGCATATACAAATAATACCTATATTAATAGTAATATAACATAAAACTGAGAAATGCGCTGGTATACTCTGACCCGAACAAAAACACATTTTATAACCTGTGCTGATATGTATTACACTCACTCACTCATTGAAATAAACCACTCACTCTCACATTACTCTCACTCACTCACTCCACTCTCACTCACTCACTCAATCACTCATTGAAATAATGTATGCATAACTTTACGCACCAGTGCGTCGTCTTCATTCGCCAACAGTGCATTTTGCCTTCAGTGTTATCAAAACAACCTTATGCACCAGTGATTTATGTTATTTTGATTTAACCCCTTCAGTTACATTGCGGACTCCCCCGGCAGCCGGTGAAAATAGAGTCCAATACAATACCCAAAACATAAAGGAAAGTACCATAATACCCAGAGGGTTGCGAGAGACATAATGTCGTTAACAGCATAAAATATACAAAGTAATGTTATTGTAAATATCGGAACATAAATATCGTGGTATAACATTTATACTAAGTTTATCCTATAATGATTAGATCCACATCAAGTGCTTTTATGAGTTATCATGGTGTAATATTTATACATCATTTCACATAATTATAGGTTAGCAAGTTATACTTATCATCAGGTAAAATGCATATTTAAAATATCAGTAGTTTTAGTTATAGCTTTTTAGATAGATGCTAACCTAAGGTAATGGGAGCGCATCTTCTAGACATACTATTCAATAAGACAAGAGTTACGTCTACATAGTTTAATAGATTTGAAGCTTTTAGATAAATACTAGCATAAGGTATAAAGATCCCATCTCCCAGACAAAAGATATGTCTACATAGTCTTATAGATTACCTTGAACTATTTTATTTCAGTAAATCTGTCATCACCTATATTAGAATAACATTCAGCAATTACTTCAATTTAGACTCATTAAGGATTAGGCCCCATACAAGCTCGTCTATAGTGCATCAAGGATTAGCCCCCATACAAGCTCGTCTATAGTGACACCATACTCTCTTTCAAAAGCACCCAGTAAATATGTCAACAAGATAAGTGCCAGTCTAACAGGATTAACAGGATTAAGTATTTCCCTCTGTCTAGCCATTCATATAGCATAGGGCAAAACACATCGTGGATCAACCAATCATATTCCTTTTTATTGTTCTGATTTTTGTTAAATGCATACTGTAACAAAATGTTAGGCAAGAAGGGGTTTGTCGCTCTAACCAAGCAGAACTCTCTCCCACACCCTAGAGGGTTGTACCGATTCTCTGTGACACCCCCAGCTATATTTTAAGATATTGTTCATTGTAAACTGTTCTTGTAAATAAAATTGTGATTAGTCTCCTGTGACTCCGGCTCTTTGCTGACTAATTCCCCCAAGAAAACCAGTAGCCTAGTGGTTAAAGCGTTCGCTCGTCACGCCGAAGACCCGGGTTCGATTCCCGACATGGGTACATTGTATGAAGCACATTTCTGGTGTCCCCCGCCGTGATATTGCTGGAATATTGCTAAAAGCGGCGTAAAACCCTGCTCACTCACTCTCTCACTCTTACTCTTGGCCGCCTGTGCACGCCTTACCTGTGACCTCCCATGAGGTGTAAGCCTGAGGGAGAGGGGTAGGAAATGTGTGCTCCTGCCCAGTGCTGAGCTTGCGACACACTCTGTATGCATGTGGAATAGAGTATATTGCACTTGCTATATTGTATCCTGCATGTGACACTTATTTGCGGGGGAAGTTACAACTTTCAAGATTCAAGATGCATTTATTTCTTATACAACAGACCGCCGTCATATCACTGGAATATTCCTGAGAACGGCGTTAAACAGCACACACAACTTGTTTTCAAAATGGAGCGCTGCAGTCATTTAAAATAGAACCATATACATATGAAGTACCAACTCTCTCACACTGTTTCGAAAATTCAGCACAAAATATATACTAACCAGCTGTGAGGTGAGGTATCAGACTTTAACAAGCTTCCGATTAAAGATGATACAGGGCCCCTCACTGATTAGGTTCTTTGTTTACTTAAGAGCACAGCTTGCCATGTTATATGAGATTTTTTTGTATATGAGATCATCTTCACAACTCAAATGTTTTCACAACATCAAATATCATACATACACATGTATTATCATAGCACTGTACATTTATATTCATCATCTTCATGTTTTATAACATCTGCACTACATCACTAATAGCAAAACTACAGTAATTTGATGAAATGTCCAACTGCATCCAGAAAATGGATCACTGATTTTCTGCCAGTAGCAAGCTGCTGCTTCAGTCTCTCGATCCTTGCATCTCGGACTCTGTCAAAACGAGCACGAGGTCTAATGGCACCGCCCAGTCCAATCTGCCTTCTTGACCGTCTATCTGCTGTCTCGATCTTCTGGAGTTCTTTGACAAACTGGAAGATGATGGGATGGGCTCTCGGCATTCTCTTCTTCAGGCCGTTGTGGAAACCTTCAAGATGGTTGTTGGAGCGTGGACCGGCGTTCTCGTGTTGATTCCACACGGCTCGAGGGAAGTCCACCCATGTGCTGGTGACGTAGTAGTTGAACCTGGTGATCTGCTGCCCATATGGTCCCTGCTCCACCATTTCAATCAAGGCATCTTGGACTTCAGCTAGGTGTAGAAGCGGCAACGCTGCAGCTCTTCTGGTGTGGGTCTGCACTGCTGGGTTGTCGGTGTAGTATCGGGCCAGGCCTCTGTCCACAACTTGTATCCACAGAGCCTGGGCGTAGTGGAGAAAAAATCCTTGGTTGGAATTTGCTGGAAAGACATTGTCTTGATGATGTCTTGAGAGAGGTCTACACCAGTCCTTGCGCCACCAACATCCTTCAGCAAGGTGAACAGTCGGACATAGGTCTGCTTGGTCTTGTTTGGGAGTAGGGAAAGGGACCAGACTTGTTATTGTGTGGTATGAGCTGTGACGAAGACTGTCCAAAAAATTAGTCCAACTCAAGTCTAAAATGATTGGGAAAGTCTAGATTGCCTCAGCACTAGCATGAAATAAAGAATTGTTATGTACTTCTTTTTGATTTTAGACCAATAGAGGACTAACCACTGTGTTCTACACAAATCTACACACGAGTGATTAATCTGTCACGATTAGAACAAGGCCTTGAGTTCTAATTGTGGCAGATTTATCACGAGTGTGTAGAGTTTTCGGTAACAACCGAACACAGTGGTTAATCCTTTTTATCCCATAACAATACGCCATAAAAGGTCGAGCTCATAGTTGAAGATTTCCCGTGTTCAGTAACCACTCGGGATTCCCCCCAGCCTCGTTTTCGAATATGCTCAGTGAGACAACTGCACCATAAACAGGTAAAGAGGATCTAGCGAAGACAACACACACGAGTTTTCCCGTGACAGGCAAGCCACTTGTTCGCATTCATGTTATGTTTTTTGTTAACTATTAAAAGCTGATGGGAGTAACGTTTTGAGAATAAGTAATGTGATTTGATATTTGTTAATGGTTTTGGATTACTCGGCCCATAACTTTATTTACATTCGTCTCGCCGTGACTATCATTCTCAATGCGCAACACTAAATAGGCCCAAATTTTTAGTGTATGTAAATAAGTTATTCGTTTATTTGTCCGCTAGAAACAAATGTTACAAACCCAATTAAGAGGAAATTAAATATTGTCTTAAATATTGTGAAATATTGTTAACGAAAAACAAGGGCCCAAGGAACTGTCAGCAGGATTGATCAGGCAAGATTCTATAAATACCAACTCAGGCAACTGATCAGCTGATTACTGCTTGGTAAATCTTCTCAAATCCATCAATGTATTGAATATTTTTTAAAGCATTTTCCTCTTTAAAATTAATTTTACAGTGAATAATTCAATATGTTAAATGATGATTATTTCATATCATCTTGTGGTGAGCACATGCGTTATTTTTCTTTTGAACATAATATTTAACATCATAACACCAAAAATGTTACCAAATGAGTTTATCTAATTTCCCCATATTTGTGAATGACAAGAAACAATGTGAATTTGACAAGCACAATACTTTATTGTGTGTGAAACATAAATACCTAGGATATGTGTAAACAATAAATTATTATTTCAATAGTTATACAAACATTTGCAGTTTAATACCCTTGTAATGTTACATTGTTATTTTACTGCAACAGTTATCTCCAAACCAAATCCTTTTCTTGTTTTATCAGATTAGAAATTAAGACTTACTGATAATAGATAATTTAAAATTAGCATTTTCATCTTTTCATCTTCATGAAAACAAGACTATTCATTTTAGTAACCTGTCCATATATGATTTTTTTTGTATAAAGTATTAAAACTGAAATAAGACACATTGCTAATGTTAAGAAATGAGGTTTATGGTAAAATGTTATATGACAATCTCTTGTTGGTCATTTCTTCATCACCCATAAATTTGAGATTTTCTTTACTAACCATGTTCTGAAAATTTACACATTACACATTATAATAATTTAAGGTCTCTGATTAAAACAGCAACACAGCTTTCCACTCTCAGGCAGCCAATTAGATTATGTGAACAAAACAAACCACTGTTAACCTTGTAATGGGAGACTAATACATAAAAAATACATTTCTTATTTGTCATATGTCCAGTGTATCATCCCAAGAAATGCAAAATAATTTTCATTAAAATTAAGTTAGCTATGCATATTTGGGCTCTTTATCTGCTATGATAATAATTATAACAATTGCATTATTAAAGAAGTGTTTTTTCCGTAAACATGGAAAATAAAAAATATTTGGTTAAAACAATATACTTAAGACAAACATAATTCTACATGTCTTTAATACTCTGTATTGTCTGTTAATTCTGAAAATTATTAAATGTGATATTGAGTTTCTAAAATAATAATATGAAATTAATAAAATACAAAATATATTTTAAGTGCATAAATGTAAATCATTGTTGAAAAAAACAACCTAATAAGGTTGATTGGTGCCCACCATCTTTATCATTTTGTCTGCTCCCTATAAGAAATCAAAATAGTTAAGAAAAAATATAAATACATATATTACTTTCTTGAGTTTGCATAGATTAGGTATGACTTAATACATTCAAGTTTAAACGTGGTAATGTTGTTTTTTCATAATGAGTTTCTTAATTGTCTTGAGATAGTATGTTTAAATAATTGAAGTTTTCATGTTTAAAAAACAACAAATACCAAAATACATTAATTATATTGATATGGATAAACTCCACCTGTTGAAAGGGGGAACAACTGCTGTGGTTGCAAAACATCTTAGTCATGAGATGTACGGTCCGTCCGGCAAAGATTGAGCGTTTCCTGCATAAAAATTGAGAATTGCTTTAGATCCAAATTATTTGAGTGTTTATCTTCTTAAAATATGAAATTTAAGTCTCGATTATTTTAATATAACTATGAAATATGTTTTTAATCGATCGGCTCTAGATCAACACTTCAACGGGACATTTCTTATGTGGTTGATAGTTATTTTTTTAAACAGTACCCAAAACAATATGGTTTGTTTCACTATTTCATCGGTATTTTTACATGAATTAATTAACTGTTTCATGAGCTTTGTTATTAGCCTTGAACACGCCCAGTAACGAATGTACCGGAGTGGCTCACCTAGTCCCGTAATATCGATGCGGTATCTTGCTTCGGTTACAGTCTTCTCATTCTGCAACTGAATCTGGTACATTGGGAAGCCGAAATTCTGTGAACAATCTCCACATGTCACACCCCTTCTCCCACAAATTGTCTCTCGGTCACCAACGTTCGGAGATGGAAACATCGTCACTACGGTAATGTGTTGCCAGCTGGGGATTTCCTATACTATAGATCCCCAATCCGAAAATAGTGCCGTCAATTATATTTAGCCAGCCAATCAAAACGCGATGACACAATCTCCACTCTCAGCTCTCTCTCTCCACTAAAAAAAAACCACTGCGAATAAACAACTGCTGGCGATTGAAGATCAAGCCCTGTTATGGGAGAAATCAGGATCATTAATATCACATCTTACCACTGATCCAGTTAAACTCATCACACATTCAAATATTAGTATTTGATATTACGAAGTGCATGACACTATACATGTTACACATACAATAATATTATTGAAGCGCATATCTGATAAATGGGACTTATCGACTAATATTCCCTTCCTAAACACTGCCAGTTACCGGCATTCTAATCTTTCCTTTTTACTATTTATAGTTTAAAATTTGGGACATATTGCATTTCAAATAATGGCAAATTAATGTCTAATGCAGTGAAAACATTCATTAGAATTTCTAGAATAAAAGCGTAACATCGGATAGTGATATAAACAGGTATGATCCATACTGTGATAAGCAAATCTTACTTCCAGTTTCTTATTATGAATTGAATAAACCTAAATAAGAAAAGATAGTACAGACAAATAATTTTAATATGTGTGTGTGCGCGCGAGCGTACGTGCGTGCATGCGTGCGTGCGTGCGTGTGTGTGTGAGTAGGTTACCATATATCCAGACAACTCACTATCGTAACCTTTTGTGAAAAATCAAGTATTTACTCCTAGGCAAAAAATCTGGTAATATGATACCTCCTGCCATATCCCCAGCACTGCATAGCTGGACCATGTTGAACACCTGTGCCTGTCAGCCTCCATTAGACCACGTGGTTTAAATTTATGCTGATGGTCAGCACAGAGTAAGCGGCTCAATGATTTGGGTTTGCTCTTTTTAAACGAATTGAGAAGAAAGAATGGTAGTTATAGGATATATTCACAACGTAAATGACACATATGGAAATTTAAAATGTCTGTTAACAGCACAATCATAATATTCATTAAAACAGGAACTAATTCTGGAAACTATTAAATAATATTAACATTTATTTATCCTGATCCCGAGAAGCAAACAAAACACTTCAGGAATATTTACAACACTAAAACAAAGAGATAAGCATATGTGTGACACACTTAAAAAATAACAACAAATGAAATTAGCATTTTTATAAATCAATTCAAGTCCAAGCCAAGATAACATAAAGAATTAACTTTTAAAATCAACATATTGTACATTGATACACCAGTTGGTTAAACTGTTTAATGTCTTAAATAGTAGTCACTTCCAACAGAGTTTAGTCATGCACCATGGCTGTAGAATATATTTATGTTATGAAGAAACAAAAACAAAAAAAACAATCTAGATATGCATACAAAGGCAAGTCCAGCCAGCTCCATATAGCTCTATTCCAGTGAATTCTTACATGAGAAGGGTGATAAGATTGACCCCAAAACTACCGGCGTTTTGCACTAAGCAGCTGCTTGGGTAAACTATTTTGCACCTTCATAAATGAAAGAATAATGGAACACATGGAACACATGGAAAAAAGACAAAGACCACTGTAAGTCTGGATTTAGAAGGGGATAACGAACATCAAATAATGTATTTCTTCTTTAAATATTATTATATTCTACAAAAAGTAAAACGAAAAGAACACACAGTTGCTTTGTAGACTTTGAACAGGCCTTTGATTCAGTTGACAGACCACTACTCCTAACAAAGATATTATCAAATAAAATCTGAGGAAATGTATTAAAACTAGTATCATAACTATATCTCTCATGAAGTGAAAACTGACAAGGGCATTTCACAATCCTCTAACTTCAACATTGGGGTAAGACAAGGATGCATTTTGTCTCCCACATCATTTAATATATTCCTCAATGATCTTCAACTCTGTATCAAATCTGAAAGGTATAATATAACAATTAATTGTTTAAACATTTATCTTTTGTTGTTTCCCGATGACTCATTACTATTTGCCGATTCCAAAATAACTACACGTGTTAGTTGATGGTCTAAGTGTATTTTGAGCAACAAATAACCGAAAGATCAATGGTGGCAAAACAAATGTTGGTGATAGAAAAACACTAGTTACGGGTGGATATAATTATTTGGAATTACGTTTGAAGCAAATGTTAAACTTAAAATAGTGCTAAACCTCTTCTGAAAAAGGCCCTAAGGCCAACCACAAGCTTCATAACCAAGGTATTACTACAGCTCTTACTTGCTAGTTATTCAAAACAATATTCGACCCTGTAACCGTATATAATAATGAAATTTCGGGTATAGAATCCATCCTCCTGAAATCTCGGATTTATTCATTTATTCATTCTCGAGAAACCGCAGCTCAGATTTTGTAAATCCATGACTGAAGGATTTGCAAAGCATGTGTACCGCCAACTGGGCGTCGACAGATATTTTGACAATCTTTTCATGATTTGATGCACTTCGCCTTGTAAGCTCCGTACATCAATACACGAACAATAACAGCAGTTGTAGTGAATAGGTAACACTGCACATAGACTGACATGCATGGCTGGCTCCTTCTTGCGTCGGTATGTCGCTGACGGTTCTCAAGGTTCCTTTTCAATGTGTCGTAGTGCGTCCCGCATCTCCAATACAATAAACATCTTCTGCCTTTATGCCGTGAAAACACCATCGGGGCGTGGAAAGAAATCTCGAATGTGATGTATATAACTTCAGCAAATTATATATCTAAATAAAAATATAGATGTAAACAGAAAAGAAAGGATCCAAGTGTCGCGCGTACAAACGTACGCAAAGATATTCGGCCATATTGAAATCCTCAAGTGGTTTCCTATAAAATTCGCGTTTCCCGGAGTGTTTGAGATTTTTATTGACAGACCCAAGACTTATGACAGAGATTTTCTTAAGAAAATACAGTAAAAGTGTTTGACTTTAACGGACCAGTTTTCTTTAAATACGATGACTGAGACACTATAAAGTGGTATATAGGTAGATATTATACTAGGTTATAGATGTGAATATAATTAGATAAAATACTAGTCTTTAGATAAAAAGAATGTTTAGTAACTGTAGAAGTGCTAGGACAGTTATAACGCGTGTCGTGTCAGCCCTATGACATTCGTGAACATCCACTTCCAAAAAAAATATCCTGTGTTGGTTTAACATGAATAAGTAAAGGTTAATGAGGGATGCCCAATACGTTAATTAATGAAAGAATAGTAGTCAAAACACTGTCGTATCCTGGCCAGGACATCACACCCCTACCCGCTAAGGTCGGTGAGAAACTTTCTCATCAAAGAAAACACACAGTCAAGACACTGACTTTTCTACGAGGACTCACGGTATGTAGTCATAATTATCAGTTTATTACATTGTTGAAGATGCATTTTGATTCAAACTCAATTAAATGACCAAAACTATACATGTGTGGACATTTGAGATCTGCCTATATATGGACGTTTCGTTTTATTATTCTGCAATCCATTTTTAGTATTACCCGCTGGCTCGGCCCGGCCCGGCCCGACTTTTATGCAATCCCCGAAAACAGATATTAAAATGATCGAACTGAGCTCATTAACAGATAAATAGTCGATTTCAAAATTTGTTGAAATTGAAGTGAAAAGTGGAAAGATAACAGCATGGAGGCCAGTTTGGGTTTGATAGATACTGTCAGTTTTAAGTGACTGGTTCAATATTAGGCATAAATGTGAGGCAGACATTTTTAAAGCACCCCACACTACATCCCATGTTGCTTCAGTGTAAATGTCTTTCAAATACAGAGAAAGTTTGACAGGAACTAATTTGAAAATGTGAAGTGCAATATATGATATTGGCTTCATAAAACTATAAATATACATCAGAAAATATTTTCCTCTGGCTGTAGTAACACTGGTCTCTAGGTTTGTATGATCGTATCGTGTTACAGAATTCACTCAAACAGTTCTTCAGCATGTTGGTCTCATGACATCAGTCTAGCGTAATATTACGTCAAATATTATGACGAACAGCATGAATTGTTGACAGAATCGATAGTAAAAGCTATTTATTTCAACATCAACACCGAATTACATATATGCTAAATACTCTTCAAACTTTCACAACGGACAATGCTCTAAAAGTACATGCTGCTCTACTTTCTGTTATTAAGTCAAGGGAGATAACCTGAAAGAAAACCTCTTTCAAAACTGTTGTTGCCACACTGGAGTGGTTCAAGTCCATACATGTACCGGTTTTACAAGTAAATCTTATATTTTCAATAACATTCCATATTTGCTATTTTCCCTTTTTTTCGTCAATAAAAACTGAAAATAAAATTACATTAAATAATGGTCAAATTAATATCTATTTTGTTGGAAACAAAATAAAACTGAACATTTTGCATAAACCCCATATCTCTATATAATTGTGATATAATTGCGTCCCACGTCTTTCGCTGTGTCCTACTTTCATAACCATCACTCAACGACCCACCCACCTTATAATAAATGACCAGTCCATTCATCATTCCGGTTCGATGAGGGTGGCCAGAGCATCGTCCACGGAATAAACAAACAAGTGGTGATCGTAAACAACTGAGTCACTGTCAATGTTTGATTATCCATCCGGGTACTAACCAAGTATTGCTGTAGGTGTCGGGCAACAAACATCTTTTTATGCAAATTGTGTGATTGGCGGTTGTTTCTTGTGGGGCAAGACATGCTGACCCGATTCGCGAACACCTGGTGTCATCACTGATTTTCAGTGATTCGTTCACAGGATTTTCACTTCCATTTACATTTTACGCCCAATGGAATCTGTTTAGTCGGGTAATCGAGACGAGTGACGTGTAAGGTATTTTTGCAATCTGAACCGAAAGTAACTCTATTCGACCTGTGTTAGAGTAGATTCCCAGCACTCGATGTGACAAAACTGACCAGTTTCACACAGTGGGAGATATTTCTGAAAAAACAATGGACCTCTACAGGCTTAGGAACTAATGTATGTTACAGCAGTATGCTACATATCTCCGTCTCACTGTAGTGTAACACTTACCTTGTGTCCCGACACCCGTCTCTCAACCCGCCACAGTGTGACGTAGCGACGCAATGCGGGCTGCGACAGGTTTGCTGATACGCTCGGGAACAGGTCAAAACAGCCATAAGTCAAACCGGAAAATTCAAAACCGCCAAGTCAAATGAAATTCTTATTATGCATATACAATAATACCTATATTTATAGTAATATTACATAAAACTGAGAAATGCGCTGGTATACTCTGACCCGAACAAAAACACATTTTATAACCTGTGCTGATATGTATTACACTCACTCACTCATTGAAATAATCAACTCACTCTCACATTACTCTCATTCACTCACTCATTGAAATAATCAACTCACTCTCACATTACTCTCATTCACTCACTCATTGAAATAATCCACTCACTCTCACACTACTCTCATTCCCTCACTCATTGAAATAATCCACTCACTCTCTCACACTACTCTCACTCCAGTCTCACTCACTCACTCTACTCATTTATTCTTCCAACTGCCTCTGGCAGCCGTGGAGTAGCTATGTTATATGCACTCACTGTAAACTGTATAACACACTTAAGACCCCGCCGCATGTAGTTCCTACAAAACGACGGCTGTTTTAAATGACATGTTATTTTGTTAACAGAATTAGGTACACACTTTGATTTGGAGACAAAAAGTAACCGGCGCTACGATCGAACCCAGGAATTCCAGCCTAGTTTGGCAAGGGTGGAAACTGGACTTTTATAGCCAGTTAACTCTCTTGCCTCGGGAAGTAGCATTTAGCAAACTCATGACTTGAGCTTCAAAATGCTATGTACTTTACATACAGAAAGTCCTATGTAGAGTAGAGTAGAGTTCTCTCCCTTTGGTACAGTTTCCTATGTACTTTAAAAAATAAAACCCTCAATCTATTTTAACAAAAGAATTTGTGTGCACTATGTCCAGTGATAGTGAAAATATTAAAGTGTCCGGAAGCTGGAAACAAAATATCACTGTCAGTTAGAGAGTAAATATAACTTAAAGCCACATCAGCAGTATTGCAGCTATTCGCGGTTGCACTGTCAGTTAAAGACAAAATCATAGGCAATGATTTTCTCCATGAGGCAATATCATACACAAATGTTATATTTGGGATAACACTTTCTGAGTAAAGCACAGGTTCTCGTACTTTCTTGGGTTGAGTCAACACAAGTCTTCATAGTTGTGATAAATTTGGCCGATCCCCGTGTTTGGCTTTGTCCTACTTTCATGACCCACTCTCAACGACCCACCCACCCTATAATAAATGACCATTCGCATCATCATTCCGGTTCTATCAGGGTGGCCAGAGCATTGTCCGCGGGATAAGGAAACAAGTGATGATCGTAAACAAGCGAGTCACTGTCAATGTTTGATCAACCATCCGGATTCTACACAAGTATTGCTGTGGGTGCCGGGCAACAAACATTTTTTCATGCAAATTGTCTGACGCCATACGAGGTCTGCTTGTTTCAGCAACGTGGAAGGTCACTCTGACCCAGGAAAGCATCGTCCTCTGTGCCTTATAGATTTGTGTGATGATACCCATGACCCTATTCAATACCATCAGTAAGATAACCTATAATGACTATAAGCCTTATCTCCGATTGGTCACTCGACCAGCCACTCACCCACCCAGCCACCCATTTTTTTCCATAATTGTCATGACTGAATGTCATTAAGAATACAAGCATCGGGTTTATAGGATTGATATATACATTGTAAAAAGATCAAAGTATAAGTTTCCCTCCCTGGTGCATATATCCTTTTACAATCGAAAACAATCACAGCAATTGATTTTCCAAGCACAAGGGCAGGGCATTATTTGTCGGCCTGCAAAGTGATTGAGTGAGTGAGTGAGTGAGTTGGGCTAAACGCCGCTTCTAACAGTATTCCAGTCATATCACGGCACAGAAACAAACAAACTCACCAATTGAGCATTAAAATGCTAACATCACTGAAAACTTATTGATATCTGTTATCCTATCAGCTCTGACAAGTTGCTGAAGTGTGTAGGCATTAGTAAATGTAGATACGATAAGATACGATATATTTGATTTTTGTGTCACATATTGAACATTATAACATTATTACATGTTATTTCAACAATAAAATGTACAATATCCATCCTGGTAAAGTTTACGAGACACTTCTTGAAACATGATTAAAACATATAGATTATATTAAAACCCACCTAACCTTGAAATATAGCTCCATAGTAGAATACAAACATTTTCTACAGTCATTCAATACATACTAAATGTTTATAGAGTATTTAGGTGGATGTCTCAAGCACCAGTAAAAATATTATCAGCGAGAGTTACTGATAGACACGCCAGTAAACAGTCTTCCTGGATATTGTAAGTGAACGTGTAGCTATTTGAGTAAGTGCAATACTCAGGTTTAAATTCCTTTGCCTTCCAGAATGTATCTGATACCCTGTGGCGTCGAGATTTGATGTACGTAGTTGCGTCCCTTGGACGTGACAGGAACCTACAGTCGTGGGTTTGAATCCCAGATTCGCCCTGATTAATTTTCTAGGTTTGTCAGCACCGTTCCCATGCTCGTGGGTTCCCCAAAGATGAAAACGTCAAGACTCTTGACTCGACATTTAACCGAAAATTGCCACTTCAACTGATCTAATAATTCATTATGTGCTTGTCATCTGTATGCGGAAACAAATGTTCGCTCGTCCTGCCGATGTCTCAGTTTCGGTTGGTCACATGGCTACAATGTGCCCACGTCGGTGTAAGGGTATTGCTCGATTACTGCTAAAAGCGGCGTATTATCCTATTCACTCATTCACTGTAATCTATGTTCAAATGTGGTTGGGGTTTGAGTTTTTTTCCACAAAACAAACTGTTCATTTTTGGCATATTTCTGAATTTTCATCATTAAAATCAGCGCACGACGTGATCAGAGTATGTTTTGCTTCCTGGCGTCTGTCTCACTAGGGAATACTGCAGTTGAATACCTCCACAGCATCTGCTCTGTGTTCCAAGACATACAGTTTAGAGTCACAGAACATCAAGCTGTGTGGGTGCAGTAGTCCGTCCTGTGACGTCAGCAGGTCCCTGACAAACACCCCTGCTGGTGTCAGTAGTATCACCTTATGTGCCCCTTTGTCCGCCACCAGGATGTGTCCTGTGCTGGTAGTTGTGATACCTCGTGGTCCTCCCAGTCTCCTCTCTCCTGTAGGGATGTAGGTGAACACAACATCTGTTGAGCCAGCATCTGACACCAGGATGTTGCCCCTGTCTGTAGCACAAAGGAAGCTGGGGTAACGCATCAGGTTCTTCCCAGTGTTGACTGTCCTCATCACTCTCCACGATACATCCAGGATGTCAACACAGGGAGGATCCCAACAACCTGCTGCTAATGTTGAAGGACTCAAAGCTGTTAGACACTTGTACTCCTTCTTTGTTGTGACACGTGACTGTAGTACAAGGTCAGGGGTCACCCGTACTATTACAATCTCACCGTGTGACCAGAATGATACAGCCACCTGGTTGTCCCTCAGCCTCGTCACAGAGCTTGGGTTACTTGCAAGATCCAGTTTACTGTGTCGTGATTTGTTATTCTTTGTGCAGAAGGATTTCAGACATGAATTGTTGTAGTCAGTGACCACCAGTGTCTCTTCACCGTCGACAACCAGGACTGTGACGTCAAATGGATCCGGCTTCATTCTGTCGCCATCGACCTTGCTGCCGACTGTCTTGTGTAACACTGCTCTGCACATGACGTCAAATGTGCCACTCTATTGACCAAGTTGTACATCCTTGTGTAATTTCCCCTCATCTATTTCACTCACAAATATAAGTTGTGAATCACGAACGCTGCCCGTGAAAGTGACATCCCTGTCTGTTGCGTCTTTGATTGCCCCTGACTGACACATTTGGTACATGTCAAACATGTCAGACTCACTCCTAGACTTCAACACCTGGTTGAGGTTCTCTATGTATTGTTGATACATCTGCATGTCTATTTCACCTGACTTTATCCGCCCCCTCACTTGTCCAGACTGCTTCTCTGTCATCTCATTCAGCTCCTCAAAAAGCTGTTTCTCCTGCTGTTTAATCACGTTCATGGCTTTCCGTGAGGCTTGTCGGATCTGTGACTTTATTTTGTCTTTGTTGTCTCTGATAGCATCAATCAGTTATTTGTGTTGTTGAAGAGATCTGCCAGTGTCGTCAAAGCTCTGTGTGATCAATCCCTTATTGTGTGTAAGAACATTTGACATCTCAGACATCATGGACTGAATAGTGACCACAGAGTCGCATCTCCTGTGGTATATGACACAACACTTGGGGCATATTGCTCTATTACAGTCTCTGCAGCAGAAATCCATGACTTCGTTGTGTTCCGTGCACCTCTGTCGTCTAGTGACCTTCACTGTTTCACCAAGGTCAGCAATCACGTGGTTTGACATAGAAGGAAGAGACGCATGCATCTTCACACATCTCTCACAGAGCGGCACATCAGTCTTGACAGAAGGAGTTGGCCGGATAACTTTCTCACAGGTTCTGGTAGGGATGGCAACGGTTTTCTGTATCTGAACAAGTCATGGATAAACCTGTCACATCAAACGTGCAATGTTTAACACAATAATGAGATAACGTTTAATGGAACATATAAATGTACATAGGGTGAATCAAGTGTAAATGCTAATTCTGACCATTGTTCGGTTCAACGTTTTCAGTGTCCAGAAAGTTTCCTCTACCCTGGGATAATCTACATGTATAGATTTCGAAACTGAAATGACCAAGGTTTATTCTAGATAATCCTGATAGATATAGGTGACCCTTCAGTTTCGTCTTGATTACTTTTATCTACAATAAACAGTTAACCATCACCATTTTGATGTTGCATGAACGTCCATAGACTGAACCTGGTTTGGTATTACCTCGGTCATTCAGGAAAGCAAACCTGCTGGATGATAGCGTCACAGTCTCTCTCCTTTAAGATTCTCTATTTTGGGTTCTTGGATTCAGTGGAAAGTGAATCAGCGATGTTGTAATTCAAAACAAAGGTTGAACATCGCTCTCAAGATTATTGCACTTATGTAGTGGTTGCAGGCTTGTGTGTGTCGTTCCTTTACTAGTCCATATCAAAGCTGGTTTTTATAGAACCAGCTCACTGAGATGGTGGAGTTTAACATGGATACCCCACGCACGCACAGTTTACTGACTACGAGCCCACCAGTCCCACTTGTATACCTTTAATCTCGAGCACCTGGCAGAGCAATAATGCGGCAAGGGATCTCCCGCTTCAGGGAGAATATCCGTTTCTTCTAGATCACATTAACTTACCATGAGCAGTATTTCCCCCACAGGCTAGAGTGTCCAGAAGTCCCTGTATGAGGAAACTGGGTTTGATCTGTTTCACCCACTCCTCCACTGGTCTGTCAGGCTGGGGAACGTGGGTCATCTGACGACAGTAGGGTCACGGGATAGACTTGGCTCTGATGGCGTCTTGTCTGGTTTTCAGGATTTTCCACAGGCAGCCCTTACAGAGGGTTTGGCCACAGGTCAGAGAACAGGGGTCTTTGTATACCTCCGTACATATGGAACAGGTCAGGAAGTTCTCATTCAGACTCTCCAGCTTTCTGGCGGCTGCCATCTGAAACAAAGGAATATATACTGTTTAAGATCATTCATGTATTTTAGGGACTGTTAATTATTGGTAAATACATGTTTTGTTGTGTGATGTGCAGATTTGGAAATACTGAATATCTGATAGCAATGACAATTTAGTTAGTATTGACAGTAGTGACCATTCATGATGCATGTAAAATGCATTTCTATATTAAACACTGAACAAGTGACCTGAGCTTGTGAAAAGTAACACGGGTTCCTCTGATCTGTCCGTCCTCTATAAATGAGTTAGTGAGTTGGATTTAACGCCCCTTTGAACAGTCTTTCAGTTGACATTCTTGAAGTTGGGGAGTAAAGAAGAAAACATACAACTTTATATACATTATACTTTGGCTTATTGCATTTAGCGACGTTTCAATGTAGATTCTTACACTGTTGTCAAGCTAGAGTGTATATTATTCCAATAACGTCTGGGCGTGTCTGCTTACAGTGGGAGGAAATCCCGAAGTGATGCAATACATGTAGGTAAGTTACAACCAAAAGTTCCATAATACAATTTATTTTCCTACTATATGATATAGACAAAACACACAAGGGTAATAATGTCCAATGACAACCGCTGTCCTCAAGAATAAACACTTGATGCAGTTAGTGTTAACATAACATAAAAATTTACAATTACGTCATACAAAATACGGACTTGCAACAGGGCATTGGCGAAAGGGAGAATGTCTTGTTTCCGTGCACCTGTACTTGACTTCAGTACCAGACACAACCTTGCAGAAAGTTTCGTTTTATCATATAGGCCTAACACGCAATGCAGCTGAGACTCTTTTGGGCACGTTCACTTTGGGTTCGTTAAAAGACATTTATTGATGAGTTTATTTAGATTGTTAAGCACTTTAGAAACGTCTCAAGTTTCGTTTAGCATCGGATTCCATGTTTACTTACGCCGTGCCATTCATCTCATGTATCTGATTCGTTTGGGGCACTACAGTAATGTCCTAAAGGAACGACACCCAGTGTTCATCAGGTTATGAAAGTAAAACAAACCCATATAAAAAAATAAATTGGTACATTTCATTAGATCATTATTTAAAATCATGTGTACAAAACTTTACCATGCAGACGGTCAGGCCCTTAGAGACGCGTGTGGTCAACAATGAAAGTCACAGTCATAGCACATGACGAGGCAAGTGTATTAAATGTCAGAATACTCATCATAATGCCACGTTGATATCGAGTATGTCAACCATTAATGCAAGACAGAACACGTCGTTTGGCCGATGACGTAAAACGTCGGATGACGTTGCCATTCCATTCAGTAAAGGAGGCAGTGTTCCAATTGCTGCCGGTTGACCGGAGCCACTGGGCGACTTCTGATTTAGCGATAGAGATAGTTCCATAAATGTTCAATGGGGTTCATGTCCGGCGAGCATGACGGCCATGGTAAAACGTGACGTTGTTAAGAAAGTTCTGCATCGCATCGGGCATTGTCGTGCTGGAAAATGATTTCATGGGGCTGTTGCTGGATGAATGGTTCCACAACAGGCCGCAAAATTTATCTCTATATCGGTGTGCATTTATGTTACCATGAATAACAACGCGCCTCGTTTTCAAGTCATCGAAGATTCCCTCAGACCATTACGCCTCCGCCTCCGCCTCCAAATCCCCGGACTTGATGAATGCAATTCTGCGCTAAACACTTCTGTTCCTGAAGAGACAGAATCTGCTCTCATCGGAGACCAGAGCACGTGCCCAGTCATGCAGTTGCCCACATCCTGACCCACATCAGTCTGTCGAGGCGATGTTGAGGTGTCAACAACACTCCTCGGTAGGGTCGATGTGCTCTGATACCATTGGCTCCTGTACAAGGTTTGGCGACTGTTCCTGTGTCGCCGTGACGAAGCGGTTTCGGAGGTGAATCGTCCGGATGTAGCGGTCTTGAATGGGCGTGGTCACCCGTGGTCTTCCGCTTCTCGGCATGTCTGTTGCATCAACCTGGTAACGGTTATACGGACGCATCCAAACGTTCTGGCAATGACAGCTTGCGCCGCTTGGGCCGTCCCGACGGCTCTCTCCCTCTCTATCGCAGTTAAACGTGCCATTACTTTGCTATGCTTTTTGGTGTTGTGTTCCTAACGCGTCGGGTCAGCAGTTTTATACAATAGATCTGCACGTGCATTACGTGCTACAACAACTGACATCGTTTTTACACAATTTTTACACCAGTTGTCAAATTTTCCTGCTTTTTCCCACCGACCAAATTGGGTTTTGTACGAGGGGTATGTTTAAGTATGTTTTCCTATAAAATAAATCACCTATGACAAAAGTATTTTAAAAACATGGATAGTGTCGTTTCTTTTGGACGTTAGTTTATATCATGTCGAAAGGAACTCAAGAAACAAAGAAATTACACATTAGAATCGTGAACTATAGAATTATTACGTTTACTGTAGATTTGTCAACTACTGAAGATGTTTTTGTTCGTTTGTTGTTTAACACCCCACTCAGCAATATTCAATCAATATGATGACATTCTGTAAATAATCGAGTCTGGACCAGACAATCCAGTCATTGACATCATGAGCATCGATCCCCGCAATTGGAATACAATGATAGGCATCAACCGAGCTTGACCACCGGATCCTGTTAGTCGTCTTTTACGACAAGCAAAGTCGCCTTTTACAACTGAAGATCTATTGAAAAGATTAAATCATGCTGCCATCAACACTTCACTGGCCAAACAGGGCCTAGCGAATGGACTTGACTTCTGTAGCATTTGAAATGTGGGTTGGTGCAACGTGATGAGTATACCCAACGAAGTAAGAAAAATACATCAAACGTTTTCCGAATGCCTACATCCTTGATAATCAAGTGTATTATACTTCCATTTTCCATAATGCGTCTCTCTCCAAATATTTAAAAAAAATATGGATGACAACGTCCGATTAAAAATAATAATATGATTATGATTACTTACATACATCACACAAACATCAATATGTTTATTGGTACTACAACCAAATGAACATAGTGGAAGAAACCGCATGGTAGTCAAAAGTGGATATTATATATACTGAAAAACAAAAGTTCCTGTGACATTGGATAAGATTTAATGCAAAGTTATGTTTTCACAAATCTGAAACAATTTCGGTTTGCAACAGATAAAAGACTCCTGCAAGCTTTCAAATGATTTAATTTGCGAAACTGACTTCAGAAAATGCGTGATTTCATAAAAAAAAAACATGAACATGCCAAAACGTCAATTTACAAATCAATAGCGTCCACCTCTGGTTGCGATGCAAGCAACACGTTTTCGTCTCTTGGAATGGAGCAGGCGTCGCACAAAGTCCTGTGGGATATCTGTCTGCTGGAGCATGTTTCGATGTTCCTGGAGTGTCTGTGAAACACGTGGTTGACGTCGAAGTCACCGATCCATCTCATCCAACATGTGAGAGATCAGGGGAGCGAGCCGGCAAGGGGATGACATTCACGTTGTTTTGTTGAAGAGAATCCTGAACAAGTCAACAATATGAGGCCGGGCGTTGGCATGTTGATAGGTAATGCCATGACAGGTGTGTTGTTCGAATCCAGTTATCTTGTCAATTATTGGTTACGCGTGGCCTGCCACTCTGAGGATGGTCTCTGATTGCATTCGTCTGTGCTTCGGTTGACGTTAAATTGTCTTGCAACACATCGTGGCAGCGACGTGACTGCATTCGTTTGTTGCCAACGTTGCCATAAACACCAAATGGTGTTTCTGTGGACGTTAAATTGTCTTGCAACATCACGTTGACTCGATCCTGCTTCAAGCATACCGATGGCTCGCAGACGCTCATTTTCGGACAGGCGTGTCATTTCTTAATGTTGAATAATTGCGTAATTGTGTTGTTTTTCTGAGTGTTTGTTGTCAGCACGATGTTAAACAATATATATGGAATCCCGTTAACGCACATGTTTTATACCCATTCTTGGGTAGTGAAATGCATGGGGCTTGCATATAGGTCAACCTTTGCATGGAATACATGCTTTTCTGTAGTAGTTGATTCCATACATGTACTACAATATTGAAAACCAAACTTTACTTGTTTGAAAAATACACTACAATGTTAGTGTCACAGGAACTTTTGTTGTTGAGTATATATTGTACGAAGGCATATATACAGATGAGACTTATTGGAAGCATATATCTCACTGTGACTCTCTGTCTCTCTAAGGCTCTATCTGTCTGTCTGTCTGTCTCTCTCTCTCTCTCACACACACACACACACACTCTCTCTACACACACACAGGTGCTCTATAGGGTTCAAATACGGGGATCTGGGGTCCAGGGGAGAACATCAACATTGTTGTTGTGTAGACAGGCTTTTGTGATCCGTGCTGTATGCGGTCGAGCGTTATCCTGCTGGAATACACCGTTGCCGTTGGCTGCAATTGGGAGGACGTGTGGTTGGAGAATTTCGTTGATGTATCGTTGAGTCGAAAGATTGCCCTGGATATGGACCAAACCTGTCCTGCCGTGATGAGAGATAGCCCCAAGATCATAACGCTACCCTCACCAAACCTGTCCTGCCGTGATGAGAGATAACCCCCAACATCAATACGCTACCCCAACCCCACCTGTCTGCTTCCTGTACGCAGTTTCCGGTGAAACGTTCTCCCCGAAAGTCTGTAGACCAGTGGTCTTTCACCCTCTCGACGGAGGCGAAATCTTCATTGGTTGCTGAACAAGACATCTCTCCATCGCAGTTGAGGCCACAGCCGGTGTTGACGACACCAATGCAGTCGTTGTTGATGATGTTGTCGACTTAATATGACGCGTCGAATAGGACGTCTTGCTCGTTGACCTGCTGCTCTTAAACGGTTTCGTACATTGTGTTCGGAGATTCTGCGTAGTTCGGGTATTTGGGATGCGGTTGAGGTGGCTGTGGTTGTGCTTTCATGTAAGTGGTACAGTCGGATGTAGCGATCTTGGGCGGGGGTGGTAACTCTTGGTCGTCCTTGGCCGTTCACATGTTGACCCATACTGTTGAAACCGATCCCATAGCAATGTGATGGTGCTGGACCTTACATTGGAATTCCTGGCTACGTGCAGCTCAATCGCCCTTTTGTTAATGCCCTGGGCGCCTTTTTCCGAATCGTACGTGTTTCCCGACTAATGGTTTGCATGTCCTTGCTGTAGTCATTTTTATCCGCAAACTTTGTCATTGACACCACAAAAAATTAAACCTCTTCATTGTGCACCTCTTTGTCAGCTACTTTTGCTTAAATGGCCCAAAATGTTCGTATTGCGTTTCTTATTTTGAAGAGTATATTTGCTCATGGCTTCATTGGCCCCACACGGCATATGTATAACAGTTAACTATCACAAGTAACAAAGTCCTGTATACTTGGATCATGCACTCAAGTGTCACGCACCCATACACGTGTTCGACGTCGTACTCTAATGATAGCCACTACCGACAAAAGAATAAGAATAAGGCAACTGATAAAAAGATTGTGCATGTGTTACGACGATAAATGTCTGTAAAACCAGAGACCACATACCTTATAATTAGATCAAGACGGATGTGTTAACAATCTATGTCCACGCTGGGATCGAACCACGGAACGTTAACCACTCAACAGATCTAGCGTCCCCCAACCTGCAACAGCTACAATACATTCAGATATAAACCTTTGACTCGAGTACAGACGCCCAATCACCAGCCCCGCCTGACAGCAGGGAGATTAACCTTGTACAGAAACCGGCACGTATTGACAACACCCAACCGTTCAAAGGTATTTAACTCACGAGTCATTATGTATAATGTTAATGATAGGAGTATATAGACAGGGTCATCCCAACCACTGACGATGACAGTCTCCTAACTGACTACAAACTGAGTGTAATTGACGTGGTATCTTTATCCAACAAACAGCAGTGATACAACCATTGTTCACATCACCTTGATCTATGGTCGTCTTTGTGTGTGAAGCAGAACATCACAGTCGTACGACCTTGGGATGATATGGTAATTAACTCATTAGAGAACTGATATAGTAATTAGTGTATCGAGCTTCCGTGTGTAGGAAGATATTTTATTGACAATTCATATTAAGAATCTTTGTAAACTTTCTTCCAGCCCATGTCGAGGATAACTGACAGATTTTAGTGTTGAGTTTACAATGCCTAAAAAGACTGCAGGTTGCGTGTACACGGTTTACTTTGAAACAAATACACGAACTAAGTGACCAACTTCTGACCAATACCAATAGTCGTATAATCAATTTTGTTCATAGTTTGAATTACAAACGAATTATAAACCAACTAGCTATATAGACACAAAATCAGATTGGTTTCTTCAGTGAAGGAGTGCTAGTTAGAGTCTATTTGTAATTTATTCCGCTCACTCACATCATGAGTACTTAAAAACGAAGGGGCCAAAGTGAATCTACCTATAGAATAATAGACTACTCCAGTCGTCATCTGTACTCAGCCCATATGTACATTGACGACCTCTAATGGGAGAAGTATTATTTGTTCTTATATTCTGTATTTCCACAGAGCATACCTCACCGGAAAACATATCAGGGTATTCAAAACAAAACAATAAAGTAAAATAGCTGTCCCCTTGACTGTATGTGAATTAGCACAACGCTTGCCCCGACTTTAAAGTATGATTTCGAAAATTTGGGGATTTTATAAAACAAATCTATTGAAAAGTGTACATTTAAAATTTCTTAAAATAGCAGGTGGTTTTATACTCAGCACCAAAATTTATAGACTACAGTAACAATTTGGCTGCCAAATCGGCAATGTTTCAGATCGGCATTCTGTGAGGAAGTCTTGGGAAAACCATCTTAGTTTGGTGTCTGGCCCACCTGACAACATCTTGCATAAACATTTGTTTTACCTATAATAAACTAGTTGGCAAAAGAAAGTATATAATTAATTAACAGATCGCCACTGAGGATTAGACTAAATGAGGGATGGATTATCAATGATCTCTTCAACAAGACAATGTCTCACTTTCACACAACACACGTCTAGACATAGGATGTCCCTTCTGTATTCTCCATAATAGTGAGTGAGTGAGTGAGTTGGGTATAACGCCGCTTTTAACAGTATTCCAGTTATATCACGGCGTGTCAGCTTAAAGTGGGAGGAAAGCCCGAAGTGATGCAGGTCTCAGACGTTTACCACTTCGGTGAAACCCACGAGCACGGGTATGGTTCTGACAAACCTAGAAACATAATCGGGCTGAACCCGTATGCGAACCCACGATCATAGGTTTCTGGCGTGCCCAAGGGACGCAACTCTGCACAGCGAATCGCGGCGCCTAAAGACGACTGGGCCACCCGTGCCCCATTCTCCATAATAAGATGATCATGCTAGAATGGAGATATAGGACAATGGATGTGATACACGAGGGTGGTAGAACATAAGGTCATCAGTTTTTACGTTCGTTCCCCAATGAACACCCCGTGTAATAAAGCATACATTCAACATATCTAAACAACGTAATATTGTGTATACATTTAAAATAAGGGATTGGTCATATAGTGCAGTTAGGTTTAGGGAGGGGATATGTTTCATTTCCCCTCCCCACCCTATAATAAATGCTCTGTCCCTAAAAAATGTTCATATTAATAAAAAAAAATATTTTACCCCTCCCCCTTCTTTAACAGTCATTTAACACGACCAATGCTATATGTAATGTGATACTCCAACTCACCTTGTGTCCTGACACCGTCTCTCAGTGGCGACGTAATGCGGGTTGGGAGAGATTTGCTGATAAGCTCGGGAACAAGTCAAAATACGCCATCTCAGGTTCAGGACAAACTGGTGATGTTGGGTCATGTGACAGAAAAGGTTAAAGATGGCTATAGATAGGTCGTCATGGTGGACCTAGATGATAAATCGAACTTCTGCAAGGTTATCTCTGGTTTTCCCTGTTGCAAGCCCGGATCTTAAATGAATTAATTATGAATATTTGATATTATGTTAAAAGGACATATAAATTATTACCCTCGTGTGTTACTCCAATGTCATATTGTAGGAATATATTGACGATACGGATACACACGAGCGTACTGATCTCTTATGACATAATGTCATTCTCAACGATTGCTCCGATTTTGAAGTATGGTTTGGAAATTTGGGGATTTAAAAAAACCAAATCATATGAAAAGAATGCATTCTAAATTTCCTAAAGTTGCAGCCAGTCTAACACTCAGCACCCAGTTTCATGATAAAATGGTTGCCAAAGCAGTCATATTTCAGAACGGAGTTCTGTGAGCAAATCTTGCCATCACCATTTAGGACTGATTAATATTTTCCTGACCCACCTCATCACATTTTGCACAATATTGTTTTACCTAACACGTACCATTGTAAGTGTACTGAATAGTCATTACACGAACACACTATTGAAATATACTTATGGTAGTGCTTGTTTTCCATCCTCGATCATTTAGAACATGTGTCCATCCTAAACAAAAACCGATCGTCCCCGATATCCAGGAAATACACGGCAAAGCATCTGCCGTCATGACAAGTTTTTATGCTTTTTACACAAAGACAGACACATACTATTGTAATATACATTCTTAAGGCTCGTTGTTGTACCTTTTTGGCGTCCAAGTTGGCGTAACCTATAGACGCCATGTCAAGAAACACTCGGTAATCAACACCAATCCACGTTATGATCCTTTAAAACAAGGTCGACACATACTATTGTAATATACATTCTTAAGGCTCGTTTTGTACCTTTTTGGCGTCCAAGTTGGCGTAACCTATAGACGCCATGTCAAGAAACACTCGGTAATCAACACCAGTCCACCTTATGATCCTTTAAAACAAGGGCGACACATACTATTGTTATATACATTTGATGAGGCTTGTTGTCAATCGTGTAGGCTTCAATCTTTCAAAAACCTGCTTGCGTGATATCCACAAAGACTTGTTCCTTCAACCACCATGCAAGTTTCATGCTTTAACTAACAGATCGCCTCAGAGGAATCAACTAGTAAGGATCTCTTTAACCAGACAATGTCTCACTTTTACATAACACACTATTTAAAACGTCCCGACATGAGATATCCGTTCTCTATACTCCAGAAGATTATCATACCAGAATGGAGATTTAGGACACTTGATATTATTCACAAGGGAGGTAGAACATAAGGTGCATCATTGTTAGCATTAACACCCCCGGGTACCCAGATGATAGGAGTCATTACATAGACCTTATTGATCCAAATTGATATGCATGCATACACACACACGCACGCACATACACATACATACATCGGGGATTGTTGACAAGGAGGTGTTTGAACTTCCTGATGTGGTTTGCCTTATATATTACCTCATCTATCTAGTCAGCGAGCCTGACCACCCGATCTATTTAGTCACCGAGCCTGACCACCCGATCTACTTACTCACCGAGCCTGACCCTCCGATCTATTTACTCACCGAGCCTGACCCTCCGATCTATTTAGTCACCGAGCCTGACCCTCCGATCTATTTACTCACCGAGCCTGACCCTCCGATCTATTTAGTCACCGAGCCTGACCCTCCGATCTATTTAGTCACTGAGCCTGACCACCCGATCTATTTAGTCACTTAGCCTGACCCTCCAATCCATTTAGTCACCGAGCCTGACCCTCCGATCTATTTAGTCACCGAGCCTGACCACCCGATCTATTTAGTCACCGAGCCTGACCCTCCGATCTATTTAGTCACTGAGCCTGACCACCCGATCTATTTAGTCACTTAGCCTGACCCTCCGATTTATTTAGTCACCGAGCCTGACCCTACGATCTATTTAGTCATCGAGCCTGACCCTCCAATCTATTTAGTCACCGAGCCTGACCCTCCGATCTATTTAGTCATCGAGCCTGACCCTCCGATCTATTTAGTCATCGAGCCTGACCCTCCAATCCATTTAGTCACCGAGCCTGACCCTCCGATCTATTTAGTAACCGAGCCTGACCCTCAGATCTATTTACTCACCGAGCCTGACCACCCGATCTATTTACTCACCGAGCCTGACCACCCGAGCCATAAAATCGCCTCGAATGATAATCATGGGTTGCTAGGGTCAAGTTCGAACCTGGGATGGGAGAAACTTGCATAACGTATGTGTGTCTAGTGGGGGAGGCTTGAATAAGGTATGTGTGTTATCGTGTGGGAGGCTTGAATACAGTATGCGTTTTATAGTGGTGGAGGCTTGAATACGGTATGTGTGTTATAGTGGGGGAGGCTTGAATACGGTATGTGTCTTATTGTTGGGGAGGCTTGAATACGGTATGTGTGTTATAGTGGGAGAGGCTTGCATAACGTATGTGTGTTATAGTGGGAGAGGCTTGCATAACGTAAGCGTGATATAGTGGGAGAGGCTTGAATACTGTAAGTGTGATTGGTGAGAGAGGGTTGCATAACATACGTGTGATAAAGTTGGAAGGCTTGCATAACGTACGTGTGTTATAGTGGGGGAGGCTTGAATACACCTTTGACCCTTCAGCGACATGCTTTTAACCTGGTGTGTTGTGGAATATCCAGTAGCATAATAAGATGAGGGAACTTTGGCAGGGTGTTGATCGTTAGAAGATTGACATCAACTGTTGATAAAACGTTCTGTACCAGATCTTGTAAGAGCGACCTGCAGTGTACAGAATTTTACCGATACTGAAATCAATGTTCTTGTAATGTTGAGTTAGAAAAACTATTTGAAAATTGTATATTACATATTGTATTTGACATGGTTCTGAGATGACATAGCTTGAAACAACTCGATACAAGTGTATGGGACCGCTGCTAGGGCTGCCACTTAGATGTGGGATTCCACTAATAATTGTAAACATATTCATTCACTTTGATGAGACTGCGAGTCATTGTCGGGGTAGACGGTGACCAGATTGGAGGCTAGTGTTGAGTCAGTAATATCACCATACTGAATACACCCAGCGAGGGGATTGCTTTAAAGCCTGACCGGGCCAGGCCAAGACGGGCCAATGCTATTATTGGCCAAATTATTCCGTTATCATACCTCCATATTATTGATGCAAGATGCACACATGGCATTTATGAACAATCACAAACCACAAACATGCAACATAACTCTGTTATTGTAAGTACATCTTTTGAACATCAGTAAGCCGAGCGGTCCGTAAGCGTGGCTGAGCTATAGAGGTTATCACGCGAGTGTGTTTGGGGATGGTAAATATCCTGCATTAGGAATAAACATTGTATTTAGCGAGCCTTGGCACTTAGACACTGATTTTCAGTATATTAGACTGTTCTTTTGATAATGATAGCAATTATCTCTGTAGTTTATCCAGATTCCCGATGGTTAATTCTGACTCGATCGCCGAATGACGAGGGCGACGACATGTGAAAGGAGTCCCTACTTGACCTTTAACATTTGCATCTTTATCCGCTTATGACCCCAACGGATATCGTTTTTTGCCGTTGGCTTTATCCTGCCAAGAAACCTACCCATTATATCATGAATGTATTTATCCTGCGTATAGAATTAAAATATGCTGCGATGAATGGTAGCATATACAGGCCCATTCCGGAAGTAGACTACAAAACTGTGTCAATATTCAACATTTTCATGTCAAAACAAATTTAGGCTCTGCCCAAAGTCGACATTAAAGAAAATTACCATTAATTAATGTATCTTCCTGAATAGCTCGTGTCAAATGTACTGCCTCATTTAGTGTGGACAATTGCTGGTTGAGAAAAGATTCATGATAAGATTTCCATTGTCAATTTAAGCACGGATCAAACTATATGTTTTTAGGCAATAGGATAAAGCAACATGTATTTATGCAAAGCTAGAATGAACATGGTGATGTGGATAAGGTATGCTGTTACATGTCGACTTCCAATTGTATTATAAAATTAACTAGGTTTACAAATTAATACAAATTACTCCAAAGTAATTACAGTGACAGTACACAATGGAATGGCAGTACAAAACTCAATGGCAGTACAAAATCAAATGGCAGTACAAGTACAATGGCAGTGTAAATACAATAGCAATAAAGACAAGGATAATAATATTCAGCAGCAACAGTTGTCAAGCTTCCGAAATATTGCTCAGGCTTGATATCCAGGCTGAAAAATGATCATCAAGACGTCTCGGAGGTACGCCAATGTATTAACCTTAGGTTTAAGCAAAGGTATGCCTGCACCAGGACGGAACACACATTACAGGTAACAGTTGATAAAGCATTGACTACACCGACTAAAGGTCCGATAATCTTGTTAGGAACCACAACACATTTGTTTCAGGACATCCCACGGGTCCAGTGAACAGTTATATTTTAAATGTAAACTCTGCGGTCAAAATATTGGCTCCAGTATTTGTTATACAATGAAACAAGCCCCCTCCACCCCCATCCCCTCCACCTCCAAAACATCAACGGCCTTTCCTTTAAAAACACTATAAATTCACATTGGTTCCAGCAGTAGATATTTTCTGATGTTCTGTTTCAGGGAGAAGGTTTCAGAGTCGTGGTGGTCGCTCTGATAATGTCGGTGCTGACGTGGTACGATTCCTGGAGTGTTGAAGACGTTGACTGAAGACTCTGTCTATTTGCTAGATTTGAATATAAATGCTTCTTAAATCGAGATGTTTGGTAATAGTATAATGTGGTCATAGTATAATCGGACTTGGAGACATCAAGGTTCTGTATTCTAATATTGGAATATGTTTGGTCAGGAATGTGGCACAAAGTGCAAGGTTCGAGTGTTGTTTTGGAGGATGGTTTAGTGGATACACCTATATGACTTGTGTAGTGTCCACAACAGTTATATGCAATTACTTCTTCGTGAGGCTCAGAACATCACTATTCTCAGGACCACTATTTCTATATAACTTTTCTTTACCTTTAAGAATGTAGATTTATGCAAAAAATGATTTAGTATGTATCCATCAAACCCATCGCACTCCATGAATTCTATTGTCCAGCGGCCGCAGTGCATAGCCATGCAAATTATTATTATGGTCAGCACTGGTCAGTACACAACACTGCTGATGGTGACCTGCTTGATTGATCGTTCCACTTCTTATTAAGGCAAGAAACATTTTGTTATCTGATGCATTATGTCTTATGTATATATATTCTAGATGGTCTATGTTTTTACATGTGGTGTCGTACTATTCATGACAATGGTGCTTGTACATACAGCAATCCACGATGATCATATGTTTCTAAGGTATAGCTTCATATATAATAAACGCCCAAAATTAGTTCATATTGGGAATTATACGCAATTCCTGTCATCGCATGCATTTCCTACTTATTTGAGCTTGTTTCAATTATGTCAAATCTGGCTTTTGGTCCTCTGATTGTTTCGTTTGCGTGTTTATTACAACAAAATCAAAACTGCTCTAGTCTGCGCTTCGTGAATTTCGTTTCATATATTGAAGCATTCGAAATAATTAGACTTATTTACCTGTTACACACACATGATATCACCAAAATTCAAATAAAATCGCTTTTTTATTTCCTTAAACATGTTAAACACGCTGGAGGTTGGAACTGCTCATGCTTTGGTCGAACAAACCCTGGAACTCGAATTATGTTTGGAGCCTGAAGGAATGAGAGATGTAATTACAATTTGCCGCAGTTTTTATAACAATTTACCGCAGTGCAGTCATAAAAATTTACAGCAGTTTTTATTACAGTTTACCACAGTGTTATAACATTTTCCGCAGTTTATTACAATATACTTTGTAACAGACGGGTGCCACCTGTGGGGCAGGATACGTTCACCTTCTCGAGAACACCTGGTATAATTAATATTTGAAAGTGATTCATAAACACATGCTCATGATATACACTCTTTAAAAACAGAAACACACAGGTCGTATGTAGTTCATTGAACCTGACTTCACAAAAACTCCGGTATATAAATTGGATATATGTTATTGGAAAATGTCTGTGGCCTCATTTTCGACAAACGATGTGTCAAAACGCAGTCATTGTCGATTTGCAATGTCTTAAACGGCATTGTTTTCACACTTGTTAAAAAATGTCATGCTTGAAAACAGTAAAGCAAAATGCACGTGCAGGTTATGGCTTTCGTAATTCGTGGTAAAAGGCAAGCATTAGAGGTAATACATGGCATTAGAGGTAGTACAGGGCATTAGAGGTAATACAGGGCATTAGAGGTAATACAGGGCATGATAGGTAATACATGGCATTAGAGGTAATACATGGCATTAGAGGTAATACAAGGCATTAGAGGTAATACAGGGCATTAGAGGTAGTACAGGGCATTAGAGGTAGTACAGGGCATCAGAGGTAATACAGAGCATTAGAGGTAGTACAGGGCATTAGAGGTAATACAGGGCATTAGAGGTAATACAGGGCATGATAGGTAATACATGGCATTAGAGGTAATACATGGCATTAGAGGTAATACAAGGCATTAGAGGTAATACATGGCATTAGAGGTAGTACAGGGCATTAGAGGTAGTACAGGGCATGATAGGTAATACAGGGCATTAGATGTAATACAGGGCATGATAGGAAATACAGGGCATTAGAGGTAATACAGGGCATTAGAGGTAATACAGGGCATGATAGGAAATACAGGGCATTAGAGGTAATACAGGGCATGATAGGTAATACATGGCATTAGAGGTAATACAGGGCATTAGAGGTAATACAGGGCATTAGAGGTAATACAGGGCATAAGAGGTAATACAGGGCATGATAGGAAATACAGGGCATTAGAAGTAATACAGGGCATGATAGGTAATACAGGGCATTAGAGGTAATACAGGGCATGATAGGTAATACAGGGCATTAGAGGTAATACAGAGTATGAAAGGTAATACAGTGAGTGAGTGAGTTGGGTTTTGGGTGAGTTAGTAAGTGAGTGAGCGAGTATTTCAGTTATATCACGGCGTGTCACCTTAATGTGGGAGGAAAGCCCCACGTGATGCAGGTGTTAGACGTTTACCACCTCGGTGAAACTCACGAGCACGGGTATGGTGCTGACAAACCTGTCGAACCGTGATTCGAACCCACAATCATAGGTTTCTTTCGTGCCCAAGGGACGCAACTCTGCACAGCGAATCGCGGCGCCTTAGACTGGGCCACCCGTACCCCGAGAGGTAAAAAAGGGCAACTACTACAACTTTGTTATACAAACACTTAGGATTATATTTCTTACTAGGGGGAACAGCCAGACGGATATACGATTCAATAAGGTGTTAGCCAAGGTAGTGAAATCTCTGCTTGTTTTTTCCTATTTTATCAATGATCTAATTACAGCCCTCGAACAACCACAATGTGGCCTTCGTGCATAAGTATGGGTATTCCTACAGTCGTGCAGGGTGACGTTTCTACTCTTGTGGGCGCATCACCGAGAGGCTTACAAAGGTCCCTTTGATATTGTACATACATATGCCTAAGGGTGGCACCTAACGTGTAATTCATCAACAAGCTCAATAATTGTGTTCACCAAAGCAAAACGCAAGGGGCATAGCTTCGTGATACACATATTACTACCACTGATTCTACAGTATATGGTGGGATACTCATTAAATATAATCTTACCTGTAAAACAAGAATTTAGACATGCCGTCAGAACGCAAGACAACATTTCATTATAATCGCAATAGGGCCGCAATATTGCCGATGCGATGTAAGATTTTAACTCACTCCCTCACATATCATTATACCACCAAATAATAAGAGGCTGGAATTCGGTGTTTTCAGACATTGGCCTTCCAGAAGCGTTCCCATCCCAAAACTCGAGAACGATCAAGCATGTCCTGGCATTTTACTCGCCCTTCAAACATTTTCTGCCACTGACAACACTCTCTACTGTCACCAAACATGACAGACAGCTATCCAAAATACCAATGACCACAAGATATATATGGCTTAGTCTTGCAACGTATTAATTAGGCTATATTTGTGAGTATGGTCCCTATTCATGGTTCATTGCTGCATACGATGCCACGCAGGTCTCGGCTGTACCTCGCCAGATCATCTGCCCCTCTTGTCTGTATATAAATATCAGAACTCTTTAGAAACTTGGATGGAGAATACTTTCAATTGGCACCAACATCCAGCAGGATAACCTGAGTGTCCTGACCAGTACTGATGACGCGTGTTATCATCTGCGCCATGACAAGGACTGCGACCTTCTTGGCTTCAGGTCTTCCTCTGCGGGCACCTGCAAACACGGAGTCCACATCCTGCAGGACCGTTGCGAGATCAGCTGGCCCTCTCCGAGGCTGGAGACTGTGGATGGATCTGAACAACTCCATCTTGGTAGTGTAGCTGTTGAACCGGACCTGGGACACCGTCTGCTGACCAAATGTGACCACGCTGACGGGGAAGGAATCGGAGTCGCCAATGAGGAAGTTGAGGACGTCGTTCCATAGAGAGAAGGTCTGAGTGCTGGCCTCCACGAGGTACACCAGGTCGATGGCGCGGGTGAAGCCACATGCTGGAACAGCAGATAGAGCGGTACATAGAAACTCCCTCACCCCAGTCGCATGTCTTATTCATATCCATCAGCTGAGTTGGTTAAGAACTGGAGAACATAATTTTGGTTTTCGAATAATGAAATAGTTTGAGCTTAAAGGACAATCCATGATGAAAATGAAAAACATCCCAAATATCACCTGATCACTCATCAACAGGTATGTATTCTTTGATATTTAGAAAATTATAATTCTTCCGTGTATAGTTTTCTACTCGACCATTTTAACATGGTACGAGCGTCAGCAGATAATGTGTTAAACAACTTTGGAAAAAGTTTGATAAATTTATGCAGTATATTAAATATACATATCATGAATGGAAGATGTGGGTCAGACTCAGAAGTTGGAGACTGTACGTTTATTGGCAATTAAGGTGCTAGCATGATAGATTACATAATCTGTTCATCTGGTTTGTTTGACGTATGCTGTAATTTCAACATTGTATCACGCACGGAATCCTGTCTTCTTCCTGTCATGGCGAGCTTACATACTTCTGTGCAGACTGAACCTGTGCAAGCTCATGGTAATAAGAAGGCTTCCCAATTCGTTTGGGTCAAATTTATGTACAACTTGTTGAGCAGTGAATACTACTCTTTATTAGAAAAGGCTGTTGTCGAAGTGTTACCCCATATAGACGAAAGTGTTAGATACATGTCGGTGGCCTTCTGCACGGCAGCAAACGACATGAAAAGAGTGTGTACTTCTAACATATCTAGTCAACAGTGGTTTCACCATGAATGTGGGCTATTCAAAAAAGAAAGATGTAAATATTTAAACAATTTTAGGAGAAAAAAAGGATAATAACTCATTACATGAGTTTAATTATATTAGAAATAAATATAATAGTGTATGCAGAGAAAAGAAAAGGAATGTTTTCAAAGAGAAGCAGGAAAAACTTGAACATTGCATACGCGATTCTAAACAATTTCGGGCCACTCTTAAAAGGCTAAATACTAATCGTTATACACAAAACAATATTCCAATTGATGATTGGTTTAAACATTTCAGGGGTCTGTTTTCAACTTCTACAAAGAACGAGGAAAAATGTTTTGATATCGACGAATCGAATGCATTTGATAACTCTTTTTGTCAGTTAGCTTCAGATGTTCTTGATTCACCTAAAACAAGAAAAGAAATTTCAGAAAGCATCGCAAACTTAAAAGGCAATAAAGCAGCTGGTGAAGTTAAATTGATTCCTGAATTTTTTAAATATTCGTCCGAAATTCTCCTCCCCTTCCTTGAAATGCTTTTTAACGTTATGCTTGAAAAGACTTATTTTCCAGAACAGTGGACTTTGGGGATTGTAATTCCTCGGGCCTCTGGCCTTGATTGGCAATTTTCTTCTTTCGGGTCATTGGAGCAGTCATAATATTCATAACATCATACACATTAAGATTACAGGCAATTTTAACAACTTTAGTACTCCATGAACTTTTACATAGTAACCATTTTCTTCATCAAAGCGTTGCAAGTACTGTTATTAAATCTTGGGGTAGTCTAAAAACATTAGCATGTAATGTAACAAACGGGGAGGAGAGACCCATGTCTCCATTAGTGGCTATACTGGAGGTACCGTTACTAACACCAAGAAATAATTTACAGGCTCTATTTTGGATTAGATTAACGTTTTATCCTCATATACCAGAGCCATAGAACATTACCGGCTCAACAAGACTTTCATACAGTTACATAAAAACATCATAAGACATACACCCAACAGAATAAGACAAAGCATGGCTGGCAGAATTGTACAACTCTTTCACAGTTGATGCACATATCTAGATGCTCGTCAACCCGTAGTCCCAGATAACGATATGATTCTACATAGACCAGTGTTTGCCCAGCGTAGAGGAATCTGGTTAATCTGTATCATTTAACGAGTTTGAATAGCTTACCCTGCCCACAGTCGAGAGCAGCACAGTAATTAGTAGTTTAGACCAGGCGAATACACTGGTCACACTTGACTGGTCTGTCTGATGATTCGGTCACCTGCCAAATGGGATGTCTGACAATTGGGTGTGAACCTTACAGAGGAAGTTATTTGATGAATGCGTCAGGTGTTTCAAAAGAGATGACCATTATCTAAGTAAAATACTTCTAAGATCATAAAGGACATAACATTTAATAAAGTGAAATTTATTTTCGACAAACTTTTATGAACAAATTTAAAACAGTGCGGGCAGATTCTATTTTCTAAAATGTTTGGGGGGTTGTATGTCGTCCTGTTTCGATCCAGATCTAAAACTAGCTAAAATGCGACGGTGGTCCCTGTATTTAAAACATAAGGAGCAACAACGTTACGATCATGAAAGTTCTTAATGTATTGCCCTTAACGTTATGTTTATCGTTCCAAAGCTCTGTTCTCCAGCTCAGTTCATCTTTGTTTACGAGAACGTTTTTAATATGGGCAATTTTCTTCTTTCGGGTCATTGGAGCAGTCATAATATTCATAACATCATAAATATTAAGATTACAGGCAATTTTAACAACTGTAGTACTCCATGAACTTTTACATAGTAACCATTTTCTTCATCAAAGCGTTACAAGTACTGTTATTAATCTTGGGGTAGTCTAAAAACATTAGCATGTAATGTAACAAACGGGGAGGAGAGACCCATGTCTCCATTAGTGGCTATACATGGAGGTACCGTTACTAACACCAAGAAATAATTTACCGGCTCTATTTTGGATTAGATTAACGTTTTATCCTCATATACCAGAGCCATAGAACATTACCGGCTCAACAAGACTTTCATACAGTTTCATAAAAAACACCATAAGACATACACCCAACAGAATAAAACAAAGACAAAGCATGGCTGGCAGAATTGTACAACTCTTTCACAGTTTCACATATCTCGATGCTCGTCAACCCGTAGTCCCAGAAAACGATATGATTCTACATAGACCAGTGTTTGCCCAGCGTAGAGGAATGAAACCGATGATCTCGGTTGTGATTTCTAAAATGAATTACGTTTGTCTTATTCATATTCACTGACAGTTGCCAACATGTTGACCATTCATGCAGTACATTAAGCATGGATTGTAATGAACATTCATTGGGGGCAGTTAATGCAATATCGGCAGCATACATTAAAATGGAGAGCATAGTCTCATCAACAAGTACGCCACAATTGAGATTGTTAATAGCCAGGTCGTTAACATACACCGAAAATATAGCTGGGGATCATTTACAGCCTTGCTTTACACCATGTTAAACAGTAAAACGTACTGTAAGAAATTCTCCTACACGTGCAGTACAATTGACATCGACATACAATCGACTGGATAGCATTCAATATCTTTCCTCGAACTCCAATATTCCTCAGCTTCGCTATAAACGGTGTCGAAGTTTTTTTTTACATCAACAAATGTAACAAAGGTTGATTGTTTTGTTTTTTTCTATACTGAACTAAAGACGTTTAAACCTATAAATGATCAATACAGTCTCATTTGGATCTAAAATCATTTTGCTTATCAGCTATGATATTGTCCTTTTCAAGCCACTCAGTCTTTAATTAAATACATAAGCATATACTTGTTAGGAATAGATGTTACAATGATACCAAAGGGTTTCTAAATTCCTTCATACTGCTCTTAGGAATAGGATGGATATATCGCTGTTCCACATAGCTGGTACAGTTCCATTTACAAAGCAATAGTTTATAATTCTGTACAACAAATCAACTGAACTTACATTTTTTTAACACTTCGGCAGGAATATCATCAACACCTGTAGCCTTTCCATTCTTAAGTCTAAGGACTAAAGACTAATGGGATGTCTGGGAGTGAACCTTACATGTTTATCATTTATCCCATCCATTTCTTGAACTAGCTACTCCGACTTGAGCCATAATTCATTCACCACAGTCCTAAGGGGAAATTCAAACATATCCACCAATAATTCACGACTACTGCAATCTTGTCAAATAACATGTGCTTGACATCAGGTCGATTTTGTTGATATCATTTAATGACTGTTGGAATATTATCTATGCATTATCCTGTCTAAAAATCTAGCTATATTTACAATATCATGTATGCATTTTTGAATCATTGTATTCCGGAGTGGTCTTCATATAAACTTTTTGACCAATCCGCTTCATGTACATTTTCAGAAAAAACAAAACATAACATGGGAATACCGTTCGAATTGAGCCTCGCTCAATTTCCCTGTGCGCTGTGATTTTTTATTTATTTTTTTAAATGAAAATTTTACAGGGACTAGCTGTGCTACCACAATACTTGTGTTAATTAATATTGATAACATTGAATGTTAAACCATTTTTACAGTTTTGTCTAATTTTAGCGATAATGAAAACTGAGTAGAGATAAGATATATTGATGAACAACGTCTTTATTACAGTAAGGAGCGACGCTTAGGTGTATGTTGTAACACCATTATCAAGCAAGTAATGTTGTTCATCCACAGATCTGATCCTCTCTCAATACTCCAACTTCTAAATTCCTCGTAAGAAGATAATGATACTTGTTTTGAATCTTGCCATCGTACAAAATATTCTTCGCACAGTATTCAAGAAACAATGTAATATTAATATCATATTACGCCATCAATATATGTTGTGCAATATTTGAGAGGTTGGCGTCTGTCGGGACGGTGTGAGATGCTAAAACTGTTCTTGTATAGTCTAGTATCCTTTGGCTAGTGACAGCTACCACTGTTTATTCCCATTCAAGTTGCTAACGGTGTTTCATCTAAACAGTATTATGGGAACGAAAATTAAAACATTACTTCATTCGTTATGCTACCATTTTTGAATATATGTCCATGAGATTAATCTGTTCATTTTTCCCTATTTTTATTTCGGAACTTATAGCTTTGTGTGGCATAAACGATCAAATAGTAAGATGACTACAATTAAAGGGCATTAATAACGAGAGGCTGTTCACATATATGTACATCATATATGTATCACGCGAATCATTTCTGATATTTCTCGACGTAAGAGCTAGAAACGTTACCTACTTCCGGCGCGGCGGTTCAAGATGTTGGCGCTATCTAGATTGGGTCCCTGACACATGCAGCTCTATTTGATGGGTGTATTGTACTTAAACTGAACTTTTATAAATCTATTTTTTTGCAAATATATACTAGTCACTCCAACTAATCATTGTTACTAAAATATATAGGATTGTTGTCAATAACGTGTCCATTCGTATGTCTGTTTTACGTCTGTTCTACTAATTATTGACACTAAGAAACTCGTACAATTTTTTAAATCGTTACTAAACGTGTTGTACTTGTCTACATCTTAATTGAAAAGTGGGAGAAAAGTTGCTTATTGTATTTTGCGGCCTTTGATGGTTCTGATGATCAAGATGACAACGTCAAAATCGTAGTATTCAGGAGTCGATGAGGATTCAGGAGTTTTTGAATTGATGCAGAATCAAGGTTCATCCCTTCCGACCCGTTGGGGGTTATTATAGGCCTAATAGTGCACCACGTGATTTATGTCCAGGCCCCCGTGACATGCAGTTGTCATGTGACGTGTAATTAACTAATTGAATTGCAAAAACAATTCCGACAGCAAATAACCGCATCCACAACAACAATGCGTGGATGCAAAGAAAGAAACCATTTTAAACCCCTTTCTGTATATTTGTATTTGTATTCCTTTCTGAAACTATCATTCTACAAACAGTTGTGTTCACCGCCCATTGTGATACTTCTACTTAAGAAAATAAAAAAGGATGTTTATTTAGTCATTTGACATGCGTTCATTGTAAACAAAGATTAGTGTGAAAGAATTACTAAGTTTGTCATCCAGTATATTGCACTTCAATGCACTTCCTCGATTAGCATAATTAGAACAGAGTTTGTAATTAGTTATATCCTGACTCCAGTTAACCAAGGCAGCTACATCAGTTGTGATTTATGAATTTGTGGAATCTTAATAAATAAACGACCGCCTGTCGCATAAATGCATTCGAACATTGAACACGCACAGTCGCAGATTTTCCTTTCGTACATTTGAGGGTGAACGTGAACGAAGCCGTGCAAGATGTTTTACAGCGATTTGTCTTCAGAACACATATTGAGCTCAAGTAAGTTTATTAATGATGATATTTTCATTCATTCATATATATGGCGATCATGAGCGCTGACACTATATGTATTCGCAATAGAACATTTGGAAGACTAGACACAAATTGAGTCACAATATGACAACATCAAATCAAAGAATTTGTTTAATGCAACAGATTTAAGGCATTGAAATTGTACATTATTATAAAATACATGAGTGTCGCTACGTCTCATGTCAAATACATCAATGAATTATTTATAAAAAAAAAAAATTAATATTAATATGACTTTATAGCTAAAATTATGGAGTCTTGCATGTCGAGCCAACAAACTATAGTACATGCAACAGATTTAAGGCATTGAAATTGTACATTATTATAAAATACATGAGTGTCGCTACGTCTCATGTCAAATACATCAATGAATTATTTATAAAAAAAAATAATTTAATATTACTTTGACTTTATAGCTAAAATTATGGAGTCTTGCATGTCGAGCCAACAAATTATGGTACATATTATTCACCTTGGAATTTATGTTTACTGTGCTTGCGGTTGGGTCCACCCAATTCCCAAAATGGACAGTTCCAAATACTAATGCGTAAAATATTAATGCCGATTTGGAGAAAATTACCAAATGAATTAATGCAAGTAAATCTTAATCCAGGGAAAAAGAAAACTGTTCAATATCACGTCAAAGTGTGCCCAAGTGCAAAACCTAATCTTAAAATGAAAGGACTTTGGTATTAATATTTCAGTCAGATTCTGATATTGGCGAGTTAAAGAGGTAAGCCCTATGATTAATTGTCTTAAATACCTTTCTGGTGTCACCGCCGTGAACCATACTCACTCACTCAGATAAATAACCCCTTTTACATAAGTCATGAACAAGCATATATATATTGCCAATAGTTTGCTCCCATGTTTTGGATAATTGTACCAAAGAACAAGAATTAATCCTAGAATGTCTACACATAAATTCATTACGGACGCTGAAATAATGCCGATGAGACGTTAATTTTTACCTCGCCTACTCACTGATTATGGACTAATTGTGGGGCGATAAGAGGTACAAGCCACGTAAAAATGTATAGTGAGACCAACGTAGCCATTACACCTTTTTACAAGGTGGAAAACATCTTTGCTGTTAGTGATTACATACAATAAAGAAATCTAACCAATTCACAGGCTATACGTTGTAGAACTGAATGCTATGCCAAGTCATTCCTACCTGTTACCATTAATAATTGGAATAGTTACCGCAAAAAGAGGATTTTTAAACTTGGACAATGTTATATTCAGTTACGCCATGATACCAGATTTTGTCACTTTAAACTTCCATCGGCTTAAAAAACACATCTCAGATAACACATCATGCATGCTCTTGTGGCTGTCACAATGGTACACTGCACTAATTTTTTCACATGCCCCAACTATAATATTAAGAAACGATTCTATTCTAAAGGTTGAGTGAGTTTCTAATCAGTGGTTTATTGGAAACAATTTGTGCCTAATTTAGCTATTTTGAAATCGGCCATGTACATCCGACGTTCGAGTGGATTTGCACATATATAATAACTAGTAATAACAATTAATACATACTTTGAGACACGTATTAAGTATTAAACAGTTAAATAGCTTTTCTTAGGAAACCCCTTTCCATCAACCGCACTGTTGACCTATCTTTTTTGTTCTGTTTTGATGTATTGATGTATTATTTAATACAATATGTATATCTCCCCTCATCCCAATGTTAATAAAAGGAAGCTTGGTGGGGACTTTTGGGATATAAGAAATGAATACAGACTGCCATATTGTCTGAATGTCTTAACAATCACCGGGTGTGGCCACGTAGACAGGATATCATTCGGGTTTCTCATAATTACTCCATGAGCATGCTTGGTATTGTAGCTTGGGGATATTAAATGTAAGTTTGTTATCAGAGGAGATTGATAGTGAACTTTTAGTACCAGTTAGATATGATATCTATAATAAGGGTATATGTGTGGGTAATCCTTCCACGCTGATGAAAGAAAGTCACTCTACTAGTTCATGTAATCTACGTCAAATAAGATCAGAAACACATGCATTATTACAACATACTCAGGATACCAATTACAACGAAATGTTCAAATTAACAAACATAATCAATATTATTATTACATGTTAATGCCATGTATGTAAATATAGCTATATAAACATATGTTTAATTTTTCAGCTTGTGTGAAGTCGTCCATAAATACAAGAAAACGTATATTTTCCCAAAATTATATTACCCTCAAAAGGGCAATTATATTCATGTTACATTTTTTCAGTCTTTTTTTTAATTCGAATTACGTAACATTTATGTTACTTTGATTTTATTAGACCCATGTTGTTGTTACAGACCCAGGGATTGACTAGGTTCATTACATGTCATAAAAGTGCCAGGACATAATGTGGTGGCAATACATTCTCCAATTAACACCTGTCACAAAGGGACGGGCAATTTGGGTTTGTCCTCGGGGAATGTGTTATGCAATTTGTGTATTCACGAAATAACATTCAACAAATTATGTACATGGTCCTGTGATGTAGGATTGATGCATTCGTACTTCTTATAAATAAATGAATTGCATTTTTTTCTTAACCGTGTGCGAAATACGCATAATGTCGGAAAGCGCAAGTTCAATACTGACTTCATCCCAAAATAAATCACAAACCCTCTCTTATAATTTGTATATTATTCTATATTTTAATTATGTAAATCACGTTCCTGTCACTTTTAATGTAGAATACGTTAGTCACTCAACCAATTCCATTATTATTTTCCCAAAGATCAAAGATTAAAGCAGTTATCAAGATTTATTTTCCATATCTTTAGAAATACTTAATCTTTACATTGAAACTGCCATCATGGTGTATTATTATTATTATTATTATTATTATTATTATTATTATTATTATTGATGTACATATGGTTTGCACCCAACCATGCGCGTGCCAAATTATACAGCGTCAAGCTTTTAGAGCGCCAACTAAGTTTTCCAAAGTAGAAATTAAGCCAAATGAATATATATCAAGTTTCCTTTTGCTAGAACATATGCATGCTGTTGTGTTTTTTCAAGGTAATCTTCGTTCTCTCATTGATAACAATATTAAAAGAACAAGTATTATAAAATATAATACGGGAATATATTACACACGTTATTTACGCATCCGGTTGCTCATAATACAATTTTCCCAAGGATTACCGTTTTACAAAACGCGATTTTCCGCGTTTCCGCCGAGATTTCACATTATAACAATGTATATCTACAATGAAACCGACAGCTCAGAACAAACCAAATTCAACACTTTTAAGTAGTGATAAAATAGTTTTCATCCTCTGTGCAATCCACTCTGTTGGCATATGTGCACGAGAGCATGTTACAAAACACATCGCGGCCTCCCCGTAAAACGAATCCAAGCTCAAACACTTTCAATACAGAAGTTACCGCCAATGCAATCACCCCCGACAGCTAATCCTCTCTGTGCATTTGACCATAAAGTCTACTCACATACCAAGCACCGCGACAGGAAAAGTACCAGACGCCTCAACCGCCCACCCGTCAATATCATTGCAAGGACAGTATGTACTCCCGCTAACAGTGTGGAGTACTAATTAAACATTCCAGTAATGTTACCCGCCACTATATCAGTTTTTTGTAACTTCTGATACTATTTTGCACACACAAAACAATTATAGAGCAATACATAGCAATTATCCTCCTTTACCAACATATACAAAGAAACACAGTGCTCAACTTAAAACACTTCACTTTGCACATATATAATAATTATACACAAATACATAATAATTATCTCCCTTTACCAATATATACAAAGAAAACACAATATTTTCGTAGTATTTTTAAAAAATAATCTTTGATAATATTTTGTAGATGATTTTTCTAAGGACTACCGTTTTACAAAACGCGATTTTCCGCGTTTCCGCCGAGATTTCACATATTAACAATGTATATCTACAATGAAACCGACAGCTCAGAACAAACCAAATTCAACACTTTTAAGTAGTGATAAAATAGTTTTCATCCTTTGTGCAATCCACTCTGTTGGCAAATGTGCACGAGAGCATGTTACAAAACACATCGCGGCCTCCCCGTAAAACGAATCCAAGCTCAAACACTTTCAATACAGAAGTTACCGCCAATGCAATCACCCCCGACAGCTAATCCTCTCTGTGCATTTGACCATAAAGTCTACTCACATACCAAGCACCGCGACAGGAAAAGTACCAGACGCCTCAACCGCCCACCCGTCAATATCATTGCAAGGACAGTATGTACTCCCGTTAACAGTGTGGAGTACTAATTAAACATTCCAGTAATGTTACCCGCCACTATATCAGTATTTTGTAACTTCTGATACTATTTTGCACATACAAAACAATTATAGAGCAATACATAGCAATTATCCTCCTTTACCAACATATACAAAGAAACACAGTGCTCAACACTTCAATTTGCACATATATAATAATTATACACAAATACATCATAATTATCTCCCTTTACCAATATATACAAAGAAAACAAATTTGGATACACCATATATACAAATTGGTATATTTTTGTATATGTCGTATATACAAACTTGTATATTTTTGTATATATCATCATTCCAATCTTGTATATCCTTTGGAAATATCATCTTTCCAAAGGATATACAAGCTTGTATATATGGATTTTTTTTGCAGTGAACAGAAGGAGAAACAGCTGCTGGAGGAGCTGAATGAGATAACAGAGAAGCAGTCTGGACAACTGAGGGGGCGGATAAAGTCAGGGGAAATAGACATGCAGATGTATCAACAATACATAGAGTACCTCAACCAGGTGTTGAAGTCTGGGAGTGAGACTGACATGTTTGACATTTACCAGATGTGTCAGTCTGGGGCAATCAAGGAGGCAACAGACAGGGATGTCACTTTCACAGGCAGTGTTCGTGATACAAAAATTATATTTGTGAGTGAAATAGATGAGATGAAATTACACAAGGATGTACAACTTGGTAGAATTCAACAGAACGTTTGTGACGTCATGGATAAGCGAATTGGTAAAATACAGAGTGGCACATTCGACGTCATGTGCAGACCGGCGTTACACAAGACAGTCGGCATCAAAGTCGATGGCGACAGGTCGCAGCCGTATACATATGGCATCACGGTCCTGGTTGTGGATGGTGAGGAGACATTGGTGGTCACTGACTGCAGCAATACATGTCTGAAATCCATCTACACAAAGAATAACAAATCACGACACAGTAAACTGGATCTTGCAAGTAACCCACACTCTGTGACGAGGCTGGGGGACAACCAGGTGGCTGTATCATTCTGGTCACACAATGAGATTGTAATGGTACTGGTGACCCCTGACCTTGTACTAGAGTCACGTGTCACAACAAAGAAGAAGTACATGGGTCTGACAGCCTTGAGTCCTTCAACATTAGCAGCAGGTTGTACGGATCCTCCCTGTGTTGATATCTTGGATGTATCGGGGAGAGTGATGAGGTCAGTCAGTACACTCGACACTGAGAAGAACCTGATATGTAACCCCAGCTTCCTCTGTGCTACAGACAGGGGCGACATCCTGTTGTCAGATGCTGTGTCACAGTCTGTCTACTATATCACACAAGGGGGAGATGCTGTGTTCACCTACACCCTTACAGGAGAGAGGGGACTGAGTTTACCACGAGGTATCACAACTACCAGCACAGGACACATCTTGGTGGCGGACTACTTGGCACACAAGGTGATACTACTGACACCAGCAGGGAAGTTTGTCAGAGACCTGCTGACGTCACAGGGTGGACTACAGTATCCATACGGCTTGATGTTCTGTGACTGTAAACTGTATGTGGGGGAATACAGTGGAGGTGCTGTTAAGGTATTCACCTGCAGTATTCCCCAGTGAGACCCCAGGAAGCAAACCATACTCCTATCGTGCGCAGACTTTTATAAAGAAAATTCAGAAATATGCCCAAAATGAACAGTTTGTTTTGTGTAAAATACCCGAAACACCAAACACATTTGAACATAGGTTGAATATGATGATACGCCACTTTTTAGCAGTATTCGAGCAATACCCTTACAACGACGTGGGTACATTGTAGCCATGTGACCAACCGAAACTGAGACATCAGCAGAACGACCGAACGTTTCCGCATACAAATGACAAGCACATACATAATGGATTATTAGATCAGTTGTAGTGGCACTTTTCAGTTAAATGTGGGGACAAGACCGACATTATGCAGGTCTTAGACGTTTACAACTTTTAAGAAACCCACGAGCACGGAAACGGTGCTGACAAACCTAGAAACTTAATCAGGGCGAATCTGGGATTCAAAGCCACGACTATAGGTTCCTGTCCTCCAAGGGACGCAAATACGTACATCAAATGTCGGGGCCACAGAGTACCACATACATGTACGTTCTGTGAGGCTAAGGAATTTAACCCTGAATATTGCACTTACTCAAAGAGCTTCACGTTCACTTACATTATCCAGGAAGACTGTTTACTAGCGTTTCTATCAGTAACTCTCGCTGATAATACTTTTACTGGTGCTTGAGGCATCCACCTAAATACTCTACAAACATTAAGTATGTACTTAATGAATAGAAAATGTATGTATTTTTTACTATACAGCTACAGTTCAATGTTTGGTGGGTTTTAATATAATTTATATGTTTTAATAATGTTTTAAGAAGTGTCTCGTAAGCTTTACTAGACTGGAAATTGCACAGTTTTATTGTTTAAATAACATATTATATTTAAATTATGTACAATATGTGACACTATAATATAATATATCTTTTCTTACATTTACTAATGCCTACACACTTCAGCAATTTGTAGATTGATAGGATAACCACTATCATTAATGTGAAAGTCATATTTCATGTATATTGAATAAACACTTCAGTGATATTCGCATTTTAATGCTCCATTGGTGAGTTTGTTTGCTCTTTAACGCCACACTCAGAAACATCCCAGCTATAACGGCGTCTGTAAATACTAGAGTCTGGAGTCAGCGAGCCTGACCACCCGATTCCGTAGATCGGCTCTCACGACAGGCATGCTGAAGACCAATTCTAACTAGGATTCTTTACGGGGTTGATGAGCCCTTGATGAAGTCAAATTTTACTATTAACTGTGAACAATGTTTCTTCCATTGTTGTGTGTTTAATCGCATATCTTCTCATCCGTGAGCCCACGTCGTAACTGAATTCCATCTGTGAAAGTAAAGACACATGAATTGTCTCCCTTTGACCACGACGTAGTTGGTGCCAAATGTTTTTTGAAGCAACACATTTCATTTATGTTTCCAGGATATATAAAGAAAAGGATCTTGATTATATATGTGTTTGTTATCATCTTTGATAAAAACGTGTTGAACTGTCCACAAATATCATTCACGACTACGTTTAACAACAAAAGAAAGGCACTCTAAATGCAGAATGAAAACATCCAATGTATGTTATGCATAAGTTAACTTTAACGCTGTCACCACAGAATGATTGTATTACACAAACAATGCCTGCCAAGGGGTCATTTGATGTAAGTAACTTCGAAATACGTACGTAAATATGTATAGATAGGACATTCAATGCTTGTAAATGGCTTTGTTAGCAAAATGTTCAATGCTGTTCAGTTATTGAAGTCTGCGGTGCTGGTTACGTGTTGGTCGAGTGTCAATCCTGTTGATATATATTCACCCTAAAAGAAACGCGAACCAGAGAAACATATAGAGAAGTATGTAAGTTAAGAAGAGATGTGTCCAATGTGTTCCACTTAATGTCAAAACAACAATCAGTCAAGTGTTACCACAGTGTCTTTATTCTTTTCATGAAATGCTGCACGTGATTTCCAAACAAGTCAATAAAATAAGTGGGAATGTGTTACCTTTGGAAAACAGACAAACTTTGGGGACGTCAAGTGACCAAGTCTTTAATAAGAAGGGGCTTAACACCAAAGGCCATCCATGAAGATACAAGTACAACACTTGGGGAAGAACACCCCTTCCTGTGCCACCGATGGAGAGCCTTGACTACGACATCGTCAGCAACAACAGATGATCCACGATGAGGGGATACCGACCGGCGAATGAGGAGTCCGACGAAAATTTGATAGCACAGCGCCAACATCGCCGACAAAACCGTGCCAATGTTGAAGGGGGGGGGGGGGGGGGGGGGGGTCATGTTGAGGAATAAATAATTTTATTATCCTTGGGTCAATTTCACCTCTCGTAACAAACACACACAAGGCTTCGAACTATCTAAATATAAACTTAAAGGTTTTTGTCACGGTGCTTCACCTCACTTTTACGTCCACGTATCATGAAGTGTATCACAACATTCAGAAATGTCTCCACCGAGTCATGCATCTCAAAGTCTGCCCGCGTCTTAAGCCACACTACCTGATGCATGCCAATATCACTTGTAAACATCCGTGCCTACGTTCTGTGAATATACCAGTTCCTCATGGTTACCCCAGAACAACCCTCGAACCTAGCACTTTGTGACACATTCCTGACCAAACATATTCCAATATAAGAATGCAGAACCCTGATGTGTCGAGGTCTGCATATGACGTACAGTTCACGTTACCAAACTTAAGTTCGGATTACGATCTAGCAAATATATAAGTCTTCAGTTGACGTCTTCATCACGCCAAGAACCGAAGCACGTCAGCACCGACATCATTAACATGACCACCACGACTGTAGACTCTCCCCTGCCACCACACCCACAAGTAACCGTCTTCTCCCTGAAACAGAACATCAGAAAATATCTACTGCTGGTAACTATGTGATATAATACTACCTATAGAGACAAGCCATTGATGCTCCGGGGATGGAGGGTGAAGGGATGGAGAAAGTGGAGAGGGAGGAGGTGGAGAGATGGATGTAGAGGGGGAGGTTTGGGAGGGGGAGAGGCTTGTTATATTGTTTTACAAATACTGGAAACAATACTTCGACCTGAGGGTTTACACAAACGACAGACAGACTGTTCACTGGATCCTGGAACAAACATGGTGTGGTTCAATGCCGACATGACGCTGAAAACAGACAGAGATGCAGAAAAGGTCGCAGATACAGATATAGATTCAGACACGGACGCAGACACAGACACGCATAAGGGTATATATCTCTACCTAAATGGTTGGAATCATGGATTACAAGGAAGTACAGGCTGCTGGGTGATCACAATGCAAATATCACAGCCACCTTCAAGTGGTACGGGTAACCTCCTCAGGTGGTACGGGTGACCTCCTTTACATAATCCGAGGGACCACCTTCAAGTTTCCCGTGGTGCCTCTATGTAAAATTAGCTTCTGGCCACACACCTGCATGTACTCACCCTGTCATGGCGTCTCCGTACAGATAGCGCCCGTACAGATCAGGAAGCTTCTTGCCTCTGTACACATATCCCCCGACGACGGCATGAAAGAGGTTGGTGTGATTGTACACGTAGATCGGCAGCGCTTCGTTCTCTGTAACCACAAGTTTACAGAATGTTGTCTTTTTTCCAAACAGAATTGGTATGGCCTCTTTCTTTACCCGAAGCACATAAACAACCCACTCCACCCCACCCCTAACAAAATATGATCGAGTCTTTACCCGAAGCACATAAACCACCCACTCCACCCCACCTCACCCCTAACAAAATATGATCGAGTTACCCGAAGCACACAAACCACCCACTCCAGCCCACCTCACCCCTAACAAAATATGATCGAGTTACCCGTTGCACACGAACCGCCCACTCCACCCCACCTCACCCCTAACAAAATATGATCGAGTTACCCGTTGCACACGAACCGCCCACTCCACCCCAACTCACCCCTAACAAAATATGATCGAGTTACCCGTTGCACACAAACCACCCACTCCACCCAATCTCACCCCTAACAAAATATGATCGAGTTACCGGAAGCACACAAACCACCTACTCCAGCTAACCTCGCCCCTAACAAAATATGATCGAGTCTTTACCTTAAAACTGGAAAGCAAGACATACAAAATATACTGAACCAAATTAAAAACTTCACAATCCTAAAATTTAAACATTTTAACCAGTTATCGTTGTGGGCCCTTATTGTGTATTTAAACAGTAATGGCCACGTATTGTCTTCAGATAACACCCGTTTTTGTGCAGGTGAATCGATCAAAATCATGTACACAGCACTATAGTGGCAAAAGTGGTTTTTGACGTGCAACTGGTCACTTGGCCATAATACCGCACGTGTTTTCAGCCATACTTGTCAGCAGTCATTAAAAAAGAAAGAAAACCACAAGAAAACAAAAGTCTTTACGGCCATTTGTCATGCCACGCCTTTTAAATGTGCAACGTGAACGTGCCATCGGCATGTTGCAGACGGGAACGTCCGTAGCTGAAGTCGCAAGGACGATGGGTTGTAGTCGACGGACTGTTTATGATTTACAGACGCGTCTACAGCAAACGGGTACCACCGCTGATCGCCCTCGGCCAGGTCGACCACGTGTGACGTCACATGCAGAGGATCGTCAGATCGTCTTACGTCACCTCCGTAACCGATTTTTGACGGCTACATCAACCAGAAATGAACTGTTTAGGGGTAGACTGAGTGCGCAAAATGTTCGAAACCGTCTGAGAACTGCTCACCTTCAAGCAAGACGGCCATACTGCGGGCCGATTCTGACTCAATTACGCAGACGTCAACGTCAATTGTGGACACAGCGACACTTACGATGGACTCAGAGGAATTGGAATCAAGTCGTCTCAGTGATGAATCCCGATTTAATCTTCGATTTGCTGATGGTAGGGCGAGGGTGTGGAGGCGCCGTCATGAACGTTACGCCCAGTGTTGTGTACAGGAAGTTGACAGATTTCGAGGCGGAAGTGTCATGGTGTGGGGTGCTTTCTGTGGCATTGCACGTTCCAGGCTTCTTGTCATCCGTGGCAACCTCAACGCTGTTGCTTACCGCGACCAGGTACTGGCACCAGAACTTCTGCCTGTTATGGCAGCACATGCACCCGGTTTGATCTTCCAACACGACAATGCCAGACCCCACACAGCAATTTTGACAAGGAATTTCCTCCAGAATGCGGGAGTCAACGTCATGGGCTGGCCGTCAAGGTCTCCCGACCTCAATCCCATTGAACACGTCTGGGATGCTCTTGGCAGAAGTCTGCACACTCTCCAGAACCAACCACAAAATTTGCAAGATATTGGCACCATTTTGCAGCCTCACTGACACCCCAGGGCTAACTCGGGCACAGGTGTGCGTCCCAGTACATCGCTGACACCCCCGGGCTAACTAGGGCACAGGTGTGCGTCCCTGTACATCGCTGACACCCCCGGGCTAACTAGGGCACAGGTGTGCGTCCCTGTACATCGCTGACACCCCCGAGCTAACTAGGGCACAGGTGTGCGTCCCTGTACCTCACTGCCACCCCGGGCAAACTTGGGTACAGGTCGGCGTCCCTGTACATGACTGCCACCCCAGGCAAACTTAGGTACAGATCTGCGTCCCTATCCATCGCTGAGACCCCCGGGCTTCGCAATTGGGCAGAGTGGCGGTGTTATGTTTCGTGGTGCATGTGTGGACTGTGATAGTCACGGTGTTTCACCATTAGAAACCTAGGGTAAATTATGTCTATTGTTTCATAGGTGCATTGCTATCGTGGAATGACCGCCAGTCTGCATGTACCGTTCACTACTGATTAACCAACAAGTTTACTTACTGATCAGAGGGAGGTCCATACTGAAGATTTATTCACTTGCCCCTTTCTGGTAGAGTTGTTCAGGTTGTTTATGGACCTGTCCGTCACCGGAGAGGTTTTACCAACAGATTTATTAACCTGACCCATGGCGCAAACCATTCCTTTTTACAGTTCAGCTGAAGTTGAATGTGACACAAATGTTCCGCGAAGCGTCTTTTTTGGTTTTCTCTCGCAAGTCGTGATCAGAGACATTTTCACTGGAAACGGCTGGTGGCGGTGCTGCAGATGACGGAATAGTAGTAGCAGTAGCAACTGGCGGCGGCAGTGGCAGTAACAGACTTTTTCTGCTTCCCTCCACCATAGATGATGTCCGACACCAGCAGTTTCTGATCTTCGGATGTCCGTGCGCGCAGTTTCGCTTCGATGGCCTGAAACATATACGCTATCAATTGTACCTTTCAAATGATAACACTGCTCCAAAATAGTTGCCCGCAAATAATTTATATGTTATCTTTGCCACCAATGTGGAAGTAAAAATATTTTAAAAACTTCAATCCGTAAAATGTTGCTTTACCTGTCTGCTCGCAAAGTTGCCCATCAACGTTGGCTCTGTATAGTCTGGTGGCGGATGTTGCACTGAGAGAGTAATTTGTTCGCTTTCCCTCGATTCCTGCATTCCGACACAGACTCTTGATTATGCCTTGAAGCGTGTTGTGTCCTATCGGGAAAATGCTGAACCATCTGTCTGCCTTGGGTTTCGCTAATGATTTCTGAGCATTGGTTAGAAAGATGTCCTCGTCGCTCATCGTGTTCACAGTAAAAGTGTGTGGTTACTGTGGGAATGCGCACGTTCAAAAAGAAGCTGGTCACGTGACATGACAATTTGTAAAACCTCTCACAAGTATCGGCAATCTGCACCCGCAGTACGTGATAATCCGGCCAGCTAGGATATGTTTGGTTACGTCCTAGTCACGTGACATGACAATTGTAAAACCTCTCCCAAGTACCAGCAATCTGCACGTGCAGTACGTGATAATCGGCACATGCATGATCTGATCAACTTTCTATAACATACGTCAGTACAGCGAATCAAAACGTAGTTCTCATACACTCGAAATTTTCAGACAATATAAAGCAAATTTTGGCATTTTATTGCAAAAAAACCAACAGTTTCCCCACGGTTTCTAAGCTACATAAAACACTCCTCCTCGGTTATGCTTGGGGATGTAAAACACTCGGCGATCGGGGATCGGAAATGTAAGACCTCGGGGGCTTCGCCCTCGGTCTCACATTTCCTCTCCCCTGTCGCCTTGGGTCATGCTTTATCCTATACATAATAGACATGCAGTTATAGCCCTGAAAACATTGGGTAAAATCAAAATCATTACCTCATGTTTCTGACAGAGTAACACAATTGAATTGCTTAATGAAACTGACAAGACGAGTCATTGTATACTAGCCACATAAAGAAACTGTGCACGGAGAAAATATATTCTGGATTGAAATACAACACAGCAAGAACAAAATGATGCAGACGCTGTAGCAGCTGAATGATCGGACCATAAGAAAATGTCAACGGGACCTGAACAACATCTGTTACGATGACGTCAGAAGATCAAAATGGAGTAGGGGGTCAAACGACAAAGTCACAAAGTCAATAACGGGTATGACCACCCTGTGCGTGAATCACAGCAGTGCATCGGCGACGCATGGAGTCCACCAAATAGGCATGGAAGGCCTGGGGAATGGCCTGCCATATCCTCCTCAAATCCTGTGCCAAGTCACGGACGTTATCTGGAGGATGTGGAAGACGACGCAGACGGCGCTCCGTTTCATCCCACACATGCTCTATTGGGGAGAGATCTGGAGAATTTGCAGGCCATGGCAGTAACATGACATTGTCATGGTGAAGGAAATCCATCGCGACCCAGGCCTCAGAATCTGATCTCTGTAGCCAACACCGGTGAGATTGCCCTGAACAACCACCAAATGGGTTCGGTGCCGTGCTGTTATCCCACCCCAAATCATCACAGAGCCACCTCCAAAACGATTCCTATCCACAATACAGTTGCGTGCATAACGTTCTCCCAAACGCCGGTAGACACGTTGGCGCCCGTCACTATGGGAAATGTTGAACCTCGATTCATCTGTAAAGACAACATTTCTCCACCATATTCGAGGTTGGCGAACATGATTTCGACACCATCTTAGACGGTTGACTCGATGACGGTGTGTCAGGATGGGACGTATGGCAGGGCGTCGTGGTCGAATCCCGTACTGACGTAAACGATTCCTGACAGTGTTGGCATGGATACGGCGCAGTCCAGGAATTGTCTGTGACGTCGTTACTGCCGTTTGTAACCTGTGTCGGAGATGTGTCACTCGAATCCATCTGTCCTGTCTTGGCGTCGTTACTCGGGGACGTCCTGAACGTGGGTGGTCGGCAACGTCATTTGTGTTCTGATAACGCCTCACCAATGCCGATATCGTGTTACGATGGCATTGGAAATGTTTTGCCACCTGTTGTTGCCTCATTCCCGCTCGGATCATTCCAATGGCTTCATGACGCTGTGCATCTGTCAATCTTGGCATGATTTGCTTGTGATATGCTTGTGTTTGCGCCTGAGAAGTTTTGAATTTTTGAATGACCACAGATCATGCTTTCCAGTGACAGCGAATTTTGAGTAACACATTGCACGTTCATAGGCCCCCACATCAACGACGTCATATCGCATGGCACGTGCATAAGCGTCTGAATGTCTCCAATAATTGCTGTGTTCAAACCTATACTTCATATATTGACGGTGTGCCCTTATATCTATATTTTCTCCGTGCACAGTTTCTTTATGTGGCTAGTATATTTGTTTTAAAACCAGCAATGTTCCAAAACAGACAACTTATTGTGCAGTGTTCTGATTGGCTGCCATATAATCCAACTCACTGACTCACGCCAGGCATATAACCAAAGTCACTAACTCACCCACTCTAGTCATATAGCCCAACTGACTCACTCCAGTCATATCAATCAACTCACTCAACCCAATCATATAACCCAACTCACACACTCTAGTTTTTATAACCAAACTCACTCACTCACTCATTCACTCACTTCAGTCCTATAACCCAACTGAATCTCGCCTGTCACAACTCACTCATTAACTCCAGTCATATAATGCAACTCACTCACTAACTCACGCCAGTCATATAACACAACTCACTCACTCACTCACGCATGACATATAACCCAACTCACTCACTTCAGTTAGAGAACTCAACTCACTCACTCACTCACCTCAGTCATATAACCCAACTCGCTAACTGCAGTCATATGACCAAACTCAATCACGTCAGTCGTAAAAAACCCAACTCACTCACTCCATTCATATAACCCACCTCATCCCCTCACTCTGTTTAGTCAATCCAGCTCACTTACTCACTCCCGTCATGTTACCCGACTAACTAGCTCCAGGCATATAACCCAAGTCACTAACTCACTCCATTCATATAACTAAAAACACTCATTCCATTCATATAATCCAACTCACTCACTCACTCCAGTCCTATGACCCAACTCACTCACTTCCGTCACACAACCCAACTCATCAGCTCATTCCAGCCCTATATCCCAACTCGCCCTCTCACTCATTCCAGTCATAAAACCCCACTTACTCGTCATATAACCCAACTCACTCCAGTCATATAACCCAAATCACTCACTCCAGCCCTATAACCCAAATCACTCACTCCAGTCATATAACCTAAATCACTCACTCCAGACCTTTAACCCAAATCACTAACTCCCTCACTCCAGTCATATAACCCGACTTACTCGTCATATAACCCAACCCACTCACTCCAGTCCTATAACCCAACTCACTCCCTCACTCACTTCAGTTATATAACCCAACTCATTCACGCACTCACTCACCCCGGTCACATAATCTTTCCATTGACCATGGAGATCCGGGGTAGAATAGGTCATCAGCAACCCATGCCTGCCGTAAAAGGCGACTAACGGGATCGTATGGTCAGACTCGCTTACTTGGTTGATGGATGTCATCGTACCCCAAATGCGTGGATCGATCCTCATGATGTCAATCACTGGATTGTTGGATCAGTCTCGATTATTTACCGACCGCCGTCATATAACTGTAATATTGCTGAGTGCGACGTTAGACAACAAACAAACAAACCTATGTACGGATACACTGATATACTGACACTCCCCACATGGTTCATGTAGACACGCGTTCCTTACTGACATAGGTGCTGAAAGCTGATGACACTCCACTACCACGTACCCTGTGACTGATAACTGACAACAATGGAAACCACTTTAAAAGCAACTGTTTTCCAGAAGTGTGAGTGCATGGCATACTGATATTAATTACAAACGGTTGTTGTTTTATGTTTCGCTTAAGGCTATGGCAAATAAAGATGAGGTTATTTTTATTGATTGATTAAAATATACATATGTGAAAAAGCGAAAGGAGTTTACACCGCCATCACTATCAATACCGCCACCGCCATCATCACCCAACTATGGACAGCAATATCAACACCAATGAAACATTACCGTGACATAATGCAAGTCACCATTGCCAACATCGACACACTGTAGACACGTATCGACCATCGAAGCAGCAAGGTTTGTTCTTGGGTCATACGACAATAGAAATTTGATCAGCCTAAAAGAAAGGATATGTGCCTCATCTGCACGTGCCTCGCCTGGCAGAAGGATATGTGCCTCATCTGCAGGTGTCTCGCCTGGCAGAAGGATATGTGCCTCACCTGCACGTGTCTCGCCTGACAGAAGGATGTGTAGCTTACATGCACGTATCTCGCTTGGCAGAAGAATGTGTACCTCACATGCATATGTTTCGCCTCGCTGAAGGATGTGTGCGTCACGTGCACGTGTCTCGCCTGACAGAAGGACGTGTGCGTCACGTGCACGTGTCTCGCCTGACAGAAGGATGTGTGGCTCACGCGCACGTGTCTCGCCTGACAGAAGGATGTGTGGTTCACGTGCACGTGTCTCGCCTTACAGAAGGATGTGTACCCTTCTGTTGTTTATCTGTCACCTGTCACAGGCCGTGCCAAGCCCAAGCGTCTCAGGTAGGTCGACACCCAGATGATTACAACTCAAGTATAGATAGGGAATTACCAAACTACAGACAAGGAATACATTTTTTAAGTATCGACATATTTCAAAAGTAAAGACAAGGAATGCATTTTAAAAGTATAGACGAGGCATACAATAAAAAACTAAATCAATGCAAAACACGTCGTACAAACACAACGATGTGCTATGCAGAAAGTGATACACATCCGCGGCACGTTTAATTTGTAGAAAATGCGAAAAAGTGAAAAAAAACCGTGGCGGCGCTTGGAAAGCCAAAACAACTCGTGCAATTCGGGTGTGTTAATGATACGGACGGCATGTCAGACGCTCACACTGATAACAAAAAGCACAATGCGAGCGGGCGTGATGTAACGTTACAGACAGACCGGGCAGACATCAGACAGGCCAAGAACAGGCAGACCGAGGGTAACTAGCCTAGTGGAGACCGGTACTTGCGTACTCTGCGTCTCTGGAATCGATTCCTGACAGTTACCTTATCAGCGGCGAATGCCTTAGGGCAAATGGTTAGTCGACAGGCTGTTGCCAGGCGACCCAGGGATGAAGGAAGTTACAGTTATTACAGAAGACAGTTATTGACATCGCAACATTGTCGTCAGATATTAAGATGCGCCCGGACCGTACGTTGTTGGCAGTGACGTGACTGGCAGAGGGTCGTCTTCACTGATGAAAAACGTCTCTGTCTGTTCAGCCGACCGGGAGAACGAGCGGCGGCATGTTGCGTTAAGGAGGTCGTGCCGTATGGTGGAGGGGATGGTATGGTGTAGGGGGAGTTTGTGGGCGGGAGAGAACACAATTCGTCATGTTTAACGGATATTTGACAGCTCAGTGTTTCCTGGATGACATTCTTCGTCCGATTGTTCAAGATTTCTTCAACACCTGCCACGTGGTGTCCTTTATCAGCATGACCCAACAAAGCCCGAATCGTACAGAACGTCCTAGCAGCAAACGTCAACGAGTTGCCATCGCCTGTACGCTCCCCACACATGTAACATAGAACACCTCAGGGATGTCATGGACTATCCTTCTCGACAGCGACCACATACTCCAGCCATCCCACAATAACTGATCCAGGCCATCTGAGAAGAATGGTCATTTTACATGCTGATTTCGTTGAGATTTTGAAATGTTCACTACATTTCACTTCATGTATCTCTCTTTTGTCACTGACACCAATGGTAAAGTCACTTATCTAGGGTTTGTTTATTTAGGGATTGCATTAAACAGTATGTACCTGTATATAGGGATTATGAGGTGTGTGGTATATTGTCGTAGTTAGTTTAGTCCTCTGTCGTCACACCCCGTCTCAGTGCCTGTAGTGATCTCCACGTCTCTACCACGTACAGTTTACGTTCTCTAGGCTGCAGGGGTGGGGAGTGCTGGAAAGAGACGTGCTTCCAGCCTGTGGTCGCAGCCCTGCTGTGGAGCATGCCGTCGGCGGTAGTCGTGTATGATGACGTGCACGGTGAGGCCTACCTTCATCTCTAACAATCAGTTGGATAGCCTGTAACTGACCGAATGAGGTCACGTGACACTTCCTCTCGTGCTTCTGCTCACATTTATTTTAACGTCTGCTTGTCATATCACCCAATTCACTCACTTCAGTCATATAGCCCAACCCACTAAGTCACCCATTCCAGTCATATAACCCAACTCATTCACTCACTCCTGTCATATAACCCAACACACTCACTCACTCACTCACTCCAGTCATAGAACCCAACCCACTAAGTCACCCACTCCAGTCATAGAACCCAACTCATTCGCTCACTCCTGTCATACAACCCAACTCACTCACTCACTTCAGTCATAAAACCCAACTCACTCACTGCTTGCCGTAAAAGGCGACTAGCGGGATCGGTGACACACGTTCTTTGCTAACATGGCCACAGGTGCCCAAAGCTGACGAGACGTGTTTTACATGACACTCCACTACCATGTACTCTGTGACTGATAACTGACAACAACACTCGAAAACAAACCAATGTAAAAGCAAATGCGCTCGATTAGTGTGTGTGCATAGCATATTGATGTTAATTACAAACGGTTGTTATATGTTTCGCTTAAGAGCATTCATGTTATTAGTTGAAACGCAAAGGTAGCCACGAGCTTATCCCACGTGACATCGTGCTATTTCCGTCACGGGTCTTTTTAAGTCCAAACTAGTTGTAACCCTAGCGTCATGTGCAGAAAGGGAATGTCATTGTTGGTCACGTGTTACTTCAGGTCTTCCAGCCTTTTGGTATCGCTCGATGAGTTCCTTTACTTTTTCTCCCAGAACACGTCGCCTATGATGTAACTGACCGATGCGTCTCAAGCAGGACAAAGCTGGTTCTGGTCAGCGCCACGGAGCTTCCTACACACCTCCCTCAACTCATGACGCGCTCATTGGGCGATCATTGGGCGAGAGGACGCTGTCGAAATTAGGGAAAAATCTGAATTTCATCATTCTTGGTGGAACTCAGACTGTACATAATGTGATCACACTGGTACATTGTCACACAGTAGCTTTCACATTTCCTTCAGTTTCTGATAAAACGTTTTCCGACATTTTAAATCATTGATAAACTATATGTTTAACTTTACAAAGTGGACATCGCAAAGAAATCGATTTCACTAATTCGAAACTCGATGGCAATTTATTAGCTCTCTTTATCAACGACAACTGTAGATATGTAGGAAATACAGTCTATGCATCTAGTTATCGTTGATGTGGTCATTCCTTGAATTCGACGAGAAAGCGCAGGGTACATGCTTGATAGCTGATTCACCACAAAAGAAATATTACAGGGTTTATTTATTATTTTCCCTTCGCCAGGCGGAGAAGTCCGACCAGCTGTTCGGGGTGGGGTCCTTACTTCGTCACTTCTCCCGCTGGCTGATCGTGACGGGGGACGCCGATCTCAGACTGGACACAACGACCGTCGTGCTGGACAACTTGGCCGTCATCACCACCAACAACCCGTGGAATCTGTCTCAGCTATGTGGATTATCGGCAACATGTTACCGTGCTAGTCGAAGGAAAACTATACAATGTCGGTAACATTTTACCGTGCTAGTCGAAGGAAAATTATACAATGTCGGGAACATGTGTGTGTGAGTGTGAGTGTGAGTGTGTGTGTGTGTGTGTGTGTGTGTGTGTGTGTGTGTGTGTGTATACAAATGTATCACATCTCAAGACATCAAAACTTGAGAATTGACATTTGATAATTACCTGTCACCATAAGGAAAGCAAAACAATGGGAATCTCATTCGTCATGTGCATTAATTATTTTAGCCATAATGCCACTCATTGTCATCGAATTGGAAAACGAATTATGATATTCTTATGAAATTATATTCAAGGTGAAGACGAGCGCTTACTTCGAGCTCTTCGCTGACAAGGCTTCTCTTCTTTACATCAGGTGCTTCCCCGTCCGGCGGTGTGGACCCTGCAGTGGGTTCCCGGGGGAAGGGGGTGGTCAGAGGTGGACACGAGTAGCCTGGTCAAGGAGCAGGTGCTGAGGACGGTATTCCCCAACAGTCTTAGGGGCCTCAACGGCAGGACGCTGACACTGGCGATGCTACAGGTGAGGGCCCCCGTCAATGTTGGGTACTTTAGGATGTCTCACCATTGACCTCCTTCTGTGTAGGGTACTTTAGGATGTCTCACCATTGACCTCCTTCAATGTAGGGTACTTTAGGATGTCTCACCATTGACCTCCTTCTGTGTAGGGTACTTTAGGATGTCTCACCATTGACCTCCTTCAATGTAGGGTACTTTAGGATGTCTCACCATTGACCTCCTTCTGTGTAGGGTACTTTAGGATGTTTCACCATTGACCTCCTTCAGTGTAGGGTACTTTAGGATGTTTCACCATTGACCTCCTTCAGTGTAGGGTACTTTAGGATGTCTCACCATTGACCTCCTTCAGTGTAGGGTACTTTAGGATGTCTCACCATTGACCTCCTTCAGTGTAGGGTACTTTAGGATGTCTCACCATTGACCTCCTTCTGTGTAGGGTACTTTAGGATGTCTCACCATTGACCTCCTTCAATGTAGGGTACTTTAGGATGTCTCACCATTGAACTCCTTCAATGTAGGGTACTTTAGGATGTTTCACCATTGACCTCCTTCAGTGTAGGGTACTTTAGGATGTCTCACCATTGACCTCCTTCTGTGTAGGGTACTTTAGGATCTCTCACCATTGACCTCCTTCAATGTAGGGTACTTTAGGATGTCTCACCATTGACCTCCTTCAATGTAGGGTACTTTAGGATGTCTCACCATTGAACTCCTTCAATGTAGGGTACTTTAGGATGTCTTACCATTTTTGTATTTCATCAATATGCTTTATTGAATATAATCTATAAATTACTTCAAATTGCCTATGATTGAATATGAATTATATATTTTTATTGAAGCCTGCAGGAGATTTATGTACACGTTACATTCCTTGCATTCCGGATCCGAGGTTTACGGGTTCGCATCCTGGGTTCACACCGATCCTTGGTCTGTTTGCACCAGGCACTTGCTTCTTCATTTCACCAACATGGGAAATCTTTACCATAAGCATCACTTTTAGTCCACATTCGGCTGACACGCTGATATACTGTCCTAAACGGACTCTCACTCTCCGATTACAATTCTGAGGAAGTCTCTATATCTTTTTCAAGTGGATGCCAATATCAAGGCGGACGTCACGTGGCCACAATACATCTTATGATGGCGCTGCCATTGACATGGCTGACCTTCTGGCTGCCGCGTTCAACTTCAGGTAATACCAGGACCCCCATCCCCTTCTCTGAAAATAATAAATAATAAATATTAATAACACAAAAAACAAGACACAACAACAACAACAACAACAACAACAAAGCAAGTTCCTGAGACAATGTTAAATAGCATGCTTTTATTTGGTGGTGATCTAATGTTTCTGAACTGTATATACTTACTTTACGGTGTTTCAATTGGACAATATTTCATATGATGATCAAACTGAACACTGATGTTCTTCCAGCTACACCTGTGTGGAGCCTGCAGACAAGGAATGGGGGAGTCGGCAGCACAACTCTACCTGGACCGGTATTATAGGCATGTTACAGCGGCAGGTGCGTGTCACACTAGGTCAGGCTCTACCTCTACCTGGACAGGGATTATAGGCATGTTACAGCGGCAGGTGCGTGTCACAGTAGGGCAGTATCTAACTCTAACTGGACCGGGATTATAGGCATGTTACAGTGGCAGGTGCGTGTCACACTAGGGCAGTATCTAACTCTAGCTGGACCGGGATTATAGGCATGTTACAGCGGCAGGTGCGTGTCACACTAGGGCAGTGTCTAAGTCTACCTGGACAGGGATTATAGGCATGCTACAGCGGCAGGTGCGTGTCACACTAGGGCAGTATCTAACTCTACCTGGACCGGGATTATAGGCATGTTACAGCGGCAGGTGCGTGTCAGACTAGGGCAGTATCTAACTTTACCTTGACCGGGATTATAGGCATGTTACAGCGACAGGTGCGTGTCACAGTAGGGCAGTATCTAACTCTAACTGGACCGGGATTATAGGCATGTTACAGACGCAGGTGTGTGTCACAGTAGGGCAGTATCTAACTGTACCCGGACCGGAATTATAGGCATGTTACAGTGGCAGGTGCGTGTCAGACTAGGGCAGTATCTAACTGTACCCGGACCGGGATTATAGACACGTTACAGCGACAGGTGCGTGTCACAGTAGGTCAGGATCTAACCGTACCTGTACGAGTAGCTAACACTGAAGCACACACAAGTTTCAGAATAGTTCGCCAGATGCTAATGTGTTCAGTGAAACGCCTGTAATATGAGACGATAATGGTTCTGTAGTCAGTAGCCTAATGTAATCACTGACACACTCATAACACAAATATAAGGCCGTGATTAGTAATATGTATTCCCTAAGAGATATAAGGTGCCCTTTATGCTTCAATAATATCTACTTGTTTCGTGCATCAAACAAATCAAACAGCATTACGTGGTGTTGAATAATAATTTCCACTATGTATATTTAACTGTGTTACGAATCATGGGAATGTAATCTGTCTGAGAGCGTAGATAGAAGAGACAAAACTCTTTCCATAATCAGAAGATATAACCTGCCCTACCATAAGTATATGTTTATAGGTTTTATAGGTTACATTAATTAAAATAATATAGAACATAAATCCAGCGCATAAATTTGTAGGAAAGGGTATGGGCACTCGCATTTTTAAAATGCGCATTTATGTCTAAAATCAAGAGCTCGCATTATTTTCTTGTCGCATTAAATTCCTGTTTTACAGTAACGTGGTGATGATACCACGCGTTCAGGTAAAGCAGAGCGTACCCTGCCCCATCGATGGTACCATTCACACACACACACACACAATCACACACATACACAAAATCACACACACACACACACATACACACAAAATCACACACACAAGCACACACGCACGCACGCACATACGCGCGCACCCACACGCACGCACACCCACACGCACACACTCAATCACACACACACACATTATCATCACACAATCACACACACAATCACAAAATCACACACACAAAATCACACACACACAATCACACAATCACCCACACCCACACACACACACACAATCACACACAGATGCAAAGGTAAGTCAATTGTTCATAAACACGGAAACATATATGCATGTCAAAACAACATCATTTTAGTTTCTGATGCGTCAAATTTAGAAATGTCCCCACAACCCTACCAAAAAAAATTTAGGGCCTTGAATAGAATTCTTGAGCCAGAGTCGTACACGTATGATGCTTTTTTAAATCTTCGCAGAGAGTCACCCTCTGTCATACAGTCCTGTGGAAAGTTGTTGTCACTATGAATCTTAATGCACAGATCTAAATAGGAAAAAGATGACGCTGGTTCTTTATGGATACTGGTAAGAGATGAATTGAAACGCAGAGGTTAATCCAGACATCTGAACCCAGACAAGATTAATGAATAATTAACACATATTATTAAAACACACGTCAGATTCCACTGTTATTATAACACGTGTTAGGTTTACAATCGAAAAAGGCAATAGAATGTTTCAAATAAGTGGCAACAGGAATAAGTAACAGACCCAGTAATAAATGGCAGTGCACTTGTACGGAATGTGTCACTGTGGATTGTCTCCGTTCTGTATTCCAAAAGCTCAAACCTTTGGTGTCATTTCACATACAATCGAGCTTGCACTTTCTGCTAAGATTTCAAAGAGCGTCAAACGACTCTTGCTCAAAAGTTGTTTAATAGCTTCTATTTACAACATTCAAGCCCAAAATGTTTTATGGTTTGATTGCGGGGGACATTTCCACATTGGACCTTCCTTCCAGGAGGCCGATCTCTGCCCTGTGCTCTACTCCATGTCCCCCGAAAGGGCCCGTGTGCTGGAGTTTTCAGTGTACGTCCTGTCGACGTACAATATGGCAGTGTACATGGTCCCTTCCTCGCCCCACCCCACGGCAGCACAATGGCTGGTATTGCTGCCGTCAAGGGACTGGCGGGTGTACCTGGGGCTGACGGCGGCCTGCTGCTGGGTGTCTCTGCTGCTCACGCTGGCAAGGACGAAGCTGGTGCGGGGCGTCTTGTCCACGGGGTCTCACAGTCGGGCTCTCACAGCTCGAGTCTCGCTACGCCAAGGTAGACATTGTCCCATCTTTTCCCTCCCTTATCGTCACCTTCCCTCTCACCTTCCCACTCCGTCATCTCACCTTCCCTCTCCGTCATCTCACCTTCCCTCTCCGCCATCTCACCTTTCTTTTCACCATACCTCAGTAACGACGCAGGTCAAGTTCTGTTGTACTGCACATCTTCCCCTGAAGAGTACCATTGTGTTACAGATCTCCCCTGTAAAGTACCATTGAGTAATAGATCTTCCTCTGTAGAGTATCATTATGTTGCAGATCGACCCCCTTAGAATACCATTGTGTTACAGATCCTCCCTCTGTGGAGTACCATTGTGTTACAGATCCTCCCTCTATAGAGTACCATTGTGTTACAGATCTCCCCTGTAAAGTACCATTGTGTTACAGATCCTCCTCTGTGGAGTACCATTTTGTTACAAACCTCCTTCTATAGAGTACCATTGTGTTAGAGATCCACCCCTGTGGAGTACCATTTTGTTACAAACCTCCCTCTATAGAGTACCATTGTGTTACAGATTTCCCTTGTAGAGTACCATTGTGTTACAGATCTTTCAAATTAGAGTACCATTGTGTTACAGATCCATCCCTGTGGAGTACCATTTTGTTACAAACCTCCCTCTATAGAGTACCATTGTGTTACAGATCTCCCTCTGTGGAGTACCATTGTGTTACAGATCTCACCTGTAGAGTACCATTGTGTTACAGATCTCCCCCTGTGGAGTACCATTGTGTTACAGACCTCCCCTGTAGAGTACCATTGTGTTACAGATCTTTCCATGCAGAGTATCATTGTGTTACAGACCTTCCCCTGTAGAGTATCATTATGTTACAGATCTACCCCGTAGAGTATCGTTGTTACAGATCTCCCATGTAGATTACCATTGTGTTACAGATCTCCCCTGTAGAGTACCATTGTGTTACAGATCCTCCCCTGTAGAGTACCATTGTGTTACAGATATCCCCCTGTGGAGTACCATTGTGTTACAGATCTCCCCTGTAGAGTACCATTGTGTTACAGATCTCCCCTTTAGAGTATCATTGTGTTACAGATCTCCTCTGTAGAGTATCATTGTGTTACAGATCTCCTCTGTAGAGTACCATTGTGTTACAGGTCCTCCCCTGTAGAGTACCATTGTGTTACAGATCTCCCCTGTAGAGTACCATTGTGTTACAGATCTCCCCCTGTGGAGTACCATTGTGTTACAGATCTCCCCCTGTGGAGTACCATTGTGTTACAGATCCCCCCTTTAGAGTATCATTGTGTTACAGATCTCCTCTGTAGAGTATCATTGTGTTACAGATCTCCTCTGTAGAGTACCATTGTGTTACAGGTCCTCCCCTGTAGAGTACCATTGTGTTACAGATCTCCCCTGTAGAGTACCATTGTGTTACAGATCTCCCCCTGTGGAGTACCATTGTGTTACAGATCTCCCCCTGTGGAGTACCATTGTGTTAGAGATCTTCCCCTGTGGAGTACCATTGTGTTACAGATCTCCCCTGTAGAGTATCATTATGTTACAGATCCACCCCTTAGAATACCATTGTGTTACAGATCTCCCCCTGTGGAGTATCATTGTGTTACAGATCTCCTCTGTAGAGTATCATTGTGTTACAGATCTCCTCTGTAGAGTACCATTGTGTTACAGGTCCTCCCCTGTAGAGTACCATTGTGTTACAGATCTCCCCTGTAGAGTACCATTGTGTTACAGATCTCCCCCTGTGGAGTACCATTGTGTTACAGATCTCCCCCTGTGGAGTACCATTGTGTTAGAGATCTTCCCCTGTGGAGTACCATTGTGTTACAGATCTCCCCCTGTGGAGTACCATTGTGTTACAGATCTCCCCCTGTAGAGTACCATTGTGTTACAGATCCTCCCCTGTAGAGTATCATTGTGTTACAGATCCTCCCCTGTAGAGTATCATTGTGTTACATATGTTCTCCTGTAGAGTACCATTGTGTTACAGATCCTCCTCTGTGGAGTACCATTTTGTTACAAACCTCCTTCTATAGAGTACCATTGTGTTAGAGATCCACCCCTGTGGAGTACCATTTTGTTACAAACCTCCCTCTATAGAGTACCATTGTGTTACAGATTTCCCTTGTAGAGTACCATTGTGTTACAGATCTTTCAAATTAGAGTACCATTGTGTTACAGATCCATCCCTGTGGAGTACCATTTTGTTACAAACCTCCCTCTATAGAGTACCATTGTGTTACAGATCTCCCTCTGTGGAGTACCATTGTGTTACAGATCTCACCTGTAGAGTACCATTGTGTTACAGATCTCCCCCTGTGGAGTACCATTGTGTTACAGACCTCCCCTGTAGAGTACCATTGTGTTACAGATCTTTCCATGCAGAGTATCATTGTGTTACAGACCTTCCCCTGTAGAGTATCATTATGTTACAGATCTACCCCGTAGAGTATCGTTGTTACAGATCTCCCATGTAGATTACCATTGTGTTACAGATCTCCCCTGTAGAGTACCATTGTGTTACAGATCCTCCCCTGTAGAGTACCATTGTGTTACAGATATCCCCCTGTGGAGTACCATTGTGTTACAGATCTCCCCTGTAGAGTACCATTGTGTTACAGATCTCCCCTTTAGAGTATCATTGTGTTACAGATCTCCTCTGTAGAGTATCATTGTGTTACAGATCTCCTCTGTAGAGTACCATTGTGTTACAGGTCCTCCCCTGTAGAGTACCATTGTGTTACAGATCTCCCCTGTAGAGTACCATTGTGTTACAGATCTCCCCCTGTGGAGTACCATTGTGTTACAGATCTCCCCCTGTGGAGTACCATTGTGTTACAGATCCCCCCTTTAGAGTATCATTGTGTTACAGATCTCCTCTGTAGAGTATCATTGTGTTACAGATCTCCTCTGTAGAGTACCATTGTGTTACAGGTCCTCCCCTGTAGAGTACCATTGTGTTACAGATCTCCCCTGTAGAGTACCATTGTGTTACAGATCTCCCCCTGTGGAGTACCATTGTGTTACAGATCTCCCCCTGTGGAGTACCATTGTGTTAGAGATCTTCCCCTGTGGAGTACCATTGTGTTACAGATCTCCCCTGTAGAGTATCATTATGTTACAGATCCACCCCTTAGAATACCATTGTGTTACAGATCTCCCCCTGTAGAGTACCATTGTGTTACAGATCCTCCCCTGTAGAGTATCATTGTGTTACAGATCCTCCCCTGTAGAGTATCATTGTGTTACATATGTTCTCCTGTAGAGTATCATTGTGTTACAGATCCTCCCCTGTAGAGTATCATTATGTTACAGATCTCCCCAGGCGGCCGGAGTCGTGTAGTTGTCAGGTCGTGCTGTACAGCTGGAGCCTGTTCTGTGTCACATTGACAGCCTTCTACACAGGTAACATCGTAGCCGATGTCGCGATGGGGCCGCAAGATGTCCTCTTCACAACACTACAGGATCTGGTGAACCAGGGGGCGTATGACGTCGGGGCTGCAGCCGGTGGATATGTCCACAACATGTTCAAGGCAAGAGTGTGTTGGACATTATGTTTATGTGGGTGTTTTGTGCTCAAAGTCAAAACTCGTGCCTCACGCCCCATATCATTATATCTAAGCATCACCAATACCACCCTCCCCACCCCCCACCCCTTCCACGCCATCCCAGCTGGCTTTGCATACAGGGACCATACGCGGATCCAGAAAGGGTGGGTCGAGGGATCGAGGAGGTCCGATGAGGCACATTAATTTGCATTGGCCGAATGCTCGTCCTATTCAGGGCCAATATCGTTAAGTCTACCTTACCTTGACCTTGAGTTGTGTATTGATCGCAGGATTGTGTTAATTAAGTATAATAATGACAAAAAATGAAAACATCTATTCATTATAGTATGTAATCAGACAGTGTGTAAATCAGATTAAATATTAATATGCTGTTAAAAAAGTATGGGATCATGAATTATAAATGTTAATACCAAGTATTAGGACAAAGATAAGTGTTGACGACAAAGATTCTATGTTAGAACGTTTATGTCGGTAAAAAATAACACCAAAACACATTCCATAGTTTACACGCCACTCACGTACGTAGGGTGTCATTCCCGGTGACTTCTTGACACAATACCTGTGTTCACTGTGCACGAATTGTCAATCCCTACGTCCCGTAGCACAGCATACAAAGAATGCCATGGCCAGCAATGAGCCCAGATGTTCCCCTCATTGAACATGTCTGGGACATGATAGGGAGGCGTGTGCGTGAACTTCATAGGCCGCGACTTCGTTGGCTGATCTTGGCCATGCGATGCAAGAGCTAGGAGCCCTCCCAGTCTTTACACTATCACATGATACCCCAAGTCTTTCCACTGTCACGTGATCCTCCAAGTCATTGAACTGTCACATGATACCCCCAAGTCTTTCCACTGTCACGTGATCCTCCAAGTCGTTGAACTGTCACATGATCCCTCGAGTCTTTCCACTGTCACATGATCCTCCAAGTCGTTGAACTGTCACATGATACCCCAAGTCTTTCCACTGTCACATGATACCCTCAAGTCTTTCCACTGTCACATGATGTCCCCAAGTCTTCCACTGTCACGTGATCCTCCAAGTCGTTGAACTGTCACATGATACCCCCAAGTCTTCCACTGTCACATGATCCTCCAAGTCTTTCCACTGTCACATGATTCCCCCAAGTATTTACACTGTCACATGATCCCTCGAGTCTTTCCACTGTCTTCGCTCCTCACGCCGAAGACCCGGGTTCGATTCCCGACACGGGTACATTGTGTGAAGCTCATGTCTGGTGTCCCCCGCCTTGATATTGCTGGAATATTGCTAAAAGCGGCGTAAAACCATACTCACTCACTCATTTCCACTGTAACATGATCCTCCAAGTCTTTACACTGTCACATGATACTCCAAATCTTTACACTGTCACATGATCCTCCAAGTCTTTACACTGTCACATGATATTCCAAACCTTTACACTGTCACATTATCCTCGAAGTCATTACATTGTCACATGACCCTCGAAGTCTTTACACTGTCACGTGATCCTCCAAGTCTTTACACTGTCACATGACCCTCGAAGTCTTTACACTGTCACATGATCCTCCAAATCTTTACACTGTCACATGATCCTCCAAGTCTTTACACTGTCACATGACCCTTGAAGTCTTTACACTGTCACATGATCCCCCAAGTCCTTACACTGTCACGTGATCCTCCAAGTCGTTACACTGTCACATGGTCCACCAAGTCTTTACACTGTCACATGATCCTCCAAATCTTTACACTGTCACATGACCCTCCAAGTCTTTACACTGTCACATGATCCTCCAATAAAGATCACCCACGTTTGTACAGTGTCACATGATCTTCCAAGACTTTACACTGTCACATGATCCTCTAAGTCGTTACACTGTCACATGATCCTCTTAGTCGTTACACTCTGACATGATCCTCCAAGTCTTTACATTGTCACATGACCTTCCCAATCGTTTAGAAATATATGTCTCATACAACATCCCAGTGGCAGTGCCTATTATCTAGTTCATGTCTTCGTTATAGACATTTCGAACAACATCCTCTACCGCTCATTGCACCGTAAGATCGAGGCCAGCATTCAGCAGGTCTCGTCAGAAGACAAAGACCACATTGCCTATCACGGGACCCGGTTACTGACCATCTGACGCAGGGCGTTCTGCAGGCGGAATTTTGCGACCTGGTTGTGATGAAGGAACAGTTCCTGCCAAGTAGTGCCGTAATGATCTTCCCTCGCCAGTCTCCTTTGGTTGAGGTGTTCAATGAACAGTAAGTTCAGAAAACAACACGTTAGATTAACTGTGCTTTCCAAAGGTTGGTATAAAGTGATGTAGCAGTATTTTTTTCAGAACAGTCAGTTCGGGTTTGCTAGAAGCTCAACGTAAGGCAGTTAGAGATATATCACGATCGGGTTAAGTCTATGTTTCAGGGCAGTCAATGACAGACCTCGGGCTTCTACAAGTAATACTGCCCTTGAAATAGCTATATCGTTCTTATGGATAAAATCGGTCATTCGAATTTGTCCTCAGTTGGCAATACAACCCAATAAAGACACGAACCAGTTTATGTTATGTTATGTTATCTCTTAGAACACAGAGCCACAAGAACTCGAGTGACGTCATTCGACACTGGCCTTCGATTCCGCCAACACTGGATTATGGCCATTTCGTGTGCAACTCGAACGTCCGTTTTGGCAGAGTTGATGTACTGTAACGAATCATGCAGTGATTGATACTGGTACCCGCAAGGATGCTCAGAGCACCATATTAATGCCTGATAGTTGCACTTCGGCGCAATCTGTAGACTGTTTGTCATGAATATCGCCATTGTTTTGTAGAATTTTCCTATTCGGAATATTCTATAAGTAATACGTTACCACTGTTATACCGAGGCTGTTGTCTCCCACAACTGCTGCTATAGCGAAATCTACCACAGAGATCTCAATTACCTCATGCAGCACGTGCGTAGCCACTTAGCTGCCATGTGACACCCTTCACTCTTGTCTCTTGCGAGAGCAAGTGCTCGGGGGACGGACGGGCGGGCAGCAGCCCAGTGGTAACGTATTACTTATAGAATATTCCGAATAGGAAAATTCTACAAATTACATTAAGTAATACGTTACCACTGTTATACCGAGGCTGACTACCACAGTAGGCGGTGGGGAGCACCTACAACCCGAATCCTGACTGCTAGCGTTCCTTCCGACCAGCGGAAGTAAACACCAAGGCGGAAGCACTCGATGCGCATGCACCTAGCTAGGCGTTACCTTATAGGAATACCAAAGCACTGTCAAGCGCATACCGTAAGGCTCAATCGCCATTGCCAAAACGATTGGTGACTCCAAACTGGATAGGTATTTCATCGCCGCAGCGGATGAGAACACTGTATCCGCGTGAGCTAAATCTTAGATCAGGTTAAACAGTCGAAAAGAGGGAAATTAATTTCATTCGGACCGTATATCCCAGAGCAAGCCTACTTAAAGTATGCATTAGGCGCGTGACCTAATTCCAGTATTTGTAAGCATGCATCACAAGGTTGGGATACACGACAGACAATTAAATACATAATTGTCAAAATACAAATAAGGACAAAGCACACAAAAAGCCGCCCTCACCTGTGGTGTGAGTGCGCTGGTTTGCGGGACCCCAACTCGGCAGTGGGAACATTGGAGTCGACCCAGATTGACCACCGTGCAAGGTCTGACGCCTGAGGAGTTCGGAATTGCGCTGGGCACACCCCTTAGGTGACCGCTTGCGCCGCAATCAGCGGCCCAAGACGGTGCACACTCTCCATGTCATCATCAGCGACCTGTTTGAGGTAATGATTGGCAAAAACCGAGTCAGAACGCCAGTAACAACCTCGTAATATTCTGCGAACAGAGATATTCGAGTGTAGGGCAAATGTTGCCGCTAGCGCCCTGATCTCGTGCGGGTTTGACCCCGCTACCGGTAACCCCCGAGACCGGTACGCCAGATTGACGACAGAACGAAGCCATAACGCAATCGAGTTGCGAGTTATGTCAGCAGTGCGATTAGGGTTACACGATATGAACAGACGGTCACGCCCTTGTCTGCGTTCATTCGAAGCCTTAAGATAATACTTAAGGGCCATTACCGGACACAGCGATCTGTCCTCAGTATCAGCAGGATGTAAGATTTCCTTGAGTGATCTTACAGTGAATTCTCTCTCCGTTTGGCCCATGTCAAAGGAGAGGAGAAATGCTGTTTACCAAGCCACATGCCGGAACGAAGCACTACTCAAGGGTTCATAGGGAGCTTCCGTAAGTGATTTCAACACTAAGGACAGATCCCAGGCCGATGCCCGAAGGCGGCCTTTCTGAAGATCTTGCTGTTTGAAACCCTTGATAATACCCCGAATCACCGGCTCTTATGAGAGACTGGTACCCATAGCAACGTCCCCTACCGTAGCAACGGAAGAGACATAGTTGGCAATGGAACCCCCGGAGAGTTTCAGGGTCTCTCGCAAGTGAGACATGAAACGAGCAATATCCTGCACAGATACCTTATCTGGCGAATGAATGTGATGTTTACAACACCACTTCATGAAAATAACCCAACGTGCATTATACACCTTCTGGGTAGAATCACGATGCATACTAACGTATGCCCGAGACGCCCGACGAGAAAAACCTTTACTCCTCAGATGCTTGGTGACAACATCCACGCGTGCAGATTGAACTGCCCTGCGTTTGGATGAAGCTGACGGGTGTGAGGGTGGATCAGGAGATCCGGTCTCACAGGCAGTGGGAGTGGCGACTGCGTGACCTGGGTCAGCAAGTCGGGATACCACGATCTGTTCGGCCACATGGGCGCGATCAGTAACATTCGAAGGCGAACTCCTCGGAGCCGGCTTAGAATGAGTGGTATCAACGCCGTCGGTGGGTAAGCATAAGCGTCCATGCCCGTCCAGTCTAACGTGAGAGCATCGTGATCGATGGCCCTTGGGTCCGGGACTGGTGATACAAACAACGGGAGTTGATTGTTGAACCCGGTTGCGAACAGGTCGACCATCGGACGACCCAAATGTTCGCACAGCCACTGAAACACTACTGAGTTGAGCATCCACTCTGTGGGGCTCGGATCCCGAGGCCTCGATAGAGCGTCGGCCAGTACGTTCTGCACACCTGGGATGTGACGGGCGCGTACCTGGCACGGGACACTGTCCACCAGAGCGTAAAACTCGAACGTGAGATCGAGTAGCGAGTGAATGTGGGTTCCCCCCAGTTTGTTCACATAGGACACTACCGTCGTGTTATCGGTCACCAGCATGAGCCGGGCGTCGACGAGACGATGCTTCCAGTGAATGACTGCGTTTATCACTGCCTTGAACTCGAGACAATTGATGTGAAGACCTAGTTCATCTACGCACCACAGCCCCGAGCTCACCTCCCCCTCTAGATGGGCGCCCCAGCCCACTAGAGAGGCGTCTGTATACAGGTTCAACGTGGCCCGGTAGGGCCGCATAGAGACTCCTGATAAGACATTGTAAGGGACCGTCCACCACTCCAGATGCGGGCGGAGCCGATCTACGAGGGCGACGGTCGCACTGTTCTCCTCCTGTGTTAACAACTGGATTGGAAACTGTTGCAGCGGGCGGAGTTGGAGACGACCCCGATCGGTGCAGTCCAGGGCTGACACAAGTAGCCCACACAGCTGTTCCCAAAAGTGAACAGTCTGTGGCACTGCTAAGACTTTGGCAATCATCGCCTGAATCTTGTGCCACCAGTCGTGGGGGACAAAGAGGCGATGGGTCACCGTGTGGAACCGACCTCCGAAGAAATTCAAGTTCTGTGAGGGGGGTTAACTCGCTCTTGGGGAGATTGACAATCCACCCGAATTGCTCCAAGAGCCAAAGTGCAAAATCGAGCTGACGAGACAGCACGTCCGTCATTTAATTTGCAACTAGCGAGTCGTCCAGGTACGCGAAGTACCTGACACCCCTCCCACTATGGGGGTGGTGAACTGGGTGAACAGCCAGGGAGCGGACGTGTGAATCATTCTGAGTTCGGCACTGTCCTACTTGGGAACGAGAAATATCCTGGAGTAAAACCCCGGTGTTATTTCTGGTAGAGCTAACTCCCGTACTGCCCCTTCTCCACCAACCTGCCGATGGCATCGGCGAGAATGGGAAGATCGGTTTCCGAATCGAAACCTGCCAACGGGGCAACGGTGAGCGGCGGATTTGCTTTGAGATCTAGCCGATAGCCGTACCGAATCGTGTTGACAACCCACGGGTCGTCGAACACTTGTTCCCAATTCTCCCAGTCTGGAGTCTGGCTCCCACTGGGGAAGGAGAGGGGGCCCTGACAGGCTGCGGCAGGCGCAACTGTCCAGGGCCAAGTGGAGGGGTTCGTATGCCGACAGCGCCAACTTCGGTTGGCCCTTAGGCGAACCCCTCCAATGAGAGTCACCTGGAGGGGCCCTTGCCGTCCTTAGACGACTTGGGCTTCCCCCCAGTTCCCCGTCTTCCCGCGAAAGGGCAGCTGATTGCCCATACCGGAGCCCTCAGAGGCCTCCCAGAGGAAGAAGAACCCGACCCCTTAGACCTACCGGCTGCAGCAGCCTGGGGCGCGCTCCGGTTAGGAGCGGCACCCAGGCGCCTATGCAGGGACCCAACAAGAGCAAGTGTGTGCCGAGAGTCCTCGGCAATGTACTCCAGGGAAGCATTTAAACTGAGCAGGCAGTTGTAAATGCGCTGGTCACGGTCCGTGGGAGAAACTTCGACCAGACTGGCTGCTGCAGCCAAGTAAGTGTCTCCGTGAGACATGGCAAGCATGGAGTGCCGAGCGAGGGCGTCCAGCTGGTACAAGGTAGCTTGCGTTACCTTAGCAGCCGGTGGGGCACGGACACCCAACCGCTCAACAGGGGCCTCCGCGGTAGGACCAGCCTCGGGAAAGGCAAGGTCATGTACCGGGAATAAACCCTTTCTCCACGACGTCGGAGGCAACGGGAGACCCCCGAAGGCTTGATACCGCAAGCAAGGTTAATGCGGGGAAAGCCGTGTCGTAAGACTCATCGTATACCTCGGAGGAACCCACAGAGCCGTGGATTCCGCGTGGTACCGGCCGGGGCCGTGGCATGTCCTCAAAGAGGTCATAAACCATGGCCACATGGTCCTTAACCGATAGCGGGAGCAACGGTTTGGGGGAAAGACCGGTGACCACGGGAGCCGCCGCCGTACCGGTGGACCCCGCGTCCGACCCCGCGGCCACCGAAGTGGCCGGGGACGGAACAGCCAGCGGGATAAGGCCGCCAGCTTGGAGTCCACAAGTTATGCAAGTAATGCAGCGATGGAATCCCCGGACAGCCCACGGGCCGCCAAGGGATCCGCCGCAGCGGTGGTGGTGGTACCCGCAAGGGGACCCCGACCGGACGAGCCGGCCACCACAGGGGTGGAAACGGACTGCACATACAGCCGGTAGCGCTCGCTTGCGGCAGACCCCGCAGCTCCTGGTTGCGGGGGTAGAGGGGGTGGAGGACGGCGAAACATCCATGTCAGACATTTTGTTTGTACTATGAACAAAGAGCAAAACATGGTTACAACACACGCACCACAAATAGTCACAAACGAGTATTTTCACCAGAAAATAAACGAGCAATACGAATATAGAACATACACATATAACATATAGAGGAATAAGTGATGTAAAAAACCCAAGATATACTAGAACAGGGGAACGTAAGACGCAACGTGCATACGAGACACCCCGCAAGTATAAAGAAAAAAAGGGCGGGAAAAATATTTCCTTTGGGCGGGAAAAATATTTCCAAGCGTAGTTACAGCAAACGCCCCGGAAAAGCACAGTTTATTAGAGAGAATAAACAGTAATAATATCACCGAATGGTCGGAGAAACAGGAACGCTTGAGCAGTTTATTGTACGTCTTGCTAGAGCAAGCGAAGAGACAAGAGTGAAGGGTGGCACATGGCAGCTAGGTGGCTACGCACGTGCTGCATGAGGTAATTGAGATCTCTGTGGTAGATTTCGCTATAGCAGCAGTTGTGGGAGACAACAGCCTCGGTATAACAGTGGTAACGTATTACTTAATGTAATTTCATCCCAACATATGAGGGAGACATGATCAAGCCATACGTCATCAGTTGACTCGTGAGGCGCCCTCAATCAGTCCACAGAGCTACACCAGCCACCATGTTTCTTTGCTTTAGCATGCTTATAATATATGACGTCACTTAGCAACATGGCCCGTCGTTAGGCAAAACATGGAGATTATAGAATTAAGATGGCCCCTTCTTTGCCTGTTAATTTGCGGGTGGTTTATTGATAATTCAAGCCATATTAGTTATAATATAGAGAAAATCACTAAGTTCTTAATAAGGGATGTGCCTGCTCGGAAAGCAGAAGGTCGGAGGTTCGATCCCCTGGACGCGTCATACTAAACGACATTACACGAAAGTATTTCTTGTTTCCTTGCCTGGAGCTCTGCATTAAGCGGATAGAACAGGGACTAGTCTGTTCAGAGTCACTATACTGTGTCTGGGAGTGGTATCTATGTTAATCAGCAGGATGGTATCTCAGTAGGCTAACACTATACAAATCAGCATACGTCCGTATTATTTGAAGTACATTTCCCTCCTATGAAATTATTTTTATGTCATCAGAATTTCATTCAGCCTTTCTCAATGACGCGATGCTTTAAGACAATGATCAGCAATAACACACATCGAAAACGAATTACAGTTACAGCTGACATATCACTCATGACGATATGAACTGTCGGTGCGATATACACCTGTTTTAACAAGAGAGGTCAAATATCCTATGTGTATTCTCTTATAAATTCGACCGACTCCGTGGTAGAGCGTCCGCCCGGAGGGTGGAAGGTTCGGGGTTCGATTCCAAGTCACGTCATACCAAAAGAGTTGCTTGTTGTTACCCTACCCTGCCCTGCGGCATTAAGGGGCTGAAACAAGGACTGGTTGGCTCGGAGTCAGTATACTGTGTCCGAGTAGGGTATTCATGTTAAACTGCGGCATGGTATCTCAGTGGGCTAGCACTATAAAATCTGAAAAGTACAAGCTCACAGACACGCACACACACACACGTCGCATTCACGTCGCTATATAAGGAATAATCTTGGATGTGACGTTAATCCCCATTTCACCTCACCTCAAATCTTATAAAACCATATATGAATCCTGCTCTAACACATGTCACTGATCAGCTGGGTTTTTTTCGTTCCAGATTAATAAACTTCTTTGACAGTGGGCTCGTGGAGCAAATAATCCAACGATGGACACCAAGGAAAAAAGTTTGTTTCGCACCCAAATCTCAAGGACAAACACAATTTCACATTAGCCACGTACGGACACTTTTCGTTTCAATGTGTGTTGGATTGTTCTTAGCAGTGGTAGCGTTGTTGATTGAAATGTACTGGAAGAGGAACTGACACTGTTTACACATTTACACAGTAAATATACATTGTAGGAAACATTTACATTGTTTACAAATACATTGAATAAAACATTTACAGAGTAACTACATATTGTATGAAACATTAACACAGTGAATATACAATGTGTGAAAGATTTACAAAATTTATACAGTAAAGAGTCTTAAACATTGACACAGTAAATATACATTAAATAAAACACTTACAGAGTAACTGTATGTTGTATGATTACATTTTTGAAACATAAAGTGTATGAAACATTAAATTTGTAAACTTGCATTGTGTGAAAGATTTACATAGTGAACATTAACCCTTTAAACATACAGTGCAGGAAACATTTACACTGTAAATAAACATGATCTAAAACATATACACAGTTAAAATGCCTTTGTTTGAACCATTTACACAGTAAATATACAGCTTAAGAAATATATCAAAAATACGTTGTATGAAACATTTACACTTTAAACATACAGTGTATGAAACATTTACACTTTAAACATACAGTGTATGAAACATTTACACTTTAAACATACAGTGTATGAAACATTTACACTTTAAACATACAGTGTATGAAACATTTACACTTTAAACATACAGTGTATGAAACATTTACACTTTAAACATACAGTGTATGAAACATTTACACTTTAAATATACAGTGTATGAAACATTTACATTTTAAACATACAGTGTATGAAACATTTACACTTTAAATATACAGTGTATGAAACATTTACACTTTAAACATACAGTGCAGGAAACATTTTCACTTTAAACATACAGTGTATGAAACATTTACACTTTAAACATACAGTGTATGAAACATTTACACTGTGAACATTTACACTTTAAACATACAGTGAATGAAACATTTACACTTTAAATATACAGTGTATGAAACATTTACACTTTAAATATACAGTGTATGAAACATTTAAACTTTAAACATACAGTGTATGAAACATTTACACTTTAAACATACAGTGTATGAAACATTCACACTGTGAACATTTACACTTTAAACATACAGTGAATGAAACATTTACACTTTAAATATACAGTGTATGAAACATTTACACTTTAAATATACAGTGTATGAAACATTTACACTTTAAACATACAGTGTATGAAACATTTACACTTTAAACATACAGTGTATGAAACATTTACATAGTGAACATTTACACTTTAAACATACAGTGTATGAACCATTTTCACTTTAAATATACAGTGTATGAAACATTTACACTTTAAACATACAGTGTATGAAACATTTACACTTTAAACATACAGTGTATGAAACATTTAGACTTTAAATATACAGTGTATGAAACATTTACACTTTAAACATACAGTGTATGAAACATTTACACTTTAAACATACAGTGTATGAAACATTTACACTTTAAACATACAGTGTATGAAACATTTACACTTTAAATATACAGTGTATGAAACATTTACACTTTAAACATACAGTGTATTGAACATTTACACTTTAAACATACAGTGTATGAAACATTTACATAGTGAACATTTACACTTTTAACATACAGTGTATGAAACATTTACACTTTAAATATACAGTGTATGAAACATTTACACTTTAAATATACAGTGTATGAAACATTTACACTTTAAACATACAGTATATGAAACATTTACACTTTAAATATACAGTGTATGAAACATTTACACTTTAAACATACAGTGTATGAAACATTTACACAGTGAACATTTACACTTTAAACATACAGTGTATGAAACATTTACACTTTAAATATACAGTGTATGAAACATTTACACTTTAAACATACAGTGTATGAAACATTTACACTTTAAACATACAGTGTATGAAACATTTACACTTTAAACATACAGTGTATGAAACATTTACACTTTAAACATACAGTGTATGAAACATTTACACTTTAAACATACAGTGTATGAAACATTTACACTTTAAATATACAGTGTATGAAACATTTACACTTTAAACATACAGTGTATGAAACATTTACACAGTGAACATTTACACTTTAAACATACAGTGTATGAAACATTTACACTTTAAACATACAGTGAATGAAACATTTACACTTTAAACATACAGTGTATGAAACATTTACACTTTAAACATACAGTGTATGAAACATTTACACTTTAAATATACAGTGTATGAAACATTAACACTTTAAACATACAGTGTATGAAACATTTACACTGTGAACATTTACACTTTAAACATACAGTGAATGAAACATTTACACTTTAAATATACAGTGTATGAAACATTTACACTTTAAATATACAGTGTATGAAACATTTACACTTTAAACATACAGTGTATGAAACATTTACACTTTAAATATACAGTGTATGAAACATTAACACTTTAAACATACAGTGTATGAAACATTTACACTTTAAACATACAGTGTATGAAACATTTACACTTTAAATATACAGTGTATGAAACATTAACACTTTAAACATGCAGTGTATGAAACATTTACACTTTAAACATACAGTGTATGAAACATTTACACTTTAAACATACAGTGTATGAAACATTTACACTTTAAACATACAGTGTATGAAACATTTACACTTTAAATATACAGTGTATGAAACATTTACACTTTAAATATACAGAGCATGAAAGATTGACACTTTAAACATACAGTGTATGAAACATTTAGACTTTAAATATACAGTGTATGAAACATTTACACTTTAAATATACAGAGCATGAAAGATTGACACTTTAAACATACAGTGTATGAAACATTTAGACTTTAAACATACAGTGTATGAAACATTTACACTTTAAATATACAGAGCATGAAAGATTGACACTTTAAACATACAGTGTATGAAACATTTAGACTTTAAATATACAGTGTATGAAACATTTAGACTTTAAACATACAGTGTATGAAACATTTACACTTTAAATATACAGAGCATGAAAGATTGACACTTTAAACATACAGTGTATGAAACATTTAGACTTTAAATATACAGTGTATGAAACATTTAGACTTTAAACATACAGTGTATGAAACATTTAGACTTTAAACATACAGTGTATGAAACATTTACACTTTAAACATACAGTGTATGAAACATTTAGACTTTAAACATACAGTGTATGAAACATTTAGACTTTAAACATACAGTGTATGAAAGATTTAACAGTGAACATTTACACTTTAAACAAACGGTGCATGAAACATTTACACTTTAAACATACAGTGCATGAAACATTTACACTTTAGACATACAGTTCATGAAACATTACAATTAACGAAGTGTACGATAATGAAAAGAAGGTGTGTGATACTTTTATACATAAACCAATGTTCGGTCATGTGCACAGTAAACTCCTGTTCGGTACACTTGCACTGTAACAGAGACTGGAAGACTGTCACAAGGGCTGAATGTCAACACTGTGGTGTATACGTTCTTATGCAGTGAATGTTATTGAATACATCATTAAACAAGTACAAATCCATTTTTTCTTTGATTATTCTCTTATTCATAACGAAACACTATATATCTCGTTTCATCTGGTCCTGTCGAACTGGACACAGCGATGTTCAACTGTATGTTCAATGAAAGCGAAACAGTCATTTCCATTCTGGTAAGAAATCTCTGCTAAAAGTAAAGTCAATGGTAAAGATCGCCTTGACAATAATTTTTATATGACTGAACAACTGTCAGACCAAACAATCCATAATCCAAGGACCAAACACCAGACCAAGATTATTTTTATCACCCACCGATTTAAATGAAACCGTTAGAAGATTACAAAATCATATACATTGCATAATATATCCGTATTTTGACCAAAAATTTCACTTTCAAAATCCGTAAACCTTAGTGAGCATCTTTTCCATTGATGTCCAAAGATAATATGTTTGATTGTCCTGCTCAAGTTCAAGTGACATGTGAAGTTCCTGGAAGTGACTAGCGGAAGTTGAATAGCAGCAAAACCTCAGCAGCCTGAACACCTTATTAACCAACGGCGCGATATTGATTGCCTGGGAAACGTCACAAATGTTACAAGTACAATGAACTGATCCAGTGGAAGAGGGTATCCACAGAACGGTGCGGAGACCAGTGTCCAGAGGGTCTTCAGTATCTGAGGCTGCTTCAGTCTCACTAACCTTGACTAGACAGACCAGTGTCCGGAGTGTCTTCAGTATCTGAAGCTGCTTCAGTCTCACTAACCTTGACTACACAGACCAGTGTCCGGAGTGTCTTCAGTATCTGAGGCTGCTTCAGTCTCACTAACCTTGACTAGACAGACCAGTGTCCGGAGTGTCTTCAGTATCTGAAGCTGCTTCAGTCTCACTAACCTTGACTACACAGACCAGTGTACGAGGTGTCTTCAGTATCTTAGGTTCCTTCAGTCTCCCTGACCATGACTAGACAGACCAGTGTACGAGGTGTCTTCAGTATCTGAGGCTGCTTCAGTCTCACTAACATTGACTAGACAGACCAGTGTACGAGGTGTCTTCAGTATCTTAGGTTCCTTCAGTCTCCCTGACCATGACTAGACAGAGCAGTGTCCGGTGTGTCTTCAGTATCTGAGGCTGCTTCAGTCTCCCTGACCATGACTAGACAGACCAGTGTCCGGTGTGTCTTCAGTATCTGAGGCTGCTTCAGTCTCCATAACCCTGACTAGACAGACCAGTGTACGAGGTGTCTTCAGTATCTGAGGCTGCTTCAGTCTCACTAACATTGACTAGACAGACCAGTGTACGAGGTGTCTTCAGTATCTTAGGTTCCTTCAGTCTCCCTGACCAAGACTAGACAGACCAGTGTCCGATGTGTCTTCAGTATCTAAGGTTGCTTCAGTCTCCCCAACCCTGACTAGACAGATCAGTGTCCGGCGTGTCTTCACTATCTAAGGTTCCTTCAGTCTCCCTAACCTTGACTAGACAGACAAGTGTCCGGAGTGACTTCAGTATCTGAAGCTGCTTCAGTCTCACTAACCTTGACTAGACAGACCAGTGTACGAGGTGTCTTCAGTATCTAAGGTTGCTTTAGTCGCCCTAACCCTGACAAGACAGACCAGTGTCCGGTGTGTCTTCAGTATGTGAGGCTGCTTCAGTCTCCCTAACCCTGACTAGACAGACCAGTGTCCGGTGTGTCTTCGGTGTCTAAGGTTGCTTCAGTCTCCCTAACCCTGACTAGACAGACCAGTGTCCGGAGTGTCTTCACTATCTAAGGTTGCTTCAGTCTCCCCAACCCTGACTAGACAGACCAGTGTCCGGAGTGTCTGCAGTATCCTAGGCTGCTTCAGTCTCCCCAACCCTGACAAGACAGACCAGTGTCCGGAGTGTCTGCAGTATCCTAGGCTGCTTCAGTCTCCCCAACCCTGACTAGACAGACCAGTGTCCGGAGTGTCTGCAGTATCCTAGGCTGCTTCAGTCTCCCTAACCCTGACTAGACAGACCAGTGTCCGGAGTGTCTGCAGTATCCTAGGCTGCTTCAGTCTCCCCAACCCTGACAAGACAGACAAGTGTCCGGTGTGTCTTCAGTATCTGAGGCTGCTTCAGTCTCCCTAACCCTCACTGCCAGGCTGAGTTAGCCCTGATCTGTGAGCACCATGTCCATGCTCGTGGGTGCCGGTACCCATGCAGCCACCTTGTGTCATCACTAATTTCAGTTGTGTATATATATTAATATTTTTATGACTGTTTTGACTTTTATGCCCTATGGAATCTGTTTCGGCAGATACTCAATGCTGATTATTCTCTGGCGTTGCCGTATTTAATTTCACCCACTGCGGTAAGCGCCTTAGACCAGTATCACCTTCCACCACATCAAATTGACATGCCGTCATGTAAGTCCAATTTTGGTGTTAGCATCCTGAACGTCACTCACTGGTGTCAGTTACATCTTTGTTTCTCTTTCCAGACTGGAGTGTTCCTTTATCAGATTCAACATGTGTTAAACAATGCTTCAACATGCAAGGTGTCCTTTCCCCTCCGTATCTTTAATCACTGCGTGTCAAGCGGGAATACGGGGTGGTCGGGTAGCCTAGTGGTTAAAGCTTTCGCTCGTCTCGCCGAAGGACCAAGTTCGATTTCCAACATGGGTACAATGTGTGAAGCCCATTTTTGGTGCCCCAACTGTGATATTGCCAGAATATTGCTAAAAGCGGCGTAAAACCATACTCACTCACACACTTATCAAGCGGGAATACAGCTTTTGTGCATGTTGTTTTTGGCAATTTACGTTTCGTTATGTAATTCTGTTGAAAATATATCCCCAAATGAGTGAGTTACAGTGGTGTTATTTGCTTTCTTTAAGGTAGCAACCATCTGATCCTCGGTGTGTGTTGGGGTATAGATGGGGAGAGTCGGAGTGTTGGTTTGAGTTTTTTTTTTGTTATATAGGAGCTCTATTAACTATAAAATAAATACAAATAACGAACGTATCCAGTGTTGTTCTTTAAGCATACCCGACAACCTACAAGGTTCAACAAGGAATTTATCAATATTAAGTTTGTTTCTAAAAGGGGCTCGGTGCGCACCAGTTTGGCCTTACAGTCGTAATGAAAGGTTATAGTCCTGTTTAATGTAATACACATTTTGGAGTATGTAATACTCTGATCTTTGTTCTTGAAACATTAATCATAAATTTAAGTGTGCAATCGCACTAAAGCATTTCAGCATGGTATTTTGTTTCTACTTGTGTTTGAACCGACTCTGAATAGAAAAGGGGGACATGCTTCACAAGTATTTGGACCTTGCCGCACTTCCTCCAGACATTCGTTGTCTTTATTTTTTTTATACAGATATATAGAAATAGTGACTGACATTGACAACGTCCGGCATTGGTTGTATTGTCGTCCATGTATATGTGAAGAAACATACGTCGTTGCAACGTTTTCATTGAACGTTTTAACAACGTAAGAAAAAGACGCCGTGACAACGTTCTGCATTGGTTATATTTTGGTTCACACAACCTTGTAGCAACCAATCTCTGAATATACAGATTTAGGTTGTGACAACGTAGCCTCACAATGTTGTAGCAACGAAAATTCAAGTCACAAAAGACTAAAAGTACTTCCTCCTTGGTGACCTCAGTTGCATGTTTATCGGATCGTGATAACAAGTTTATGGGATTGGTTTATCACATCAACGTCACCGTCTGGTTTCTGAGAACCGCGTTCTGTAATTTCCCATGGCGTAATCTATAGCTCGTGTGTGGCTACATGTGTATGTGGGAGTAGCACCGACTCACACCATGTGTCTTTCTCCAAATCATTTTAAGATTTATAGATGACATTTCCTAAACGTTGCTATGAGAAGCATAAAATGGGGACAGGGTATCTGATTAGCTGGTTAGGTCCGCGGAACACTCATTCCAACACTAGTGTCGTCTCTGTACGATATGACCTCGACCACCACATGACTGTCACATGACCAAGGAGTCTGTCGTGAACCTGATTTGATTTATTTTAAATTGTTCCCGTGCTTATCAGCAAACCTGTCCCATCCCTCATTACGTCACTACGTCACACAGTCGCGTGTGGAGAGACGGGTGTCGGGACACAAGGTAAGTTAGAGTGTTACACTACATACAGGGAGAGAGAGATATGTGGCATTCTGCTGGAACATACATTAGTTCCTCAAACTGGAGAGGTCCATTGTTTTTCAGAAATAATCACCCACTGTGTGAAACTGGTCAGTTTAGTCACATCGAGTCCTTGGAATCTACTTTAACCCAGGTCGAAATGGAGTTACATTAGGTTGAGATTGTGAGAATAATTTACACGTTAACCATTTCTCGTCACGAGTAGTTTATTGTTTGCATTACCCATCGTCAAGTTTTAAGTAGATAAGAAACAGTTTACGCTTATAACAGAGGCGAAGTCGCATTTCATAATATCCAAGCGCATGTGAAATGGCATCAAATCCGTGGAATTGTACCTGATCACATACAGTCTACTCAATGCGAAATAGTCGTTTAAGCGGCATTATGTCTTTGACAATTTAAGCAATGCAATACATGTTGGTGATAAATATATATTTGATTCCTATATAATAGTATAACAATGAATTCAAAATGTCTTGGCATTGTTGTTAATAAAAAACAACATCGAAGTCACTAGCTCTCATGACTAGGAAAAGCAATACAGATTATAGGGACATTCAGTAAATAATTCAATAAACTAAAATATCTAGTCAGTGATGGCACCATGGTTGAAGATACAAAATAAAAGCACGTGTTTTAACAGGAAGAACACTGCAGTGTACAATCAGTTACAAAGTATGACAGAAAACACCATTTGTAATCTTCTGGAGAGTATAACACAATTATGACTTTTCTACGACAACAGCACAAATGCACATTTGATAAGACAGAAGTATAGCAATTGCTTCGAAGATAGCTTTGCGAACGTGTCCATGATTGCGTGAGTCCTGGTACAAGTTGTTAACATTTTGCACCCAAATAGTTCCTAGTAACCACGTATTACACATGGGTATGCAGTCTATTACTGAATCACTAGGATGGTCACTAGATCACTGGTATTGTCACTGACACCAACATCAGCTGTCAACAGGTCTTCACTGAGGCCTCCGTTGTCATAGCAAGGAATGTGTGCAGCTGGACACATACCATGATGACACAGGTCGTGGTGTGGGGTCTGTTTATTGTTCACCCTTGATGACAAACTGACACCCTGGTGAATCCCCTTGGGTGTATCTGGGTGGTTACAATAACTGAACCTTTAAATTACTAAACCTGTCTCTTTCCCGGTCCAGTGCAGAGTGAAGTGTCAATGAGAAGTGCAGGGGTGAAAACAAAAAATAGGACACTGAGATTTTAAGCTAGCCACTCAAAAAGACACCTGGGCTTACACTTTGATTGACCACCAATGATTACCTATCTACGCTACAATACAGTTGTCAGACCCAATAAGTAAACACTGACAAAAGAGCTTTAATGGTGAAACTTAACTTACAACTGCTTAAATATCTTATACAGCCTGAAATGAAAATACAATATATGATTGTCAGTTACTTAAGTATCTGAAGATATACAAAATAAAGTAAAACAGATGATTAATTAAAACATGATCACTATAAAAACAGAACTACTCTCTACAACATTCACAAGATCGTTCACTCTTATCAGGAATAGGAATGTCTACATTGCTGTTTACATGCAGGGATAGCAGATGATTTAGTCAATCGTACTTACAAATCTTAACTGTGTAGTCCATTATCGTAAACAACATGTATGAACGATATTTTATTTGGGTCAATAGAAAAAATGCCCTAGATTTCATATTACAAATCTCATTTGGCAGAAACTTGATTGTGGAAAAAGATGAATGAACATGACGAATTGGAAAAAGTAGTTCCGACAAGCATTTCCCTTCCTATAATGGTAATACGCAGTCATACAAACCTTGTGACCAGTGTTTCAATATCCAATGACAATATTTCTAATACATATTTTTAGTTTTTAAAAGCCAATATCATATATTGCACTCCAAATTTTCAGATATTTAACGTCAATTTTCTCTGTATTTGATAGACCTTTTCAATGAATCATCATGAGGGGGTGCCTCCAAAATGTCAGCCTCTTATTTCTACCTAATATTAAACCAATCTCTTAAAACGGACAATATCATTCCCAAAGTAGCTTGAGTGCTATTTTCCATTGTAAATGAGTAGTACAATCTCCCACTAGGCCATCGAGTTTCTCCAACTTTCCATATCTTTAAGCACCGAGTACAGAATCCCCTTTTCAAGCTCTCCTTCAATGACTTTACTGAAACCTTTCTTGTGTGCTTCAACAGAACACAAAATCAATAATTAAAAAGTGAAATGAAGAGGTGATAGTACGTTTCAGAAACTAAAGTTGAAAGGTTAGAATTAAGTGACATCGGTGGATATATAGTTGTTGCTGAAATTGATAGTGACAGTGATGAGAGTAACTTTGAAGGTCTTATTGTATGTGCTGCCATTCGAACAAGATCAGGGGGACGGGTCGCTTAGCTGTCTAAGGCGCCGCAATTCGCTATGAAGAGTTGTGTCCCTTGGGCACTCCAAAAACGTAGAGATTGCGGGTTCGAATCCTGGTTTGCCCCGGTTATGTTTCTAGGTTTGTCAGCAGCATGCCCGTTCTCGAGGGTTTCCACAAAGTGGTGAACTTCCTGGACATGCATCACTTCGGGTTTTCCTCCCACATTAAGCTGACACGCCCACATGTAACTGGAACACTATACACTCCAGCTTGATAACGGTGTAAGAATATAAATCCCAACGTCGCTAAATGCAACAAACCAGAAGTTGTTATCTATAAAAGTTGCATGTTTTCTTCTTTACTCACCAACTGCTGCGGGCGGTGGTGTAGCCAACTGGTTAAAGCGTTCGCTCGTCACGCCGAAGACCTGGGTTCGATTTCCGACATGGGTACAATGTGTGAAGCCCATTTCTAGTGTCCCCAGTCGTAATATTGATGGAATATTGCTAAAAGCGGCGTAAAACCACACTCACTCACTCTCCAACTTCTGCCAATCAAACAGTTAACTGAGAGACTGTTCAAAGGAGCTTTAAGCACAACGCACCAACTCATTTAAGCAGGACAGATCTGTACAGAGGAACTCGCCTTGCTTTTAACATGTTCAAGTCACTTGTTCAGTGTTAATGTTTGTATGCATTATGATTGGTCACTACTGTCAATAATAACTATATTGTCATTGCTATCAGATATTCAATATTTCAAAATCTGCACATCACACAATAAAAATTGAATTAACAATCAATTTCAAAGTCCCTAAAATACATGAATGATATTAAACAGTTATTCCTTTGTTTCAGATGGCTGCCGCCAGAAAGCTGGAGAGTCTGAATGAGAACTTCTTGACCTGTTCCATATGTAGGGAGGGATACAAAGACCCCTGTACTCTGACCTGTGGCCACACCTTCTGTAAGGGCTGTCTGGGGGAATTCCTGAAGACCAAACAAGACGCCATCAGAGCCAAGTCCATCCCGTGTCCCTACTGTCGTCAGATGACCCGAGTGCCCAGGCCTGACAGACCAGTGGAGGAGTGGGTGAAACAGATCAAGCCCAGTTTCCTCATGCAGGGACTTCTGGACACTCTAGCCTGTGGGGGAAATACTGATCATGGTAAGTAAATGTGATCTAGAAGAAACCGAAAGATCACAATATTCTTCCCAAGATCCCTGGCCGCATCTCACCAAAAGACGGTATTAGTTGCCACTCTGCCAGATGCTCGACATTAAAGGGATAAAAGAGGGACTGGTAGACTATAAAGTCAGTAAACTGTGTGTGCGTGGTGTATCCATGTTATACTCCTCTATCTCAGTGAGCTGCTACCATAAAACCGGATTTTATCCGGACTGGTAAAGGAGCGACACACACAAGCCTGCACGCACGTCACTACATAAGTGCAATAATCTTCAAAGCGATGTTAAACCTATATTTTGAATTACATCGTCGCCGATTCAGTTTCCACTGAAACAAGAAACCAAAATAGAATATCTTAAAGGAGATGGACTGTGACGCTATCATACAGCAGGTTCTCTATCCTGAATGACTGAGGTAATACCAAACCAGGTTCAGTCTATGTACGTTCAAGCGTCAAGGTGATCGAAAACTGCTTACTGTAGATAAAAGTAATGAAGGCGAAACTGAAGGGTCACCTATACCTAGAATAAACCTTAGTCATTTCAGTTTCGAAATCTATACATGTAGATTATCCCAGGGTACAGAAACTTTCGGGACACTGTGTACGTTGAACCGCACAATGGTCAGAATTAACATTTACACTTGATTCACCCTATGTACATTTATATCTTCCAACAAACGTTATTTCATTATTGTGTTAAACATTGTACGTTTAATGATGTGACAGGTTTAACCAAGACTTGTTCAGATACAGAAAACCCCTGCCATCCCTGCCAGGATCTTGGAGACAGTCATCCGGCAAACTTCTACTGTCAAGACTGTCATGTGCCGCTCTGCAAGAGATGTGTGAGGATGCATGCATCTCTTCCTGGTACGTCGAACCACGTGATTGCTGACCTTGGTGGAACAGTAAAGGTCACTAGACGACAGAGGTGCACGGAACACAACGAAGTCATGGATTTCTGCTGCAAAGACTGTGATAGAGCAATATGCCACAAGTGCTTTGTCATATACCACGGGAAATGCGACTCTGTGGTCACTCTTCAGTCCATAATGTCTGAGATGAGAAGTGTTCTTACACACAATAAGGGATTGATTACACAGAGCTTTGACGACACTGGCAGATCACTTCAACAACACAGATCACAGATTGATGCGATCAGCCACAACAAAGACAAAATAAAGTCACAGATCAGACAGGCCTCACAGAAAGCCATGGACGTGATTAAACAGAAGGAGAAACAGCTGCTGGAGGAGCTGAATGAGATGACAGAGAAGCAGTCTGGACAACTGAGGGGGCGGATAAAGTCAGGGGAAATAGACATGCAGATGTATCAACAATATATAGAGTACATCACCCAGGTGTTGAAGTCTGGGAGTGAGAATGACATGTTTGACGTTTACCAGATGTGTCAGTCTGGGGCAATCAAAGAGGCAACAGACAGGGATGTCACTTTCACAGACAGTGTTCCTGATTCAAAACTTATATTTGTAAGTGAAATAGATGAGAGGAAATTACACAAGGATGTACAACTTGGTAGAATGCAACAGAACGTTTGTTACGTCATGGATACGCGACTTGGTAAAATACAGTGTGGCAAATTTGACGTCATGTGCAGACCAGTGTTACACAAGACAGTCGGCATTAGGGTCGATGGCGACAGGTTGCAGACGTATCCATATGACGCCACAGTCCTGGTTGTGGATGGTGAGGAGACACTGGTGGTCACTGACTACAACAATACATGTCTGAAATCCTTCTACACAAAGAATAACATATCACGACACAGTAAACTGGATCTTGCAAGTAACCCAAGCTCTGTGACGAGGCTGAGTGACAACCAGGTGGCTGTATCATTCTGGTCACACAATGAGATTGTCATAGTACGGGTGACCCCCGATCTTGTACTACAGTCAAGTGTCACAACAAAGAAGGAATACATATGCCAAACAGCCTTGAATCCTTCAACATTAGCAGCAGGTTGTGGGGACCATCCCTGTGTTGACATCCTGGATATATCAGGGAGAGTGATGAGGTCAGTCAGTAGATTCAACTCTGGGAAGAACCTGATATGTCACCCATTCTGCCTATGTGCTACAGACAGGGGCAACATCCTAGTGTCAGATTCTGGCTCACACTCTGTCTACTGTATCACACCAGAGGGAGATGTTGTGTTCACCTACACCCCTACAGGAGAGAGTAGACTGAGTTTACCACGAGGTATAACAACTACCAGCACGGGACACATCCTGGTGGCGGACTACTTGGCACACAAGGTGGTACTACTGACACCAGCAGGGGAGTTTGTCAGAGACCTGCTGACGTTACAGGATGGAATACGGTATCCATGCGGCTTGATGTTCTGTGACTGTAAACTGTATGTGGGGGAAGTCGAAGGAGGTGTTGTGAAGGTATTCAACTGCAGGATTCCCCAGTGAGACCCCAGGAAGCAAAACATACTCCGATCGTGCGCAGATTTTTATAATGAAAATTCAGAAATATGCCCAAAATGAACAGTTTGTTTTGTGGAAAATACCCCAAACGCCAAACACATTTGAACATAGATTACAGTGAATGAGTGAATATGATAATACGCCGCTTTAAGCAGTATTCGAGCAATACCCTTACAACGACGTGGGCACATTGTAGCCATGTGACCAGCCGAAACTGAGACATCGGCAGGACGAGCGAACATTTGTTTCCGCATACAAATGACAAGCGCACATAGATAATGGATTATTAGATCAGTTGTAGTGGCATTTTTCAGTTAAATGTGGGGACAAGACCGACATTATGCAGGTCAAAGACCTTTACATCTTTGGAGAAACCCACAAGCGCGGAAACGGTGCTGACAAACCTCGAAAATTAATCAGGGCGAATCTGGGATTCAAACCCACGACTATAGGTTCCTGTCACGTCGGCGCCACAGGGTACCTCATACATTCTGGAAGGCTAAGGAATTTAACCCTGAATATTGCACTTACTAAAACAGCTACACGTTCACTTACATTATCTAGGAAGACCGTTTACTAGCGTTACCATCAGTGACTCTCGTTGATAATACTTTTACTGGTGCTTGAGACATCCACCTAAATACCCTATAAACATCAAGTATGTATTTCATGACTGTAGAAAATGTATTTATTTTTTACTTTATACAGCTACATTTCAATGTTTGGTGGGTTTTAATATAATTTATATGTTTTAATGATGTTTTAAGAAGATTCTCGTTAGCTTTACCAGACTGGATATTGTTCATTTTTATTGTTTAAATAACATGTTATATTTATATTATGTACAATATGTGACAGTATAATATCATATGTATTATCTTATATGTTCTTACATTTACTAATGCCTACACACTTCCACAATTTGTAGACTGATAGGATAACCACTATCATTAATGTGAAAGTCATATTTCATGTATATTGAATAAACTTTTCATACGCATTTAAATGTTCCATCTGTGAGTTTGTTTGCTGTTTTACGCCGCACTCAGAAACATCGCAGCTATGTGACGGTGGTCTGTAAATGCTCGAGTCTGGAGTCAGCGAGCCTGACCGCCCGATTCCGTAGGTCGCCTCTCACGGCAGGCATGCTGAAGACCAATTCTAACCAGGAATCTTCACGGGGTTGATGAGCCCTGGATGAAGTCAAGTTTCACTTTTAACTTTGTACAATGTTTCTTCCATTGTTGTGTGCTTAGTCGCATATCTTCTCGTCCATGAGCGCGCTTCGTAATTGAAATTCCACTTGAGTAAGTAAAGACACATGAATTATCTCCCTTTGACCACGACGTAGTTGGTGCCAAATGTTCGTTAAATGTTCGTACTTTTAACGGCGTCAATCGTTTTGCAGGCCGACAAATAGAAACAGACAAGAACGCCCTGCCCCTGGTGCTCGGAAAATCAATTGCCATGATTGTTTTAGATTGTAAAAATCGATATATGCACCAGGGATGGAAACTTGTACTTTTAGCTTTTTATAATTTTCATATCGATCCTTTAAACCCGATGCTTCAATTCTTAATGACATTCACCCAGGACGGTTTTGACAAAACAAAAGGCTGTGCCTGTCGTAAGAGGTGGGTATGTTTGTAAAGGATCAAAACCTTCTTTTCGGTCTTGACGAAGCTTCGCCCTCCCTAATTTCCCTTCTCCCAGGGCTTACATTTCCCGTCAAGACCGAAAAGGAGGATTTGATCTGACTTATAAACCATCAAATTAACTTAGAACCGTGTTAATGAATATCAATGATTCTCATATGACTGGTGTGTCTCGCTTTCATGAACGCTGTTTACGCGGCGGTAATCAATCGCACAAACGCAACGCACGTGCATTTGCTGCACGAGCAGGTTATATCTCGGTCAAGTACACGTGGTTTCATTCACATGTGTTGGAGAAATGGCCGAGGAAGGGGAAGACCTTTTTATTACACAGTCCACATTTATCAATGAAATTTCCGAAAGTGATGCTCGTGATGCTGATAAAGATGATGTAGACGATTTTGCGTTTCGCTTTGGAGAGCCATTGTGTGAGAGGGACATAGAAGAAAAATGTGCCATACAACAAGATTATACCGTGGTGAAGTTAATAAGCAAATGATCTGCGAAGTAACAGGTAGGTATAAATTTGTAAAAATAAATATTAAGCAGAAAACACATTTCTCGGTCATTTTTCGGAGAAATCAGTCCACATGGTATTTTATTATTTGGGATACTTGAAAGTGCACGAAATGATCATTGGAACATTGCAGAAAGCCGTAAAATCAATTTGTTTTATCAAGTGTTCTTAAGGTATCAAAATGGTGATGCAGACTTTTCACCAGCTATAAATCGGATGAACCTGATGACTGAAAATTTGCTGAAAACCGTTTAAATAAATCTGATAACCGCGATATGACAACAAAATGTTGTATGTTTTGAAATGTTCATAGTATTTTCGAAAAACCTCTTATCTATGTACTCTAGCAAGCGGGTCAGATGAATATGTATTATATCACTGTTTGAACATATGTTTCAGGGCATAGAAGTGATGCCGTACGTACGTATAAACGTACTTCAGACGAGCAAAGGAGGACCCTGTCGGACATCATTGCCAAAAAGAGGAAGCAGGATGCTAGCTCTGAGCCGACGCCGATTGTAACTGAAACGTCTAAGCCCGAGCCTTCCCCCGAAAAAGATGAAATGGACATTGGTTGTCGTTTTGTTCTCAATTTCACTTTTCATTAAACCTACTTCATAAGTGTTGCTTTCATAAATTTGCACTTTGGGGCATTTGGGAAACGAGGTTTGCCCTTAGGCTCATCTGCACAACGCGATTTTAGTGCTAAAACTTTTTTAAACTACTTAACTTGGGAAACTCAAACATTAGCACTTAAATCGCTTTGCGCATCTGAAGCCAGATCTTACCAGCGGAATGCCCAGGTCTTACCAGCAGAATTCCCGGGTCTTACCAGCAGAATGCTCAGGGCATTCTGCTGGTAAGACCCGGGCATTCTGCCGGTAAAACTTGTGGGAACGATAGCAGAGTTTACCTCCGCAAAGAAGAGACTGTCTGAACAATGGAGTGACGTCATCAAAAGTTTATAAGTCGTAAAGGTGACTAACGGGATCGGGTAGTCAGGATGATTGACTTGTTTGATGCATGTCATCGTATCCCAACTGCGTGGATCGATGCTTATGATGTCAATCACTTGATTGTCTGGTCCAGACCCGATTATTTACAGACTGCCGTCATGTAGCTTCAATATTACTGAGTTTGGCGTTAAAGAACAAACAAAACTCTAGTTTGTGGTGAGGGAGGGAGTCAGTCATGCTCTGTTATAATGGTGACTGAGTGTTACAACGTTTGACACTGATTGTGTGTCATTGCTGCCGTCATCAAAAGTCGAGTGCAAGGATTGCTGTAAATAGAGCCCACGACACATGTGGACCCGTGTTATTGCTGTCAGCCTGTGGTCTGCATGTCCCGTATTCGACTGTTTGTATACAGGCTGATATCACTGAAATGTTGCTGACTGGGGGACGTCCATGTATCTCCGCTGAGCTTCTCGATGATCCCCGTGTTGATGGCCATACACTATGTATACACGTACAAGTACGGACAATGATATGGTGTTAAGTATTGTTGTTTGTGGTAAAAAAGACACATCAGAATGTCTACACCAGTCATTAAGGTATGTTAATGTCTTAGTGCTTATATATATGGACATACAGATATATTCCGTACAGGTGCAACGGGTGGCTGTTCAGAGTTGCGTCCCTTGGGGAAGCCAGAAACCTTTGATTGTGGTTGCGATTCCCGGTTTTATTCGATTATGTTTCTAAATCTGTCAGCACCATACCCGTATACGTGATTGTTGCTTTCCCAGTATCGGTAGATTTCTTAGACCTGCATCACTTCGGACTTTCCTTCCACAGTAAGCTGACAAACCGAGATATGACTGGAATACTGTTCAAAGCGGCGTTGAAACAACGCTCTCAGTAATTCAATTTGTTTCTAGGAGGGGTGCCCGGGTTTTTTTTGGGTTTTTTTAAACACAGTTCATAATCATATTTAAATACAAATCTCAACCTCCATCTGTATTTAAAAAGTGTACATTATTCATCCAATAGGTTACTAGATACATTACTGCCCTGCTCACAACACATCCAACAGCTTATGGGGCGGTCGGGTAGCCCAGTGGTTAAAGCGTTCACTCGTCACGCCAAAGACCCGGGTTCGATTCCTGACATGGGTACAATGTGTGAAGCCCATTTCTGGTGTCCCCCACCGTGATATTGCTGGAATATTGCTAAAAGCGGCGTAAAACCATACTCACTCACTCACTCACTCCAATATATTATATCAGATGCATTACTGTCCTGCTCACAATACACCCAATAGCCACTAGATGGATTACTGCCCTGCTCACAACACACCCAATAGCCACTAGATGCATTAAAGCCCTGCTCACAACAGATGCAATAGCCACTAGATGAATTACTGCCCTGCTCACAACACACCCAATAGCCGCTAGATGCATTACAGCCCTGCTCACATCATATCCAATAGACACTAGATGCATTACTGTCCTCCTCACAACACATGCAATAGCCACTAGATGAATTACTGCCCTGCTCACAACACATCCAATAGCCACTAGATGCATTAAAGCCCTGCTCACATCACATCCAATCGCTTACACTAGAAAGATTACTGTCCTGCTCACAACACATCCAATAGCCACTAGATACATTACCTCCCTGCTCACAACACACCCAATAGCCGCTAGATACATTACTGCCCTGCTCACAACACATCCAAAAGCCGCTAGATACATTACCTCCCTGCTCACAACACATCCAATAGCCACTAGATACATTACAGCCCTGCTCACAACATATCCAATAGCCGCTAGATGCTTTACTGCTCTGCTCACAACACACCCAATAGCCAACTAGACGCATTACTGTCCTGCTCACAACACATCCAATAGCCGCTACATGCATTACTGCCCTGCTCACAACACATGCAATAGCCGCTAGATACATTACTGCCCTGCTCACAACACATCCAATAGCCGCTAAAATCACTACTGCCCTGCTCACAACACATCAAATAGCCGCTAGATACATTACCTCCCTGCTCACAACACATCCAATAGCCACTAGATACATTACAGCCCTGCTCACACGTATCCAATAGCCGCTAGATGCATTACTGCTCTGCTCACAACACACCCAATCGCCAACTAGACACATTACTGTCCTGCTCACAACACATCCAATAGCCGCTACATGCATTACTGCCCTGCTCACAACACATGCAATAGCCGCTGGAAACATTACTGCTGTGCTCACAACACATCCAACAGCCGCTAAAATCATTACTGCCCTGATCACAACACATCCAATAGCCGTTAGATACATTACTGTCATGCTCACAACACATCCATTAGCCGCTAGAATCATTACTGCCCTGCTCACAACACATCCAATAGCCGCTTGATACATTACTGCCCTGCTCACAAAACATCCAATAGCAACTAGATACATTACTGAACTGCTCACAACACATCCAATAGCCGCTAGATACATTACTGCCCTGCTCACAACACATCCAATAGCCACTAGATACATTACTGCCCTACTCACAACACATCCAATAGCCGCTAGAATCATTACCTCCCTGCTCACAACACATCCAATAGCCACTAGATGCATTACTGCCCTGCTCACAACACATCCAAAAGCCGCTAGATACATTACCTCCCTGCTCACAACACACCCAATAGCCACTAGATACATTACAGCCCTGCTCACAACATATCCAATAGACGCTAGATGCATTACTGCTCTGCTCACAACACACCCAATAGCCAACTAGACACATTACTGTCCTGCTCACAACACATCCAATAGCCGCTACATGCATTACTGCCCTGCTCACAACACATGCAATAGCCGCTAGATACATTACTGCCCTGCTCACAACACATCCAATAGCCGCTAAAATCACTACTGCCCTGCTCACAACACATCAAATAGCCGCTAGATACATTACCTCCCTGCTCACAACACACCCAATAGCCACTAGATACATTACAGCCCTGCTCACAACATATCCAATAGCCGCTAGATGCATTACTGCTCTGCTCACAACACACCCAATAGCCAACTAGACACATTACTGTCCTGCTCACAACACATCCAATAGCCGCTACATGCATTACTGCCCTGCTCACAACACATGCAATAGCCGCTAGATACATTACTGCCCTGCTCACAACACATCCAATAGCCGCTAAAATCACTACTGCCCTGCTCACAACACATCAAATAGCCGCTAGATGCATTACCTCCCTGCTCACAACACACCCAATAGACACTAGATACATTACAGCCCTGCTCACAACATATCCAATAGCCGCTAGATGCATTACTGTTCTGCTCACAACACATGCAATAGCCGCTAGAAACATTACTGCCCTGCTCACAACACATCCAATAGCCGCTAAAATCATTACTGCCCTGCTCACAACATATCCAATAGCCGCTAGATGCATTACTGCCCTGCTCACAACACATGCAATAGCCGCTAGAAACATTACTGCCCTGCTCACAACACATCCAATAGCCGCTAAAATCATTACTGCCCTGCTCACAACACATCCAATAGCCGCTAGAATCATTACTGCCCTGCTCACAACACATCCAATAGCCGCTGGATACATTACTGCCCTGCTCACAAAACATCCAATAGCCACTACATACATTACTGAACTGCTCACAACACATCCAATAGCCGCTAGATACATTACTGCCCTGCTCACAACACATCCAATAGCCGCTAGATACATTACTGAACTGCTCACAACACATCCAATAGCCGCTAGAATCATTACCTCCCTGCTCACAACACATCCAAAAGCCACTAGATGCATTACTGCCCTGCTCACAACACATGCAATAGCCGCTAGATACATTACTGCCCTGCTCACAACACATCCAATAGCCGCTAGAATCATTACTGTCATGCTCACAACACACCCAATAGCCGCTAGATACATTACTGTCATGCTCACAACACATCCAATAGCCGCTAGATACATTACTGCCCTGCTCACAACACATCCAATAGCCGCTAGATACATTACTGCCCTACTCACAACACATCCAATAGCCACTAGAATCATTACCTCCCTGCTCACAACACATCCAATAGCCGCTAGATGCATTACTGCCCTGCTCACAACACATGCAATAGCCCCTAGATACATTACTGCCCTGCTCACAACACCTCCAATAGCCGCTAGATACATTACTGTCATGCTCACAACACATCCAATAGCCACTAGAATCATTACTGCCCTGCTCACAACACATCTAATAGCCGCTAGATACATTACAGCCCTGCTCACAAAACATCCAATAGCCACTAGATACATTACTGCCCTGCTCATAACACATCCAATAGCCGCTAGATACATTACTGCCCTGCTCAAGACACATCCAATAGCCGCTAGATACATTACTGCCCTACTCACAACACATCCAATAGCCGCTAGAATCATTACCTCCCTGCTCACAACACATCCAATAGCCACTAGATGCAATACTGCCCTGCTCACAACACATCCAATAGCCGCTAGAATCATTACTGTCATGCTCACAACACATCCAATAGCCGCTAGATACATTACTGTCCTGCTCACAACACATCCAATAGGCTGCTAGATACATTACTGTCCTGCTCACAACACATTCAATAGCCACTAGATGCATTACTGTCCTGATCACAACACATCCATTAGCCAACTAGACACATTCCAGCCCTGCTCACAACACATCCAATAGCCACTAGATGCAATACTGCCCTGCTCACAACACATCCAATAGCCGCTAGAATCATTACTGTCATGCTCACAACACATCCAATAGCCGCTAGATACATTACTGTCCTGCTCACAACACATCCAATAGGCTGCTAGATACATTACTGTCCTGCTCACAACACATTCAATAGCCACTAGATGCATTACTGTCCTGATCACAACACATCCATTAGCCAACTAGACACATTCCAGCCCTGCTCACAACACATCCAATAGCCAACTAGAAACATTACTGTCCTGCTCACAACACATCCAATAGCTACTAGATACATTACTGTCATGCTCACAACACACCCAATTGCCGCTAGATACATTACTGTCCTGCTCACAACACACCCAATAGCCTACTAGATACATTACTGCCCTGCTCACAACACATCCAATATAGATACATTACTGACCTACTCATAGCACATCCAATAGCCACTAGATACATTACTGGCCTACTCACAACACATCCAATATAGATACATTAATGCCCTGCTCATGACACATCCAATAGCCGCTAGACACGTTACTGCCCTGCTCACAACACATCCAATTCAATAGCCGCTAGATACATTACTGCCCTGCTCACAACACATCCAATTCAATAGCCGCTAGATACATTACTGACCTACCTCACAACAAATGCAATAGCCTACTAGACACATTACTACCCTGCTCACAACACATCCAATATAGATACATTACTGCCCTGCTCACAACACATCCAATTCAATAGCCGCTAGATACATTCCAGCCCTGCTCACAACAAATCCAATAGCCAACTAGACACATTACTACCCTGCTCACAACACATCCAATATAGATACATTACTGACCTACTCACAACAAATCCAATAGCCTACTAGATGCATACTGAACTACTCACAACACATCCAGTTCAATAGCCTACTAGATGCATACTGAACTACTCACAACACATCCAGTTCAATAGCCTACTAGATGCATACTGAACTACTCACCACACATCCAGTTCAATAGCCTACTAGATGCATACTGAACTACTCACCACACATCCAGTTCAATAGCCTACTAGATGCATACTGAACTACTCACCACACATCCAGTTCAATAGCCTACTAGATGCATACTGAACTACTCACCACACATCCAGTTCAATAGCCTACTAGATGCATACTGAACTACTCACCACACATCCAGTTCAATAGCCTACTAGATGCATACTGAACTACTCACCACACATGCAAGGCCTGACATATCATGGGTATGCAATTGCTGATATCAAGTGTCAACAAGAAATGTATTACAAAAATGTTAGAAGTTATATTTTTGAGGAAGAACAAAGCATTACATTTGTATAATAGAGTTGTCAAATAATAAGGCATGGTGCTTTTGACTTGAATCTGTTCCTCATAAAATAATAAATGAATGATTCTTCATAATATTAAAAAATGCAAAGAGTGTTTCGTGCCTGCTCACTGCATGTGTGTTCATCTTTAGCTTGATGACGCTGTGAGCCTCGACATCGAAGCGACGCTGATGCAGTACACCAGGAGTGGATATCCAAACAGTTAAACGCTTGTAACGTTGAATAACCTCAACGTTTCTTAACGATGTTTATGGAAGTCATTGTATTAATTGTATTGATAACCTGTACTCCGTGGACTACAGAGAGCTGCATGTGATCGAGTCGTTACGACCCAATTAACAGTAAAAGCCTAACGACATACACAAATGCACAATGGCCAATACAACGCTCGATCGCACCCGGTTCATTCATGGATGACACCCGCCACAGAATGAGTGTATTACACAAACAATGCCTGCCAAAGGGTCATTTGATGTAATTAACTTCAAAATACGTCAAGTATAGATAGGTCTTTCAACGCTAGTAAATTGCTTTGTGAGCAAAATGTTCTACGCTGTTCGTATTGAAGTCTGCGGTGCCGGTTCAGTCTTGGTCGAGTGTCAATCCGGTTGATATACATTCACCCCAAAAGAAACGCAAACCATAGAAACATATATAGAAGTATGTAAGTTAAGAAGATATATTTCCAATGTGTACCAATTAATGACAAAACTAACAATCAGTCAAGTGTTACCACATTGTCTTTATTCTTATCACGATGTGCCGCACGTGATTATCACGGCTAAAAGCGGCGTAAAACCATACTCACTCGCTCACTCACTGTAAATACTCGAGTCTGGAGTCAGCGAGCCTGACCACACGATTCCGTAGGTCGCCCCTAACGGCAGGCATGCTGAAGACCAATTCTAACCAGGAATCTTCATGGGGTTGATGAGCCCTTAATGAAGTCAAGTTTCACTTTTAACTTTGTACAATGTTTCTTCCATTGTTGTGTGTTTAGTCGCATATCTTCTCATCCATGAGCGCGCTTAGTAATTGAAATTCCATCTGAGTAAGTAAAGACACATGAATTATCTCCCTTTGACCACGACGTAGTTGGTGCCAAATGTTTTTTGAAGCAACACATTTCATATATGTTTCCAGGATATATAACGAAAAGGATCTTGATTATATATATGGGTGTGTTGTCACCTTTCAGCGAAACGTGTTTGAACACTCCACAAATACCCTTCACGACTTCGTTTGACAACAAAAGAAAGGCACTCTAAATGCGGAATGAAAACATCCAATCCCATGTATGTTATGCATTAGTTAATTGGCTACCTAAATCTTTAACGCTGTCTCCGGCGTCGCAAACAAAACGTTTAATCGATTTTAATCGATTTTAATCTTCTGTTGCGAAAGCATGAAAAAAAAAAAAATGTACTTTTAACGGCGCCAATCGTTTTGCAGGCCGACAAATAGAAACAGACAAGAACGCCCTACCCTGGTGCTCGGAAAATCAATTGCCGTGATTGTTGTCGATTGTACAAATCGATATATGCACCAGGGATGGAAACTTGTACTTTTAGCTTTTAATAATTTTGATATCGATCCTATTAACCCGATGTTTCAATTCTTAATAGCATTGAGGACGGTTTTGACAAAACAAAAGGCGACTATGCTTGTCTTAAGAGGCAACTAACGGGATCGGGTGGTCAGGCTCGCTGACTTGGTTGATGCATGTCATCTTATCCCAACTGCTGTTAATAGAGCCCATGACACATGTGGGTCGGTGTTATTGCTGTCAGCCTATGGTCTGCATGTCCCATATTCGACTGTTTGTATACTGGCTGATATCACTGAAATGTTGCTGACTGGGGGACGTCCATGTATCTCCATGTTCCCGCAGAGCTTCTCCGATGATCCCCGTTTGATGGCCACACACTATGTACACACGTACAAGTACGAACAATGATATGGTGTTAAGTATTGTTGTTTGTGGTAAAAAAGATATATCAGAATATCTACACCAGTCATTAAGTATTGGAGAAAACACGCTCACGAGGTTTTGGTAGACAGAGCATGCCCTGGGGAGAGGGAAAAACCAAGGGGGCGAAGCCCCCGCGGTTTTTCCCGACTCCTAGGGCATGCTATGTCTACCAAAACCGAGGGAACGTGTTTTTCCATACTTATAAACCGTCTTAATTGATTAAATGTTATAACGAGCATCTATAAATGAGGCGCTTCATTGTAACGCTTCCGTGAAGACGTGATATCATAACTTGCACGTGAATTTTGCTGACTTGCAAGGCGTCCAAGAGCACTTGGATGTGTCAACAACAAAACACAACTAAAATACTTACTTTTAAATTAAAGTGAAATCTTCGGTTTCTTAATGTTTGTGTTGCAATATTTCACTTCTTTTAAACTTTTCAAGATGAAAATTCGCAAATTTTAAAGGTGTTTTTTGCTTTACAAGATTTTCGACTTTAAACAATCCAACTGTTACATAGAGGTGGTTGTGACGTAACGGCTAGCAGTTACTGCACGTGAAAATTGTGCAGCATTGATAAGCACTTGTTTAAAAGCTCGTGTTTTGAAACCTCGCTGTCCTTTCACCAGAGACTCTGAAGTGATGTCGCTTTTAAATGTCCACGCGGAACTGTACACCTGACATACAATTTTAATTGAATTAAAATTTTGAATTGCTACTTGTTGTCATTTTTTCAGTTACTTTGTTAAACCTGGGATTTGAGGTCTTACATTCAAAGTAAAACCTGCCAAACGAAAATAAAAACCTCATAATAGGTTTTACTTTGAAAGTAAAACCTCACAATAGGTTTTAATGCCTATAGAAAGAACTCTCTTACTTAATAGAGATCCCAATGAATAGGTTTATAAGGTATGTTAATGTCTAAGTGCTTATTTATATGGACATACAGATATATTCCGTTCAGGGAGCACGGGTGGCTGTGCAGAGTTGCGTCCCTTGGGGAAGCCAGAAACCTATGATTGTGGTTGCGATTCCCGGTTTTATTCGATTATGTTTCTAGATCTGTCAGCACCATACCCGTATGCGTGATGGTTGGTTTCACAGTATCGGTGAATTTCTTAGACCTGCATCACTTCGGACTTTCCTTCCACAGTAAGCTGACACCGGGTGATATGACTGCAATACTGTTCAAAGCGGCGTTGACATAACTCTGTCATTCATTTTATTTCTAGGAGGGGTGCCCGGGGTTGTTGGGTTTTTTTTAAACACAGTTCATAATTTTATGTAAATAAAAAAACTCAACCTCCATCTGCATTTAAAAAGTGTACATTATTCATCCAATAGGTTACTAGATACATTACTGACCTGCTCACAACACATCCAATAGCCGCTAGAATCATTACTGCCCTGCTCACAACACATCCAATCGCTTATACTAGATATATTACTGCCCAAGTCTTAACACATCCAATAGCCGCTAGATACATTACAGCCCTGCTCACAACACATCCAATAGCCGCTAGATGCATTACTGTCATGCTCACAACACATCCAATAGTCGCTAGATACATTACTGACCTACTCACAACACATCCAATAGACACTAGATGCATTACTGCCCTGCTCACAACACATCCAATAGCCGCTAGATGCATTACTGTCCTGCTCACAACACATCCAATAGTCGCTAGATACATTACTGACCTACTCACAACACATCCAATAGCCGCTAGATACATTACATCCCTGCTCACAACACATCCAATAGCCGCTAGATGCATTACTGTCCTCCTCACAACACATCCAATAGTCGCTAGATACATTACTGACCTACTCACAACACATCCAATAGCCGCTAGATACATTACAGCCCTGCTCACAACACATCCAACAGCCGCTAGATGCATTACTGGCCTACACACAACACATCCAATAGCCAACTAGATACATTACTGACCTACTCTCAACACATCCAATAGCCTAGTAGATACGTTACTGCCCTCCTCACAACACATCCAATAGCCACTAGACACATTACAGCCCTGCTCATAACACATCCAATATAGATACATTACTGACCTACTCATAGCACATCCAATAGCCTACTAGATACATTACAGCCCTGCTCACAACACATCCAATAGCCTACTAGATACATTACCGCCCTGCTCACAACACATCCAATAGCCAACTAGATACATTACTGGCCTACTCACAACACATCCAATAGCAAATTAGATACATTACTGACCTACTCACAACACATCCAATAGCCACTAGATACATTACTGCCCTACTCACAACACATCCAACAGCCAACTAGATACATTACTGCCCTACTCACAACACATCCAATAGCCGCTACATACATTACTGCCCTACTCACAACACATCCAATAGCCACTAGATACATTACTGCCCTACTCACAACACATCCAATAGCCAACTAGATACATTACAGCCCTACTCACAACACATCCAATAGCCAACTAGATACATTACTGGCCTGCTCACAACACATCCAATAGCCGACTAGACACATTACTGCCCTGCTCATAACACATCCAATATAGATACATTACTGACCTACTCACAACACATCCAATAGCCTACTAGATACATTACCGCCGTGCTCACAACACATCCAATAGCCTACTAGATACTTTACAGCCCTGCTCACAACACATCCAATAGCCGCTAGATACATTACAGCCCTGCTCACAACACATCCAATAGCCTACTAGATACATTACCGCCCTGCTCACAACACATCCAATAGCCAACTAGATACATTACTGGCCTACTCACAACACATCCAATAGCAAACTAGATACATTACTGACCTACTCACAACACATCCAATAGCCGCTACATACATTACTGACCTACTCATAACACATCCAATAGCCTAGTAGATACATTACTGGCCTACATACAACACATCCAATAGCCAACTAGATACCTTACTGCCCTACTCACAACACATCCAAAAGCCACTAGACACATTACAGCCTTGCTCATAACACATCCAATATAGATACATTACTGACCTACTCATAGCACATGCAATAGCCTACTAGATACATTACAGCCCTGCTCACAACACATCCAATAGCCTACTAGATACATTACCGCCCTGCTCACAACACATCCAATAGCCAACTCGATACATTACTGGCCTACTCACAACACATCCAATAGCAAAATAGATACATTACTGCCCTACTCACAACACATCCAATAGCCACTAGATACATTACTGCCCTACTCACAACACATCCAATAGCCAACTAGATACATTACTGCCCTACTCACAACACATCCAATAGCCAACTAGAGACATTACTGACCTACTCACAACACATCCAATAGCCAACTAGATACATTACTGCCCTGCTCACAACACATCCAATAGCCAACTAGATGAATTACAGGCCTACTCACAACACATCCAATAGCAAACTAGATACATTACTGACCTACTCACAACACATCCAATAGCCACTAGATACATTAGTGCCCTACTCACAACACATCCAATAGCCAACTAGATACATTACTGCCCTACTCACAACACATCCAATAGCCAACTAGATACATTACTGCCCTGCTCACAACACATCCAATAGCCAACTAGATACATAACAGCCCTACTCACAACACATCCATTAGCCGCTAGATACATTACTGCCCTACTCACAACACATCCAATAGCCGCTAGATACATTACTGCCCTACTCACAACACATCCAATAGCCACTAGGTACATTACTGCCCTGCTCACAACACATCCAATAGCCGCTAGATACATTACAGCCCTGCTCATAACACATCCAATATAGATACATTTCTGCCCTACTCACAACACATCCCATAGCCAACTAGATACATTACTGCCCTTCTCACAACACATCCAATAGCCTACTAGATACATTACTGACCTACTCACAACACATCCAATAGCCGCTAGATACATTACTGACCTACTCATAACACACCCTATAGCCTACTAGATACATTACTGACCTACTCACAACACATCCAATAGCCTACAAGATACATTACTGACCTACTCACAACACATCCAATAGCCGCTAGATACATTACTGCCCTACTCACAACGCATACAATGCCTGACATATCATGGGTATGCAATTGCTGATATCAAGTGTCAACAAGAAATGTATTACAAAAATGTAAGAAGTTATAATCCTAATGAAGAACAAAGCATGGCAATTGTAAAATAGAGTTGTCAAATAATAAGGCATGGTGCTTTTGACTTGAAGCTGTTCCTCATTAAATAATAAATGAATGATTCTTCATAATATTAAAAAATGCAAAGAGTGTTTCGTGCCTGCTCACTGCATGTGTGTTCATCTTTAGCTTGATGACGCTGTGAGCCTCGACATCGAAGCGACGCTGATGCAGTACACCAGGAGTGGATATCCAAACAGTTAAACGCTTGTAACGCTGAATAACCTCAACGTTTCTTAACGATGTTTATGGAAGTCATTGTATTAATTGTACTGATAACCTGTACTCCGTGGACTACAGAGAGCTGCATGTGATCGAGTCGTTACGACCCAATTAACAGTAAAAGCCTAACGACATACACAAATGCACAATGGCCAATACAACGCTCGATCGCACCCGGTTCATTCATGGATGACACCCGCCACAGAATGATTGTATTACACAAACAATGCCTGCCAAGGGGTCATTTGATGTAATTAACTTCAAAATACGTCAAGTATAGATAGGTCTTTCAACGCTAGTAAATTGCTTTGTGAGCAAAATGTTCAACGCTGTTCGTATTGAAGTCTGCGGTGCCGGTTCAGTCTTGGTCGAGTGTCAATCCGGTTGATATACATTCACCCCAAACGAAACGCAAACCATAGAAACATATATAGAAGTATGTAAGTTAAGAAGATATATTTCCACTGTGTACCAATTAATGACAAAACTAACAATCAGTCAAGTGTTACCACATTGTCTTTATTCTTATCACGATGTGCCGCACGTGATTATCACGGCTAAAAGCGGCGTAAAACCATACTCACTCGCTCACTCACTGTAAATACTCGAGTCTGGAGTCAGCGAGCCTGACCACACGATTCCGTAGGTCTGCTCTCACGGCAGGCATGCTGAAGACCAATCCTAACAGGAATCTTCACAGGGTTGATGAGCCCTTGATGAAGTCAAGTTTCACTTTTAACTTTGTACAATGTTTCTTCCATTGTTGTGTGTTTAGTCGCATATCTTTTCATCCATAAGCGCGCTTCGTAATTGAAATTCCATCGGAGTAAGTACAGACAAATGAATTATCTCCCTTTGACCACGACGCAGTTGGTGCCAAATCTTCTTTGAAGCAACACATTTCATATATGTTTCCAGGAGATGTGTCAAAGCGACTGATTTACGACTACCATTGTCTGAAGTGCATTTGACTCCAAAGGCAAATTATGCTGTCTCCATAACTTAATTGACATTACGTTTTAGGCGCTAATCCCCGTTGTTAATCCTCACCAACATTTCATTGTATATTGACTGACAGCCAACCTGGGCTACTTTATCACTTCCCGTTAATTACTGTTATTTATAGTATGACATGTATTGCCTTAATTGTTCACACACACACACACCCAGAAGTCCCATGTCCAGAGCAAAGACATTGTCTTTCCATTGTTGTTCATCACTATATATGTGCTAGCATTACACTGTTACTACGGTGTTAGTCAAGCTTGGTATTCCGAGTGCTGGTGTAGGGACGACCTCGAGCAGGATGTGCCGCTAGTAGGAAACGCGTTGAGGTGAGCTGGAGCTCCGCTCACCTCTTGTACGCCTGAGCTGGAAGGTCCGCTCATCGCTGTGTTTGTGTTGTCAGAGCAGGTATTCCGCTCATTGTGCAATTGTTGTTTATTGTTTACATGTTGTGCATAAAGTGTTCCGGGACAGTGATGTCGATTTTGTCCTTTATTCCCCCAAGAGCTAATTCCCCGTCAACATGCGCGTTGACAGATATAAAGAAAAGGATCTTGATTATGTATGTGTGTGTTATCATCTTTCAGCAAAACGTGTTTCAACTCTCCACAAATACCCTTCACGACTTCGTTTAACAACGAAAGGAAGGCACTCTAAATGCGGAATGAAAACATCCAATCCCATGTATGTTATGCATTAGTTAATGGGCTACCTAAATCTTTAACGCTGTCTCCGGCGTCGCAAACATAACGTTTAATCGATTTTAATCGATTTTAATCGTCTGCTGCGAAAGCATGAAAAAAACAAAAATGTACTTTTAACGGCGCCAATCGTTTTGCAGGCCGACAAATAGAAACAGACAAGAACGCCCTGCCCTGGTGCTCGGAAAATCAATTGCCGTGATTGTTTACGATTGTACAAATCGATATATGCACCAGGGATTGAAACTTGTATTTTAGCTTTTAATAATTTTCATATCGATCACATAAACCAGATGCTTCAATTCTTAATGACATTCACCCAGGACGGTTTTTGACAAAACAAAAGCCGACTGTGCCTGTTCTAAGAGGTGGGTATGTTTGTCGTGAAGGCGACTAACGGGGTCGGGTGGTCAGGATCATTGACTTGTTTGATGCATGTCGTCGCACCCCAACAGCGTGGATCGATGCTCATGATTTCAATCACTTAATTGTCTGGTCCAGACCCGATTATTTACATACTGCCGTCATGTAGCTGGAATATTGCTAAGTTGGGCGTTAAACAACAAACAAAACTCTAGTTTGTGGTGAGGGAGGGAGTCAGTCATGCTCTGTTATAATGGTGACTGAGTGTTACAACGTGTGACACTGATTGTGTGTCATTGCTGCCGTCATCAAAAGTCGAGTGCATGAGTTGTTGTTAATAGAGCCCACGAAAAATGTGGACCGGTGTTATTGCTGTCAGCCTGTGGTCTGCATGTCCCATATTCGACTGTTTGTATACTGGCTGATATCACTGAAATGTTGCTGACTGGGGGACGTCCATGTATCTCCATGTTCCCGCAGAGCTTCTCTGATGATCCCCGTTTGATGACCATACACTATGTATACACGTACAAGTACGGACAATGATATGGTGTTAAGTATTGTTGTTTGTGCTAAATTATTATAGTATACATTATTCATCCAATAGGTTACTAGATACATTACTGCCCTGCTCACAACACATCCAATACCTTATACTAGATACATTACTGTCCTGTTCAGAACACATCCAATAGCCGCTAGATTCATTACTGCCCTGCTCACAACACATCCAATACCTTATACTAGATGCATTACTGCCCTGCTCACAACACATCCAATACCTTATACTAGATGCATTACTGCCCTGCTCAAAACACATCCAATACCTTATACTAGATGCATTACTGCCCTGCTCACAACACATCCAATACCTTATACTAGATGCATTACTGCCCTGCTCAAAACACATCCAATACCTTATACTAGATGCATTACTGCCCTGCTCAAAACACATCCAATACCTTATACTAGATGCATTACAGCCCTGCTCACAACACATCCAATACCTTATACTAGATTCATTACCGCCCTGCTCACAACACATCCAATACCTTATACTAGATGCATTACTGCCCTGCTCACAAAACACATCCAATACCTTATACTAGATGCATTACTGCCCTGCTCACAACACATCCAATACCTTATACTAGATGCATTACTGCCCTGCTCACAACACACCCAATAGCCACTAGATACATTACTGCCCTGCTCACAACACACCTAATAGCTTATACTAGATACATTACCGCCTTGCTCACAACTCATCCAATAGCCGCTAGATTCAATACTGCCCTGCTCACAACACACCCAATAGCCACTAGATACATTACTGCCCTGCTCACAACACACCTAATAGCTTATACTAGATACATTACCGCCTTGCTCACAACACATCCAATAGCCACTAGATACATTAAAGCCCTGCTCACAACACACCCAATAGCTTATACTAGATACATTACCGCCCTGCTCACAACACATCCAATAGCCACTAGATACATTACTGCCCTGCTCACAACACATCCAATAGCCTACTAGATACATTACTGCCCTACTCACAACACATCCAATAGCCACTAGATACATTACCGCCCTACTCACAACACATCCAATAGCCTACTAGATACATTACTGCCCTGCCCACAACACATCCAATAGCCTACTAGATACATTACTGCCCTTCTCAGAACACATCCAATAGCCTACTAGATGCATACTGAACTACTCACAACCCACCCAATAGCCTACTAGATGCATACTGACCTACTCACAACACATGCAATGCCTGACATATCATGGGTATGCAAGTGTCATCAAGAAATGTATTACAAAAATGTAAGAAGTTATATTTTTGATGAAGAACAAAGCATAACAATTGTAAAATAGAGTTGTCAAATAATAAGGCATAGTGCTTTTGACTTGAAGCTGTTCCTCATTAAATAATAAATGAATGATTCTTCATAATATTTAAAAAATGCGAAGAGTGTTTCTTGCCTGGTCACTGCATGTGTGTTCATCTTTAGCTTGATGACGCTGTGAGCCTCGACATCGAAGCGACGCTGATGCAATACACCAGGAGTGTAAACACAGTTAAACGCTTGTTACGCTGAATAACCTCAACGTTTCTTAACGATGTTTATGGAAGTCATTGTATTAATTGTACTGATAACCTGTACTCCGTGGACTACAGAGAGCTGCATGTGATCGAGTCGTTACGACCCAATTAACAGTAAAAGCCTAACGACATACACAAATGCACAATGGCCAATACAACGCTCGATCGCACCCGGTTCATTCATGGATGACACCCGCCACAGAATGATTGTATTACACAAACAATGCCTGCCAAGGGGTAATTTGATGTAATTAACTTCAAAATACGTCAAGTATAGATAGGTCATTCAATGCTTGTAAATTGCTTTGTGAGCAAAATGATCTACGCTGTTCGTATTGAAGTCTGCGGTGCCGGTTCAGTGTTGGTCGAGTGTCAATCCGGTTGATATACATTCACCCCTAAAGAAACGCAAACCATAGAAACATATATAGAAGTATGTAAGTTAAGAAGATATATTTCCACTGTGTACCAATTAATGACAAAACTAACAATCAGTCAAGTGTTACCACATTGTCTTTATTCTTATCACGATGCGCTCCACGTGATTATCCAACTTTACAGGCCAATCCTGCACGAGACAAATGGTGCATCTGGTTTGTTCCCACTGTGCCGGCAGATAATTCGGATTAATTAAGATTAATCAAGTTAATCCGGATTAGCCGCCATGCCTTCCTGCACTGCTGGCAGCAGCCACGTACTAATTAGCTATGGTGAAAAGTGTTCACGAAATTTGTTCACAAATGTCAAGGATGAACTTTCGTGATATGAATTAAAGTGTCATATGTAATTGTGAAAAATTTATTTATTTGAGTGAATACTTTTAATCAAACATGTATAAATTAGTAAGAACATCAAGAAAAAATCCCAAATTCTATATAAGCAACCCCTAAAGCCCCCCTCTTGGGTTGCACACACCACTTTCGCCCCTTTCGGAAACACATTAAATGGCCTGACCGGGCCCGTGTGCGAGATACGCATCAGTCGGAAAGCGCACGTTAAATCTCCAAAGTAAGTAAGTAAGTAAAGAAGTGCATCATTTCTTCATTTCATAATGGCAAATGACTCAACAGTGGGTCGAGGTAGAGGATAGAGTACTTGGAAACATTTCGACACCTTTGGCCCCAGAACCACTATAACCATGTGGAGGGGTGGCACTCCAGAATCAATAAATGACAACCAGCATTTACCGAGTTATCACTTGATTCAATCTGAACAAACGATGACGGGAGTTACGATAAGCCAATTGGAATCGGATGGTAGAGAACGACCCAAAAAGAAGCAGTACCGCCATCTGTAATATCAAACGGCGATTCCGTCTCCCATCTTGTTGGGTTGTAAATTGTTGTATGTCTGAAATCAATAAATGTACGAAATTGTGGTCAGTGCTCCTTTTCGATTGGATCAGAACTTGCCGGCACGATAATCCCCATGTTAATCCTTCTATTGTTAAAGGGTAGATTAGCTAAAATACCCTAAAGAATAGCTGCCGGCACAGTGAGAACACCCCGTGCATCTCGAGTCATGGAACTATGACGTCACATGTGATGCGTTTCGTGAGGGTCGATTCACTCATCAAACCAGGATCTAATATGTATTGAATATGTGTAATTCTTCGTAAATAAATCAACATATATATGTATTCGCGTATCTTTTGTCGGTGAGCATATATACTAAACTCTGTTTTTTAAATATTTAATACACCGCCTCCGTGGTCTTGTGGTAGAGCGTCCGCCCGGAGAGCGGAAGGTCCGGGGTTCGATCCCCGGCCGCGTCATACCAAAAGACGTTAAAAGATGGTACTTGTTGTTACCCTGTCTTGCGCTCGGCATTAAGGGGCTAAAACGAGGACTGGACGGCTCGGAATCAGTATACTGTGTCTGAGTGGGGTATTCATGTTAAACTGCGGCATGGTATCTCAGTGAGCTAGCACTATAAAAGTACTAGTACAAGCAGCCACACACACACGAGTACATGCACGTCGCTATATAAGTGCAATAATCTTGGACGCGACGTTAAACCCCATTTCACCTCACCTCACCTAAATATTTAATACTTATACATCTGATGAAATCAGTTGTTCATATGTATATATATTAACTTGCAAAACGAGGCAACACTACATTTAAGTAGTTTAGTCGGAGAGGCGCATAGCTGGGGGAAATTAAAATATAAGCAATCATATTGCAGTACTTACATTTCTTAAACACTCATAACGCTCAAACACAGTCAGGCCAAGGCAACATATCTAAAACAGAGATATCACGAAATATCCTTACCACGTTCTGTACTTTACATATTTTAAGCATAAAATAGTTTGATTATTGTGATCAAACCAAGGCATCCTTATAAAATATAAATTGCCAATTCAAGATAATAACCTCTCAATATTGTCCATTGAAACAGATTCCATTTGGCGTAAAGGGCCATTCCAAAGTGGGAGAGATGTGACAGTCGGTATTGACAATCGGTATTGGGAGAGATGTGACAATCGGTATTGGGAGAGATGTGACAATCGGTATTAGGAGAGATGTGACAATCGGTATTGGGAGAGATGTGACAATCGGTATTGGGAGAGATGTGACAATCGGTATTGGGAGAGATGTGACAATCGGTATTAGGAGAGATGTGACAATCGGTATTGGGAGAGATGTGACAATCGGTATTGGGAGAGATGTGACAATCGGTATTGGGAGAGATGTGACAATCGGTAGTGGGAGAGATGTGACAATCGGTATTGGGAGAGATGTGACAATCGGTATTGGGAGAGATGTGACAATCGGTATTGGGAGAGATGTGACAATCGGTATTGGGAGAGATGTGACAATCGGTATTGGGAGAGATGTGACAATCGGTATTAGGAGAGATGTGACAATCGGTATTGGGAGAAAAAGTATAGATAATCGACGTGAAAATTGTGAGAAATCTGGCAAATACCAAACGTAACCCCCTGTAATAAAATGGACTTGTCCGACATTGTATATCGATTTTTTTTTATTACTTTGCATAAATATATATATCCGTCCCATTTTCTCGTCTTATGTAAAAAGGTTGCCTGTTTTCTTTTTTATATTCTATCCACTCTGCTAAATATAAATTATAAAGATCTACAGTTAAGTTAAAAAACTATATTTTTCAGAATGTACTCTTATGCAGAGAAATAATCTGTTATTTTATCGAAACAAAAGTTATGCAATGTACCCAAATTAGAGGTTATGAAATATTTATTCAATGAATAATGGCAGAATATGACGATTTGAAAAGAAATTGAATAATAAATAGATCAATATTATCATACATATAGTTCCAATCGTTGCGATGACGGCATATTTTGGCCTAGATATGTTCAATATTGGGATACTGAGAATGGCAAATATAGCCCTTCGTACGTTGACCATCACTTTTATTTGAATAATATTGAAATGTCATGCAATACGAAAGGCAAGATATAAATAAGTTTAATTGAATAAAAATATTTCGAGCTGAGTCGTGTGCTCGCGTGCACAGGCCTCTGGAATTCTTACATTGTATTTCCTTTACAACTGGTATTATATATGTCAGTGTTGACAGGGTTGAATAATAGATTTACGCAAAAATATAGTTAAGTAAATACTTCAACAAGTCGTTTAACTTAAATGACCACATGTTACATGGTATGTGTAACATATTTTCATTGGCGTCATAATAACGTATTGCGTGTGAGAAAGTCTATGAAAATATATTCGGTTGATATGAGTCGTAAGGAATCATGTTCATACGGGCCCATCAACCGGTCACGTGATGACCACAGTTTGTTGTTGTGAAGAGGACAGCCATATTGGTTTATACTTCAATGATGAGAATGGAATGTCAACTCTTACGGCGATGTTTTCTGCCCACTGACACATCTTGTTGGCATCATGCAGGAGAATGCTGAAGTGTAGGCTTTTCTTGTGTTGTGCATGTCTTTATTTTTATGTGTTTATTCTCTCTGGACATAGTCGATGGCTAGCAAGGTGCAAGTTGCCAAGTTCCCGGTCCACACGAATGACTTTAGCGATGTCCCTCGACTAGGGCCAATATCTCATGGACATTGGAATATGGAAGAAAATGAGATACTTGATCGGTTGAATGATGATAGTTCTAAGAACCGAGTGGAAATTCTTGAACAGTTGATTATCACTGTCAAACGCAATGGTGGACGATTACCGTACACCGAGCCCTTGTCAATCTACAAGGGATTAGCACAAGCGCTGTCAGATTCAAGTTGGGAAATTCGCCTAAAATGCATTCAGCTGTTGAACGAAGTCATTCCTCATGCAAAAGAGGATCTGGACCATTTTATGGCTCCAGTCATACACAAGCTGATTCCCAATATTGGGGACACCAAGGTGACGGTCAAAAGGGCTGTCATTCAAACTCTACATGTGTACATGAAATACACACATGATGTTCCTGCCCTTCTGCGAGGAATCGTCCGCATCGGCCTGGAAAGTGACGACAGTAAAGTAAGAAAGGAAACAGTAAGTGCCTTGCCTGTGATTTTAACAAAAGAGTTTGCGCATGAGAACTTTTTTGATGTTATCCAGTCTTTGGCTAAAAAGTTGCTGGATTCATCTGTGGAGGATAACCTACAAGATTCATCTTTGTTCACCCTTGGCAAGATTGAGGCATTAGTTGGAGAAAGAGAATTCAGCAACTACCTGCAGAAGTTATCTTCCCCATTGCGTAACTACTACTTGAAGTTGTCAGGAAAGCAGGCAAATGGATTCAGTGAAACTCCAAACCCGACCCCCAGACAAGGCCCTAATCCTGTGCACAGCAATCGCAGATCAGTGCAAGCATATCCAGAACCAGAATTAAACTATGAGATTCCATACCAAGGAAACATGCCTTTCGGTAACCTAAATGGGTCTATTCAGCAAGAACGACATGCTCAGTATATGGACAGTCTTCATTTTGGTATTATTCCTAGTCATGTGATGAACCACATTAATGATCAGGAAAATTTTCGCACTCGTGCACAGGCAGTTGAGGAACTTAAGTCTATAGTAAATGGTCTTGAAGATTATGAACTTGCTGAAGTTCTCATGCCAGAAATGGCACCGTTTATTAACTTTCTTGGCCAGCTGCTTGATGATTCTAACTTTAAAATTACAAGTGTTACACTGGAAATTCTTTTCCTTCTTGTAGAGAAGCTTAGGAAAAATGTAAAGCATTTTTTAAAACCACTGATCTCGGCTCTAGCCAAGAGGATGTGTGATAACAAAGCAGTTGCTCGACAGGCTGTGATGAAAGTTGCTATCAAAATGATGCAGAGTTATGCCCCAAAGCCAGTATTACAAATGATCGCAGAGAACTTGAAGCATAGAAACTCGCGTGTTCGACAAGAGACGATCAATGTGATTATTGCTGCTCTTTTGACTTTTCCCAGTTATGATTTTGACCTTCCATCCATATGTCAAGTTGTGGGTCCAACATTAACTGATGGGAAGAGACAAGTGCGTCAGGCAGCCCTGGAGTGTTTTTCAGTCTTGGCCCAGGCAATGGGATCAGGTAGATTACAGCCTCTTGTCCATGCTGTGGATCAAGTGGAACTCACCACTGAAGGTGAAGGTCTCATGGCGGCAGTACAAGCTCGTCTGGCCCGGAGACAGCTTCCACGGCTCAATTCTGATGGACTTGTGGAGTATGCTACTCCGATTCCATCATCGGCAACCCATCGAACCCCTCCTAACATGGCCCAAGGTGCAGACATGGAATGGATCTTGTCTGTGAGTGGCACTGGCTCTGCAAGATCATCCAGATCAGACCCACACATGGAGTTGGAGTCTGTAACAGGGTCGGCACGCTCTACCCCAGCGGTTCCAGACACGCCCACCTCAGCCCCCAGAAGGTTTATGAGTGCAGGGAGGGGCAGGAACAAGTTCCCTTGGGAGGAAGAAAAGGATGAGAGGGCAAGGATGTACGAGGGACCCCCTGGATCTGCACCAACACAGGTAAGTTGACCGTAGAATAATTCTTGATAGTTACCTGAAAGAGCATTGTATGTTTGCCACAACTGGTTATGCAGAGCAATTTGTATTTTAGTATTATGGTTAGTGGTGGGTATTGGCCTGGAATATTTATTGCAGTAATGTTTCCTGTATTGCGATACTTGCCACAATATATTGCATGCATTCTTTCATCTGTAATTTGTTATGAACCTGAAAAAAACCACTTTCCTCTCATGTTTTTGACAACTTCGTATTATGTGGGATGTTGCTATGGTCATGAAGCATTATATACAATATTTTTTGCCACAGGAAAAACTTGCTTATTTCTTAATTTCTGTTTGAGTTGTCACCAGTGTAAAATCTTGCACCAATATGATATGCCTGATTTTGAAAAAACAAAATATACCGGTATTTTCCGAACGTATTGTGGTGTGTATTCATTGGTATTTCATTTCGTGGTATACCAGTAATATCGCGCACCTCTAATTATGGTATTTGTTCCTGGCAATAACGGAATGGGGCAGCTATTGGCTTTCTGTGGTAATCAATCAGGAGTATAACATGTGTTTTCAGATTGTTGAGTGTTTTGTCTTTTTGATGCTATAAATATCATTTGGTACTAACTTGGTTGGTGCTTTCGTTCGTTGAATTTCTTAGTCCCAGACACTTAAATTGAGTGGACACATGAGTTAAACCATACCAGTCTTTCATCAGAATTGCAAATTCTGGAGTAAGCTTGGGAAAATACCTGGAACTGTGAAGAAATGGTGGTTGGGCATGGCGATTTGGCAGATTGAGGATGCTGGTACCCCAGTGGCATGTGCCATTGTTACACATTGCAGTCAATGGTTCATCTGGCCCAGACTAGATACATGGGTCTGTGATCATACAGCTTGTATAGTGTGACAGTACACATTCACTTACTCACTAGAGAGACGGTCCCAAGAAATACTCACTGGTTCACTGGCTGTGTTGAATCAAATACTCATCACCACCTGTAAATCTGTTTATCAACATTATACATAGAAATGTAGTCTTTTATTTTCCATAGCAGTGTCTTTAATTGTTTGATAGGCATTACTTAGAAGTTGACAGATGACAGTGTAGACACAATGTATGGATAACAACTTCTTTATTACTGTAAAGAGACGTTTCGGTACAGATTCTTACACCGTTGTCAAACAAGACTGAATGATGAACATGGTACAGAATATATACAGTACAGTGTCAGAAATTGGCACTAGTCCTGTAGTCCTTGTTATAGGACTGGTGGACTAAAAATGTTATTTTCTACCCCTGCAGTAGGTGGAGGATTAACAGTAACAACAATTACAGTTGCAGCATGTGCATACTGAGTAGGTTAAGTAAAGATTGGTTGGTTAGTTGTTTTACGCCACACTCAGCAATATTCCAGCTATATGACGACTGTCTGTAAAATAATCAAGTCTGGACCAGACAATCCAGTGATTGACATCACGAGCATCGATCCACACAATTGGGATACAATGACATGCATCAACCAAGTCGGTGAGCCTGACCACCCGATCCCGTTAGTCGACTCTTACAACAAGCATCACCTTTTACGGCAAGCATGGGTTGCTGAAGATCTATTCTACCCCGGATCATCCCATACCGGTTTAGTGATGACCACAGAAGAATATGTATTTAATATGTAACAAAACACCAGGTGTGTTTATCGTCTCCCTTAAACAAGGAATACATTGCAACAATGCTGTTTATAGCCTAATGTCTTTGTTGACACAAGTCATGCTACTGCATGGCTTGTAGTTGTCATGGTTGTATATCCCCTGTATATTCCATCTTGCATATCTCACTTTGATGAATAACAGACGAGTTCAAGTAAATTATTTTTTTTCAGATATAGTTGTAAATAATTGATTATAATGACCACAAAAATGAATTCAATTCATGAAGGCATCACAGACAATGCGAGTGAAGCATAACAGCCCTCGCAATGACATTGTATGTCCTAATCAAAAGCTGGTAAAGATCACGAGGATATCCTATTACCATGATTACCATTTGTGTCCACCAACATCACTGCAAGTAGGCCATGACTTAGTGCAGCCTCTACTGTTGTGCAGAATTTAGTTTATTGTAAATTCACTTATGATGATGATAATAATGACGATGATCTAATGAAAAGGACCTCAAGTGTATAGTGTAGTCTAAAACAGGTAGGACAAAAAGTCGAAGTGATAAGAACCAGGGTGCCGTTGTACAAGGCGATCGTAGCACTAAGGTGATCGTAACTCCCATACCTTAACATGGACTTGGGCTTGCAGATAAGTCCCACACTACAAAAGCACAATGCCCACTCCAGTTAATTTCAGCAGCGCTATTTCAGACTAGATAACCTAGACTGTACTGTAGAGAGAAATATTATACGTATAGTAGCACCAGCAAAGAATATGACCTGACTAGTGGATTATGACCTGGTCATCGATGAGTACCAACAAGTTGAGTTCATGGTGTTGCACATGACATGATTCGTTTTGAACGAGAGAAAGAACCATTGTACAACGTCATTATTCCTTTATCTGGTCAATCCTCTTCATTAAATGGGTCATCAAGATCAACCAGCCCCACCTGGGGCTGCCACTAGTAGATATAATTGATACGGACAAAATGTGGAATAATATGAATACCATGGGGTTGAACACTCACAATCTGTTTATGTTCATTATTCAGTCAATCATTATTGCTCATTCATTAACTACATCCAAGAATCTCCCATGTTTCTGTATACCACTATGAGTACCGTATTCAACATAACAAGCGCCCAGGGCGCTCTCAAAATTAGAAATAGGTTGGCTCTTATTGGAATATTATTTTGGTGAAAAACAACAGATTTGAAAGATCATAAATTTTGTGGTTTATGCTGACAGCCTGAAATGTTTATGTACCACAGATATATTTTTCCAGAATTTAATTTCCCATAATTGAGGATGCATATAACAAACGTATTATACACGAATAAATAGGTCTTGTGTACACTGATCAATCAGAAGGGGTGCTAATTGGGATTGTTCACTAGCCAATATATTAGCAAATATCACGGTGGATGCTTATTAGAGTGGGGCGCTTATTACGTCGAATACGGTATGTGATATCGGTCAGAGTTTCTCATAATTAACACAGACCGAGACCTATTAATCATTTTGCTACCCTGATTTGCAGGCGACCTTGAAGAGGCAGCCATCATTGTGTTGGCCACCTGTCATGTGTTTGATGTCAGTCCAAGGGCTTAGTCACACCATTAGATCATTTTGGGGTTGGTTTGTGGAAAACTTGGGTCGCTTTGACCTTTAGTCTGAAGTTGAGTGATACTTTGTGTAGTATGACAGGTTTGGTGAAAGGGATTTGACATGTGGAGAATAGGGCTTTGAGAAAGAATGAAACTAAAAGATTAGTGATTTTGCTTTGGTTATGTTGATGCATGGCCTAATCCTGCAGCAGAAAGTCATGGGTCTCTGTTCTGTTTTGTGAATTGCTTTCCTGCATTAATCATAGACAAGGCTACATTAAGTTTCAGTGAACTATTTGTACTGTAGTTCTGATCTGTCTACCACTTTGAACATATTGAACTTTTAAAATACAAAACTGTTAATACACATTTGGATATGTACTGTGTTTCCCCTGCTTGGCCTCAAGTTCTTTTGCCTCAACAACAGTTTCAGCCTTGTTCTACCAAATATTTGGAATGTTCGCTTGACAATATTTATGAGCAAATGATTAATTTCAATGATAAATTTCATATTTTCTGTTTAGATTAGATATGTCCAGACATACAGATGATAGATTGCTGATATTATTAGCTTTCATGATGCCCAAACACCAAGATGTCTTGAGTGATGTTTATATTTTCACACCCACCATCAATATGGCACTGTTGCTGGTAACTCTCGGTCCTTCTCCCCACCCTTCATTATCTCACATGACATCTTTTATCACTGCTTATTATCTCCTGTATGTGTTTTGATGGAGGTGGTTGTGAGTTTGTTACACTATAAACATGCTGGTGAAGCTACCAACAGGTAAACACCAGAAGATGCTAGCAGCCTCAGAAACTTGCAGGAGTCCTATTGTCCTTGTCCGTAAGAGGCGACTAACGGGATCCGGTGGTCAGGCTTGCTGACTTGGTTAATGCATGTCATCGATCCCAATTGCATGGACCGATGCTCATGATATTAATCACTGGATTGTCTGGTCCAGACTCGATTATTTACAGACCGCTGTCATATAGCTGTAATATTTCTGAGTGTGACTTTAAACAACAAACCAACCAATTTAGTCCTTGTCAAACTGCACAGTAGTAAAGGTATAAGGACTAGTAGACATTTATACTTTTTAAGGGTTTTTCTATATGTTATCATTATAAGGACTAGTGGACTAATGCTGAACTAGTCCATGTAACATGTGTTGGCCATAGATCTTATAAAGATGCATTTGTATTGGAAATTACTTCAAACTAGGGTTGTCATTGATTAAAATTGATATCTTGATCCCATAATATCATGATATATTGACGTATCGATGAATACTAAAGTTAATTATTATGTTAGTGAATAGATTACAGTTACTGCAATTGAGCGAGAAAATGATAATATTTAAATATGGCCAATTAAATGTTTAAGATTGAATGTTCTACCCCTTCATCTTAGTCATGGTAATCCAAGTAAATGTAAACGTTTCTGTGGCAGTGAATTATTGATTTAGTATAAATATTCATAAATTTGTATCAATACATCAATATCTTGTTGTCATATATATACGATGATATCCCTATTGGGCCATTTTCTGCAATCGAGAAATGTCTTCTTGTCCTGTGCATTTCATTACCATCGATAATTGACCAACAGTTAAACCGAGAACAGAGTCTCAGGGAAGTTTTGTAACTGAAAAGGAATAATAGTGGACAGCCTTGGACATTGTGATGACATACTGAAGGGTTGACATTGTGAGGACATACTGAAGGGTTGACATGATCACTGACATTGTGAGGACATACTGAAGGGTTGGCATGATCACTGACATTGTGAGGACGTACTGAAGGGTTGACATGATCACTGACATTGTGAGGTTACACTAAAGGGTTGACATTATCACTGACATTGTGAGGACATACTGAAGGGTTGACATGATCACTGACATTGTGAGGTCACACTGAAGGGTTGACATGATCACTGACATTGTGAGGACACTCTGAAGGGTTGACATTATGACTGACATTGTGAGGACAAACTGATGGGTTGACATTATGACTGACATTGTGAGGACATACTGAAGGGTTGACATGATCACTGACATTGTGAGGTCACACTGAAGGGTTGACATGATCACTGACATTGTGAGGACACTCTGAAGGGTTGACATTATGACTGACATTGTGAGGACAAACTGATGGGTTGACATTATGACTGACATTGTGAGGACACTCTGAAGGGTTGACATGATCACTGACATTGTGAGGACATACTGAAGGGTTGACCTGATCACTGACATTGTGGGAACACACAAGGGTTGACATTATCACTGACATTGTGAGGACATAATGAAAGGTTGACATGATCACTGACATTGTGGGAACACACTGAAGGGTTGACATTATGACTGATATTGTGAGGACACTCTGAAGGGTTGACATTATGACTGACATTGTGAGGACACTCAGAAGGGTTGACATTATGACTGATATTGTGAGAACATACTGAAGGGTTGACATTATGACTGATATTGTGAGGACACTCTGAAGGGTTGACATTACGACTGACATTGTGAGGACGTACTGAAGGGTTGACATTATGACTGATATTGTGAGGAAACTCTGAAGGGTTGACATTATGACTGATATTGTGGGAACACACTGAAGGGTTGACATTATGACTGACATTGTGAGGACATACTGAAGGGGTTGACATTATGACTGATATTGTGAGGACACTCTGAAGGGTTGACATTATGACTGACATTGTGAGGACATAATGAAAGGTTGACATGATCACTGACATTGTGGGAACACACTGAAGGGTTGACATTATGACTGACATTGTGAGGACACTCTGAAGGGTTGACATTATGACTGATATTGTGAGAACATACTGAAGGGTTGACATTATGACTGATATTGTGAGGACACTCTGAAGGGTTGACATTATGACTGACATTGTGAGGACGTACTGAAGGGTTGACATTATGACTGATATTGTGAGGACACTCTGAAGGGTTGACATTATGACTGACATTGTGAGGACGTACTGAAGGGTTGACATTATGACTGATATTGTGAGGACACTCTGAAGGGTTGACATTATGACTGATATTGTGGGAACACACTGAAGGGTTGACATTATGACTGACATTGTGAGGACATACTGAAGGGGTTGACATTATGACTGATATTGTGAGGACACTCTGAAGGGTTGACATTATGACTGATATTGTGAGGACTCACTGAAGGGTTGACATTATGACTGATATTGTGGGAATACACTGAAGGGTTGACATTATGACTGATATTGTGAGGACGTACTGAAGGGTTGACATTATGACTGACATTGTGAGGACACTCTGAAGGGTTGACATTATGACTAACATTGTGAGGACACACTGAAAGGTTGACATGATCACTGACATTGTGAGGTCACACTGAAGGGTTGACATTATCACTGACATTGTGAGGTCACACTGAAGGGTTGACATTATCACTGACATTGTGAGGACACTCTGAAGGGTTGACATGATCACTGAATTGTGAGGACACTCTGAAGGGTTGACATTATGACTGATATTGTGAGAACATACTGAAGGGTTGACATCATCACTGACATTGTGAGAAAATACTGAAGGGTTGATATCATGACTGACATTGTGAGAAAAGACTGAAGGGTTGACATTATGACTGATATTGTGAGGACACTCTGAAGGGTTGACATTATGACTGACATTGTGAGGACATAATGAAAGGTTGATATATCAGTTAATATATCATTCCTGATAAGATAATAATTTCAGATGCAATTTCTTCCGACCGTTTCATCAAAATTCTTTGAAATTGTATCATTGGGTACTTTTTACCTGAATCACTGGTAGATTAGAGAAAACGTGTGTACAGCTGATTGATATTTATTTCTGGCTTAGTTTACGAGAAAATTCACATGGTAATCTTAATCTCCATATAAAACAAAGCCTTGGAGAGCGGGCTTATGTGGCAACGGGATCGGGTGGTCAGACTCGCTGACTTGGTTGATACATGTCATCGAATCTCAGTGTTCGATGTCAATCACTGGATTGTCTTGGTCAAGACTCGATTATTTACAGACCGCCGTCATATACCTGGAATATTGCTGAGTGTGGCGTTAAACAACAAACAAACAAAATTCGAAAGATGCATTATTTAATTGAAGAATAAATGTTTTTTAGTCCTTTATAGTATCGTATCTTTATAGTTTCGGTACAAATACATTTATAAATAATGGCTCACAGTTCACGTAGTTCATGGCCCACTTAGCCATGGCTTACCATTTTGAATTACTCGTTACACTGAGCCGCTTCATGAACTTGTCCCTGTGTCCGTTTTGACAAATAAGATAGAGACCCTATAACAGATCAGTCTTGAGTTCTAGCTGTTAAATGATTGACTTCTCATGGAATTTGTATACAATACTTGTAGTCTCTTGGTGGCCTTTTCCCTAAGCGCTGTGTTGACTGATGCAAAGCCTCCTCCAGAACATGTACTTGACAACCTATTGCTTCAGTGAAGGATGCAATAGTTTACAATCAATAAGTTGATGCAGTGTGTTCCATGCTGCACTCTGCCACAAGAGAGTCCCAGTATGTCACTCCCTGTTCAGCCTATGTTGACTCAACCTCTTTGTCAACTAAATCCATTATCTGTGTCAATAAAATCAAGAGGTTTTTCGGGATCAATTTGTAATATCTTGGGTTTGCATTGAAGGAAAAAAGTCAGCTAATAATATTCACTTCCAAGGAAGGGTCTTTTCTAACTCACTGCAGAAACAGCAGTCCTGTAAATTGTTTTGAGTCAGTACAGATTCTGCAGACATTCTGTCATGTTTCCGTGGTCCAAGTCGGACAGTTTTGGGTATTGGTGGAGTACTTTTTTCTCAGTGTTGATGCCACATATATACCCAATGCTTGTTGTGAGAGCTGAATTAGATAAAGATTGTTTAATTGTGGGACTTGGATAATTGTGTGTCATGCCCTGGATTGGTGCTCATGCCTTCAGCCCCTGGTTTGAGATGCTGTGAACTGGCTGAGATATTGCTGACTGCAGCAGGAAACAGTATTCTTTGTGTTTATAAATATACAATGTAACATGCAGTTTGCTGGCGAAAGATGTGTTAACCCTGAATAATTTAGTTGATCATTTCTTTTTAATGAATCAAATACTTTTTTAAGACACAGACTTATATTGTCCAACCGTATGATAGACATTAATAGAATACCTTGCACAAATCAAATGTCCTTCATTTTACAGTTTGTTATGGAACACTGGTAAAAGTCCAAGGCAATGAAAGCTAGGGAATCAATAGTTATAGGTTGGCAAATACATTATTAATGGCAAAGCCGGACGTCTTAACCCAAATGCTTGGTGAACCTTTCTATGGGCTATATAATCTTGAATCCTGGCGGCTTTCACGAGTAAGGTGGGATCTGATCTGAGGCAGCTATACAAATGTAAAACTGCTTTTCTTTGGAGGCGCTTTGACAGTGATTGATAATTCTTCGATTAGGTTATTGACATTTAGGCGGGTTACTTCTCACAACGAATACATGCAGACAATCACTTCTTGAAAAACTGGTCATACAGACATGAAGTACAAGAGAAAAGTAAAAATAAATTCCTTTCCTTTAACTCTTTTCAAATCCTTTATAGACTAAGCTTATCATTAAACAATATTTGGTCATGGATAAGAAGTATGTATGAATGTGATAGAATACCAACAATTCAGCGGTAGAAACTAACATTTTTAGCCCACTCGTCCAATGGCAAATTTCTACTAGTCCTTATGATACCTTAACTATTGGGCAAGGGCTATAGGACTAGTGCAATTTCTAACGCTGCAGTTGTGTGAGTGTTTGGGTTAGCTTTGTAAGGTTTAAAAGAAATGTGTTGGTCTTCCCATAATTTGTTTATCGTGTTTGTTTTGTCAGAAATTACTTTTATTGTTACTGCTAGTATGATCATCATAAAAATTATTGATCAAGTATCAGTCTTATTCATGTTATTTGTCAACATAGTCAAGTTGATAACACTTGTTTAACAGTGGTTTGCAGGTTGTTTTAGTCACTGAGTGAAAGGTGTCTCATGGATATCTAACAATCATCTCTTCTCAAGCCTGCAGGGGCACAAATAAAACTAAATATATCATCGCCAAGTAAACTTCTGTTGAAAATAAGAATAAGACAGGCTTTGTTTCGCCTTGAGGGTGGTCTCGTCATCGTCATTGTCAACCTGAAGGTGAGCAGGTCACTCACCGACATGCTGCTCGCTAATGTCATGTTTGTTTCACTTTCACCATTAATCTTAATGCTGGTGTGAGGATGGAGGTGATGTGGATTACATATGAGATTGATCAAGTCATTATTCGTTTGTGTGTGTTTGGTCTGATTAATGAGTGACTTAGGAGGGCATAGAAAATGATAACATGAGCAGTAATTATCATTGAACTGCTGCATTGCTAACTAGGTAGGCCATATAGGTGTGAAAGGCAAGTAAATTGGTGATTGTAAGGTATATGTAGCCTCTGTTGATAGTTGAAATTACTTTAAATTTGGAGTTTGATCTTGATCTTTTGGAGTACAATGAGCTTGTTTCTCTCACTGTGATACCCTGTTAAGTTTTCCACTCTTCAACTTCATACACACACTACGTAAATACCAAATACATCTTCATCCTAACACTGTCGCCCCTCGTATACCTTCATCCTAACACTGTCACCTCCCATACACCTTCATCCTAACACTGCCACGTGTCATACACCTTCATCCTAACACTGCCACGTGTCATACTCCTTCATCCTAACACTGTCACCTCCCATACACCTACATCCTAACACTGTCACCTCCCATACACCTTCATCCTAACACTGCCACGTGTCATACACCTTCATCCTAACACTGTCACCTCTCATACACCTTCATCCTAACACTGCCACGTGTCATACACCTTCATCCTAACACTACCACGTCTCATACACCTTCATCCTAACACTGTCACCTCCCATACACCTTCATCCTAACACTGTCACCTCCCATACACCTTCATCCTAACACTGTCACCTCTCATACACCTTCATCCTAACACTGTCACCTCCCATACACCTTCATCCTAACACTGCCACGTGTCATACACCTTCATCCTAACACTGCCACGTCTCATACTCCTTCATCCTAACACTGTCACCCCACATACACCTTCATCCTAACACTGTCACCTCTCATACACCTTCATCCTAACACTGTCACCTCCCATACACCTTCATCCTAACACTGTCACCTCTCATACACCTTCATCCTAACACTGTCACCTCTCATACACCTTCATCCTAACACTGTCACCTCCCATACACCTTCATCCTAACACTGCCACGTGTCATACACCTTCATCCTAACACTGCCACGTCTCATACTCCTTCATCCTAACACTGTCACCCCACATACACCTTCATCCTAACACTGCCACCTCTCATACACCTTCATCCTAACACTGTCACCTCCCATACACCTTCATCCTAACACTGTCACCTCTCATACACCTTCATCCTAACACTGTCACCTCCCATACACCTTCATCCTAACACTGTCACCTCACATACACCTTCATCCTAACACTGTCACCTCTCATACACCTTCATCCTAACACTGCCACGTCTCATACACCTTCATCCTAACACTGTCACCTCCCATACACCTTCATCCTAACACTGTCACCTCTCATACACCTTCATCCTAACACTGCCACCACTCATACACTTTCATCCTAACACTGTCACCTCTCATACACCTTCATCCTAACACTGCCACCTCCCATACACCTTCATCCTAACACTGTCACCTCCCATACACCTTCATCCTAACACTGTCACCTCTCATACACCTTCATCCTAACACTGTCACCTCCCATACACCTTCATCCTAACACTGCCACGTGTCATACACCTTCATCCTAACACTGCCACGTCTCATACTCCTTCATCCTAACACTGTCACCCCACATACACCTTCATCCTAACACTGCCACCTCTCATACACCTTCATCCTAACACTGTCACCTCCCATACACCTTCATCCTAACACTGTCACCTCTCATACACCTTCATCCTAACACTGTCACCTCCCATACACCTTCATCCTAACACTGTCACCTCACATACACCTTCATCCTAACACTGTCACCTCTCATACACCTTCATCCTAACACTGCCACGTCTCATACACCTTCATCCTAACACTGTCACCTCCCATACACCTTCATCCTAACACTGTCACCTCTCATACACCTTCATCCTAACACTGCCACCACTCATACACCTTCATCCTAACACTGTCACCTCTCATACACCTTCATCCTAACACTGCCACCTCCCATACACCTTCAGTCTAAAGCTGTCACGGCCCTGAACACCAGCTGGGCAGTGGGCAGGGACTTTGTAATTCCAAACAAAACAGATCTGGTTGCAAAATTATGAGCAGGACATAACAGTGTAGTTCATACAAGAGCACCTGCTATGGTTGACCAATCAAAGGCAAGATGGTATCAGTCAGGCTTTTGTTGGAGGTTGTAGGAGCTTACTGATCTGAATAACGAGACTTGAATGAGGTGAATGCCGGTCTGGAGGGTTACATCATCCCTTCTAGCCAGAGACAGACTGTAATTACTAACTTATCTCAGGATAGTGTTTGATATCATTAGTTTCCATCTGAAGTAATGAATTGGGTCAAATTCTTATAGGTGTCGTTGTGTCATGGGTTGAACAGTTTTACCTTGGCAGAGACTCAGCTTACAGGTGTACAGTGCAGGGTTCTCACTTTACCCGGACTCTTATTGTGTGTCTCTTTAAAGTTGTAATTTAGCCCTGATTGCAACGTTTCTATCATCTCTGTTAGTGTAGGAACTTGTTGAGATGAATTCTTTGTTCAGATAAAACAATTTCCGTGAAATGTCTATACACAATAGCATGCTTTTGAAATGTATGACTCCATATGCAGTGAATGCTTAATGTCTCCCTGGTCATTGGATCAGTGTTTACTAGATGTTTCATTCTCAGCTTCCTGGGGAGTATACTACCTATGCTGCCTGTGAGGTACAAGAAGGTTAATAGTTGCATTTACCATCTCATCCTGCCCGTACCCATTCACTGGTTGATGGACAGAGGTATATTTCGAACAGCCATAAGCCTGAGGAGACATTGTATGTGCTCCATGTGCGTCAGTGTGGCGCAGGACCAAAGCCCTTCAGGTTCCAAGCCGCCGAACATGGTCCTGATTGGATCCTGATAATATTTCTTTTCAAGAACTAAATCGTTAAAAATGTTTTTATCCACTGCCACTTACTTGTAAGACATTTTGGCTCTTTTGGCTATCCTGTCCTGGTCAACGGTTACTAATGCATCAACGATGAAACCGGTACTTGATTGTGCCATGGTTTAAGAATTGTGTCTGATGGGGATTCTTGCCTTAAACAATTTTTGTTGTCTCACTTCAGTTAGCCTGTAGAAAGTGAAGCAAGGTCACGCACACATCTGCCTCTGAGAGTTTTTACTAGTTCAGGCCTGGCCTATTGTACGTTTTGAATATATTATGGGTTATTATGTTTTTTTAGAAGTAAGCAGTAAGTGTATTTACGGTATTATTTTCTTGCAGGTTGATACATTGTGCTAGGAATCATGTTTTGGTTAATGCAGAAGATTATCATTTGTTGATAACTTATTCATAAATGGTAATAGCCCTTCTACTGATGTTGCTTGACACAACATTCGCTCACCTTCCAGCAATGACAGTATGTAGGATCATGTGGAGAAAATGAACATGTTACCAGGTGGTAAAGTTAATTCAACGATAGTCTACAGCACGTACAGAACCTTCAGCACAGTCTATACACAGACAAGATCACAGACACTTTCTTTGTTTGTCAAAGGTGCAATATCCTCCAGAATATTGTTAACTTTGTGAAAAGTCATGATTCTTTGTTGCCACTTGATTTAGATCAGTTTATGACACTATGTTCTCGAGGCTGGTATTGTTAGCTGTGACACTGGTATGTTGTATATTTCTGCAGGGCAGAAGTTGACATCACTGCTACCCACTTAAACAGGAAGGGTTGAGTGGGTGTACGTGAGTGGGAACAAGGGCGAGACATACCAGTGTTCCCCCTTACCTTGTGTTCAAGTATAGGATAAAACACGCCTCCTTGGTTTTGGTTGAAACTCCGAGTTAGGGCTTTCCTCGAGTTCAAGGCTTTGCATTTTCAACCAAAAGCGAGGGCGTGTTTTTTACAGCTTAGAAACCATCTATGTGCAAGAAATACCAGAAAATTATAAGAAAACATTGAGATACCTTATGGTGAAACAATACAGCAGGTCGTGGTATAAAAGGAATTCGATCAAAGTGTGCGAGAGACAAACATGTGCAGCATGGACCAGCTGGAGTCATGATATGTAAAATTAAACAAGTTTACATCACCTTCCCTGGTGGCTCAGCGGAAAGACAGTGGGTGACAAAACTGTAAAAATTTGTGACTTTTAACCAATCAAAAATGAATATTGTGTTCATATCAAGAGGCCAGTTTATAAGATGGCAATTGTAAAACCAAAGTATTACAATTGAAATGTAAAACCTCAAAGCAGGTTTAGAAGTGACTCATAACAAAACCTAGGTTTGAAGAATGAGCTGGTTACTAGGTTTACCTGAGGTTGTCAGGAACCTTAATATAGGATACACAGGGATAGGTTTATAATACAAGACGGTGCATGCAGTCATCTTGCTCACTCACCAAACAGGGCTAGATCAGTCAGATCTCTACTTGCTAAATGGTCCTGATGATATTGATTTTGTCATGTTGTAAAAGTGCTATCTTAATCCATATTTTTGCATTGATTAACGGTTTCAAACTTTACTTGGCGGTGGTTGCCATTGCTGTATTGTTTACAGCGGTAGAAACTAACATTTTACGTCTACTAGTCCTTATAATGATGACATGTAGCTAAACCCTTAAAAAAGGCAAATTTCTACTGGTCCTTTGATAAGGAGTTTGGCAAGGACTACAGGACTACTGCCGATCTAACGCTGGTTAAAGTGAATGTCCAGGGAAGCCTTAGACTAAAAGATTATAGCCAATAACTTGAATAAAGCCCTATTTACTTTTAAGACGTGTATCACAAAAATATCCTTTGTTTAAAGCTATAGTCTGGTCAACCAGATTTAAGAAAGGATATATTTGCACTTTGAAAGGGGTAATCCGACATGTTGGTACTTTGTTGATGGACCCGTAATGGTCCGGGATAGAATAGTCCTTCAGCAACCCATGTTTGCCGTAAAAGGCAACTATGCTTCTCGTAAGAGGCGACTAACGGGGCTGGGTGGTCAGGCTCGCTAAATTGTTTGAAGCATGTCATCGATCCCAAGTGCGTGGATCAATGCTCATGATGTCAATCACAGGAGTGTCTGGCCCAGACTCTATTATTTTCAGACCGCCATCATATTGATGGAATATTGCTGAGTGTGGCATTAAACAACAAACAAGCAAAACTTTGTTGATGAGGCAAGGTATTACAGGATGATTGATGCATGTATTATGTTGAACAGCATGTGTATCATGGTATATACATGTGTTTTTATATTAAAATATTCTCATACACTGTTATAAGCATGATGAGATCATGGACATGCAGGGCTTGATTTAAGGAATGGGATTTAACTTACACCAGATGCATCTGGACATGAAGACCTAATTGCACCTGGCAAAGCCAGGTTGCAACCTGGGTCTTGTTACGACATATGTTAACACATAGGAGTTACAACTGTTTTAGAGCTAAACTTGCCTTGTGGAACAGGGCTCTTGTGTCAAAAATGTGTCAAAGTCGAAACATCGATGCATAAGCTAGACTAAATAAAATCTCTGATGTTTTGCTGTAAATTGTATTGCTGTGAAAATAACGTGCACATTATCATGATAATCTCGGAGTACCCACAATTTGATGACAAGCCCAAGAAAGCATGACAAATTATGCAAAACACAGGGGTTACTGGGGTAGTATGGTACATAAAGCTTAAAGTTATTGAGTGAGTTCAAAAATGGCTCTAGAATTCTCTATACTAATGTTGCTACTGTCACCCTCTGTAGGTAGGAATAATAGTGTTGACTAAAATAAACCGCACGTTATCCAAACCTACCAGTCTTCAATATGAGCTGGTATTTAGCTGTAAGGTTAGCAGGTGTTTATTGTTGGAGGGCTAGGGTATATCGGGCTGCATTGTTGGGAGTTGCCAGACACAATGAGCCGTGCTCGATAATGAAGGAGGCAGTGACGTCAAACAGCCTTGTCCATGTTGTCTGTAGTGACACGGGGGACACCCCAAACATACTTGCGATCTTCCTTTGTCATAAACATGAAGTATTTATTGGTAGGAGTTACCATGCTCTGGTTTATCTTTGGTGTTAAGTAAACATCTTTATTGTGATAGTTATTAATGTTCTGTGATGTGTGAAGAATGATAGACTGACGGTGACATTGTGTAGATGTTTCAAGACTGTTTAGCTGCCTTTAATGTGTTTTTATGTTGCTTGTGATCATAAGGGTTGGCAGGAGTAAACATGTTTCCATGATCATGATGATGTCACTTTTGTTTGTTGTTTTTCATAACGAGTCTGATTCGAAAGATAGAGGAGCATTTGTGTCCTTGAAATTTTCTGACAATCTTTTGACAAGCACCCCTTGACTAAATGCCAAGTTTCAATCAATGCTGCTAAATGCTAATATAAAAACCCTTAAGTGTCATGTGTATGACTGACAGACAATAAAAAGGTTAGGACATTTATTAACACAAGCAGTGCTGCAGCATGTATAGTTTGTTTGTTTGGTTTGTTTAATGCCGTTCTCAGCAATATTCCAGCTATGTGACGGCAGTCTGTATATAGTCGTGTCTGGGCCAGACAATCCAGTGATTGATATCACGAGCATCGATCCACGCAATTGGGATCGATAACATGTATTAACCAAGTCAATGAGCCTGACCACCCGATCCTGTTAGTCGCCTCTTACGACAAGTATAGTCACCTTTTACGTGAAGCATGGGTTGCTGAAGACTTATTCTACTCCGGATCTTCATGGGCCACAGCATGTATAGAGAAAATTCAGAGTAGACTTCAAGTGAAGGGATCAAGTACATTCTCCTGTCATAAGTCAGGGTTTTAGAGATAGTTTAGCTCTGGGCTCTTGAAAAACAGCTCTGACGTGCTGAAATACTTTGTAATAAACTAGCTGTTAATCTTGTCAAAACATTTGTCAATTGACAAGTTTGTGTGGATATCTCAAAAGATTTTCCTTAAAAGAAACCACAGAAATATTTCTTTGACTTAAACGTCAAATAATTTGTCCGGTCTCTGAAACTTGTTACGAGTCACTGACAATGGAATGTTTTTAGTCTCTGTGATTACATCAGATATAGTAAGGACTGAGTTACCTCCCCTGCACCACAGTAGTGACTATGTTGCGGTGCATGAGTGTAGTCGGGGGCGTGATCAACCATTGCAAGATAACATTTCTCAACCCAGTTTCACTTATTGATTTAACCTACTAGGTCAGACGTGCTATTTGTCCATCTGTATACAGTTACACACATACATCTACCACACTCACACACATACATCTACCACACTCACACACATACATCTGGCTCACTCACACACATACATCTACCACACTCACACACATACATCTACCACACTCACACATATACATCTACCACTCACACACATACATCTACCACACTCACACACATACATCTGGCCCACTCACACACATACATCTACCACACTCATACACATACATCTACCACACTCACACACATACATCTGGCTCACTCACATACATCTGGCTCACTCACACACATACATCTGGCTCGCTCACATACATCTGGCTCGCTCACACACATACATCTACCACACTCACACACATACATCTACCACACTCACACACATACATCTGGCTCACTCACACACATCTACCACACTCACACACATACATCTGCCACACTCACACACATACATCTGCCACACTCACACACATACATCTGGCTCACTCACATACATCTGGCTCGCTCACACACATACATCTACCACACTCACACACATACATCTGCCACACTCACACACATACATCTGGCTCACTCACATACATCTGGCTCGCTCACACACATACATCTGCCACACTCACACACATACATCTGGCTCACTCACATACATCTGGCTCGCTCACACACATACATCTACCACACTCACACACATACATCTACCACACTCACACACATACATCTGGCTCACTCACATACATCTACCACACTCACACACATACATCTGCCACACTCACACAGATACATCTGGCTCACTCACATACATCTGGCTCGCTCACACACATACATCTACCACACTCACACACATACATCTACCACACTCACACACATACATCTACCACACTCACACACATACATCTGGCTCACTCACATACATCTGGCTCACTCACACACATACATCTGGCTCGCTCACTCACATACATCTACCACACTCACACACATACATCTACCACACTCACACACATACATCTGGCTCACTCACATACATCTACCACACTCACACACATACATCTGCCACACTCACACACATACATCTGGCTCACTCACATACATCTGGCTCGCTCACACACATACATCTACCACACTCACACACATACATCTACCATACTCACACACATACATCTACCACACTCACACACATACATCTGCCACACTGATACATATACATCTACCACACTCACACATATACATCTACCACACTCACACACATCTGGCTCATTCACACACATACATCTATCAAACTCACACACATACATCTACCACACTCACACACATACATCTACCACACTCACACACATACATCTACCACACTCACACACATACATCTACCATACTCACACACATACATCTACCACACTCAAACACATACATCTACCACACTCACACACATACATCTGGCTCACTCACACACATACATCTACCATACTCACACACATACATCTACCACACTCACACACATACATCTACCACACTCACACACATACATCTGGCTCACTCACACACATACATCTACCATACTCACACACATACATCTACCACACTCACACACATACATCTACCACACTCACACACATACATCTACCATACTCACACACATACATCTACCACACTTAAACACATACATCTACCACACTCACACACATACATCTACCACACTCACACACATACATCTACCATACTCACACACAAACATCTACCACACTCAAACACATACATCTACCACACTCACACACATACATCTGCCACACTGATACATATACATCTACCACACTCACACATATACATCTGCCACACTCATACACATACATCTACCACACTCACACACATACATCTACCACACTCACACACATACATCTACCATACTCACACACATACATCTACCACACTCAAACACATACATCTACCACACTCACACACATACATCTGCCACACTGATACATATACATCTACCACACTCACACATATACATCTACCACACTCACACGTACATCTACTACACTCACACACATACATCTATAACACTCATACACATACATCTACTACACTCACACACATACATCTACCACACTCACACACATACATCTACCACACTCACACACATACATCTACTACACTCACACACATACATCTACCACACTCACACACATACATCTGCCACACTCACACATATACATCTGCCACACTCACACATATACATCTACCACTCACACACATACATCTACCACTCACACACATACATCTACCACACTCACACACATACATCTACCACACTCACACACATACATCTACTACACTCACACACATACATCTACCACACTCACACACATACATCTGCCACACTCAAACATATACATCTACCACACTCACACACATACATCTACCACATTCACACACATACATCTACCACACTCACACACATACATCTGCGACACTCCCACACATACATCTACCACACTCACACTCACACATCTACCACACTCACACACATACATCTACCACACTCACACAAATACATCTACCACACTCACACACATACATCTGCCACACTCACACACATACATCTGCCACACTCACACACATACATCTACCACACACACACACATACATCTACCACACTCACACACATACATCTACCACACTCACACACACACATCTACCACACTCACACATATACATCTGCCACACTCACACACACACACATCTATCACAATGAGCTTGTGGTTTGCAGGGTGGGACAAGTTGTGTTTATAGTAGAAGATAAAATCTACCACACTGAGGTTACCGTTCACAATGTGGGCCAAGTATTATTATGGTAGAAGATAGGTTTACTGGCCTGCTGGGTATTGTTTCAGATTTGATCTGATGAAGAAAATACAGGACATGAATTGGAGTAAAAAGGAATTGAAGCTGAGTGATAGATCGCAGGTTTAGAAATTCAGGTTTAGTATTGAGAACATAGTTAAAATCATACTGACACTGAAGTGCGCGCTTAGAAAGCGTGTTTTTTAACAGTACTTTGTGACCGTGTTTTTGACACAAAAGGCTGTGTATATGTCACTGGCTTGGACATAAGAAATGTAATAAGTCAGTGGCAAAAGTGAGTAAGTCAATATTGTTGGGCATGTAAGAAATGTGATGCCTTTAGAAATAAAAATACAAAAATGCTGCAAAATGTATTTGTTCAAACAGCATGTTTAAAAATTAAGGCAACTTCTGTGCATCTGTCAGCATGGGTTAACGAGTAAAACCGATTTAAAAAAATCGGAAATAGCTTCCGTGCATCTGGCTACCTGCTGGGGCTAGGGGCAATACTGCCTTAAACTTGACCCTGAGGCCAAGTATAACCCTCATTCCACGAGTCCTCAGAGTTTGTAGCTCAGACCTGCTTTAACAAGACTGAAATATTTGCTATGTTTATTTCTGTCAGTTTGATTCAGTGTCAGTTTGTAGAAAAATTGAAGAAACATGCCGATGAAAAATGGTTCAGAATGATAGTACTCAATAAGTTACAGAGATCCGTCATTGGGTTTCTACTCGTCCTCAGCACAGTTTTGTATTCCCAGACTACTGGGCCAGTGTGAGTTTCAAAGGCTGTTGCATTCCAAATGGCACACCTAAACATCTTTATCAGTGCCCTGTGGCACACTTGAATACTATTTGTCCCTGGATCATCAAGACAGGTACACATATGAAATATTTTATTGATTCTCTGATGGTGACAAGTCTATTACCATGGTGCTAGATATCGATAGGTAGTCCTGGGTACTTGAGTTTTGCTTCTATTTGAATCGGAGGACCCCCAAAGAGTTTATTTTTTAACGTAAGTTTTATGACCGAGACCCCTTGACCTTCCAACTTAATTTCAACACTGGTGCTGTTTCATTTTAGGTTTTGTCCCTGATTATTATACTTGGTAAGCGAGCACCATACCTGTGCTCATCAGCTTGCATTCCACCTTCAGCTGTGGGCACGTGACTAGTATACTGTTCATGTTGGTGTCAGACCCAACTCTCTTGCTCGTGAAACTTGCCTGAGGAGACACAAGTGCCTTTTTGTGATGATGATGATGTCTCTGTTGCAGGCTTTCATGAGTGATGACCCGCCTCCGAAGCCTCGGAACACCTGGATGAATGACAACGAAGTTGGTCAAGATCCTCGCAGAGTGCCAAAGAGAAGGTCCACCGTCATGGGAATCAATGCTGGAGAAGAAGCACCAGAACATGGTAGGACTTTTGTTTCACAAGATTGTTGTCAATGAGGCGTGATGTGCTGTAGGTTTTCAGGATTGCACAGAATGGCTTGCCTTAAAGGTAGCACAGATATTTGTAAATCTGTGTTTTGGCTAGCAGTATCATTCGCTTCATCTTGAGTTTCACTGTTAGTCTTACAGGAAGTGTACGTCCTGTATACAGCAGGGATGGAAACATCCTCACTGGGGTCATCACCAGTAGTTGATTTGGACCAATTGATCTGAATATCTTATAGCTAAAATGGATAGAATTATCATTAAACCGCCCACATGTTAACAGAAATGATTGTGTGTTGGTTGGTTTGTTGTTTAACGCCACACTCAGCAATATTCCAGCTATATGACTGCGATCTGTAAATAATCGAATCTGGACCAGACAATCCAGTGATTAATATCATGAGCATCGATCCACGCAATTGGGATCGATGACATGCATTAACCAAGTCAGCGAGCCTGACCACCCGATCCTGTTGGGTCGCCTCCTACAACAAGCATAGTCACCTTTTAGCATGGGTTGCTAAAGACGTATTCTACCCCGGATCTTCACGGGTCTATCAGAAATGAGCGGGCCACTGTAACTTCATAATGCCCTCATAGAGATGGGGAAAGGTGAAGTCACATTCAATAGTGACGTCATCTGGTTTGTTCTATGACGTTTCCATATTTGTAAAAGTGGGTCAGTGAAATTTGTGTTGAATGCAAAACAGATGTTTATTTTTATTTGATAACAAAGTCTATCCATTTTAGCTATAATAACGGTAACACTATTTTCCAGGGTGTTATCATTTGCAGAAGCCCTTGGTCTTTTCAACTGCCCTTCTTAGTCGGGCAGTTAATGGAAGACCTCAGGCTTCTGCAAATGATAATGCCCTGAAAAATAGCGTTACCCTTATAATGGTACACTCCTGCACAACAAAGTCTTTCAGAAAGTTAAGACAAAATTATATTCTAATGAACCTGATGTGTTCATGAAAATGATATGAAGTCAACAAGGTGGCCTCTGTTGTCAACAATAGAATGTTTTCAATAGAATATATCATACATTTGTGGAATTCAAAATATAAGCTAGCCTGCTACAGTCAGACACGTAAGGACTTGTCATGTGATTGATCTGTAAGTAAGAGTGTAACAATCCAGTGTAGTATTGATGACTAGCTTGAATCACATTATGTATCGCAGTACTATTGGACAAGCTTTGATAAATTGGCAATACTTACCTAGAACTTGTATTTCACATGCTTTTATTTAGTTCCATTTTGTTTTTTAATGACTGATGACTGTACAGTACACAGGTCATTAGGTATAAGACATTATGAAAAAAAAAGAATAAAAACTCATTGACTACTTGTACAAAGTCTTCCCGCCCCCCTCAACCCTCTACCCACAATTGTTGAGAAATAAATGTGCTTTTTGCACAACGAAACACGCTCTTTTTATTTGGATATTGGCTTAAAAAGACCTCTAAGTTAGTCATTGCTATTTGAATTTATTTGTCAACTTGTCCGGTCAGGTAGCCTTGTGGTTAAAAGCATTCGCTCGTCACACCGAAGACCCGGGTTTGATTCCCAACATGGGTACAATGTGTGAAGCCCATTTCTGGTGTCCTCCGCCGTGATATTGCTTGAATATTGCTAAAAGCGGCGTAAAACCATACTCACTCACTCACTCACTCACACTCACTCACTCACTCACTCACTCACTCACTCACTCACTCACTCACTCACTCACTCACTCACTCACTCAACTCACTTGTTTACCTGTTTACCTACATATAAGTGAAGTGGCTGTGCCTGGACATGCTGTGCTGGGTAGAACTAAAACAATGGTGGTACAATAAAAAAAATGAAAGTTTTGATTTTCAATTTTTACTTATTTGCTGATGAAGTTTATGACTATGACCTAACAAGTCACAGAAATGACCAAGACGCTCATTTGCTAACATTCCTCAAAATCACTGGATTCTTTATTTCAATTAACACATTAAAACTGATAAAGTGTGGGAGTTTCAATACACATCCTCATATATAAATATCAATCACTGGCAATTACAGTATGTCAATAAATAAATAAAATTGTAACGTTCCAAATTACAGTATGTGAGTTTCTGACACAGTTGATATGAAGTTACTGTTAACCCAAGACTGATTTCTTCCTCAGGTTCGTACATGCAGATCTACAAACGAAAACAGCAAGCTAACGTCACCAGAATAAACAACTACGCTCTCTCAGATCAAGGGGAGACGACAATTAAAGGTAAGTTTGTTTCACATTAGTAACTAACTGTATAATGTTTCCTGTACACCTGCGTGACCATCAGTCAGCATTCATCTCTGTCCTTCGTGAGTGAGCACCAAGTCATTTCATTGTGTGTCATTAGCTTGATATTCTAGAAGACAGTGCACTGTGGAATAACGGTTCAATTGAGGAGCCTTTTGTGTCAGGGATTGTAATATTCTCTGCCAGGTTTGACGCTCGTGAACTGAAATGTCATCCTTTGATTTGAGGGATCTGGTGGAAAATTTGATACCTGTTGTGTTTAATTGGGAGCACAGAAGTTTGTATGGGGTCACCTGTCATTGTTGGAGTGGGATTGATTTGTCCTGAATGGACTCACTAGGATAGTTAGTGTACTTGATGTTGTGAGGTCGGGTGTGATGGTAGACGTTTTGTGTGTTTGTTGGTGTGTAAATTGTATACTGGGGTGTTGTCAGGTGAATAGAACAAAGGCAGATGTTGTTAATTTGCATGAGATGATTATACAGTACACCTGTCCCAGAAACACTTAATGTTGCACTTCATGACTGTTGTATTGAGAACTTAAAAAACAAAGTGTTCGTTGCAGGTGGTTTGCTTTTTCGGGGAATAGTTTTGTCAGAATTTAAACTTGACAATGTAACCATGATGGACTTATATATATATATATATATGATATAATTTTTAAGAGTAAATTTCAGCATTTTCCAAACAGGATATATTATGTCAATTTCCATGATTTTATTTTAATACCAAGTACACTGTGTAGTTAATTACACATATTTGAAAAAGACAGGCATTATATACTATCATTGAAGTATTTTCCTGACAATTTCATATCCAGTGGTAAACTGGAATCAGTGATCTTGCTGTGTCCAGGGAGATAACTCTTCCATGCTTTGTCACGGATGCTCAGGAGAACTCTCCTCATCAAGGCTGTGTGTGTTTGAGTTTCAGTTTTGACAGATAAAATATTCAATATTGTTTCGTCACAGATGTTTCAGTACAGAAATTCATAAATGATATCAAATATGTCAAGACGTCTTTAAATATTTCCGAGTGATTATCTTACAGTTTGTTTGTTTGTTGTTTAACGCCGCACTCAGCAATATTCTAGCTATATGACAGCGGTCTGTAAATAATCAAGTCTGGACCAGACAATCCAGTGATTGACAACATGAGCATCGATCCACGCAATTGGGATCAATGACATGCATCAACCAAGTCAGCAAGCGCTGACCACCCGATCCCGTTAGTCACCTCTTACAACAAGCATAGTCGCCTTTTACGGCAAGCATGGGTTGCTGAAGACCTATTTTACCCCGGAACTTCACGGGCTACATGTTAGTAGAGCAGCTGCAGATTATCTTACAAATCTGTGTAGTCTATTATACAGATCCAGATACCAACATATCCAATGCAGCCCATGCAAGTCTGTAATAGTTAGCAAGTCTATAGCAAGTCTATATTACTGCAGTTTCAGAAAATGAGGAGAGTTTCTGGGCTCCATGTCATTAAGGTAAACAGGGGCATGGGTGGCCCATTTGTTTAAGGTGCCTCAATTCGCTGTGCAGAGTTGAGTCCCTTGGGCACGCCAGAAACCTGTGATTGAGGGTTCAATCCAGGTTCGCCTAGATTATGTTTCTAGGTTTGTCAGCACCATGCCTGTGCTCATGGGTTTCACCAAAGTGATAAACGTCCGCGACCTGCATCACTTCAGGCTTTCCACCCACATTAAGCTGACACGCCGCGATATAACTGGAATACTGTTAAAAGCAGCGTTAAACCCAACTCACTCACTCACTTATTAAGGTAATTTAGGGAACTGTTTTTCATTGTAAGATAATTTCTTGACATAATCATTCATACAAACCCCCAAACCCAGTACACCACTAGTTAAACCACTAGACATTATCATACATACAAACTCCCAAACCCAGTACACCACTAGTTAAACCACTAGACATTATCATACATACAAACCCCCAAACCCAGTACACCACTAGTTAAACCACTAGACATTATCATACATACAAACCCCAAAACCCAGCACACCTCTAGTTAAACCACTAGACATTATCATACATACAAACCCCCAAACCCAGCACTCCTCTAGTTAAACCACTAGACATTATCATACATACAAACTCCCAAACCCAGTACACCACTAGTTAAACCACTAGACATTATCATACATACAAACTCCCCAAACCAGTACACCACTAGTTAAACCACTTAACCTTATACATAAAAACTCCCAAAACCCAGTACACTGCTCATAAAACCACTTGACATTAATGATTAACATACATACAAACTCCCCAAACCCAGAATATAACCAGACTGTCTCTGTGGTCTATAGTGAAAGCATCTGCCAAGAAAGCGGACGCTCCGGGGTTCGACCCCCATCCGCGTCATACCAAAAGTTAAACGCAACGTTAGACCCCTTTTCACCTCACCTCTTATAAAACCATTTGACATTATCGTACGTTGGATCTTGGATCAGTTACCATATTTGTTTCAATGTTTCTGGTTGAGATCAATGAATCAATGTTCCATGTAAGAGTGATGGCTGCTGTTTATGGCCGCCTGTCAGTTATGGCGGTGCTTGCCATGCGTCACCGATGTATTAGTGGGATGCCCACATAAACTGGAACTCATTGCTCTGCATGCATAAATAATTTCTACCACGTTGTTAGGATGCTTGGTCCGGAGGGTGTCTTTGTGAGTGCTTAATGGCAACATTTGTCTCCAGATACTGTGTGTTGCTAATAACAGCATTGATTCCGTAATGTCGTATTGTAATAACAACTTGTTAGTGGCACGTGTAGTTGGTCAGATAATCTTCATGTTATTCTGATTGGTAATTTATAGCTGGAATATTGCTTAGCGTGGAGGCGTTAAACAACAAACTATCCAAATGGTCATTTGGTACGTGTGCAAATCTTTATAGTTGGGTAGCTGGAGTATTGCTGAATGCTGCATTAAACAACAAGCAAGCAATTATAGTTGGGTATTTATGCATGTCTGTAGCTTTAGAAACTAACAGTTTTCGGCCACTAGACCTTATAATGATAACATATAGCAAAACCCTTAAAAAGGGCAAATTTCTACTGGGCCTTATGATACCTTAACTATTGGGCAGTTTGGCAAGGGCTATAGGACTAGTGCCAATTTCTACCTCTGGTCTGTACCAAATATCCCCGTCCCAATCGGGTGCTGTGACAATTGTGATGTTTGTGGTACTGTGACTACAGCTGCTGGAGAGGCATGTGCCATCTGTTTGCCATGGCTGCTGTATGATACTAGCAGTACAAGCCTGTCAAGATTAACAACAGCAGGAGTGGTCGGGACATTTAAGTGATCGGGACAGTCCACAAAATAATTTTGTTCCCATATGAAATTAAATAGCATTGCTGATGAAAAGTCTGAAAAGTTCAGAGCATGAAGTGGAGGAGTAACGATGTGGTGTGGTGTGATATGATACGCAGCCTGATACTATGGGTGCAATCCCGATACCATGGATACTGTAGTTTTATTTAATAAGTTTTGATGTTCTTCTGGCAGTGAATCACAACCCTGAATCAGTTGTTTTTATATCAGAAAACGAAGATGGGATGTTGTAGGGCAGAAACATATTGGCTGGCGGGCACTGTGAATGTTATGTTATTTATATTTTATAAAATATATCATACAGCTAATACTAGAGAATCTGTGTAGGGTGGTTGTTGAACGGTTTTGTTTAGTTTTTTTAATCTATTATGATGCATGTTTTTTACACCAATATAACTTGTAATTTAATGTATTTTATGTATCACGATACAAGGGTTGTAAATTGATGTATTGTGGGCTTTGTATCATGATACAATACTGTATCGCTGTATCGTTACACCACTAGTGTCAAGAATAGGGGTTAAATGACACAGCAAGATCACGATACAATACGTTTCATGGAAATTTCTTGACAATGAATATTTCAGAGCAGGTTGAAAAAGAAAGCTTGCTGTAGATACATGTTTGTAGCAAACTTGAAACGCAAATTACAACACATTTTGGTACATCTGACTGACAAAAGCGCCAGGGGTAATTAAACATGACTAAGTAATTTATTTTAGCAAATGTATCTTCTTGTATTGATACAGATAAAAACATATCATGTGTGGTATCGTCACATGAAAACTCATGATGCAACGGTGCACTGATGTATCATTTCATCCCTAATCAAGAAGTGATATCCCCAACATGAAATATCTTATCTAAATATCTTTAGTGGTCCCCATTACTGTATCGAAACACCTGATGCTCCAGTGCAACATCTATCCTCCTCCTTCTTATCACTGATACTGAATGTTCTGTCATGAGTGTTTTTTGTTTTTGTTTGTTTTTTGTTTAATTTAACTCTGCACTTACCAATATTCCAGCTATATGACGGCGGTCTGTAAATAATCGAGTCTGTACCAGACAATCCAGTAATTGACATCGATACATACAATTGAGATTGATTACATGCATCAACCAAGTCAGCAAGCCTGACCACCCGATCCCATTAGTCGCCTCTTACAACAAGCATAGTCGCCTTTTACGGCAAGCATGGGTTGCTGAAGACCTACACTACTGCCTAAAAGTTCATTCCCCTAACACGCGTTGAGAACGCGTGTAACACGCATGTGACACGGGTGCTCAACGGGTTGCACACGCGATTCACACCCGTTGCACACCCGTGTCCAACGGGTGTGAATCGCGTGTGCAACCCGTTACACACGCGTGTGCCACGCGTGTAACACGGGCCCGGGTTCCAGTTGAAGTTGACAAATTTATCAAATGAATAGTGAAATAAAACAAAACAGTGAGATGTGAAATTTGAGTTAATGAGCGGCCATTGAGCTGTGTTCACCAGACCGTAAATACAAGGTCGGCCCATCTTAATTAGTGTTCGGTTGCTAGACTTTTATGGCATGAACCATTCCACTAGGGTCCAGTCTAGCCGTTGTGGCTAGCCGACAGTAGAACAGTAGTGAATTTAGATGCGAGTTTATTGCTAAGAAACCCCCGTGTTGACACGATTGTCGCGGGTTGGTAAATGTTCGCCATTAATAAAATAATTGTTTGTGGATTGCGAACATATTCATTTGCCCACACGAGTCATTCCATTTGATTGCAAATATAACGTTTTTCGTTCGCCAAATTTATGCTTTAGACAGTTCAATTATGACATAGCCGTCACCACTACTAATGTCTCATTATTTCACGTAGGAATATGTCCCATTTCCCCACACCCAACTTTCTGTGTTGTATTTTGAAAAATAAATAAAAGAAGGTTTTGAGTGGGACACTTTTATACTAATTATAAGAGGATGTTGAAAATGAATATTAACAGCCATGCTGTCTGACAGTTGATAAAATTTGAGATCTTCACAATCACCGGGTGTGACCATGTAGACAGAATCTCGTTAGGGTTTGTGATTTTTACATTTGCCCAATTACCATAGTGAGTATTGCTGGGGATACCAAACGTAACAGTTTATTATTAGAGGTTGTGAGTACCTATACCACGTAGATAGGATATCTTTAGGATTTTAATCCTTCTTTGAGAGGCATTTAGAAGTTGGAGTACTACGTTAGGATAAGATTTATGGGTGACTTTAGTCCTTTCTTTCTCTGTGGGTAATCCTTTCACGTTCATTTGAGGAAGTCACTCAACCAGGTCATGACAGGTCGTGAGTTTACTTACTAACTACTGTGAGCGTTTTTGGCATGACATCTTTTCTTGTATAAACATAGAATCGATGCTCACTCACTCACTGTTAATCTTCTGCAGTTTGCTGGCAAAGTGGGGATAAACCTCAGTGTCAAAGACGATCAAACTTAGTTCGAATCCTTGTTTATATGTGACATCTCCCAAATGGGGACATTTTCATAAACTTGGCAAGTGATGATGAATTTTAATATTAATATTATTATAGTTTATGAAATTGTTAATAAAACTTTAATAAAATTGTGCTTCACTCTCACGAAAAATATATTGTCTGTGAGTAAATTTATTTGTCACGTTACATCGGCATTTTTCAGTGATATTGGGACTACATGAAACATGGCTGGTTTTACATTTCTGATACAGGTGCTTGACTGACTGAGTAGTTCATGATCAATAAGATATGTTTAAATCAGTCAAGTTTGCAACAATAGATGAATAAGTTGATACATTTGGACCGCAGTTACCGATTAACAACTTAAGACATAGAGACAGGGAGGAGATATATAACCAAACCTATGATCCTGTTGAGACAGTTGACAGTTAGAACGTTGGATTAAACGACAGCAACTAATTTGAACATTCCCCAGTTATATCATAAAATACATCATAACTCATAACAGTCCGAGAGACAGCTTCCAGACATATACTAGTATTGAAGGGACAATCGCTTTTGACAGTTTAAAAATAAACTCACCTTAAGGTGCTTGGCAAATCAAAACTGACCTCCCTGAATATGTTTTTTAGGTTTGACAGCAACTATGCTTGTGGATTTCAGAGATAGACATGATTGGTTAGCTAGATGTTATTACAATAAGCGAAAATGTCTTAAAAGTCCACAGTTGGTTTAATAGTACAAAAAGTGTGTTATAGATCTATCAACGTTTTCTTTTATTGAACATAATATTTGCACTATTTTGCTGTGAGCTGTAAATAATCTAGCCTCCCCATGTACGTAACTTACATATATTTATGTATTGCCAGAACAGCAAATAGAGTTCTGGTAGATAGGTACCTCGGAGATATAACGTGCGCTTTCCGACTTAAGCCTATCTCGCACACGGGGAAGCACTTGTACTATTAGGGTAAAAAAGGGTAATGATTAAATAAAGAAGTGCAACGTAAAAGTGTTCAATTTCAGTCTGCCTCACCAAGCGTAAGAAAGCATTGTACATGTTCTCATAAACCACACTGATGCAATTAAGCAAATGAATATTTGCTGTGGGCAAATATCTATTTTCTATATATATTTGTAGATATGAAGCATTCTAGTTAATTGTGGATGCTTTGGGCAGACAGAATTGTGTTTATTTCCAGGCCATCCTGATCGTCGTTTACTACTATAAGGTGTATGGTTGGAGGCAAGATCAAAGGCGCCGCACAGCATTTATTAGATAACAGACGGGGTCGTCCGTTTCGCTTTGAACAACCACCCCACCTGTCTGTAGGAGTTATATAATCGGTGCGAAAATAATTGTGTCAAGTCCACTGCCGGGCTGATGCGGTGTCAGTGTCAGCGATGAACATGAATGCTCAAATTATAGACTTGTAGCACTCACAAGTTGCTTAGCCAAATTATTTGAAAAGTGTATATTCAATTCTCTGATAACAGGAAATATAACCTTAGAAAAAGATTCAACATACAAACAATCAAATGTCCTATGCTTATTATCATTTCTTCTGGATATGATCAACCTGCGGAACCCTCTATCCGATGAAGTAACTAATGCTCGCTCATTAAAAGAAATCAAATCCTTAATTAATCGTTCTGATGCAATTATTAATAATTTTGACTTCAAATATTTTCATAGATCATGCCAAATTGTCCACTGTCGCCTTAGGCTCGGCTGCAGTGACTTAAACGCTGATAAGTTTAGACGACATGTATCAGACATACCAGACTGCACTTGTGGATATCACCTTGAAGATGCAATTCACTTTTTCTATAACTGTTAAAAAATACGATAATATCAGAAACACTGTGTATTTCTACACACATGGGTATGGTCTAAAAATTATATTACATGGCAGTAGTTAAGCAGTTCTACAAACATGACTCTTCTTAAATCAGTTGTCAAAAGCAAAAGGTTTGAGTAGCTTAATTTTATGCATGTAGTAAAGGAAAACTGCATTACCTTATTTCAAAGACACCACTTGCTTGCTTTCATTTGTGCATTTTGTATGTTTATGTTCATCACTCTCTTATATATATCCAGCTGTTGTTAAGTTGTTACCTGGAGAGGTATTACATAAGCATGTTTTGCTTGTTTACCGATCCAGATTTCTTTTGAAATAAAAATACGTTTAAGCCAACACAGCTAACTGTAAAACACATGATTGTAAACTATTCAAAAAGGGGCACTAATCTCTGGCTTCTTCTCGGGTGTCGGACTCAAACTCATTTATTCTTAGAATAACATGACATACAATTATCTACAATTTTTATTATGTACAATTTAATAAAAATAGGATACGTGGATACTAATACAATTTACCAATTGTATTGTACACATTGTTAAGGAATTTAGATAGGCCTTTAAGATTTCTTACACTGTTAGTGGTCATAATTTTCTTAAATGTTTGGAAACTTAAGATATTGCTTATTTAAGAGTTCATATCGCCGTTGGTGAAAAGCTTCACATCGGAATATATAATGCAATTCATCTCCCACGGCGATAGAATCACAGAGTGGACACTGGTTGTCTTCCCTGGGAATGTTCAGCCATCGACCAGTTTCAACTGGTACTCCTTGGTTAGAAAGTTCTGACTTTTAGTATTGGGAGAAATATTGATTTTGAGAGCAGTAGATATTTCGCAAATGAAGGTTGATTCTTCAGGTAACACGACCTTTGGATTTCCGCTTTGGCTTACTAACTGCCGTGAGTCAATTTGCTCGTTAACGCAACCGAGCGTGACAAGAGACTGGGCTACCAGTCTGCAAGGACAGCTAAATAAACTTACGCATTTTTGAAAACTGATTGGTTACCCGTGATGTATGAAGATTTCAACAAAGGGCGCATGGTAATTAATTTCTTCAGCCTAAACAAACATACAAATAACGGCGAAAGCTCATCGGATGTCGTCATTTGGAAATACCCCTGATTGTTACAGTTTGATAATAAAAAAGTATCCCTGAGTGAAAGCATTTGCGGATTTCGGATTGCGTGGATGATACAATTACTACTCCCTTGTTGTCATCCACATTTTCTGGTATAACCCTACACTTCTGTATTTGTCGTAATTCACTTGCTGCTCAGTTAATGAATTTATAACATGTATACTTAGTTGTAGCACCACTCAGATTACCCGATAAAGGTTCAAATTTGGTCTTTCTTGTACCTGGGGTAATTATTTAATCTAAATCCAGGTTTGAAGTGAGGTGGAATGTGAGTTATGCACGTCGCAGCCCAGCAAGTGATGTATGATCAGTTGCTTTACTTTTTTTGTAAATCAACTGATCATTCCCAGACATCAAAGGATCAACAGGAAATACGTTGATTGATTAATTACTGTTATCTTGCACAGTGGATATGTCAAAAGTAAGTGTTTACATGTGAAGGTAGGGTTACTAAACCTAGGGAATACTCATATCATGGCGTGAAGTACAGATGTAAAAACAACATACTTTGTTCAAAGGGTAACCGATAATACACTGACCGGTTGTTCATTGTTATCTAACTCAATGTATGTTTTTAAGAACCGTGGACATTATAAAAATAGTTGTCACGTGGGCTTTCTCACCTAACTTGGCACCTATGTGAAACAATTGAAACAAAATAAGTGATCAGTTAAGAAACAAACACGGGTTATACTATTCGATACATTTAAATAACGTTTAAAAACTATATATTTAAAAAATTTAATATATTTCATATATATTCCAAATATTGTTTCCAAATAATTATTATTAAAGTATTTGATTCTCACATAGACATTTTACATCGAATAAGTATTTTTGTACAGCTGCAGACGCAATGGATATTGTTCCTGTATGTTGATATTCCCGGATACATTATAACTTTGGTAGGTTGTTATAATGATATTTGCATTTTGTTTTCATTCATTCGCTGCAGCTTTGAACAGAATCATTCTTGTTCCTTTCCGTTTGGTTGGGAAGTTTTTCGATGCGCGATAGACGGTGTTTTCACAAGTATTTTCTTTTGTAAGCGTGTATATGTTACAGTCAATGTGTAAAATATGATTCACTCAGGCAATTTATTAAATATCTAAATATTTCAGTTATTTTACAAATTGACTGAATAATCCATTCATTTATTTAACCGACTGACTAAAAATGATAAAGACGACCAAGAGAGCTTAAACACATCACAATATATTAATTATGCTAAGAAAAGAAGCCAAACAATACAGAATTGTACTTGGTGATGGTATTAAACATAAACAAATATTTGGAATTCGTTATCATATTAATAAAGATGGACATATTTTTCAGTTAATTTGTAAAATAAACTGAATATTTAGGCGTTTTAATACATTTCCTTAGTGAAATCATATTATGTAAACATATCATGTAAACATATACACACGGTAAAATAAGCAATGTTCAGTGAAATATTTACTCTGTGTTGCAAGTCAAAATAGTGTACACGAAGATCGCACAATTACCAAGCAAGTGACTTATCAAAACTGCATCACCATTACCGATGCTCCCCACAAATATACCTACATTTCAAAAACTGTATTTCATTTTTGTTGATCAGTGTGACCATACGTCCTTCTACTTTCAATTAAAATGCGCTTACGAATGGCGAGCACAGGTCGCGAACAAGTCTAGATTTCTGCTATATCATCCGGGTACTCACTGGGAAAATACAGTAATGCACAGGTAACAACTACTCCCGCGGAATTGCTTTAGATCAGTGTCCTTTGTACGTTGAAATACTGTATATTGTGAAAGACAAAATGATGTATCAAGGATCAAGTAGAAGGAAGATACATTGACCGTTGCGCTGGGAGTTTATTCAACAGACCGTGAAAATAACACTGCTGTATCTTATTATTTATTTTAGATGATGCAGGCAAAGCTCACTTCTCCTGGCGGCCATTATCAAACGGCCAGCTAAAACACAACCCCGCGCTTACGTCTACAGGTCTCTTCCTGTAGTACGGTAATTAGTATTCTCTCCCTCAAGTGTATCCTCAATGATATAACCCACCCTCATTAATTACATGCTGCTCTTATCCAGCCTCACGGCTATGGAGCTGTGATAAAGAGTCCAAGTCATCATAAAGTAATTAGGGTCCAATAAAAACAATGCGCCGCCAAACCTCATACATATTATCACTGAAAGTCGTACTACAGACGGTTAATGTCAGATCACAATAAAAGCATTTCAATTGCAATAACATGTTCCAGGACCATGTATTCTCTTAGCACCATCGGATTTAGAAGCAATGGTCGTATAAAACAAAACAGATCTATTTAATCGCAACAGTATTCATGTTATTCCCACAAAATCACATAAAGAAAGGAGACATTAGGAAATACATGTGTATTATCATTTTTCGTCAGGTTAACAAAATTTTCTCTCCTTGTTACCACCTCCAGGTTCAGCTTAAGACGGGTCCTCCTTTGGTCAAAAGTTTGTTCCCCCTCTAATGAGTGTGTCACGCGTTGCACACGAGTGGCGGACGGGGTGCACACCCGTGTGCAACGCGTTGCACACGGGTCTCACACGCGTGACCAACCCGATGCACACTGGTTGCGTAACGCGTTGCCCATGCGTGTAAGGGGAATGAACTTCTAGGCAGTAGTGTATGCTACCCCGGGTTGTCATAAGTTGATTTCCTAGATAGGAGCAGTTAGTTGTCAACATGGTCAAGTTTGTCAGCTGCTTTGACATTTGGTGGTAGCTGATATAGATAATGCCATCTAACAGGGTTTTACCTTGACCTGCAAAACTAGGCGTCCAGAGGGCCCCCAATTACTAGTTTCAAAGGTCCTTACAGAATAAAATTAGGTCCTGTAAAGCACTGAAATACTGTAGTGTACTGTACTGTAACATTTGACAATTACTCTAATTACTGGACCTTTATAGTTCTTGTCTAGAATTTGGTACAATGAATATCATGAATGAAGCAATATATATTTTTTCTGCATCCATTCTATACATTTGTGAGTACTTGACGCACATTTCTGTTTGCATACAATCCTGTACCTGCATTATATGAAAATAGCAAATTTCAGCAACAGAGTACTTCCTGCAGCTGATTGATTGTTGTGCTGATCAATCGGAACTGGACAAGTTTTTTATGAGGAGATTTCATTAGAAACTTCTTTTGACTTGTTTTTTTTTTATGCCACTGAAATGAAACGTCCATCTGAAAATAACATCTGTGGCCGATATTTGGAAAATAGGACCATAGGTGACATGTGACTAAAACGGGATGTTCCCACGAAGGAATTGTTCCATTTTAGGATGGTTGGAACGTGACTCCAAGGGACATGGCTAAAAACCAAGAACTGTTCTGAAGAAAGGCATAGTCTTTTCAGGACAAATGTCAATACAGTCATTGTTTCATACGCCAGAATAATCATGTCTTTGATCAAGCAGTCTACCAAGATATATTCTGTGATTGGCCCTGGGGTGTGATATGCAATTATTACGCTGTAGTCAGGGATTGGCCGGTGGCTGGTTACTTTTGATCTTTAAAATTTAAAAAAAGAAAAAGCTGCAACAAACAGATTAAACATTGGAGATGTCTCTTCGGATCATTTCCTCCACTTCAATCATGTTCATAGAAATGAAATCATTATGTTCTTTGACAGCTTTACTTCAAAAATATTTATCCATTAGCCTGTCGGCCTTGCACTTTGTTTGCCTTCAGCTTCAATTGTGGAAATATCAATGCCGCTGATGTAAGTCACTGGGTGCATTCCAATTTATCGATGCCATGGAAAGTTTGGAAGATTTCCATGGCAAATCATTGAAATATTTACTATTTGATAGACTGAAGTTTTGTCGACAGAATAATGGATGAATTGATCTGGAAGGTGGACGAGTCAACACGATGCCACACTGCTTCTCTGTGCAACCCGACAATTGAAAGTTGGGGCAAAGTATCTTTTTGTGTCCGTATATGGCTATTTCTTTTGAGAGGGGTTTAAAGGGAAACAGCACTCCAAATTTGAAAGTATTGAAATATGTATCTTCTTTTTCTTCGCGGATTCAAAATTTGCTTATAATGTGCTATTATTTTGACTGGTTTGACTTGTGCTTGGCACTGTTCTCACTGCAATCGTATCAGAGGATTGAAGAATTAGAAAATATCATAACAAGGGATATAGACTGCCATGTTTTCGTTGTTGATTAATGAATACACAACTTGAAAGGGTGAAGCTATCAGTCTATGTCATATTATGCAAAGTGAAAACCTACGAAGTATCCCTTCCGAGAATTCAGGTTCAAACAGGTGATAACAAACTTGGTCAATAAAAATGTAAAGATTAATAATAATATAGATTTATAACCATGTGTATCTCCCGGTGATTTGGTTAAAAATTACCGAATGATATAACTTTTGATGGAGTGATTAGATGAATTGTATCTGAAACTATTATTTTATCAGAAATAATATATTCCAATATCGTGTATTTTTAGTTGCAGCTTTTACTATATATATTTTGGATCAAAATAATAATAATCATAAGAGCAGCACTTTGTAACAACGGATTGCTATTGACGGATAGTTTGGGCGTATGGCTCAATTTGATCACTTTTAATCCTGCGTTCTTTCTGTAGCAAATGACTGAAAACAAATACAAATATCATAATTACTACCTACAAAAATTATAAGTATAATATCAGGCAGTTACCTTGTTCAAGGAATGTATGTTAATATCCACATAGAGGCACAATATCCCATTCATCTGCAGCTGTACAGAGAAACTTGTTTGTTGTAACAATCTAATATTTTAAAGTATATGTAGCGTTTCGGGATATGATAACCTGTTTTCGTCTTTCAGCTGATCACGTAAGTTTGTTTCAGGTGTTTCACATCAGTGTCATGTCTCACTGGTCAGCTATGACATCCACAGTTCTTTAAAAAATATCCATTAAGTTAGATAACAATAAGCAGTCAGTCAACATATTACCTGGCTTATCCTTTGATCAAGTATGTTGTTCTTACATAGGCACCCCATGCCCAGATATGGGTGTTTTCGGTCTGCTTTAGTAAACCTACATATATAAACACCTACTTTTGACAAATCCTTTGTGCACGCAAACAGTGATTACCCCCGTGTAGTCCATCATCGTATTATCGGTATATCCTTTGATCAATGTTTTTTTGGCAACTCAACTGACGATTTCTCTCTTGCTGCACTGCCACGTGCATATTACATAACATGTAATACCTTCACAACATCAGACTTGGATTTATAGCCCAATCTTGAATTAAATAATTACTCCCGACACGAGAAATGTCAAATGAGAACCACTGATTGCTAAATATCCTTGACACTCTCAGAAGCAAGGCTGAACATTATTGAGTTATTTTGCGAAGACTGTTGGGTAATCTGAGTGGTTCTACCACAAATTATACTGTTATGAAGTATACTGACATATACACAAGTGTAGATTATACCATGAAACAGGGATGAGTGAGTGAGTGAGTGAGTTGGGTTTAACGCCGCTTTTAACTGTATTCCAGTCATATCATGGCGTGTCAGCTTAATGTGGGAGGAAAGCCCGAAGTGATGCAGGTCTCAGACGTTTACCACTTCGGTGAAACCCACGAGCACGGGTATGGTGCTGACAAACCTAGAAACATAATCGGGACGAACCGGGATTCAAGGGATGACAAGGAGGGAATAGTAGTTGTTGTATTATGTGCAATTTGCTTGCAAAATGAGTAGGGATAGGTATTGGAGGTTTAAAGTGTATCACAATATATTGCAATGCACAAGGATTCAATTTTTTTTTATTCAGAATCAATCTGATACATTAAGATATGAACTGAAGTTCATAAATGGAACAAAACAAGATGCTGGTACAACATAATGTTTAACTCAATCAATAAATACGCAGCCATCTTGGGGCCCAGTATGCTCGCTCCTCCTGGGCAGCAAAGGCATTTGGCAAGTATATACCTTTAAACACATTATAAAAGTCCCAATTTGAAATCACCTGATATATTGAACATGAAAATATGATATTGTGATACGTATAGTGTAAAGATTGAACCTCAATCCGATATTCCGATAATACCTCACACCCTTAAAAATGAGGTTCATAGGTGTTGAACTGAATTTCATTTGTGCAAAAATAGTATATACATGTTTTTGCTGTATACTAAACTCATTATTGTACATACGCATTTACACATGCAGATGAATTTGCAAGGTGAAAGGTTATGCAAAACACCATCCCATCAAACACTGTCAACGAAGTCCTCCAATTGCCCCATCAATGGTCCAAACGCCAGTTTGTTGCTAATTGGCATCTGGTGTTTACGCTGGCTAATTAAAACGGCGCTGGCAAACGACTAAGAGTTGGAGCATTGTTTCCCTTTAAGAGTATGGCGTTAGAAATTGACATGAAATTTTCATTAGCCATGGGGTATAGTCTGAAACATTTAGTAGCCCTGATGTAAATCAACTAGCTCTGGCGTGTTCTCTCATGGAGAGCTGGTAAAGTGAATGTTCAGTTTTTAGGTTCTATATCTATTCACCATATATTGTCTGGTCTGAATTACAAACTGCTTTTCATAAGTGTTGAAAGATTCTCCCAGATATTATTGTCATTCAAAAGAAAAAATAAGTTAACAGTCTTTATTTTAGATTCCGATTGTGACTTTGGTTCTGGTTGATGAAATCCTTAAACAATAAAAACCAAGAAGCATCGCCTGACAATGTTGGTGTGTCGGGACCAAAGATTTCGATTTGATTCCCCAAAGTGGGTCCTGTCTTCTGCCATTATATGTGTGGAATAATGTTCGAAGTGGGTCCTGTCCTCAGTCCTCTGCCATCATATGTGTGGAATAATGTTCAAAGTGGGTCCTGTCCTCAGTCCTCTGCCATCATATGTGTGGAATAATGTTCAAAGTTGGTCCTGTCCTCAGTCCTCTTCCATCATATGTGTGGAATAATGTTCAAAGTTGGTCCTGTCCTCAGTCCTCTGCCATCATATGTGTGGAATAATGTTCAAAGTTGGTCCTGTCCTCAGTCCTCTTCCATCATATGTGTGGAATAATGTTCAAAGTTGGTCCTGTCCTCAGTCCTCTGCCATCATATGTGTGGAATAATGTTCAAAGTGGGTCCAGTCCTCTGTCCTCTGCCATCATATGTGTGGAATAATGTTCAAAGTGGTGTTAAGCAATGCTTATTCTCTGAAGCTCTATTAAATATGTTCTTATAGATCCAGAATATGGCACATATGATCATTGTGAATGCATTCATTTGAAAGTACAAATTTGACTCCAATGAAAGTTGTGCAAATTTCATATCAATGACAAAAACTCACTTTAACAAAAATAATGAAATCTACAAAACTTGATTTTTCAACTGAATTTGCAAGAAACTGTTATGAGTTATTGAGAGTGATGATACCAAGATTACAATAAGAACTATGTTTTGTGAACGATCATTTGGAGACGACCGTCTGTTGCCACATTGTGAAGCAGGTTGTGGCACTTTGACTGGTTGGTAAGATGAAGCTGGCTTCAAGTGACATGTCAGTCTTGGCTACCAAGCAAAATCTTTGTCTTCAGCCATTTTGGCAAATAATAAGATTAACTTTGTGTTACAACAAAAGCTATGTATTTCCTTTAAACTTCTGTATTCATTGAATGTATCTTCCTTCCACAATACTCTACCTCTATTTGAGCCAGGTGAGCTAAATAAATATATTCATAACTTGTTTCTGTTGATGTGTTTAGTATATCCTGTTGAACGTGCTGAACTGATCATGAGAATTAATTATTGACAAGTTTATCTTCATAATTAGTAACATTATCACTGATACAGATAAGGAAATTTATCAACTGAAGGAAATGTTTAGTGACAGGTCACCACAACAGAGAGTAAAACACTGTATCTAAGATGTACCTGACATTCAAACTAATATTGACCTGCCAGCCCTTCACTAAAAAGTCCCAGGTATTTACTTTGCGTGTTATCCTCGTACTGTATAGTCAGATGCCTCTCTGCCCGAGCCTGACGGGCCGTGAGCCCCACCTCCTTACAGCACACGCTCAAGCGGCCAGAAGAAAAGCCTGTCCCGCGGTAGTGTTCAACTATTGATCCTCCTGACGGATCATGTGACCTCATTTCAAGGTGGCAGTACCAATCAATATGTAGATATAAATGTTAAGAGTTGCATGCCTGCTGGTCCATCAGACATTCATTAAAGAGTCGGGGAAGTTGGATTACGGTTGTGGGTACTCTGGTCCTCGTCATGGTGGGATGATTCTGCTCCTGCAGCCTCTGATGGGAGTTGGTTGTTCCAATTCGGCAGGTAGTACCTCCAACTTTCAGGACTTTACTGCTGGTTATCAAGCCATCATTGCATGGTACTGGGTGATTTATGTTCCTTTAGGATGAGAGGTTCTCGTGTTGACTACGGGACTTTGGAATTTCCTGGTTGTGTTAGGTCGGGTATTTCGCCACCTGTACCTGTGTACTGTGTGTTTCCGATACGATTAGTCAACACTTGAATCTTGTTTTATGTGCCATGTATTGTGTCAAGTTTAGGTTTAGAGTATTGAGATATTGAATTTGATTTACTTTGAAGTAAGTTTGAAATTTGTATTTTTTTCAACTGAAGTACATTTTGTTATGGACTGTTTGCATGAAGGCTTCAGTATATGTGACTTTTCTGCTCCTTATGTTAATATTAGGATCATGCGGAAACATAGAAGCTATAGCTGTTCGTGCAGCAGATCTGAGTTCAAGTAAACTATGTGGAATTATCAAGATTTTGATTTAAGTTAGTCATGAAGTGTGTTCCTTGAAACTTTACAAAATGCTTTCTGTGTTTTTATGAGATGGACATGTTAGAAATAACCATGGAAATCAAGGCATGGTAACCTCAGTGTTAGAGATATGTTGGTCCCTAGATTCAAGCACAACCCCCTCACTGAGATTGGTAGACTTTTTTAGTATGAAATTGGAAATATTTCAGGTAGATGTTGTAATGCTATGTTTATCCCAGTAATGTAACCACTCAACTGATATATTAAATAGCATTTATTATTCACATAAACTGTCTGTAACACGATGACGTAATTCATAATTAATTCACTACCCACGACTTGATGTTATTCATTGCTAACAAAATTGGCTTCAAATATTCAAGGCTGTTATGAAACCCACAGGCATCATAAATAAGCTTGCTTCTTTCACTAAAACTATCGGATTGCTAGGAAGTATTGACTGATTTTGTTTCCGAGTAGATGAATGTATTTATGGAAACCAAATCCTCCAAGTTTTTTCCTTCTTCACAACCAGTTTATCTGGTGAAGCTATTTGTTATGACGACCATTTTGTTCATTAAACAAGCCCAAGACGCAGCCATGTGAGACGTACTTGTCATTGGAAACAAAACAAAAGTAACCAGCTTTTTTGTTACGTACAATACAGCTATTTTGCGAATAGGCTTAGCTGGACGAGTGTTTACATTAGGATTCAAGTTTCAGAATTAGCAAAACAAGTGTGTGTTTTACAGGCTGGTTTGCTTTAGAGCTGACAGTTGACTCGTTATAAGCAATGTAATGGAATACTGACATGGAATAAGCTTTGTCAACATTATGTCCAACTGTTGTGTTAGATTCTGGGTGAAAATATTCATCTTTGAAGCTGTTGAGGGGATGATGTGTACTGTTTTCTTTTTGAAGGCATGTTTGTTTCCTACGAGGAAAATATAAATAAAATTACGAAGGTGTAAATGAAATCTGACCAATCCAAAGATTTGCTGTTGCTGTAACGACAGGTGTTTGAATGTGATAGACATCTTCCTGAACATTTACCTTGATAAATTTGTTTGATTATTAATATCGTTGTGATAGATTACTTTGACAAAGTATAGTTTTATAGCTTGATCAGTCATATGTGTTATAAAAAGAATGTTTGTGTGATTGGGGCAGACTGTTGCAAAACATGTCAGTGAATGTAAAAGAATAACTTTTTATCCAAACATCTTATCCTTACTTATGTAAAACATGTCCGTGAATGTAATGGAATAACTTTTTATCCAATCATCTTATCCTGACTTATGTAATGGAAGCCAGTTTTGATTGTTGGACTGTCATGATATAGTCCTTATGAGGAATGTAATGATAAACCTGATCTGTTTTGTAAAGGCCGGATTAGATAAATTGGAAATATGTAAATAGCATGTTATTTTTAAGTTTGTTAGCAGGAACAGATTTGCTGATAGTTGCCAAATTGGAAATTTCAATAAGAGTTCAGTATGGTATGTACTGTGTGATCTTGGGTTTAATAAGGTGATCCGAGTTACACCTGGTACATGTGTCTCACTCCATCCCAGTTTGTATCCACCCTACAATGTAATGCTCTGTTGGTTGTGAACTTTCACTTCGGTGATGGTAACAGGCGACGTGACATGTCTCGGACAGTGAGGAAGCTTATACTTTGTCATTGTTTGGGCAGTTGCCCTGGAAACAGCAGTGTATGTGTTACTTGTTTCACCTGCTGTACAACATTTGTCTATTAGGTGTAAATCAGGTTAGCTTGGGGAACTTTCAAATGTGTTTCTGAACGAATTTTACTTTTTGAGGAAAAAGTTACATGGTTGTCATGGTAAGGTAACCTTTTTTTTATTTCTTGATTTACGGATGGAGTGCTCTTTCAAGGGCCTATCGTATCCCAATTGCGTGGATTGATGCTTATGATGTCAATCACTGGATTGTCTGGTCCAGACTCGATTATTTACAGACCGCCGTCATATAGCTAGAATATTGCTGAGTGTGGTGTTAAAAAGAAACAAAACAAATCTTTCAAAGTCCAAATGTTGAAAAATTGAGATGTTTTACTTTTGTTACTCCAGAATATTTTTTATATACCTACCTAACTTTTTAAGACCAAAGTCAAGTAAAAACAATCCGAGTGGGTTTGTGGTTTTTAATTTGCCTACCTCACTTTTGAAATTGTTTGAAATCCGTAAACCAAAAAAAAAAAAAAAATGTTGCCTCAAGGGGTTGCTATTCACCATGTTCACAGTGCTTTTGTTTGTAATACCCATCATACTTCAAGTAAAGTTGCGATTCACTGGCTGATCTGCGTTGTGCTTTACCTGCGATGAAGGCTTGGTTTAAGTAAGCTGGTATATTAAGATGACAGGACAAGCCTAGAAATAAGATGGTGGGGACTCCAGAGCGGAGGATCCAGGAGCTGACTCCGATGGGAACTGTTGAATATGAAAATGCTAGAGTGGCCACTTCTTATCACAAGTGTTATGTAGCCCTGGAGGCTAAGGCAATGGTCACTTATCTTAAATAACGTAGTTGACTGTGTCATCTTTCCTGCCTGTGGGGATTTGTATCTCTGCTTTGGAGAAATGAGGAGAGCACCATAGCGCAGGTTCTTCTGAAATGTCATGACTTTAGTTCTGGATGATCCCAGGTTGGCTGGCAGTGGTCATTGAGGTGCTCGTTGCACAACTGGGGTTGTTTATTTAGAAGTGTGAATAAAACATTAAGTTATTGGTACGGTACATTTGAAAGAAACAAGAAAAATAATTATGTCCCCCAGATTTGTTGTCGCCCAATTATGAATTGCTTGGTGGCCATTGCAGATATCAAAGAAAATGGCTTCCATCGTCCTGACCACAAATCTACACCGCGGCCTTTCCTAGACCCAATCTCAGGTAAGTAATGTTCTCCCACCCCGCATCTACCCACCCACACTAGCCAGGAGTACTAGCCATCAATACTAGCCTACTAACAGCCTGAACCACAGCACTGTTTGATTTCCTTGTCTAACACATTGATTAACACATGAATGTATTACCAGACCATTGCCAAATGGGGTGTTGGGTCAACATGGGAAATTAACTTCATGTCCATTAGAAGTTTGCTTGAGGTGTGGTCATCAGCTGCTTCGTGTGCTGTATGTTTGATATGTGCGTTGCATTTGCTTTCTTTCTACAATTGCTATAGACATAGTAGACTAGTGTCCCGTGCATATTCATAATTGTCGATGTGTATGTTTGCTGTTGATTTGAGCGTGTAGGTGAAAGTTAGATAGACGTTAGTGTGATGGGATTTGTCTGGTTGTCTTGATAACTTGTATATCAGAATGTTAAACGTGATTTTGATATTTGAATTGTGAAGAAAAGGCAGACAGGTCCGCAGTGAATATTGAAATAACACGAGACAGAAAGAAACGTAGGACCATGTTGTGATGATGCGACACATTCATTCAGCGTAATACTCCTCTAGGTTCCGTTGTGATGTTGATCTAACAGTGTTGCCAGTGTCATAAATTGTCAGGGCTATTTTCGTAGCTTATTACCAGCTTTATGACATGCGTTGCCCATTTAGCTTGCAGGGACCATTGTCTGAAGTTGTTGTGTTTTCCTGTTCATTTGCTGGATAAATAATTCGCTTAAGTAGAATCTGCTTTGAACTATAGATGAAGGCTTGATGCACACAAAAATGAGGATACAGGAAGATTTCCCAGGTGTTTTCATATGTAGGCCTTGAAAAGAATAAAAGCTGAATGTTTCCAAATGGACTTACCTTAACATTCAGAGTAAGAGCTGACTTATTGAATGACTTTTTTAATGTGTTTTTTTGTCTGGAAACATTGTGTCCAACATTATGAAACTTTATGGGTACTGATAACGTTAATCTGTGTTTGATATTGGAGGGGTATTTCTTGTAAGGGTATTTTTTGTAAGATTTTCAAGGCTATAAGCTTTTATACCATTATAATCTCGGCCCCTGTCCTCAGAGCTGTCAGGGGCGGTCGGGTAGCCTAGTGGTTAAAGCGTTCGCTCGTCACGCCGAAGACCCGGGTTCGATTCCCGACATGGGTACAATGTGTGAAGCCCATTTCTGGTGTCCTCCGCCGTGATATTGCTGGAATATTGCTAAAAGCGGCGTAAAACATACTCAGTCAGTCAGTCAGAGCTGTCAATGATCACTCTAAGTGTGTGTAAAAGAATGACAGTTAGTCTTAGCGCTAAGAACGAGGCCCTGTAGTCTGTAAGCATTGCAAGAACATTATGTTGATGGCCTCACATCAACACGCCATCTACTTGGTGTCATAACGAGATAACTAGTTGTCACCCTGACGGTTGCTGTTATAATGTTCCATCTCATATTGTTGACCATGTTTGATGAGGACTGTAATGCCGGGATGGCTGGTTGCAATGTTTGTATCATCAGGCCATCAGAGGCAGCCATAGTTACAGAGAGAACAATAGGAAGGATTTGTAATGCTCTGGATGCTGCTCAAAGCTAATGAAGTGTGAGAAACATCATTATTCATATTCACTACTTCACAAGGAATCCTTGGGTTTGCATTTGTTTGTTTTTTTGCCTTGGCAACATACTTACTGGACTCGGGTCAAGCACCATTTCGCCACCAAGGATTCAACTAGTAGACAAAGTAAGCTATTCATCAACAACTGCCATTGTTTTCTCACCGTAGGGATGCGGTGCTTTTTGGAGTTGGAAGTGAAGCGTTCTGTCAACACAACTAAAGCGTTAAGGATAAGAGAGAATCGACATAATCTATAGTTTAATCCCACATCTAAGAATTGTCAGATTTGGAAGATAAGGTAAGGGCAGAGTGATGCATTTAATCAGCAATCAACATTAAAGGAATGGTCGCAGGGATATTGTATGCTGTTATTGCTATTTGATTGATCTAGTTGACGGCTGAATGATGGAGCAATCTCCTCACTGTTACTGTAGCATAATCTGTAAGCTGTTGGTGCTCGCACTCACCAGACCATAGGTAACTACTAATGGTACTGGATCTGTGCTGTGATTGTCACGAACAGGAAGTGTTCCTCAGTTTCTGTTGATGTCATCCCATCATCATGGGACTGGGTGGATGTTGATGGTGCTGGCGACTCTGTTGACTCGATTGATTGCTGTGAACACAGATAAGCATTAATAGTAGAGACGTCCACTTTCATTGTTTAGATATACCCACACGTTTGATGTCACTGATGTAACTATTATCAGCAATTGATTTTTGGTATTTGAGGGAGCAACTTCCCATCAATAATTTTCAAAGCTTTTGATGGTGGTGGGTGTGTCAATAGGGTGTTGCAGGTCATATAAATTTCATGGTTGTTTTTTTTAAATGTTTTTATGACTGATAATTACTTGGCTTCCATATCCAGTCTGTTCTAGCGGTGTTGAATTGCTTGTCAATGTATTTTCTTTGGCAAGCCTCATTCAAAGCAAATGTTTTGATGTAGTTCCCATGGTTGTGAGTCAGCTCTGCGGAGACCTGATAGAGGGGTCTGTCAGCTGTAGCTATAGATATGACAATCTATAACAGTATCGTATTGTACACTCGGAGCATTACTCAATACAACCAATTGATTGATGTAGGCGTCTATAGCGTCTTGATTTCCTACCCGGGCAGGATGTAACCATCTTAGCTGGTACTGTGTGTGCACTCTCTGACATGTGTTATCAACAGTGTCTAATCACAGCTTAAACTGGAGATAAGATCGTACAAGGAAACACTTTAGTCCAATGATGTAGGTAGAAAAACATTTGTCTGTTAATACTAGGGTTGGATATCGATCAATTATCAATAAATACTGCCTTGATCTTGATGGAATATTGGTGAATGCAGCTTTAAACCCTCTCACTCACTCAGAGGTGGTGTTGGGTGGTATATTTCTTATATACTAGCTCACCTTGTTGAAGATCTGTGTTTCACATGTGAGTACAATGTGTGAAAACCTGTGTTTCACATGTGAGTACAATGTGTGAAAACCTGTTTCACATGTGAGTAAAATGTGTGAAAACCTGTCTCACATGTGAGTACAATTTCACATGTGGGTATAATGTGTGAGTCTGAGCCTGTTTAACATGTTGGTACAATGCTTGAGAGCCTGTTTCACATGTGGGTGCAATGTGTGAGGGCCTGTTTCACTTGTGAGTACAATGTGTGAGAGCCTGTTTCACATGTGGGTAAAATGTGTGAGAGCCTGTTTCACATGTGAGTACAATGTGTGAGAGCCTGTTTCACATGTGAGTACAATTTCACATGTGAGTACAATGTGTGAGAGCCTGTTTCACATGTGAGTACAATTTCACATGTGGGTACAATGTGTGAGAGTCTGTTTGACATGTGAGTACAATTTCACATGTGGGTACAATGTGTGAGAGCCTGTTTCACATGTGAGTACAATTTCACATGTGGGTACAATATGTGAGTCTGTTTCACATGTAATGTGTGAACACTTGTTGGGTTCTCCCATGGTAATCTTGCAGGAATATTGTTGAAAGTGAAACAAAGCTCTGTCGCGCTTTGTACTTCTTTGGGTTCATCGTAGAACAGAAGCAAAATTCTGACCGGATAAATTTGACATAAGCCTGAACCATGTCTTTGGAAACAATTCTATGACTTTAGTAAGCATGGCTAATTATAGTACCTTTTTTTTCTTTTGAAAATGTTTAAAACATTGGAACACGATGCTGAAGATCTGGGTTTGATCCCCATTTGTTTCCCCAATGTGTGAAGCTGTTAATTGCCCCCTCTGTGATATGGCTGGAGTAATGTCAGATTTATCAGCCAACTGTATGCCCTTCTGTTCGGTTAGACTTTTTTTAGACAAAGACACTAGTGCTACCTTCACTCTGATAAAGACTGATCCTATGATTTCACAGTCACATGACGCTGATAGAAGTTTGCAACAGTTGAACACATTCAACAAGAAGTTACCCTGACAGGCCTGTTGTGATGTCTCCATAACATAACATACCAGACTTAACCCAGATAAACCATTATTCCTATGACAATGGCTTATCAACTGGTTAACTGATCACAAAGTCTGATATTGGTGGTTTTTTAGTCAGCATGATATTCTAGCGTCCCACCCAAACTCAGTGTCACCTGGCTATATTGTAGAAGTGATCTGGAGTTGCTTAGCTGGAGATAGTACAGGGATCTCACATAGAGTGGAGCTAATCCGGACGTTTTACACTTACTTCAGCCGGCTTGTTTGTGTAGGCGACGTTTAGTGAAGGTCTCACATGTCTGTTCAAAGTATTTAAGTAAATTGTGATTACTTGCACTGTTTATTCGCAGTGTGTCTAAGTATTATGAGTGTTAGAATAACAATCAGAGTTTTTGGTGGAGATTGACTGGCAATGTTCGTAGATTGCAATGAGAATTTATTAGTTGAATTCTTGGTACATGGATTATTTTGTGAATAATCCTTGTTAAGTAAAAAATAAGATAAATTAAAGACATCAGATTGCTAGCTCACCTTACTGAAAGCTATCATTGCCATGGGAATGGCCTAAATGGTCTAGTGGATTAAGTGTCTGCCTGGAGAGTGGAAGGTTGACGATTCAATCCGCGTTCGCATCATACCAGAAAACATTGAATGTGGTACTTGCTGTTGCCTGCCTGATGCATTAAGAGGATAAGATGACTGGTCAGGAAGGAGTCCGTCTAATGTGTTTGAGTTATCCATGTTGAACTGCGGCATGGTGTCTCAGTATTGTGTGTCTATGTTTGCTTGCTATGTCTCATCAGGTCGTTTTTCCTTTAGTTACAAAAATTGCCGTTGAGTTTGTGAGAAGTATTTTATGAAGTAGCACAGATCATAATGACTTCATGATGGATTTAAACAAGTGAAGACAAAATACTAAGCGTGGGCCATGGTGAATGTTCGAAGATTAAGTGCCCCAGGGCTTGTCTGGCAGTGTTGAAGGCCTACAGTGAAGAGGGTCACAGAACCTTCAATATGTTGAAGAAGAAGTGTTGTTCCCTATCAATTATTGCTGTAATTGATGGTACAGTGCAGCAGATTCAGGATGGCTGTTCCTCTGGGCTTCCACGAACAGGAGAGAGTGATTGCAAAGATGGTTCAACTTTAATTAGCTGCCGTGACATGTGTGCTGTTTGCAGGGAGCAGTAGGTGAAGATGTTGCTGAAGGGCAGAAAAATAGGAGTGTTACACTTTGCCTAATTGTTTTAACAGGTTCTGAAAGGGGTTGAGTGCTTAAGGACTCATTCCCAGAACGAAGTTATGGTTATTGTCAATTTTCCTGAGCTTAAGTTACTTGTTGAAGAATTGTTCCAAGTTCTGTACTCAGACATGGATGTTGTTCTGGAACTCATTGGTTGCCAGTTTATTCGGGGTGAATGAGAGGACACTCTTAGGGTGAAATAAGTCAGGTAATATCATGTGTTTATTTGAGATAATAGCAGTAAAATGATGAAGCCAGCATATGAAGCTTGTGCTCTTTGTGTATTGTTATAGGACTTCCAAGTATGATCGTAAATCTCTTGTGTATGAGTAATAATATGGTTATCGTAAATGAATTATGGCATCCCCTACTTACCCACCTGACTTGAGTTTACGAGCCATCTTGTTCTGTGTCACCACACATTTCTTTTGGGTACCTAGAAATTGGCTCTGCACGTCTACTGCATCTACTGCATCTACTGCATCAATGTGTCATTGCATCCCTGCACACCTGGGCCCTACTGCATCGATGTGTCATTGCATCTCTGCACACCTGGGCCCTACTGCATCGATGTGTCTTTGCATCCCTGCACACCTGGGCCCTACTGCATCAATGTGTGATTGCATCCCTGCACACCTGGGCCCTACTGCATCGATGTGTCATTGCATCCCGCACACCTGGGCCCTACTGCATCGATGTGTCATTGCATCCCTGCACATCGGGGCCCTACTGCATCAATGTGTGATTGCATCCCTGCACACCTGGGCCCTACTGCATCAATGTGTGATTGCATCCCTGCACACCTGGGCCCTACTGCATTGATGTGTGATTGCATCCCTGCACACCTGGGCCCTGCTGCATCGATGTGTGATTGCATCCCTGCACACCTGGGCCCTACTGCATCAATGTGTGATTGCATCCCTGCACACCTGGGCCCTACTGCATCAATGTGTGATTGCATCCCTGCACACCTGGGCCCTACTGCATCAATGTGTGATTGCATCTCTGCACACCTGGGCCCTACTGCATCGATGTGTCATTGCATTCCTGCACACCTGGGCCCTACTGCATCAATATGTCATTGCATCAATGTGTGATTGCATCCCTGCACACCTGGGCCCTACTGCATCAATGTGTGATTGCATCCCTGCACACCTGGGCCCTACTGCATCAATATGTCATTGCATCCCTGCACACCTGGGCCCTACTGCATCGATGTGTGATTGCATCCCTGCACACCTGGGGTCCCTGCTGCATTGATGTGTCATTGCATCCATCGGTATTTGGGCCCATACTGCATGGGTATGTTTTTTATCCCTTAATTACCTGGGCCATATTGCTCCGATATGTCATTGCATCATGGCGTATCTTGGCCCTACTGCATCGATTTACTGTTGCTTACCTGGCCACTATTTATAAGCAGTATCTGTACACAAACAAAGAAGCAATGTTCATGTTTTGTGTAGTCCCTGATGCAAGTATATAACAAAAGGTCTTATGTGATCAATATGTGAACAGTAAATGCATGACTAGACACTTGTGTGACATGGCAGAAGAGATGCCTCTTCCTTGTCTTGTTGATGAATACACAAGACGCTATATCATTATATGACGTACACTGCCACTTGGCTTTGAGACACTGCTGAAATGTTATGTGCTTTATGTTAGATTGTCATTGTGCCAGAGTTTGTTGTCTGTTGATGTCATTGTTGCGTACTGGACCAGGCTGCATGCTAAATTAGGGTAATAGAATTTAAATTTCTTTAAATATTTCATTTCAAAATACATCTTTTATGACTCCCATGTAAAAATTCAGTCATCAAGGATCCTATATTGCTGTAATTTAAATAAAGTATGTTGTCTTTTTTTTATGTTTGGGGCATAGTAAAATATATGTGCAATAAAATTTTACATGGCTGCTTGAGCTGTTGTTTATGACAGTACATTAAATTTATGAATTGCTCTCCACACTGTATCTGCAATCATTCCCCACCCATCCCACCCCCTACCCCACTGGTCTCTCAAGTGGAGTTTACGAGCGGCCAGGAGGACACTAACGTTGTGTATATCTCAAGTGGGCCAGATTACATATTACAACAAATTAGGTCACTCACAGGGGCTGAAATTATGAGAAATTGATACAGTAATATCCTTTGGTTAGTAAGATAAGGTTTTATATATCAGGAGCTTTATCTTTGAATTAGATCAGCGTGATAAAGAATGATCCTAAATCTCATTGTGACTTATGTGACCGCTCCAGTTGGGTTAGTGACGTTCTCCAGTGTTATTTCTGTTCTATGGTTTGGGCAGTCACATAAGTTTCAGCCGAAACCAGCAACCCCCCCTCCCATTATGCAATATCATATTTAATTCCTGGTGTAAATGAGTATCCATTAAAGTGTCCCGCTGATGTTTGAAATGGGAAAGTAGGAGTAGAGACAGTGTGTACCGAGGAAGTCGGTTCAGGGTGTGAGTGGCGTCTATTGCACTGTGCCTGCCCCTCGGGGTGAAATGAACACCCAAGTTACAGGGGAGAGGTGTTTGTTGTAGTTAGCGTTTCTAGGTAATTTACAGCCCACAGAGTGGTCGGTGTTGATCTAGCAGGTCCCCTACAGATGTACCATGTCAATATCATTGTGTGTGATATGTTCCTCTATCAATAATCTATTAAGGAGATATTTGTGTATTTCAGTACTGGCAAGTGTGGTTTACAAGGGTTGAGTACATTACAGTGTGGGAAATGATGTCAACCATGGGGTTATCTGATGACTTTATACACCCGATTTGGCTCCTCAAATGTATTGCTGGACATGAAATGTACAAGTATCTTGAAATCTGACACTAGATATATGTCTCAATGTTACAATTGGCAACACCTATCTGCATGCTTTGCTGTGTGACGTGACCTGCGTTCTTAAGAAGTGTTGTTACATTTGTTTGTGCTTGCTGTTGTCTGTTTCCAATTTCTCAATAGCTGACTCCTATTTCTGTACATTGATGACGATGTACATTCAGTTAAAAAGTTACAGTCATCAACTTGAAGTACGTCTAGTAGTCTCTATGGTTTGGGCAAGTTGATTACTGAAAGACGATAGTGTGATTAAGGACTATGTGATAAGCATAAAGTTAAATTGTCTTAAATGTTATGTCAAGTTGATGGGACTTTGCGTTAACAAATTGTCTCTGAAGTTTTTATCAGTTTGCTGTTATTATTCTGGTACAATAATCATGACCATATAAACAGAATAACCATGAACATATATATGTACAATAATCAGTCTTCAGAATTTATATAAAAGTCCAGGGCTCCTTTCAGAAGTATTCTATTATCATCAAATCATGAACATCGCTGGTAGCTCAGTATGCCCTTGTTTTTAACTATAAAAGTATGTTTTTAACTATACTGCAACCATTTGTTATTTGTGAAAAAAACATGAGTTTATGTATACATTTATATTTATATAGCAATATGTTAAAAGCCTGTGCACTTTGTGTGGTGTGGTTGACCTAACATGTGTGATGTTTTGATTGACAGCTGACCAGGGGTCAGTGACTGGCGACGACTCCCGCACAGGTACGCCACTAACTCCACCTGCACCTACATCATCCAAACACAATTTAAAATTCATATCAGGAAGAAATTAAAGGCATTTTAATGCTTGAAATAATGTTATGATAAAATTGTACTTTTCTGAATCAAAAAACTTTATTGGTAGTTCTTTTTAATTTCTAAACCAGTTGGTAATCATTTACAGTTGTAGTTATTTATATACGTTAGATCTTATGCTTGTTGGTAGACATTTTGTCAAATGTATGAGATCTGAAAATAACACAAGGTAACTGCGTGATTCCAGATGAAGACGAGACACCAATCTTCCTTAAACCAACACTAGCACGAGGGTCAGCAACTAGACGCAAATCCCCCAAAGTTCCCCCCATCAACACTTCATCTTCACCATCCTACTCCAACATCAGGGATGATGACAGTGACAGCGCCTACGCTGCATCGCTTGATGATGTGGGCGGACAGGAGGTAAGGGAGATAACTAGGAGTACAGTCAGGGTTTTCTATTGCTGGCTGTTTCATTAGCTAAGTGGATGCTGAGCAGGATAATATGCAGTGCCTGTTTTGAAGGACAGTGCTAAATTTGGAAAATAATGTCTTCATTTGTTACATGTTCATATTTGAGGTAAACAAGTGCAAATGTTCATAGAATATTAATAACTTAAGTTCCAAGTGAAATATGAGATTTGATTTTATGAAGATTCATATTGGCTACAAATATATTGCTTATATATATTACCAGGGTGAATTTTTTTCTTATAAAGGGAGACAACTCTTCACATAATTAATATTGATCTATGTCTGTATGTGTTGAACAAATGGGTTGTCAAGGGGGTATTGAAATAAGGACTATTTGAAAGTAGAATAGATGTCTAGGAGATATTTGAAAATTTGAAAATTTCTATTAACCAGATGCAGAGCTCGCTGCGTCAGATACGGAACAGTGCGTCGAAGAAGAAGGCAGAACGACTGGAGAAACAGAGCAGTCGCCAGAGTCTCAACTCGTCACCGCCATTCTCGGATAACAATGAGGAGAGTGGTATATTCAGCACTATGTCACAGAAGGATGAGGAAAATAGGAAAAAGGGGTAAGGGTGGTTTACACAAGAAACCAATAGATGTGGTAATGTTTTTACACGTCAAGCCATGATTTGTAGAGATTTCTTATTGTAAAATTCAAACTCTTCATGTATGAATAGATGGTAGTTCTTTTTAATTTCTTATTATTTAATATTAATTATGTAATTATATTTAATTTTGTTCTATTAATCTTTAGGATTGAATCTTAAATCTTAAATCTTGTGTCGAGTCAGCAATTATGGCACTACCTACAACTGACAGCCAGTTTATCAAGGTCCGAGATTGTCGTATTATTTCAGCAGTGTTTGAAAGTGAGGGTGGGTCCTGGGGTCCATGAGGTTTGGTCCTAAAGTATTTGTATCCAGGCTCCCTGTCTATCAAATATTGATCAATCAGGTTCTGAAATGAACACCCTGACGACCATGCTTCAATTCAAACACAGTTTCAGTATAGACATGATTAATTGTTTTACCTGTTATGTATCTTTTCAGGAAAAATTCCCCATTTGAATCGAAACCAAAGCTTGCACGCAACAACTCTGTCCGCAAGAAGAACGGAGATGGATTTGATATCGAGGGAAGTAGCAGCAATATTAGCCAAAATTATAACCCTGCAAGTGGGGTGACGTTCCGAGAAAATCGCAACTCGGACGTGCAGGTCGTTGGGAAAGGATACAACGACGATTCCTCTTCTACGGACAGTCGGCCATTGGGCACAGTCAACAATAAGGCAGCCAGGGATCGGCGCAGGGTCACCAAAGGTAGGAGATCGTGTGTTGTCTGCTGTTGGTAGACATTGTGTCTATTGTGTCTGCTGTTGGCGGACTGTGTTTTTGTGTCTGCTGTTGGTAGACTTTGTGTTTGTTGCTTGCTGTTCCACCATAAGTATTGCATTCTCACCTCCCCCCACCACTCCTGCAGACTAATCTCACATTTTATCTGTTGGTTGTTTATTTTGTATGTGAATATTATTGACTATGCTTATAGTTGACTTTCTAGTACTAAGGATTTGTTTGATTTCGTATCATACCTGTTTGAAGATCGTAAAGAATTTTATATGTGTTTCTTTTTCTTTCATTACAATAAAGTATGTTACTTTGTATTTGTGGATTTCAAATGTATTGACCTTTGTTGGTTCCAGTGTTATACATTTTTCCTACGTTTTCAATAACAAGTATTTTCTGAAATATTTTTAGTTGCCAATAATTTGTTTTCTGTTTTGAAATTGTGTCTGATGTTAATGTTAATAAAGCTCTTTGACATTTTGATTGATGTAAAGTAGGGAATAAGCACAACCATGACCTGTTTCACTCTAACTGATTTGAGTCCATTTGATGTGTTAATGGCGTGACAGTTTGATGTGTGTGTCCTCTAACTTATGTCTCTCTTAACACTATCTCCTATTTCACAATTCTGTTCAATTTCAGCCCTTTTGAATAATGCAGATTTGTTCAAATTTTCAACTTCAGTCTAGTGTTGTTGAATAAGCCCACTCACCACTTCACGTCCCTAGTGTAACCATGGTAACAGTAGCTGTCACTGTCACGTCATGTCCCCCCTCACCGGTCACTTGCACATCCCCTGTGGTCAGGCTGTCCGTCTGGTTGCAGGTTCCACTCTCTCCCCACTTGGTATGACATCACTGCACTCCTATGGCGCCATTGAAATCGACGATGATAAGACACCGAGCCAGGAACATATCGCCCTCTTCGGAAAGGGTATGTTGTCTGTGGGAGAGGGAGTTTCTATTGTGCTTACACTTGAAACTGTTTGGATATTTGATGCTGTTGTTTTTTTTATTAAGATTATGATCTTTATCAACGCAAAAAGTTGATAAAACCTTCCTTGGATCTTTTCTTCAGTAAAAGTGCTGGAACATTGTTTAGTTTTGATTTGGGCAGTTCAGTGTTAGAAGCATAGGTCCTGGATGCATCTAGCTGTGGAAGTTTAATCTTGGGTCTCTAAAAATATATATTTATATTTCGGGTATTGACAAGAACCCTTTGATTTTCATGATTAGTTTTGATTATTGTACTTTGTCCTGTTTCAACTTTGGGGGAATCACAACCATGTTTTAGTTTTTTGTTTGATTAAACAAAAAATTATGTTACTTTATTAATTGATCAGGGAACAGAATTAAGTCTGAGGCAATAAGTTGTGTTTTGTGTCAAATATAATCACAACCACCAACCGTAACACAGTCTGCATAAGATCTATTCCCACCTCAGTGTAGCAGAGCAGGCCTTCCCATGGTGTCAATGTTTCCTAAATGTTTGGTGAGAACGCCTGTAAGTGTTTTTTGGAATCAGCCTCATCTGTGGTATGCCAGTTTCATCTGCCTAGTCTCAAACCTTGGAAGAATTCTCTTTCAAGGGTTTTGATGATTTGAGTTCGTCCTAAACAAACTTTTCAACAATTCCTTCCACTTCTTTCATCACTGTGCAATTCTTGAATCTTATCAAAGTATTGATGAAGCTGCAACAAAACTATTGAGATGATGTTCATGGTGCTTAGTCGTAACAATTGAAATGTTATAGTAATAATAAGTTTTTTTGTCAATATTTTCAAAATTGACTTAAGATTGTAATTGAAAATTTTGAAAAAGAAAATAAATAATTTATCTCCCATTATTTGTTTAAATCAATGATGTAAAAGGGTTCTTCTTTTGATGGAGTATTAGCATGTGTAAATTTAGAAGGTGTTTTGTCAGCTTTATTGATCTTTGACAGGATGTGGTTTATTGTTTCGACACGTCACTAACACATGACTTGTCATGCGGACATCATGACCTCAGAGCTAGGCTCTGGCGCCTGCGTATGTGTAGCCACTCAGTGCAGTATGTAGGTATGTCAGTATGTAGGTACCATATGTAGGTATGTCAATATGTATGTCAGTATGTAGGTATGTCAGTATGTAGGTATGTCAGTACGTAGGTACCATATGTAGGTATGTCAATATGTAGGTACCATATGTGGGTATGTCAATATGTAGGTACCATATGTAGGTATGTCAATATGTGGGTACCATATGTAGGTATGCCAATATGTAGGTACCATATGTAGGTATGTCAGTATGTAGGTACCATATGTAGGTATGTCAATATGTAGGTATGTCAATATGTGGGTACCATATGTAGGTATGTCAATTTGTAGGTACGTCAGTATGTAGGTACCATATGTAGGTACGTCAATATGTAGGTACCATATGTAGGTATGTCAATATGTGGGTACCATATGTAGGTACGTCAATATGTAGGTATGTCAATATGTAGGTACCATATGTTGGTATGTCAATATGTAGGTACAATGTGTAGGTATGTAAATATTAAGGTATGTCAATATGTAGGTACCATATGTAGGTATGTCAATATGTAGTTACCTTATGTAGGTATGTCAATATGTAGGTATGTCAATATGTAGGTACCATATGTAGGTATGTCAATATATAGGTACCATATGTAGGTATGTCAATATGTAGTTACTTTATGTAGGTATGTCAATATGTAGGTATGTCAATATGTAGGTACCATATGTAGGTATGTCAATATTTAGGTATGTCAATATGTAGGTACCATATGTAGGTATGTCAATATGTAGTTACCTTGTGTAGGTATGTCAATATGTAGGTACCATATGTAGGTATGTCAATATGTAGGTACCATATGTAGGTATGTGAATATGTAGGTATGTCAATATGTAGGTACCATATGTAGGTATGTCAATATGTAGGTATGTCAATATGTAGGTACCATATGTAGGTATGTCAATATGTAGGTACCATATGTAGGTATGTCAATATGTAGGTATGTCAATATGTAGGTACCATATGTAGGTATGTCAATATGTAGGTATGTCAATATGTTGGTACCATATGTAGGTATGTCAATATGTAGGTATGTCAATATGTAGGTACCATATGTAGGTATGTCAATATGTAGGTATGTCAATATGTAGGTACCATATGTAGGTATGTCAATATGTAGGTATGTCAATATGTTGGTACCATATGTAGGTATGTCAATATGTAGGTATGTCAATATGTAGGTACCATATGTAGGTATGTCAATATGTAGGTATGTCAATATATAGGTACCATATGTAGGTACGTCAATATGTAGGTATGTCAATATGTAGGTACCATATGTAGGTATGTCAATATGTAGGTATGTCAATATATAGGTACCATATGTAGGTATGTCAATATGTAGGTATGTCAATATGTAGGTACCATATGTAGGTATGTCAGTATGGTGCTACAACAACAGGATAGGAGCCATTCCAGACAGCATATTATGAGCATTTGTTGGAAAGGCTCTAGATGAGCCGAGAAATTTTATGAGCACATAGCCGCCCTTTTATCATGTTGATGGTAATTGAAAGTTTTGCAGCCGATATGGATTTACAAAGGTATCTCATGGAATATCATTATCTAACACACCAATGTGGCATTTAATCAATGAAATATGCATAACACATAATCCGTGATTGATTAAATGAGAATTTCACTGACATTTTCCATTTATGTGATTTCTTAGTCTAGTAAAGTGATTTTTAATGACCTGTATTGTAGGGATGTTTGACCAGCCACCTGCTACCACGGAGTACCCAGTGAGCGGGATGCAGTCTCGGGACCGACTTGACCGCCGGCTAACGGGAGGGGATCCCAAGGCTGTACCTAACGGGGTTGTCGGGGTCGGGGTGAGGCAGAATGAGGCTGACCTGGGCTTTGAAGAGGATATGGATGAGGTTAGTGTCATCTCTGTTGTCCAAGTAGTGCTGTCAGCTGTGTCATTTCCTTGAGTGAATTTAAATTGTTGAAAGTAATAAGATACTATGTACATGGAAAGCATGTGTCTCCCTTCTCTTTTATTTCAACAATTCTACTTACTTTGCCAATTTAGACAAATTATGTCTTCTTGTCCTAGTTTTCTTAAATTTGCAGTAGCTTTTCCAAAATTCTTGCTTCAGCAATCAGTAGACACTGTCATCAACCAATCCTCACCTGACAGCTGATTCTTGCATATTATATGTTGTCATGCGTGACAGTGGTTAAAGATTGCTTGTTACCGTATTGGACGTAATAAGCGCCCGCTCTAATAAGCGCCCATGGCGATATTTGCTAATATATTGGCAAGTGAACAATCCCAATTAGCACCCCTTCCGATTGATTAATGTATACAAGACTTATTTATTTGTGTATAATATGCACTCGTGTGTTATATGCACCCTTAATTATGGGCAATTAAATTCTGGAAAAATATATCTGTCGTGTATAATACGCACATACTTTTCTTTTATATCATTTCAGGCTGTTAGCAAACCACGAAGTTTACGATCTTTCAACTGTTTTTTTTTCACCAAAATTTTATTCCATTAAGAGCCCCCTATTTCTAATTTTGAAAGCGACCTGGGCGCTTATTACGTCGAATACGGTATGGCTTTTTAAAAGAATTTGTTTGTGACTTCTGAAAAAACTGCTGATAGAAATCAAAAGTCTGCATCCACCCAGGGGCTGTCTCATCGAACATATTCATTTCACTTATTGTTCCATAATCAATGAGGACCGCCTCCGTGGTCTAGAGGTAGAGCGTCCGCCCGGAGAGCGGAAGGTACGGGGTTTGATCCCCGGCCGCGTCATTCCAAAAGACGTTAAAAGATTGTACTTGTTGTTACCCTGTCTGGCGCTTGGCATTAAGGGGTTAAAACAAGGACTGGTCGGCTCGGAGTCAGTATACTGTGTCTGAGTGGGATATTCATGTTAAACTGCGGCATGGTATCTCAGTGGGCTAGCACTATAAATCGGCATCAGTCCGGACTAGTACAAGCAGACACAAACAAACACACACACACACACACACACTAACACACACACTAACACACACTAACACACACTAACACACGTGCATGCACGTCGCTATATAAGTGCAATAATCTTGGACTCAACGTTAAACCCAAGTTCACCTCACCATAATCAATGATATATAACTTATTGTTGTCATGACACACTTGCACTCAATATAGGATAGGATGGATATGTTCCAGTATGGAGTGGATGTATGGGCAGGGCATGTCAGACATCTATTCTTGTGGACGTTTGTTTCTCCTGTGTACCACTGTTCAAACTTTGGCACAATGTCTAGACAATTGAGACAGTTTGGGAGAAAATGAACCGTACAAATACCAGCAGTTGTATATTTCAACGACATGTCAATACCGGGTACAGCCAGTTGGGATCAATATCATCCTCCAGTGTCCTATTTCTGTACAAGTGTATTTCAGCACAAAGGGTGGAACCTGTTTTCCTCTGTCACTGCACCTCGACAGAGGGCTTTCTTTCTACATCAATTGTCACAAAATAAAATCTGTTTTGATGCCGATCTTATTGACTGGCTGTCATGGCGACAGGCATTGTGTTCTTTTCCAGATCCTCATCAGTTTATTAACTACACCAAACAGCTGATATGGGATGTGATCTTTCTGATTCAATAGGACTGTCACTGTATTAAGGCCATCACAATTAGTTTGTTTTGTTTTGACGGAGTTGATCTGGAAGGAACATTTTGAAAGGACTTTTTGGTCAGAAGTGATTTACTGGCTAATAACTAAAGTCAATAGTAAATCTCGTTTTCTCTTTAGGTTCTTAAATTGTTTTTGACTATATGTGTTGGATATTATTGATTTATAACAAGTTTTCAAAATTAGGCATGAAACATAGGACATTTGATTAATTTATAATATTCATACTCATAGTGCTAGACTTTGTCTCTTGTGGAAATGATAATTACCTTACATATTAAAGTGACAATTTTTTTTATGTATTCTTTATTGCTTCCTTGCCACCATGACAAAAAGGCAGCCCACACTAGAGCTTGCCACCATGACAAGAAGGCAGCCTACACTAGAGCTTGCCACCATGACAAGAAGGCAGCCTACATGAGAGCTTGCCACCATGACAAGAAGGCAGCCCACACTAGAGCTTGCCACCATGACAAGAAGGCAGCCTACACTAGAGCTTGCCACCATGACAAGAAGGCAGCCCACACTAGCACTTGCCACCATGACAAGAAGGCAGCCCACAGTAGCACTTGCCACCATGACAAGAAGGCAGCCTACACTAGAGCTTGCCACTATGACAAGAAGGCAGCCCACACTAGAGCTTGCCACCATGACAAGAAGGCAGCCCACACTAGAGCTTGCCACCATGACAAGAAGGCAGCCCACACTAGAGCTTGCCACCATGACAAGAAGGCAGCCCACACTAGAGCTTGCCACCATGACAAGAAGGCAGCCTACATGAGAGCTTGCCACCATGACAAGAAGGCAGCCTACTCTAGAGCTTGCCACCATGACAAGAAGGCAGCCCACACTAGAGCTTGCCACCATGACAAGAAGGCAGCCCACACTAGAGCTTGCCACCATGACAAGAAGGCAGCCTACATGAGAGCTTGCCACCATGACAAGAAGGCAGCCTACTCTAGAGCTTGCCACCATGACAAGAAGGCTGCCTACACTAGAGCTTGCCACCATGACAAGAAGGCAGCCTACACTAGAGCTTGCCACGATGGCAAGAAGGCAGCCTACACTAGAGCTTGCCACCATGACAAGAAGGCAGCCTACACTAGAGCTTGCCACCATGACAAGAAGGCAGCCTACATGAGAGCTTGCCACCATGACAAGAAGGCAGCCCACACTAGACCTTGCCACCATGACAAGAAGGCAGCCTACTCTAGAGCTTGCCACCATGACAAGAAGGCAGCCTACACTAGAGCTTGCCACCATGACAAGAAGGCAGCCTACATGAGAGCTTGCCACCATGACAAGAAGGCAGCCTACTCTAGAGCTTGCCACCATGACAAGAAGGCAGCCTACTCTAGAGCTTGCCACCATGACAAGAAGGCAGCCTACTCTAGAGCTTGCCACCATGACAAGAAGGCAGCCTACTCTAGAGCTTGCCACCATGACAAGAAGGCAGCCTACACTAGAGCTTGCCACCATGACAAGAAGGCAGCCTACACTAGAGCCAATAGTCGGCAGCCCAAGGACAGGGATGTGTATCTAGACATGACCATCACTGGATCAGCACGCTTGAACAGCCATTGTAATGAGTGTTGACACAATATTGGGAAGTCTGCTGTGATATCTGTTCAGAATCACCATTGTGATTCCAATTTTGATTCCCAATCAATACTTTTGGAATTAATCTGCTCCGACTATCTATAGAATCTCTTTGAAGGTTATTGTCTCCTCCCCTAATCCATATCCTCTGGGTAAAGATGTATGAAAATGGTACCGTAACTTGCTAATAGCATTGATCTTAAAAACTGTCTTCGATGCATGTCGGATCAATGGCGGTTATTGACGCACGAGTGTTTCTGCCTGGTGATGAATATAGCCTCTGCTATTGATCCATTTCTTTTATTTAATTGACAAATTGATGAAAAGTTTTGTTGTGCCTGTTTCTATACCTACGATACAAATAGCCGGAAGCATATTGCAAGATTTAATGGACGCTGAGGAAATTGACGCTTATCACTGTGAGGCACACTTGACATGTTGTGATGGACATGGAAGGACAGCTAATCAGCTGTTACTAATGGGGGCAGCGTAGGGGTTTAACTGATGTCTGGACCATCAAGGTAGGGAGTGGGAGCAGGCAGACTTGGTCAGCGCGTCCTAGAAATGGTTTCAAGAGCATGTAACGTTTCCATTTGAATTTGATTGTTGGACTGTTTGTGTGGCATTTAATGCATGTTATGTTTTATCTGTCTGATTAATACGGGTATTATTTGTTTACTGCTCGTCATGAGCTCATGTCTGAGATTGACATGACATGTTGTATATTTCAGGACCTGAATGCCAGCATGACGAAAACATTCCGAGAGAAGATTGCTGCCAAGCAGCAGCAGCAACGAGAAGAGGTGGAACTGAAGAAATTTGAACAAGAGAAGAAAAGACAGGAGAAGGAGGAACGCCAAAGAGAAAAAGAGAGGAAGGAGAAAGAACGACAGCAGGAGAAGCTCCGGAGACTCAGCAGTTCGGAGAGCATCGGCCTCGATGGTAATACATCTATATGAGTGATGTTAGAAGTAGATAGTATTTAGGATTGTCTGCACCAAGAGCTGGATATGCGTTACCATTGCAATTACAGGTCAATGTGAACAGGGATCTTGAGGAAGATCTCAGAATGAGTCTTTTGCCGTTTGATTAATTGGCTGGGATTAATGTTGACAGTGGTTCATTTTTTGTGTTACAGGCTTGACTATATCTGGCTCGGGCTCCAACTCGACCACCAACCTTGGCAGCCCCACAAGAGCTGCTCCGCCAAAAGTCACACAACCAGCCATAACTCCACGCAAAAAGATCAAAACGTGAGAATCTGCATATTGATAATAGCAGTGGATAATGTAGAAGATAAGGTCATTTTGATCAGATTTATACCTCACTGGATTGAAACCATATTGCCTTTCATATCTTGAATGAAATACTTGATATGAATATGGAACTTGTGTTTTGTGCTTCCCAGTGTAAACGAACCAGTGTCTAGTCACCCGATGTCAGCCACATCCCACTCCCCCACGACCAAGTCCGAGAACCCCGAGGACTGGAAACCGTTTCGGGATGCTGATGGTGCTCTCCGTGAAGCTTTAAAGAAAATAGGCCAGGATGACTGGTGAGCACTTTCAGGCAGTAGTCTTGTCATTCCTTTCATTTGTCAATCACCATTGTATAGTCTTATTTTTTGGGGATAATGTTACACACTGGAGAAGGCGGTAATAAGTGCTGCACTTGTGCCCAATCCCTTTGTCTTTTTGGTCTATAAAATATGTTTAATAAAAAAACATGAAGCCTGATGTGATTGGTTACTACACTGAGGTTTGTTTCTTCACACTGTGTGGTGTTGTTGCAGGGAGGTGAAGATGGAAGCTATTAACTTGCTACGCAGATTGACCATCCACCATCCTGAGACACTCTCCGGCCAGCTTCATACAGTCATACTGGCCATCATAGCAGAGGTAGGGCCGAGTTGGTTGCTTTGTTGTTTAATGCCGCACACAGCAATATTCCAGCTTTATGACGGCAGTCTGTAAATAATCGGGTCTGGACCAGACAATCCAGTGATTAATATCATGAGCATCGATCCACGCTATTGGGATTGATGACATGCATCAACCAAGTCAGTGAGCCTGACCACCCGATCCCGTTAGTCGCCTATTACGACAAGCATAGTTGCTTATTACGGTAAGCATGGGTTGCTGAAGATCTGTTCTACCCCGGATCTTCACGGGGCCTGGGTCAGCAGTGTTTGAAATTAAGCATCAAAGTCAAGGGTCCTTGTTGTTACCTTACGCTGTAAAGGTAAAGGTTTAGGGATCCCTAGAAGTACCATTAATAGCTGAAGGACCCCAGGACTCCCTGACTGCTGTACAGTAGACCGTGGTGACTGTGACGCTGCCATAGCTTATCCAACCATCAACATCTTCATGTTTGTGTTTTGTTGAGTTGGTTTTTTTTTAAATTTCAGGTGAAGAATCTGAGATCTCAGGTTTCAAGACTTGCCATCACATGTTTGGCTGAAATGTTCTCCAATCTAAAGAGGCAGATGGACCAGGTTTGTGATGTTGATGACAATTCAAACTTACTTTTCTCTAGTAACCTTATACCCGTAATACTGTAAAGGGGCCCTAACCCTTAAGAAAGCCCGGTAGATATGGATATGTAATGTCAGTGGGCGTGAGAAGATGAGAAGGAAGTACAGTTAAGATGTACTTGGTAAGATGTAAGATGAACTTGGAAAATTGGTAAATGTTGATAATGACGATTTCAAATCAGGACCTGGACAACACGACAAAATGCCTGCTGGCCAAGTCTGGAGAGAGCAACCACTTCATCCGCACAGATGTGGACAGAGCCCTGAAAGCCATGATGGAGAACGTCACAGCAACACGAGCACTCCTGGCTATCATCATGGGTGGAGCTTCGTGAGTTGTACCTTAGATTGGCAGTGTTGATAGCACCGAAACTGACAATGGTTAATTGAAATGGATTATTCAGCAATTTCGTGATAAATAAGTAATGTGATCAATACCTAGTTATTAGCATTGTCAGTAATCCTGTAGGATACAAAGTTTGCTTTTGTGATCGATAGAATGTATCATTCATTGAAAACCACAGCTGTTTTTTTTATAGTTATTATTTCAAAGCTTTAGGAGAGGATTAGATTTTGTGTTTACTTTCCAAGTCTACAGGTTGGAATTGTGTTAACATAACATACATTCACAATGTTGTAAGCCTTCCAGTTTAGATGTGGTAATGCTGTTACAGTCATAAGAACACTGCTGTTAGACGTACAACAGCTCAGTGCCTTGTGGTTCTTGTGGAGAAGATGGGTCCTGGGAAGATCCTCAGCGGTGTCAAGGACATCACAGATAGAGTTCTGCCGACGGCTGCACAGTTTGCTCTCGACAGCTCGCAGGAAACAAGGTAGGCTGTCAGTGTTGTCAAAACTGAGATACGGCTTACTAAGTTAGCTACATGTTGTGGATAGAGTGTCAGCCTGGGGAGTGTTAGGGTGATGGTGTGATCCTCAGCTGTGTCATTGATCCTCGGCTGTGTCATTGATCCTCGGCTGTGTCATTGATCCTCGGCTGTGTCGTTGATCCTCGGCTGTGTCATTGATCCTCGGCTGTGTCGTTGATCCTCGGCTGTGTCTGTGTCATTGATCCTCGGCTGTGTCGTTGATCCTCGGCTGTGTCATTGATCCTCGGCTGTGTCATTGATCCTCGGCTGTGTCATTGATCCTCGGCTGTGTAGTTGATCCTTGGCTGTGTCGTTGATCCTCGGCTGTGTCGTTGATCCTCGGCTGTGTCATTGATCCTTGGCTGTGTCATTGATTCTTGGCTGTCATTGATCCTCGGCTGTGTCGTTGATCCTCGGCTGTGTCGTTGATCCTTGGCTGAGTCATTGATCCTCGGCTGTGTCATTGATCCTCGGCTGTGTCATTCATCCTCGGCTGTGTCGTTGATCCTTGGCTGTGTCGTTGATCCTGGGCTGTGTCGTTGATCCTCGGCTGTGTCATTGATCCTCGGCTGTGTCATTGATTCTTGGCTGTCATTGATCCTCGGCTGTGTCATTGATCCTCGGCTGTGTCGTTGATCCTCGGCTGTGTCATTGATCCTTGGCTGTGTCCTTGATCCTCGGCTGTGTCATTGATCCTTGGCTGTGTCATTGATCTTCGGCTGTGTCATTGATCCTCGGCTGTGTCATTTATCTTCGGCTGTGTCATTGATCCTTGGCTGTGTCCTTGATCCTTGGCTGTGTCATTGATCCTTGGCTGTGTCATTGATCTTGGCTGTGTCATTGATCCTCGGCTGTGTCATTGATCCTTGGCTGTGTCCTTGATCCTCGGCTGTGTCATTGATCTTGGCTGTGTCATTGATCCTCGGCTGTGTCATTGATCCTCGGCTGTGTCATTGATCCTTGGCTGTGTCACACCAAAAGATTTGTACTCGACATAAAGGGATAAGACAAGAACTGGTTGACTCAGTCAGTATACTGTCTGAGTGGGGTATTCATGTTAAACTGTGGCATAGTATCTCAGGGGCTAGCACTATGAAACTGCCACTGATCCGGTCTAGTACAAGCAGCACACACATTCATGCACATGGCTTTATGAAAGTGCAACAATCTTGACTGTGACGTTAAACCTCATTTCATTATACTCACAAGGGATCTGAAAATCTGTTCAACCCACAGCCTCTGTTCCCATTTCGCATGTTGAGTTTGAATGTTTATTGGAAGTTGACCATGTGTCTGACTAGAAGGTATGAATTACATTTTGAATAGGTCACTTTGAAATTGATTGTGTTTGATATGATGACCTGAAATCTGATCGTGTGGGTGTGATCTCCAGGTATTATGGCAAGAAGATCCTGTATCAACTCATGTCTCATCAAGACATCGACAAGATGCTTACCAAGTACCTCCCTGCCAACACACTGCGCAGTGTGCAGGATGTTGTCGACAATTTACGGCAGAAGGTATGTATCTCCGTTGTCATAGAGATTACCGCAGGGATGGAGAGTAGCAATGGCCTGCTGGACCGACCAGTCTTGTTCATGTACAGAGTATCCTAAGGTCTAGTCAAATTTCATTTTGGGCGGTATTGCCACATGTTATCAGTATTCGTGCTGGTAGACATTCTTGGTTAATTTTCATCTCTGTTACCGTAATTAACATTAGCCCAGTGCTTTCAAACAAGTGGGAACTAGAGGGGACACTAATACTGTCTAGGATGGTTTGTGGGAGACGTCTTTATTTATTTCCTGCTCATTTCTTTGTATGGTTAAGTTGGGTAAGCAAGGGCATAGAATGTTCCAAGTACCCTACGCTTGTCCGGAGACCTCACTACTGGGGATCAGGGATCCGTTCTACAAAGCGAACCTAGTGCTACGACTACCGTAAGTCCATGTAAGAGTATGGGAGTTACGATCATCTTAGTGCTAAGAGCGCTTTGTGGAACGAGGCCCTGGTGGCTGCAATGTGTGACATGACTGCCCTTGTACCCAAGTAGCCATGGGGATTGTTGTTCTAGTTGTCAACCGCTAGTTTTCTTGGTACAAATTTGATTGTCAGAGTGCCATAGTGGGGGTGTCATTGCTGAGTGAGTACTCATGACAGGGGTTTTCTTCACACTCATCACTTTGTTAATGTCTTGCAGGGTTTGGGTGGCGCGCCCAGTGAAACGTCTTCAGCAAGGTCCCAGAGATCGGGGTCATCAGTGCGCGGCGGGTCAGCTAGCAGGTATGGTAGTCAACTGGGTCGATACTCTACCAGCATGTCTCTGGCATCTCGGAGCATGTCGACTCTCACCACCATTTCCAGGTGAGACAGTGGTGATGTGTGCCTGCCGGCGTGCGTGATGTACATAACAGCCCCACCAGGAGTGTGTGGATTACTACCTGCACATGTGTCTGCACTGGGACTGTCTATTGGAGGACACGGGGAGGGGCCTCTTGTCATCATTATTTGGATATGCTATACTTACTTTTGCTCACTGCTGAATCTCTGGACTGGAAGAGTTTAACTTTTCGAGGGATCTTCTTGTATGTTATGACTTTGGGCTTGTGGATATTCCACTGCAGGATTTGGGGTCCATGATGAAATTATGCACAAAGACTGAACTAATCTATAACCCACTGACTGGCACACAAGTGGAGTAACACAACTGTGCACTGATGTCGAACTGTTGTGAGACTGACAATACAACACTGAGAGCCTCACCATTAACCATTACACTTCTGCAAGTTATTGTTGAAGCCTGTTGTAAGGCTTCATGTTAATAATCTCTCACCAGTTATACTAGTCTATTGAACTCATCCATGTGATGTTCTTTCTGTGTCAAATAGTCTCTTCATTTTAATGACTATCAGATGAATATGTCCTGCAAGAAAGGGTTAATTATGAGCTCTTGTGTAATCAGCTTTCTGTGAATCCTAAATACAGCATTTATTTGCGAATGGGATGTCTATACCTACATTTGAATATCTAAGGGTTGTTTTTTCAATTAGCTCTGCTGAAAGTGTGAACACTCCACAGCCAAAACGGAAGTCGGTGCGCACTGACGAGGGCACTATGGACGACATCCGGGAGATGATCGGCCAGCTGGGTTCCAACGACTGGAAGACGAGGCATGCAGGCATCACACAGTTCCAACAGATGACGGAGTCCAACCCCAATGCTGTGTCCTCACAACTTGTCAAGGTGAGCTGATCAACGGCACTACAGGGGACGCCTGCTGTAACAATGGCTGCCCTTAGCCCATAAGACACTGTCTGAGAGAAAGGCAGTTGTCAAGGCCAACAATCATGCATCAGATTCATAAAGATCATTGGTCATGGGTCACAGGTCACAGGTCACATCAATGTTCACAGGTCAAGGTCACATCAATGTTCACAGGTCAAGGTCATATACCCTCATCCATGTACTGTCATTAAGTTCATCTCAATTGATGATGTTCTCAACCTTCGTACTACAAGCAGTTTCACACAAAGTCTCTATGAAACCACTTCACAGATGTGTTGAGAAATTTTTGCTATTTTTCCACTGAAGCAATGCATTATTTGAAAAAAGACACTTTGTTACCCTGTCATTTTCCTTGCAGATATTTGACAAGTTCCTGCCGCGCCTGCAAGACTCCAACAGCAAGGTGAACCTGCACGCGCTGCAGGTGATGCTGCAGGTGATCCCGCAGCTCAAGGACTCCATGCTAAGCGGCGTCCTCAACATGGCCATCGGCAACGTCGCTCCCAACCTTTCGTCCAAGAATCGAGAAATCTACACCACAGCGACTGACATCCTAGAGTGCTTCATTGAACACATGGGTAGGTCAATCTGCACTGTCTGTACAGACCTCGTACCTGTTGTTGCTTCTGAGATTATGTGAAGCATCGTTTGGTGTCCACAGTGTTTAGTGTGCCTGTCTGTGATGCATGGAAGTCAGTGGTTGGGTTCATTTTTTGCTGGTCGTGGAGAAAAAATAAAACCTTTTTGCCACACACGAAATAACCAGTGTTCCCACAGTATTACAGAAAGTAACATTTGCTCATGTTTCTTTGACAATGTGATTGGTAGCTTTAGAAATTCATCAACTTCTTCAAGAATATTGACCCTGAATGGGAAAAAGCACCAACATTTCAACTTTTGCTGTAGACTTTTGGGTGTGTATTAATGCTGATTATCTTATTCACACTGTGTATGTTACAGATTCAAGTTTGTTAATCCAACCGTTCGCCAACCAGGCCCAGTCAGTGAGTGCACGGAGCAAGCCCGACATGGTCCTCAAGGTCGCCTGTAGGTATCCATGTGAACTCACGTAACATGTGCTTGTGTATGTCCATTCAATTAATAAGTCTTACATGAGAGAAAAAAATGATTTATCAGGACTAGAGCATTTGATTGTGCGTCATACCAGTGTCATAATACCCTGGGGAATTGAATTACCTATCGTTCGGACTAAGTTAACAAATCTCTTTCTGTCCTGTAGTTGTAGAAGCCCCGTTAAACAAAGCGATTGTAGAGCTACAACAGTCATAAGTCTATGTTAAAGTACCCTATTGTTTACACTGGGACTTGTAGAATTGGTCTTCAGCAACCCATGCTTGCCGTAACAGGCGACTATGCTTGTCATAAGAGGCGACTAACGGGAACGGGTGGTCAGGCTAGATGACTTGGTTGATGCATGTCACCGATCCCAATTGTGTGGATCGATGCTCATGATATTAATCACTGGATTGTCTGGTCCAGACTCAATTATTTACAGACCACCGTCATATAGCTGGAATATTGCTGAGTGCAGAGGTAAACAACAAACCAACCAACCAACTTGTTGTTTCCACAGACCTTGTTGACCAAGTTGACTCTAGATAGGCTACGTCCATACTATATTGTTTACACTGGGACTTGTTGTTTCCACAGACCTTGTTGACCAAGTTGACTCTAGATAAGCTACGTCCATACTATATTGTTTACACTGGGACTTGTTGTTTCCACAGACCTTGTTGACCGAGTTTACTCCAAGAAGCAGAAGCAGGTGATCCTCCACGTTCTGCCCCTGCTCTGGCATCTCCTGGGGGCGCAAAACAGCAGCGGCGCCCTGCACGGCGGCAGCAGCGACCTGCGCCAGGCCATGGGCTCCCTGGTGTCTGTCCTGTATAAACATATGGGCCAGAGTCTCATTGAGAAGGCCAGCTCCGACCCCAACGTCAGCACACGCCATCTGAACCTGCTGCAGGAACTCATTGACCAGTCATAACACCAGCGTCAGCATCAGACATGTCATGTCATGTGTTGTTGTCAGCGCCAGACATTTCGTGTATTGTTGGAGATCATTGACCAGTCATTGCACCAACATCTGCGTCAGTTATTTCGTGTATTGTTGGAGGTCATTGACCAGTCATACCACCAACATCAGCATCGGACATTTCGTGTATTGTTGGAGGTCATTGACCAGTCATACCACCAACATCGGCGTCAGACATTTCGTGTATTGTTGGAGGTCATTGACCAGTCATACCACCAACATCAGCGTCAGACATTTCGTGTATTGTTGGAGATCATTGACCAGTCATACCACCAAAATCAGCGTCAGGCATTTCGTGTATTGTTGGAGGTCATTGACATGTCATAACACCTTGAGCCTTAGACGTTGATGTGTTGTAGGGGCCGATTGACAAGGATGATACCCAGGGCTTTGTCTGTTGCTTCATACCAAAGGAAGAGAAAAACTGTTGTGTTGCACTGGATATTCAACTTACTAATTTAGGGAATTTAGGGGGGGAATGTTATATTTTCAAGTCATATTATCATGGTTGCTTGAAGTTGTTGACAAGATATAACACTTGTTGGAAGGAATCAAAATGGAGGACTGAAGTTTGAATTCTACATGATCTTAAGTTTTTTTTCATATATTTGGAAACAAACTTCTTTATTGGGTATTTTGGAAAAATATTGAATATAATATCTTGTGAAATAAGTGGAGGACCGCTCTTAGAGGAAGGAGTTGCCTTGGTTTCTAACCAGGAAGAGTGTACCAGCCCTCACACCGGGCCGGAACGCACTCTACTTCTGGGAGTATCTGGCTTATTCATTAGTTGTTCAGTCAGTGATGCAGAACAGTTGTAGTTTTTGCCGCCTGTGTGTTTAGCTTTTACACATTTAGTGTATCAGAGTTACTTGCACATTCTTGAAAAGTGATATCTTATTTTGATAGATAATCTTTTTGTCAGTTTCTCTGAGTAGAGTAAGCACATGTACCTTTCAGGACATACCATGTTGATTTCAATTTGTGTCGATATTTAGAAATAGATCCACTAACCTCCTGGTTTTCCAAATGATTTAGTCAGTGTAGATATGGTGTATATATCAACTGAAGTCAGGTCTATTTCTCGAAACCAGTGATGATTCTGTACATACTTGGATGATGTGTCATGGCGTTGCTGTCTGTGTCAGGTGTTTGTGTGTATATTTCCCATCATGGTGCATATTTCACTATTTAACAATCTCGTCACCAGACCTGCTCAGGTCTTGTACATGTTTATTATAGTCTATTTATTATCCTCACATGGTCTCAACAGTGATAACACATGCATGCTCTGGGTATGCCTAGTTTATCTTTACAAACATGCAGAGTACTTGTACATTTTGTATCATAAATGATTTTTTAAAAGGCAGGATTTGTTTCACTTCATATTTTATGTTGATCAGTTTGTTTACACTAGTTCTGTAAGTTTTACATCATTTTATATATCAATTCAAGATAGGCATTACCAGAGAATACATTGTGAATTATGACTTACCAAAAGGTTTCTCAATAATTAAGGTTGAAAAGGATGCATGTTGATTTGGCAACAAGTAGTAAATAAGAGAGATATTGTTGCCTTTTGGTATGTTGTGATTGTCACTGATCGTTGTGTCTCATGTTTTGGCATTTTAAATGCCCCCGACTGTGATATGTTGAACCTATGTCATCTACATTGCTGTCTGTGATCACCCTCCGTCCAGGTCAACATGCTGTGACCCTGCTTGTTATGTTATCGGACCAACTGTCACCATGCTCACATGCCTTTAACACTGCAGTTGTCAGCACTCTCCGCTGACGGAATACTTGAGGAACATCTGTTATAGTATTTGATGTTTGTATAGCCTGTCAGTTCATATGAAGAATATATTTCTGAGGTGTAATTTTATGGAAATATGAGATTTTGAACCATCAGAAAGCAGTATAAAATTGTTGTTAATTTAGTTTTCCATTTCCCAAATCTTGGGTTATTTGTGTGCAGTTAGGATTGATTGAAAGAACTTTGAAACAGTGTAGTAAATGAGGATTAGAGTTGATACTACTATCCTGTCATCAGTACCACTGATTTCAATCTCATTAAAATCAGATCTTAGTTCTCGCTACCGCTAAACCAAGATCTGAGGACATCCCATTAGGGTTCACGTCAGAACGACCTTTCATCCGACCAATCAGTGTCGCTTACCAGATCATGAAAGTGACGGTCGGAATGTGATTTCTAATCATGCAACCTCGAAAACTTTAACTTTGGGTATTCCGAACGATAGTTACGGGTTTAACGAATGAATCCATACAATCTAGACCATCTATTAGCCATTTCATTCAGGTTTCAATTTTTTAATCGAGAATTTTGTCAAAATATGGTTCGAAGCGTAGTCGCCAATTTGAAATCAGTGCCGTAAAGCACATGAAAGCTGCCTTCTGATTGGCTAATGTCGACTTCTTGTCAGTCCTTCCATTGGTCGGTCAAAGTTCGCACAAGTTCGGTCTGATGTGACCCGTAATGGGATGTCCTCAGATCTTTGTTTAGCTGTAGCGAGAACTTAGATCTGATTTTAATGAGATTGTCACTATTTATGATTTTTGTCATGACATATTTCCTTGATGGTGACTGTTATTGACAGGGTGATACTCAAATAGCTGATAGTGTTCCAAGGCTGTGTGGGGCAAGTGAGTGGTTGGTCCGATGTGAGGCATGATTTAGTCATTCTATTGATTCCTTTAGCCTGGCTGTTCTAGGCTTCTAGTTGTATATTTTATTTGTGACGCTTCTCATCTTTTTAGTGAAGAGATTTGTACAGAACATTACACATGTATATATTTCTACATAGTGACTGACAATATCTATGGTTGTAGATAGTTTAACTGTATATAGCGGGACTGAACTGAGCATAGATACCATGCTGGACAAACAAGCATGTCTATCATGCCTTCATTCATCAGTATTGATAACACTGACGGCTTGAATATATATTTTAAGTACCTACTTGTACAGAACTATATATATTGTTATAGCTTGCTGTTTGTTATATGGTGTGTGTCATGTGAAACTTGTATATAACCATTGTCGGTAATCCTCCATTGTGATATGGATCTAATGTAATGCTATACAGTATTTATATCTGATAAGATATATAAGTATATATTTCTCAAGAATTTCTATTTAAAATAATATGCCTTTTCATATGATTGTATGAAATTGTCATTTGTAATTTTCTGTTTGAAATTGTCCCTCTTTTGATTTCGGAATACACATTGTACTTAATGTTTGTACATGATTCATATTTCTGCATTTAAACTGTCATGTTTGTTTCCTTTTCCAAATGTTGGTCTATTCAGTAGTGTTTGACAATTATTCTCCAGGTTTTGATGATTGTTTGCATTTTCAAAAACATTCTTGTCACGTTTAGTTTCTCGTACACTCCCAAACTTCCCCTGTAGTTGAGGAAGTTGGCCACAGTTTGTTCGTAAGTGGAGGATTGAGTGCCTGGTTTGCAAATCAAATAGATGCATCTTTCATTACTTCTCACACAAGTGCTTGTTAAACATTTTTGTTTCCATGGAGCGGATGGTTTGTTAGATTCACTGTTGATATTTATGTATAGATACAAACTATTTATTGCAAGATTGCACCCATGATCACTTGAAGCAGCATCACGTTGATGATGTTGAACGGTAGCCGTCTGCCTCGATGAATGTCTCCGTCCAGATATGTATGAGAACTGCAGGTTTTATTTTTGTACAGTTCTGTCACCAAATAGCAGTGTGAGCCAATCACTAATATATGAGTGTCCGTAGCGATATTCATGAGTTACACCGTTATACCAGCATTGCCTTTCAGTGTGATATACTGCAGCTGATTTCCTCCGTCCTCATATTTACACGAGTGTGTGAGCATAGATAGCTGATTGATAGCCAAGTAGCTCGGGAGGGAAACTTGGCCGCAGCTTGTTTATCAAGTGATTAAAATTGTGATATTTTACTTGTTTGCGTCACTCCTTCAATCCTGTCTCCCACAACGAAATGTAGCACCACTCACCCATTGGTCCGGGTCACATTTCTTGGGTTGAACTGGGAATTGGTTTTCACACGTGTACACGTGATGCGAGTTCAGGTGATCACTATCTAAAGCCAAAACATGGTTATATGTAATTTAAAAATATTAATGTATATGTTTATCTTTTAATATCAATCATTACTGGAATCTTGATTAAGCAAGTATATGTTCATTTGATGTAATCTTCTTCAAAGATGTATACCCATACCAACACACATACCGCTCACCAGGGCTGAGGGTGTTCGTGTTAACGCATGGCAGTCAGCAAAGAAAAGACAACTCTGTTCATGTCACCGGGGTTCAAAATTAAGCAAGAGTTCAAGGGTTGATGCAATGTCCCTAATGTTTGTTATAAGTACAAGGGGGGCACGGGGGGCCCAGTCGTCTAAGGCGCCGTGATTTGCTGTGCAGAGTTGCGTCCCCTGGACACGCTAGAAACCTATGATTGTGGGTTCGAATCCCGGTTCGCCTAGATTATTTTTCTAGGTTTGTCAGCACCATACCCGTGCTCGTGAGTTTCACTGAAGTGGTAAACGTCTGAGACCTGCATCACTTCGGGCTTTCCTCCCACATTAAGCTGACACGCCGTGATATGACTGGAATAATGTTAAAAGCGGCGTTAAACCCAACTCACTCACTCACTATAAGTACAAGATTTAGGGGGCTCTTGATTCAAATACTCTAGGCAGATTCCCCAGGACCCCTCACCTTGCTACCATCTTGGTTGGATCTTTTGAAAATTGCTAATAGCCTCACTTGAGTTAAATAAAAAATAGTTGAATGGTTCTAATGTTCAAATAGTTAAATATCTACCCCTATACCAGGAAACCCCATATCTAACCAGCTTTTTTAGTTCTGTAGGTAATATATGACAACTAATAAACTTGATAAATAATATCAAAGTACAGTGTATATAGAATCATTCTTGAGATAGTAAATGTTTGGTTGGTTAACTCATCTTGAATCTTGTCGGTCTGTCATTTTTAAAAATATTTGATAGACATTGGGGTCACTTTTTCTAAATTAAACTAACAAAAAATTGCCTGCTTGTATAAGAAGTTGTCTGGTTTGTCTTCATCTTAGTTTGGCTGAGTAGTATGTGTGATGGGATGGATACATTCAGTGTACATCTTCTTTAGTATGTTAATCAAACAAGCCATAAAACATGTTTGAATCATGTATTCAGTCAAATAAATTCAATAAATATTGCTGACTTAGCGGTGTCAGCACTCAATCTGGTTAATTTGGTGGAAGGTTGATTGAAATATGTACCAGATTGTTTCAGGCTATTTCAAAGGAATAGTTTATAGTAAATATGATTTGGCAATATGCACCCTTACTCTACCGTTGGACTGTTAGGAACACACGTCAGTTTGTCTACTCATGTTAATGACGTGATGTAAGATCCTCCAGCTACTGATGCTGGTTTGGTGTGTATTTCTAATCTACCAATGTGGTCCTTTACTATTGTATAAACACTCTGTATGCAGACACAGAGAACCCATGCCAACATTGGACCAATAGGCTTGCTCAATTTGACTTAATCAGCTTCTTGTGATCATAACATTGATGGAAATAAATGATAAACATGATATTTGGTTGGTTGTTATTGATGGGATTGGTTGTCACACATACAGCCACATTAGGACGCCATAGTTAAACTTTGAGGAAATGAGTACATGCAAAGATGTTCAGCACAAGATGTTTGTACATTTTCTTAATTCAAAGTGGTTTGTAACTGCAGAGTCCATAGCTCAAATGTGTTTTCAGACAAAAACTGGATGCAATACCATAGGAGGATAGAGAGGGGGGGGGGGGGGGTGTTAAGGGGATCCGGACCCCCGGACCCCCCTCCCCTTTGAAAACCAAATGTATGTATACCCCCCAGCCCCAACCGCCACTGAGAGAGGACTTTGCTATTTTGGACCTCTCCCTTGCTGGATCAACCTATGAATTCTGTGTTGATAGAAGGTCTAATTGACTGCTAGTGGAGATTGCCAGCTGTTTCAGTGGAGGAGGGAAATAAAGTTCAATACTCTTCAGGACCTGGTGACAAACACATGCAAGTGCTGGGACAATTGTAATTGTGTTGAAGTAAGGCACACAACAGTCATAACACTCACTCAGCTGAAAGTCATGATGACCCACCCTTGAGGAGTTCTTGACAACATCGGAAAGTCAAATCTTTAAACCATGACTATTGTAAAGTTTATTTTTGACATAAGCACGGCATTCCAACATTCCAAGGTGCCACATCATGGATTAATAACAACAGAAAAACAAACTTGGCAAAATAGTCTTTATTGAATAAATAGCCAAACAGGTGGTCGCAGAAACCAGGTTTACAAGGATGGGACCTTGGGGTGGGGTCACTTCGACTCTATGGTTGCTGGGGTGTCTGACAGAACAGCACTTGGGCAAAGGAAGGTCGTGCTGTCAGGCTGCATGGCCTTGTGCTGACACAAGCTTACTCAACACGTATATTGATAGCAGCGTAACAAAAACTATAACATTTCGTAATTGCAGATTCTTGTGAAGGTGAAGGCCAAAATCAAGAATAGACTTGCTTTAAGATTTGGGAACAACATTTTCATTTTTGGTGGCTGAGTGGGTTAGATCGCTGATTTCGTGTGCTGGTGATTAGGTGCCTCACTCTTGCAGAGTGGGTTCGAATTCCGGACAGGACTCAACCCAAAAAAGTACGAGAATCTGTACTTTACAAAGAAAGTGTTATCCCAAATATGATATTTGTTACATTTGACCACTTTCTAAATGGCATTGTGTGTTCATAACATTTTCAAAGCATTTCATATTTCTTTAAAAACATTTTACCAAACAAAAACACTGCATCTGATAAGATATACTTCCTGCTGTGAAAAAAGATCAATACCTGAGTCGTTGCTAACAGCAATGTTGCTTTAAAAGAAAACACAACTTCTTAAAATGAACAACAAAACAATGTAATGAAAACAACAAATAAATAAAACCTTCGTTTTTTACCTTGAAAATAGATTTTTGGCATATCAGTGTCATTAGCTATTTAAAAAGTGAAAACAGCTGATGAATAATTTGATTAGATGTTTTGTCAGTTTCAAACAAACTACTGAGGCATGAATTTTGTAATGGTCTGCTGATGGAACTACTCATTCATGTCTTATTTCCTCAACAATCTTTTGAAGACATGCAAAAGCTTCGACAGTCACAGTTGACAAAACAATAACAGAACATACACACCGTATTCAATGTGATAAGCACCCTGCTCTAATAATCACCCACGACAGTTTTGCTTATAAATATATATATATATTGGCTAATGAACAATCACAATTAGCACCCCTTCCGATTAATCAATGTACACAAGACTTATTTATTCATGTATAATACGCATTAGTGTGTGATATCCACCCTTTATTACGGGCAACTAAATTCTCGAAAATATATCTGTCGTGTATAATACACACAGACTTTTCTTTTGTATCATTTCAGGCTGTCAGCATAAACCACGAAATTTATTATCTTTCAACTCTGTTTTTTTTTCACCCACACTATATTCTAAATAGAGGCCCCTATTTCTAATTTTGAGAGCGCCCTGGGTGCTTATTACGTCGAATACGGCATATAAAAAATATCTGCAGGACTCATCACAGCAGAGTTTGAAAGAGTTGTCTCCCTTTACAACCACTGTTGACATGGCAGCATGACTAGTTTCAAACCAGATGACTGACACAACATTATAAAATGCTCTGCTGCAATGAACAAGAAATAGCAAATGGCAGGAATTTGACATAGTGTATCCCAGCAATATTTCCATACATCCCCAAGAAGAGCAAAGTTGAGATCACTGGCCAGTAGCCATGGAAACCACCCACACCACACCCACAACCATGACTTCTCTGTCATTCTCAAATATCAGCAACGAAGACTGACCAAAGAGGCAAGTGTATGTTTTGTTTTGTCAGCAAAGAGGTTGTTATACATGAGTGCAGGCAGAAATTTAACCCAAAGCGCACGAACTGGTGATTAAGAGTCACACAAATTGGTGATTAATCATGTGAACAGTGAAGACTTCCCAGATGCCCAATCATTCAATGTCTGATCACACTCGCTGGACTCAGCACCCATGTTGAGGAGATTGGACCAGGCTCCATTTCATAATAATAATGGTAATAATGTTTCACATCACCTGAATAATCGAACTGACAAAATCAATTCATTGCATTGATTCCAAGGTAAAGATCAATCCAGGGTCTTTTAATCTACCATGCACATTTGGAACTCTCCAGCGATGGGACACAAAATATTAATAGGATTCATATCTTATTTCAAGTCAACTCAGGCAAGTCCGACGTACTGGTTCAGCTTGCAACAAGTCAACTCAGGCAAGTCCGACGTACTGGTTCAGCTTGCAACAAGTCAACTCAGGCAAGTCTGACGTACTGGTTCAGCTTGCAACAAGTCAACTCAGGCAAGTCCGACGTACTGGTTCAGCTTGCAAAAAGTCAACTCAGGCAAGTCCGACCTACTGGTTCAGCTTGCAACAAGTCAACTCAGGCAAGTCCGACCTACTGGTTCAGCTTGCAACAAGTCAACTCAGGCATGTCTGACGTACTGGTTCAGCTTGCAACAAGCCAACTCAGGCAAGTCCGACGTACTGGTTCAGCTTGCAACAAGTCAACTCTAGGTAAATCCCAGGTACTCGTTCAGCCTGTCATTCATGTTGCCAATCCAAGCCACAAACCCAGTCTGTTCAGCCCCAGCCTCCTCCTGCACCGGGCTGACCTCCCCACACAGCTCATCATCAAACAAAGTAAAGTAGGTACCGATGAACCCGCGACACATGGGACACCGGTCAATCTTCTTGAAGCACATACTACACGCGCACGCGTGACGACAGGGCAGGATCACATGGGATATCGGGTTCATTTGGCAAACCACACATTCATGTCCATCCCCATCCATGTCTGACGTTGAGGACGATACCGTCGAGCGATCATTTTCACTTGCTTCTGTCGACAGTTCTGTACTGACTCTTGGTTCAATATCGGAATCATCTGCTGTTATAGATTGCCGTTGCTCGGTGTCAGTTTTGGAAGATTCCCCTCCTCCCTCCATGGAGCTTGACACAAACACTGACTGCACTTCGGTACTACTACTGTCACAACTACTATTATGTTTATTTCTACAAGGTGTCAAGTGTTCTGATTTTTCAGAAAGTGTTGTCTCATTTTCTTCACGGCCAGAACCATCCAGATTCGTAATGTCTGACACCTCTGCTTGACTACATGAAAGACATGGTTCCACTGAAGGATTAAGTACTGTGTCTTTCAGACTACAGGATAACTGTCCATGGTGTGTGCTGGTCTGTGTGCTGGTCTGTGGGGTGGTCTGTGGGGTGGTCTGTGGGCTGGTCTGTGGGCTGGTCTGTGTGCTGGTCTGTGTGCTGGTCTGTGGGCTGGTCTGTGGGCTGGTCTGTGTGCTGGTCTGTGTGCTGGTCTGTGGGCTGGTCTGTGTGCTGGTCTGTGGGTTGGTCTGTGGGCTGGTCTGTGGGCTGGTCTGTGTGCTGGTCTGTGGGCTGGTCGGTGAGCTAGTTGAAAGTGAAGGATCCTCATTGTCTGTTGCAAGATACAAAGCCTGAAAATATATAATTAATATGTGATCAAATGTTATTGTTTTAGTAAATATGGACCACACAAGTCAAATCAGGATGCATAAAGAATTTAAATCACATAAATCAAGGATTTTCAACATGTTCAATTTCTCTCCCCAAATTTCAAGGCCATGCAAACTGAATATCTTATATTTTTTCTGTTTTATCTATTACGGACTCGGACATATTTAGGGAGATAACCTTATGGTTAATGACGATAAATAGATTGTAATTGTTTTCAGCAAAATATTATATTGATTTTCAAAATATAATTGATTTCAGATTCGTGAGGGTGATGGGAGTGAGGTGAAATGGGGTTTAACAATGCGTTTACCATCATTGCACTTATATAGCAACATGTGTTCAAGTGTGTGGCTGCTTGTACTAGTCCGGACTGATCCAGGTTTTGTAGTGCTAGACCACAGAGATACAATTCCGCAGTTTAACATAGATAGCCTACTCAGACACATTATATAGGGACTTCGTACCGACGAGTCATCGTTCTATCCCCATAACGATGAACGTGGGGGCGCAGACGCCACAGTTGTCTAAGGTGCAACAATTTGCTGTGCAGAGTTGTGTCCCTTGGGCATGCCAGAAACCTCTTGTGTGTTTCAAATCGCGGTTTGTCCGATTATGTTTCCAGTTTTGTCAGCACCATACCTGTGGGTTTCTCAAAACTGGTAACTGCCTCGGGCCTGCATCACTTCGGGCTTTCCTCCCACATTAAGCTGACACGCCGTGATATAACTGGAATACTCTTAAAAGTTCCGTTAAACCCGACACACTCGCTCACCAATTTTTTGTTTGTTGTTTAACGCCACTCAGCAATATTCCAGCTATATGACGGTGGTCTATAAATAATCGAGTCTGGACCAGACAATCCAGTGATTGACATGAGCATAGATCCACGCAATTGTGATACAATGACATGCATCAACCAAGTCAGCGAGTCTGACCACCCTATCCCGTAAGTCGCCTTGAACAGCAAGCATGAGTTGCTGAAGACCTATTCTACCCCAAATCTTTAAGGGTCCGTTCACTAATATCGAGAGCCAGGGTGATGAGGATTGATACCTGCAAATTGAAGACTCTGCCATCACTGAGTTTGAGGTACTGCCCCACAGACTGCGAGTCCATCGTCACCACCGAGTCACGCAGATGTAGCATAGTGAAACTAGCCACCTGTTGGGACATTGTCACAGACGTTTATTAGACATGTATACAGTCAACTATGTTCATAGCGAACACGCTTATAACCAACTGATGGATATAGCAAACTGTTCCCGGGCATTGGCTGTATATTATATATATAAAATTAATGGATATAACGTGTCACCAATCTGCCTATCAAAACATCCACAGCCATGCGCGGCTTTTGAAAGTAGCAATAAACTATTGAAGGCAAGTAATTATCTGGATTAAGTTGACACCTCGCCCACATTTTACTCCCTCAATTAACAGTAGTAAAAACGTGATTAGGCTATAGCCTTTGAAGTGTATATATGCTGCCTATAAAATGCGACGACAAGAGTGAGGAAATTCAGTCGAATGCTTATAACGAACTATGGTTATAACGAACTAAAATTAGTGGTCCCTTTGAGTTTGTTATAACCATAGATTACTGTATTTCTGACTTGTTATCACCACTTACAGAGTGGGGAGTTTTGGTTAGAATCTTAACATTTTCATTTTAATGAGTGATGTGAGAACTGGAAAGTTATAATGTGAGAGAACAAATGCTAAAGTAGACACAAGTCATGGATAACAACTTCTTTATATATGTTGTTACAGAAAAACGAGATTCTAATGACAGCCATTTACCGGTAGTCGCCACTTACAACCAGTATAGGTTGGTGGGAACCTGTTCTAACCTGGAATCCCTACAGGATGAAGAAAGCTAAAAACAGAGATTCCATTGATGTTATTTTTCAGTTTTTAATAAACTAAACCTTGTTTTCAAAAAGGTAAATGTGGAAAGTGGGCATTTCATCTCCCAATGACGGGCAAATCTCAAAATATTTAGAAGCTGTATGAAGAAATTATTATATATATCCCAACACAATTATATTGCCTCACCACGGCAGGAGTTCCGAGGTCACCACCAGAGGTCGCTGCTATCACCACACACGGATATCTCTGGCGGGGAGGATGTCCGAGGGTTACCTCACTGACGTCCCCCGGGCACTGGAAGCGGAGCACGCCATGTTTCTCGAGTCTGATAGTCAAAAATCAATAATATCAAATGCAAAATAAATAAATACAAAACATCTCAAGAAAACTCTCTTCTCAAAAGGAAGGAATGTTAATGTTCTAATGGCAAAGTTTCCAATACTTTCTACAATTTTACATTTTTGAATTACTGTGCTCGCAGAAATAAGGGCTGTGTGCATGTATTAAAATGATACACATGTTAAATGTTAAAGTCGTTGTTAACAAACTTAGTTTGAAAGTCCATGAAACGTAAACTATTTCGATAACAGTTACCATGGTTACTGGACCAAAAATATACCCCTCTTTTTGAACCAACATTTTCTGTTAAAAGTAGCCTGCAATACACACTAGAACGTTGGTGAGAGATGCTTATAGGAGCAGGGTTCTTAATACGGTGAATATGGTACTTGCAAAGCAGCTCATTATGAATGCATAAATATATTTCGAAACAATGCAAAACACTCTTTGATAAGGATGCAAAAGCATAATCGAAGCTTATTTCCTCTGGGTTGACACCAGCCACAAGGACAAGTATGGTAATATCGTGTAACAATTAATCTAAAATGAATGGTGAATCTTCTGGACTAGCCCCTGACGTTGTCTACCTGATGTTCTGTTGAGAATGAAGACTCTCCTCCCCTTGGAGGAGGTGACCACCGTTCAAGTCTTTCAGTATTGTCTCAGGTGACCACTGCAGTACTTCATGGACAGTATTGATACTTGTGCCCCAGAACACTGACAAGTGCCCCTCGGTCAGAGATGAAACCGACAGTGAAAAGCCATCTGCACAATACAATCAGAGTTCAGGTCATAGTGAAGGATTCATGTACCAGAGGGTGACAGTCATAAACATCACAAACATCATCACAAACAACATAACAAACAACATAAAAAACATCATCACAAACATCACAAATAACATCCCAAACATCATCACAAACAACATCCCAAACATCATCCCAAACAACATCATCACAAACATCATCACAACAACAAACAACACAAAAAACAACACCACAAACGTCATAACAAACAACATCCCAAACATCATCACAAACAACATCACCACAACAACAACAACATAAAAAACAACACCACAAACGTCATAACAAACAACATCACAAACAACATAAAAAAACACCACAAACATCATAACAAACAACATCCCAAACATCATCACAAACAACATCACCACAAACATCATCACAACAACAAACAACATAAAAAACAACACCACAAACGTCATAACAAACAACATAAAAAACATCACAACAAACAACATCACAAACAACATCACAAACGTCATAACAAACATCATCACAAATAACATCACAAACAACATCCCAAACATAACAAACATCACAAACATCATAACGAACATCACAAACATCATAACGAACATCACAAACAACATCACAAAAGTCATCCCAAACAACATCCCAAACAACTTAAAGTTTGGATTAATTTAATTTCCAAATGTCAATAAATGAAATCAAAATAACACTGTACACATATGTCTGGGTCTAACTTGCCTGAACTTGCCTTAGACTCAGACGGTCATAGTCATATTGACTATTATCAGCAAATCTTAATAAAAGACATTGTACTGTTTCCAGGCTTTGGATTAATGGTAAAAGTCACTAACTGCTTTTATATGTACTTTGTGAGGAAGAGTGTATGTGAGGTGCTTTAGCTCTCCTACAACTTTCTATTACCTCCAAGTGTGATTCATTTGCCTCTAAAGGAATCAACTACAAAAACAAGAAGGGCTAGGACGATACACCAACTGTGCGATCCGATACCTATCACAATACCTTGCTCATGATCCAATACATATCACGATACTTGTATCTGTAGCGCATAGTCCATATTTTTCTTAGACAGGATATTCAAATACCTGGCACACTGATGATTTACAGTTGGAAGTGTCAAGTATGGCGCAATGGGTGAAAATATTTACTTTTTCACTACTAATTTTCACTACTAATTAGTGCTTAGTGTAACATTTATTAAAAAATACATTTAAGGTAAGAATCAATACTTTTTACTTAGTGTGCAACTGTGATCGATACTTGTACCGGGAATTGAAATATCGCGATCCACCGATGCATCCCACTCTCCTACCCAGAGTTCCATGCGGCCGGCAGCCAGCTAGCATAGTACCTCTGCCACAGGCCAGCACCATGTGACGATTCGTCACATCTTTCACAGTCCAGTCAAGATATTGCATATGCTTTTCATCCGTTTCATGTTTGACAAGTCTACACATTTTCATAAACAAATGTCAAAGAAAGGTTAACTTTCATTGAGAAAGTATGCAAATACGTAAAAATCTACTTGTTTTTGCGTAGTTATCCTATGTTTACATTGGTTGTACGGCTCCACGTGCTGTCATCGAAGCCCAACAGAGAGCTAGCGACACGGTCACTTTGATGCATAAATATATATTGTCATGCAACTCACTGTCGCAGTTGTAGTAGCATAGCCATATAGTTATGCAAAACAATATGTAAAGCGCCCCCAAATACTTGCATTAGTCCGTTCTATACTGATTTCTAAAAAAGCACGTTTGTTTACAAACAAGAGAAAAGTCTGGTCACGTGATATGCAAATTAGCCTGTGGCAGTGGTGTTATGCTGAGTCACCACTGCGACGGAGAATGCGATGCATGGGTGTATCGTCCCACCACTAAAAACAAGTAGACGTCTTCCTACCTTTCAGTGTTGTTGTGGCAGCATCTTTGAGTGTGATGGAGAAAGGGTTTGTGAATCCCCTCATGGGCATCTTAACTGCAGTGTTGGGGGGTGACGGTGGCAGCATCGGGAAGTGCAGCAAGTCATTGTTGAATCTGGCCAACACAATACACGCGTAAGCACTCACAGAGTCATCATACTTACTTATCAATGAATTAAATAAAAAAAGATGCTATAACAAAATGCAACAAAAACAAACTGTTCATCTTAATGTTCACCTAATACATCCATGCTTCACAAGACCCGTGAAGATTCCGGGGTAGAATAGGTCTTCAGCAACCCATACTTGACGTAAAAGGCGACTATGCTTGTCGTAAAAGGCGACTAACGGGATTGGGTGGTCAGACTTCGTTGATACATGTAACCAATCCCAATTGCGTGGATCGATGCTCATGATGTCAATCACTGGATTGTCTGGTCCAGACTTGATTATTTACAGACTGCCGTCATATAGCTGGAATATTGCTGAGTGCGGCGTTAAACAACAAACAAAGAAACAAACAACAAAACATGCTTCACAAACACAGATGAATGAAGATTATTATTTTGATAGCATATAAAAAATGAGGAGAGGTGAAATGGGGATTGACCTCACGTTCAAGATTATTGCACTCACAGAGCAACGTGCATGCACATGTGTGTTTGTGTGTGGTTATTTGTACTGGTTCGGACTAATGCTGATTTTATAGTGCTAGCCAACTGAGATATTTTGCTGCAGTTTAACATGAATTATAATACCCCACTCAGACACAGTATATTGACTCTGAGCCGACCAGTCCTTGTTTTAGCCCTTTAAGCCGAGTTCAATTATTTGGTATGACACAGCCAAGGATCAAACCCCAGACCTTCGGCTCTCCGGGCGAATGGTCTACCACTAGACCACAGAGGCGGTCTATTACAAATGAGAAGATGCAAGTCTTGTTAGCGATATCATTAGGAATCTTAGCTCTACAATTAGATTTGCATCTAAGTCAAGTTTCCATACATAAAATAATATTTATTTACATGTTTAACTTTTGAATCTGGTGTGACATTTCTAAACAAAACTGGTCTATAGTATATGTTAAAGTAAACATTTGTAAATTGTAAATTCTATAATATCATATATATCTTTTCCATATTGCATGACCTTGCAGAGAACATAAACGATGCGTACCTTAATATCAGCACTGCCGTTGCCACGAAGCACAAGAGAACGGTGATGATTGCATAGTGGTTGGAATAATTAGCGAAGGAGTACAACAAATGCGAGAGGTCGTCGGCCATGTCCAAGAGTTCGGTCCCGAGAAGAGATAAACATAACACATCTTGTATCACGTCAATGACGTCCATGTTAATGTCTTTCGTATATTATACGCCCACATCATCTGGTTCAATGTCGACAATATGTAAACGCATCTATCAGTCGCATCTGATCACAATTAACACATTCCCTGTCATTCGATGCAGTTACACGCGAGACGTGTTTGTAACCCGGAAGTAAACAACAAGCTGGGAGGTCGCCACGCCAATCAACATGGATTTTGTTACGAACGATATGATTGGCTTATAGGTGACTTCTCCTGCTTACTAACAACGGGGGAAGCTGCAGTGCCTGTAAGTTTCTTTAACTGTAAAAGTGTGTGTTATCAATGGTGGAACAATGTAATATCGTGATATTAATGTTATCGCGAGCCCACTGTGTCTGTTTCTTACCGTGGATGTCATTGGTTAAGGAAATAAAGCCAATCGCATCTTGAGAATCTAAACGCTATTTTGATTGGATAAATTAACATACGATGCTTCCTAACGGCCAATCCACATCTATGTACGTCTCCAGTGACATGATTGGTATGAAAAACAAAATGGGGAAGTTGATGCGATGTAGGTTGATAGTACTACGCGACTCGTGATCTTAAGAACTTACGATGGCAGCTAAACACATCAAATATCAACTGCAGGCGTTTGGGAGGCTTCGGGAACTTCAAACTCAAGGCATTCTTTGTGACCTGGTTCTAATGTCTCGGGATCAAACCGAGTTCAAAGTTCACGCTTCAGTGATGGTGGCGGCTTGTGAGCCTTTCTATGGACTATTGTGCGAGAGAAGAAGTCTGAATAAGATCAGACTGAACAACATTGGTGGGCATTCTTTGGGCTTGTTGATACGTTTTATTTATGGAGAAAGTTTTCAAAATCAGGATGATATTCAGATTCTTACTGAAACCCTGATGAAACTTGGTATGAAACATTTGAACCAGTTTGTGGAAACATCATGTAATCAAGGCATTGGTATCTTGGATGAAATAATTTGTGAAAGCAGCAAAGGAAAAACCACCAGCCCATCTGGTATATTTACAGATTCATATTCAAGTGAGGTAAACTGTGGAAATTCAAAGAGTAAATTCCAGGGTGATAACTGCAGAGGGAATTTGTTACTTAAGGTTAAATCAGAACCACTTTCTCCAACAAAACATGTTTCCAGTGAAGGGACAGGATTAGAAAATCTTGAAACTGAAACAATTAAGGTTAAAACAGAACCAATTGATACCAGTTACGAGGAAAACAGTTCTATATGTGGAACAGCTCTGTATAGGAATGAGGATGCACCTAAAGCAGAAGGTTCCTATTTTGCTACGGATACATTCAAAGAAGATCTGAAGCCAATGAAATTATATGTCAATGAAACACATGATAAAAACAATCAGAAAAACATTGACAAAAACAGACCTGGGAATTCTTTGGCAGAGAAATCTGGCATCCTGCAGGAAGTTAGTGATTTGAGATGTTTAGCCACTGAACATGTTGACTGTGATAAGGATTTCCATGGTATCAAGTCTGCCCATGATGCCAACAGCATGGGGTGTCTCCAGACAGGTGAATCTATTCAGAAAACAACCTGTGCAGATAGTCAGGATCATCAGGCCACAAGGGACAGTTTGTTATTACATAAGAACAAGATTGAGTCTGTTGAAAGCAAGCGGGTACAAGTTTTACTTCGACAAATTGATGACCAAGGAAACTATGCAATCTTTCCTGTATCACCAAGAGATGGAGCTGTACCTCTGGTCTTGGATGCCCAAACTAAAATATCCGAAGACCAAATTACTCGAACAGCAGAGAATACTGACATTACGTCTCAGAAAATTGATATGTTGAATGAAGATGTTGCAAAAGAAAGCTCTCCTCTGGTCAAATTGCCTGTGAATACAGTTCCAGTATTGAGTCCTTCAGCTCAGCCTGTTATGGTTAATCAACCACAGATAGCTTCAGGACATAAGATTATTATTTCTCCAAACGGACAGATCATTGCCATTCCTGCTGCCAAGCTGAATCCATCTAGGTTCTCGCCAGCAGGCACTCCCTATACCCCGGTGAAGAAATCGAAGCGCAAAGGAAGGCAGAAAGTTACTTGGTCTGGCAAACAGGGTAAGATTCGGGAAATTATTCCCAAGACAGAACTTCAGATTCAGAATGTGGTAAGCTTGAAGGACAGAGTTCTGGATAGTACAAAGGTTTTGGAGCCATCACAAGATTGTGCAAGTAAGAGAATGAGGGATTATTTTCGTAAGTGCCAAGCTCTAGATCATGCCGATTCAGAAGAAAAAACAGAAGGGTGTCAAGAAACAGACAACCAGGGTAGCCAGCAGTCTAGAGCTCATGGTGATGAGCAAACAGAGAATTCTAATAAGAAACAAACTGTCTGTTGTCAAATGGATTCAGCAAAGCGAAAATCTGGAGAGTCAGGAGATTTTCAAACAAATTCTTTGGCAAAAAAGGCAAAAGTATTGAACAGATTAGATGATGATGATGAAGATGATGAAGAATATGTTGTCATTGATCTTGAAGATATGGGAGATCATGCCCCTGAAGGGAAGATGACAACGCTGAATGTTTCCAGTGATGATGGTGATGATATATTTACAGCCAGTGGAATTGGAAGCAACAATGAGACTTGTATTTCGTCAAGTGAAAACAATTCCAGTGATATGATCAGTGTATCTGACTGTACCTTACAAGAGCTTTCACTTCGAGAAATTCCGTTTGGCCTAGTATTCCCTTCCAAAACCAAGAGAAAGATTTACACTGGCAGGAAGCTGAATATTTTTCATAGTGAAGAAGAAGCACCACAAAGAAAACAAAAGTTCGTCACAAAAAAAACTCCCAAAAAACAGTCAAAGATATTGTCTGTCAAATCGAAATGTCCCGACACTCAGTCACAAGTGCCTCATTATACCATCCAGCCTGTTGCAAGATCTCTGGAGTTGTCAGAAGTTGCTGGCACCACCAACCCTATAAAGACTATACCTATTGTGGTGGCATTAGCAAATGGGAAGACCGCCACTGTGATGCTGCCGGGCTACACTCCCAACAACAAGCTGGAAGTGCCTTTGACCCCTCAGGTAGCAGCACCCCCGCAACACAGACAGCCTCATCCCATACAGACCACTACCTTTACCCATCCCAAACAGACAAATACCTTTACCAATTCTCTTATACAAACCCCGAGGGTATGCATGGCTAGTGTTTCTAATCCGTCAAACAATGTCTTCACTTCAAGTGCACTTATTCCATCTCAGGTGCCTGGAATGCAGCAGATGAAGCTGCTGCAGCATCCTGTTCCAAGAGGATTTGTACCGCAAGTCATATCAGGAGCTCTGACTCTGTCCAACTCATTGCCTATCGGTGTGTCTGGCAGCCATCAAGTTGGTGGTGTGCAGAGCATCCTCCAGGGTCCAGTTGTAACAGGATCTGCTGTGGTGACAGGGGGAATTCAACAGCAACTTCTTGTTCCCAACTTTGCAATACAGAATCAGACTGTGTCTGTTCCGAATCAGTATCTGGGGCAACAACAACAGATGCGTCTCCCGACTATTCCCTCCCCGACTATCCCCTCGCACCTGAACAATGGGAAAGTCAAGAATGTGCCTCGGCAATTACCTCCAGTCAGTAAACGAAAACCGTCAGTTGTGAAACCATCTACTCTCAAAGAAATAAGGCCAAAATAACCATGACAACTGCTGAATTAGAAATCAGTGCTAGCCCATGGCTCATCGTTGTTTAAAAGTGCTATTACTCTGCAGCCATCTGTTCGTTCAGCTTGCTAGACAATAGGGGGGAAACAATACATCCCATATGATACACAATACATTTTTTTTGTCTCGATACACTTGCTGAAAAAAAACACTTACTTCTTGTTAAATGACCCCTGGCTTTTGTCAGTCAGCTATAGAAAAAGGTGTTGTAATTAGTGTTTCAAGTTCACTGCTAAAAATAGCTGCTACAAGCATGTGTCAACAGCAAGCTTTTCTTCTAAACTTTCTCTGAAATATTTACTGTCAAGAAGTTTCCATGCTATTTGACATAAATATGAGTATGGCGATACTTAACATATCTTAACCTATGTATCATGATACATATCGTATCTGACCTTGCTGGATCGTTTCACCCCTACTGTACAACTGATTCAGCCTTAAGGAAAACTATTGGGATTCATGTGTTTCCGTTGTCCATGTAGGTGTCTGATGTTGGTGACAACGAGATCAAACTGGTGTGACTGCAAGGTTTCTGCACCATGTGTGTGTACGCTTGGGGAGAAATGTTTTTTAGACATGTTCAGTTCTTAGGTTGATAGTCAAGTATGATTTTTGTGATGTTAATGTGCCAAAATATTTTAAGTGGGTTTTAATTCTATTTGTTTCATATTGATACATGATGTCCAACAGTTCCTAAGGTATCCCTGGGGGGCACGGGGGGCCCAGTCGTCTAAGGCGCCGCGATTCGCTGTGCAGAGTTGCGTCCCTTGGGCATGCCAGAAACCTATGATTGTGGGTTCGAATCCCGGTTATGTTTCCAGGTTTGTCAGCACCATACCCGTGCTCGTGGGTTTCACCGAAGTGGTAAACGTCAGAGACCTGCATCACTTCGGGCTTTCCTCCCACATTAAGCTGACACGCCGTTATATAACTGGGATACTGTTAAAAGCGGCGTTAAACCCAACTCACTCACTCACTCACTCGCTGTATAAGACCGAACGTGTACACGATCATATTATCTTGTGGGTAGTACAGATGTGACGGATACAACACTGTACATGTTTATTTTATTCACCTTCAGTGCCTGCTTTTAAGTTTTGTTTGTTTGTTCTTTAACGTTGCACTCAGCAATATTCCAGCTATAGGACGGCGGTCTGTAAATAATCGAGTCTGGACCAGACAATCCAGTGATTAATATCATGAGCATCGATCCACGCAATTGTGATCAATGACATGCATCAACCAAGTCAGCGAGCCTGACCACCCGATCCTGTTAGTCGCCTCTTACGACAAGCACAGCCACCTTTTACGGCAAGCATGGGTTGCTGAAGACCTATTCTACCCCGGAATCTTCACGGGTAGTCTGCTTTTAAGTGTTCAACTTTATGTTTTATGATTGGTTAAGATAGATTAAATGTAGTTCATGTGTCCTTCATTTTGTGAGCCTAAACAAACCCAAGCTATGACGTGCTCAACTGATTGGCCAAGCTAGCCCTCAAAGTTGACCCTTTGTCTCACTGCATGTTCTCAGTCTACACACATTTTTAACACAGACATATGGGCAAATAACACATAAGTGTGTCACACCTGTAAAGTCATGTACATGTATGTATTTTGAAAGAAATTTATTATCTCTTTACAATTAGATAATATGATATATGGATAATTATTCTATTTGGTTCTTACATTAGTTAGCAGATCATTGTACAGTATAACAACTAATATAGGAACAACATCTGTTTGTCATGTAAAACGGTTTGTACTACTGTGATGTTGATGACTGCATTATGTGTATTGTTAATATTACTTATCATTCCTTTAATATTTCAGGGTATAGATACTTGGGCTGGGACGGGTAACTCGGGTCGGGTGGGTGCTGAGTAGGACCTGGGTACCCACAGGACTACATGGTTAGTCACATGATATATTGTTTAATGACAAAGAAAAGTATCTAGAACTCTATGGTAGTATGGTTACCGGTACACTACAAGTTAGAAATGTTCGCATTCCTTCTGACTTTTCATATCTTTGAATAAAGATATAACTTGAGTCAACTTCAGTGTATGCATGACCAGATTGTTTAATACATGTATCTCAATACGTTTTGCCAGTGCTATGGTAATAAAATGCCCAATCGGGCATTTTGTACCTATCTCATGAGACCTACAGTGGGTACCCGTAGGGTCGGGTAATAGGAGGGTGGCCCGGGTGGTAAATTGGGACTCGTCCCAGCCCTACTAGATAAATATATGAAACATCCACTGGCTTATTAAAATGTCTCTGATTTCGTTTTTGTTGTGTATTGTTTGTCAATTTTCTAAATTCCCAGGCGCTCATTACGGCAAATATGGTAATTTGATATGAAAAATTTATGAAACGTTAGACAATTTCTGTGAATTATCGACTAGACTCCGTCTACGTGTGCATCTCCTATCATGTTGTTGACAGTGCGGAATGTTTATCTGTTTTGTGATTTTTCTATTTTGTTTCTTTGTTTTCTCGATCATGAGGGGTCGGGCAGTGCATTTGATAAACAGGGTACCTATTATTAGGGCTTGGACGATACACCAACTGTGCGATCCGATACGTATCACGATACCTTGCTCATGACCCGATACATATTACGTATTCTTGTGTGTGCAGCTTATACCCAAAATATAGTTTCAACATTATTTCTGGTAGCACTACCTATCACTGAAATGGTTTTAATTCCATAAAAATACAAAGGTCTTTGTGAGGTATGACCTTTAACCGGCACCTAATACAATGTGATTCTGTAGTCGGTGTAACCATAGTAACATGCCAGGTATTCTGCAGCCAGTATAACCATGGTAACGTGCCAGATATTCTGTAGCAAGTGTAACCATGGTAAAGTGCCAGGTATTCAGAAGCCAGTATAACCATGGTAACGTCCCATGTATTCTGTAGTTTGTTCACATTGCTAAGTATCATCTATCATGTCCATAGGGTTTCATTTAGAGACAGAGTACACCTGATGCTAACAATTTGAACCAATCATGATGAACCACAAGCATAGCTTGTGAAGCGTTTCTTGAGGAGACCAACACCATTAGTGCTGTACCATTTCCCGATGTGACGCACAGATGCTACATCTGTCCTCCCTGTACATGGTGGGAGTGGTGTGGAATTCAAAACATTTTCGATAACTTTTTCTTGAATGGATCTCGAATGAATTTTTAACATGTCGATTAAAATATGGTTTGTACAATGTCTGTGTCGGTTGTTTGTAAATGTTTAATAAAGAAGTAAGAGAACATGTTCTTTAAAATGTTTATGTACAAATAAGACAACTCTACTACAGTACGAGATCATGTGAGTCCCGATGCTCCTGGAGAACTCGGAGATTCAGATGGGGAGGAGTCTGCAGCTTCATCAGACTTGACCTTGCTTGATGACTGCTTGCCTGCTCTCTTGTCAGCTTTCTTCACGTCATTCTGTAAGTGCATGGAGTAATTCTGTAAGTGACATGCTGGTCTAAATGCTTCACTCACTCATCTCGATAATTAAGACGCCTGGATGCTGATTGGCTGATTCCCCCGACAGAACCTTGTGTGTGTTTCATCTTCCTGAGGCAAGTGAGTTAACTGACCATAAAAGTCCAGATTCCACCCGTGCCAAATCAGGCTGGTATTATGGAGTTACATTTTGGCTGGACTAATGAGTCTATGCGTAGTCCAATTACAATCGCGCCCTGAAATCGAAATCCAGTTCGTAAACTTTCATGCAGATTTCAGTCGATTGCAGGATTTGCAAAACATGTGCACCGCTAACTTGTCAACAGATATTTTCTAAATCTTTTCATGATTTTGATCAAGGTGCTGACGTGATTTGATGCACTTCGTGATGTAAGACTCATTTTATCACAATACAGATCTTGATTGTCGATCAGATCATCTTGGCTGGGCCCCATCATTTTGTTTGATTTGTTTGTTTGTTTGTTTGTTGTTCAACGCCACACTCAGCAATATTCCAGCTATAAGACGGCGGTCTGTAAAATATTCGTGTCTGGTCCTGACAATCCAGTGATTGACATCATGAGCATCGATCCACTGTTGGGATCGATGACATGTATCAACCAAGTCTGCGAGCCTGACCACCCGACCCTGTTAGTCGCCTTTTACGATAAGCATAGTCGCCTTTTACAGCAAGTATGGGTTGCTAAAGACCTATTCTACCCCGGAATCTTCACGGGTCCCATTTTGTTGAAAGCAAAGGTAAGTGATACGAAAGGGATAGAAGGGACATTACTTGTAATAGCCACTAGTGGCGTTAGGAATTCCAGCCTAGTTCGACAAGGGTGGAAACTGGACTTTTAAAGTCAGTTAACGCTCTTGCCTCAGGAAGATGGGTGTGTTCATATCGGAGTATAATAATTGATTTTAGAGAGATGGAGCATCAGTCAAGATGACATTCAGCAAATGTTTTTTCTTGCTCAAGAATAGTGAGTTGGGTATAATGGAGCTTTAACGCCGCAGTATTCCAGTTATATCACAATGTGTCATCTTAATGTGGGAGGAAAGCCCAAAGTCATATCGGTCTCCGATGTTTACCACTTCATTGAAACACCCAGTAGGTATGGTGCTGACAAACCTTGAAACAAAAGGAGTGAACTTGGATTCAAACCCACAATCAGAGGTTCTGGCCTTAGATGACTGGACCAAGCGTGCCCTCTGCTCAAGAATAAATATGCAATAGAGAAGTTAATCTAAATTTGCAGAGAGGCTGAGCAGCTATGTGATATAAGACAACAAGGATGTCTATAGTTGTGTGAACACCACATCAGCAGCTAGCCACCTCATCATAATTTTTTTACCTCTGTAACCATGGCAACAAGGCACCATACTGTGACCTGAAATCCCCAATATATTTTTCTGATATCATTCTCAGAGTGAGACGACTGCCACTGAAGACTTACTGGTCCCGCTGGCACACACTCCAGAGGTATCGTCACTGGGCCGTCGTTCTGTATATTCACCTGCATGTAGGCGCCAAATTTACCATCTGAAACATAATCATGAAATACACACTAAGTTGATCAGATGAGAAATCTACTATATGTTGAGCTGGAAACAGAATAACAAATCATGCAGATTTCCATATTTCCTATATTTTAACATGTAAAATAAACGTGAGTGAGTTGGGTTTAACGCCGCTTTTAACAGTATTCCAGTTATATCACGGCGTGTCAGCTTAATGTGGGAGGAAAGCCCGAAGTGATGCAGGTCTCAGACGTTTAGCACTTCGGTGAAACCCACGAGCACGGGTATGGTGCTGACAAACCTAGAAACAATCAGGGCGAACCAGGATTCGAACCCACAATCATAGGTTTCTTGCATGCCCAAGGGACGCAACTCTGCACAGCGAATTGTGGCGCCTTAGACGACTGGGCCCCCCGTGCCCCCCAATTGATATTGTGAAAAATGGTCCCCGCTGCTGGGGTACGATGACGTGCTATCAACCAAGTCACTGTGTATGACCACTTTCATTATCAATATTCCAGCATCCAGGATTCAAACAATACCACCATGTACAGTCAAGTCTCTTAATCCGACACTAATGATGGGAACCAATTAAATCAGTGCTATTTTGACCCGTTAATCCGACATCTCGTTCTCCGACTTCAACACACCTAATTTGCAACGAATTATCGAAATCTCTCATTAATCAGTCTCGTTAATTTGACACAGTGATCAGCGTACTCCGTGGTCATCTGCCCCAGGTACACAGCCAGTGTTTTGATGCGAGACGAGTCGACTGGTAGTTGCATATTACAAAGCTGCAGAGATAAACTTTGCTTAACAATAAACATGCTTTAAATATGGAAAACAGGATAAATCACATGCTGAGATTACCTCAATCTCATTAAAAGCAGATACAAGTTCTCGATATTGCCGAGAATATCCCATTACAGGTCACGTCAGAAGAATCTTTTGCGAACTATGACAATGAACGTTGGTACTACTTAATTTCGTTTATCTGAAATACTCGTTAATCCGACATAATCATATGCAACCAGCCATGTCTGATTAATGGGACTAGACTGTACATGAATTGTCCACACCCGAATCATTAATGTGACTATGGACTTGAATCGTCTACACGTCAATCATCTACGTGACCATGTACATGAATCGTCTACACCTCAATCATCTACGTGACCATGTACATGAATCGTCTACACCTCAATCATCTACGCGACCATGTACATGAATCGTCAACATCTCAATCATCTACGTGACCATGTACATGAATCGTCTACACCTCAATCATCTTCGTGACCATGTACATGAATCGTCTACACCTCAATCATCTACGTGACCATGTACATGAATCGTCTACACCTCAATCATCTACGCGACCATGTACATGAATCGTCAACATCTCAATCATCCACGTGACCATGTACATGAATCGTCTACACCTCAATCATCTTCGTGACCATGTACATGAATCGTCTACACCTCAATCATCTACGCGACCATGTACATGAATCGTCAACATCTCCATCATCTACGCGACCATGTACATGAATCGTCAACATCTCAATCATCCACGTGACCATGTACATGAATCGTCTACACCTCAATCATCTTCGTGACCATGTACATGAATCGTCTACACCTCAATCATCTATGCGACCATGTACATGAATCGTCAACATCTCAATCATCTACGTGACCATGTACATGAATCGTCAACATCTCAATCATCCACGTGACCATGTACATGAATCGTCTACACCTCAATCATCTTCGTGACCATGTACATGAATCGTCTACACCTCAATCATCTACGTGACCATGTACATGAATCGTCTACACCTCAATCATCTACGCGACCATGTACATGAATCGTCAACATCTCAATCATCCACGTGACCATGTACATGAATCGTCTACACCTCAATCATCTTCGTGACCATGTACATGAATCGTCTACACCTCAATCATCTACGCGACCATGTACATGAATCGTCAACATCTCAATCATCTACGCGACCATGTACATGAATCGTCAACATCTCAATCATCCACGTGACCATGTACATGAATCGTCTACACCTCAATCATCTTCGTGACCATGTACATGAATCGTCTACACCTCAATCATCTATGCGACCATGTACATGAATCGTCAACATCTCAATCATCTACGTGACCATGTACATGAATCGTCAACATCTCAATCATCCACGTGACCATGTATATGAATCGTCAACACCTGAATTGTCTACATGACCATGTACATGAATTGTCCACACCTGAATCGTCTACATGACCATGGACTTGAATCGTCTACGTACCCTGTACTTTGTCGGGGGAGTATGCGGCTCCCAGCTGCTTGAGGAACTCCTGGTACATCTGCTGGGACAGGTCGGGGCCCATTGCCTCGTGGAAGTCTGGCTTGTTGCCCTTCAGAGTCACACACAGGGTGAACTGCAGAGACATAAACAGTGCAGCATGACTGTGTCTGCAAGCATACTCATTTTGAATAGTTTCTAGACTGACTTGACCAAAAGTATATCTTACTGGAGTTTGGTTTCAGAGTAGTGACTTAAACTCACAGCACCTCACCTGGAAATCACACAATTCACCTGGACATATCACACAATAGCTCACCTGGACATATCACACAATAGCTCACCTGGACATATCACACAGTAGCTCACCTGGACATATCACACAATAGCTCACCTGGACATATCACACAGTAGCTCACCTGGACATATCACACAATAGCTCACCTGGATATATCACACAGTAGCTCACCTGGACATATCACACAGTAGCTCACCTGGCTGACACAAAGCACTTCAAACTGCTTGTCCATCACATTCTTGGCCCATCGCTTTCCACCGTCATCATCAAACAGACGCAAGTTCAGAACTTTTCTAACTCTGAAAGTGGAAATCTTTGAGATAGAATCAACAGTTTAGTTCAACATGATTTGTGTCAGCATCAGAATAAGGCAGACAATCCAGCCACACTTGTCACCAGGTCCAGCCATACACCACACTTGTCACCAGGTCCAGCCATACACCACACTTGTCACCAGGGCCAGCCATACACCACACTTGTCACTTGTCACCAGGTCCAGCCATACACCACACTTGTCACCAGGTCCAGCTATACACCACACTTGTCACTTGTCACCAGGTCCAGCCATACACCACACTTGTCACCAGGTCCAGCCAAGCACCACACTTGTCATGTGACACCAGGTCCAGCCATACACCACACTTGTCACTTGTCACCAGGTCCAGCCATACACCACACTTGTCACCAGGTCCAGCCATACACCACACTTGTCACCAGGGCCAGCCATACACCACACTTGTCACTTGTCACCAGGTCCAGCCATACACCACACTTGTCACCAGGTCCAGCCAAGCACCACACTTGTTATGTGACACCAGGTCCAGCCATACACCACACTTGTCACTTGTCACCAGGTCCAGCCATACACCACACTTGTCATGGGACACCAGGTCCGGCCATACACCACACGAGTCGCAAGCCGACCCCAATATTTTTCTGCTAACCTAATATGGCACCGTATACGGCACCATAAATTTATTATGCTGAAACGTTGACACTAAAGACGGCTGCTATCTTTTCTATTGCTATGTGACGTCATCCTGTTTCTATGATGTTGCTATTTGTAAATCAGTGACCTCTGTTGTGAGCCTTTTTCTGTATAGTTTTTATTAATAAAGTCACGAACATGGTTTCTTTAAGAAATATTGTCGTTGTACATCACAACTAAGGATATTAAAACACAAAACAGTGTCGAATAACGAATTTCTGTACCAGAATTTTCATGTGAAATATTTGAGGTGGGTGTTGAAAAATCCAAGATGGCTGTTACTGATGGTATACGGTCTCATATCAGGTCAGTATCAACCATCTTGGATTTTTACTGACGGTATACGGACTCATATGGGGTCAGTAGATCTGCTCTCTGATTGGTCAATCTCACTTTGAGGCATAATAATGACATCTATGTAGAGCACAGTGACTGACATGTACTCCATCTCCTTCGGGGTGTCGTATCTCGAGATTCCCACCAGCACACACAGGCCTCTTCCGATCGACCCAACCACTTCATCTCCAACTGAAATAGAAGAAAGCTTCCATGAACAAGCCTACAAACAACGATAATGTTGAACATGGGGTATTCCGAACGATAGTTATGGGTTTAACAACTGAATCCTTACAATCTAGACCATCTATTACCCATTCCAGAATGGTTTTTTTGTTCAGGTTTCGAATTTGTAATCGAGAGTTTGTCAAAATATGTCTCGAAGCGTAGTCGCCAATTTGAAATTTGTGCCGTAAAGCACGAGAAAGCTGCCTACTGATTGGTCATTCCATTGGTCGGTCAAAGTTCGCAAAAGGTCGGTCTGACGTGACCCGTAATGGGATGTCTTCAGGGCCCACTTGCACAAAGCGATCTTAGCGCTAAGATGATCGTAACTCCGATGCTTTAACATAGGCTTACAATAGTCTTAGCACTAAGATCGCTTTGTGCAAGTGGGCCCAGATCTTTGTTTAGCGGTAGCGAGAACTAAGATCTGATTTTAATGAGATTGTATATTGATTTCGTTCAGCATCCTAAGACTTCGTGAACTCGCCATTTCAAGGTTTGATTGTACCGTCACAGGACACTGTTTCAAACATGGCTGAGAAAACGGCAAGGATGATAATTCACACCACCATCAATGTGCAGAGTGACATAAGGGCATAAGATCTGTTTCCATATTTCCTATATTTTAACATGTGAAATAAACGCGAGTGAGTGAGGTTTAACGCTGCTTTTAACAGTATTCCAGTTGTATCGCGGCGCGTTAGCTTAATCTAGGAGTAAAGCCTGAAGTGATGCAGGTCTCAGACGTTTACCCGAAACCCATGAGCAGGGGTATGGTGCTGACAAACCTAGAAACATAATCAGGGCGAACCAGGATTCGAACCCACAATCATAGGTTTCTGGCGTGCCCAAGGGACGCAACTCTGCACAGCGAATCGCGGCGCCTGAGACGACTGGGCCAGCCGTGGCCCTTATTTTGTTATAGAAGAACTGTAACCAAATTAAGAAGTGGGTGCAATAGCAACCAGAAAATTGGCAAAGGGATAATTGTGAGTTGGATAATGATGATGCATTGTGTAAAGTGCCTGAAGATAGAAAATGCATTTTGTATAACTGTGTTTTATATAACTGCATAGGGATGTGTTGCCTCCCATAAGGAAAGGCCAACATGTACCACAGCATTAGATCTATTTGTTCAGTCTCTAATTCAGATTCTCATATTAAACATATTTAAAATACTGTATTCGATGTAATAAGCGCCCCGCTCTAATTAGTGCCCACTGCGATATTTGCTGATATATTGGCTAGTGAAAAATCCCAATTAGCACCCCTTCCGATTGATCAATGTATACAAGACTTATTTATTCGCATATAATACTCACTCGTGTGTTATATGCATTCTTAATTATGGGCAATTAAATTATGGAAAAATGTATCTGTTGCATATAAACATTTCAGTGTGTCAGCATAAACCACGAAATTTATCTTTCAACTCTCTTTTTTCCACCAAAATAATATTCTAATAACAGCCCCCTTTTTCTAATTTTGAGAGTGCCCTTGGCGCTTATTACGTCGAATATGGTATGTGAGGAATTGTAAACTTTGTCACTCTCACAGCACTACCTTTGTACAATGGGTATTTGGGACTGAACTAGAGATAAACATATCTGTCTGTCTGTCAGTTGTGTTAGAATCCTTGAAGGAGTCCAATAAATACATGATAGCTAACTTTCTGTTTGATGATTACATGTTGATTTTTTGTTTGTTTGTGCGTTTGTGTGTTTATCGCTGTGCTCAGCAATTAATATTCCAGCTATATGATGGTCTGTAAGTAATCGAGTCTGGACTAGACAGTCCAGTCATTGATATCATGAGCATTGAGCCACGCAATATTGATACGATGACATGCATCAATCAAGTTAGCGAACTTGACCACCCGATCCCATTAGTCGCCTCTTATGACAAGCATGGGTCGCTGAAGACCTATTCTTTCCTGGATCTTCACGGATATCCTCGTCTTTTGTTTTTATAGGTTCTAAACCTTATAAAGCTTAATCCCCTATTGCCTTACCAATCACCATGCTCAGGTGAATTTGTACCTATAATAAGTGCTGGACAAGAAGGAAGGGCCCTGATACACCACCAGGCAGACTGGGTGCCAGCCTGATGATTGAAACATAGCACGTCATGCAGCAGAATCTGTTTTAAACCTACCGTGGGGGAATCCCCTTACTGGCCGGAATTTTTCATTTGGAGGACGATTTCACGTGTCTTTTTTTGTCGTTTTATTTACACTTTTTCTAATTTTCAATTTAATTTTGTTCAAGCATTTGTGATTAAATATGCCCAAATGTATTAAAATCTGCAAAGTTGCTATGTTGACTTTACTTGTCCTTTAAAATTACTAGACAGTTTCAAATTTCACAACCATAAATATGCGACAGTTTATATTTTCAGAAATTTGATAATGTAAAGGTATCAACAAAGTAAACAATAATTGCAAATCATAAGACAAATATTATGAAGGGAGGTAACTCTGATCTTGCAACCTTGATTTGTTGCAGGCATTAATTATTTTTTGTTATATTTTTTATGGTTGTATTCATACAGAGACAGAAACCCGTGAAAATTCCGGGTAGAATAGATCTTCAGCAACCCATGCTTGCCGTAAAAGGTGACTATGCTTGTCGTAATAGGCGACTAACGGGATCGGGTGGTCAGGCTCGCTGACTTGGTTGATGCATGTCATCGATCCCAATTGCGTGGACCGATGCTCATGACATTAATCACTGGATTGTCTGGTCCAGACTCAATTATTTACAGACCGCCTTCATATAGCTTGAATATTGCTGAGTGCGGCGTTAAACAACAAACCAAAAAAATACAGAGACGGAACAATTTTATTTAATTTTGATCAACTAAGAATTGTGCCTAAAGTTCAGTAGCCAGTCAGGCTACAGAGTAGGTGGCTTTTTCTCACACAGGCGGGCACAACAATTCTGAATGACGATGCCCTGTTTTAATAGTTGTAGAGGACTTCATATGACCCAATGTTGACAAATGTGTGCACTGTCAAGTCATCAGCTTTAATGACGTCACACCGCTCTTCATAACGCGAGATATTTCGATAATTATGGCTGTTTGAAAACGGGTAGGTCCACTCCGCAAGACAAGTAAAGTCATGAAGAATTTCACTTCAATACTTTCGTAGTCTGTATCTGTGTATAGACAAATGATCGACCATTCGAACGGATACCCCATCACTTGGAGCCTTGCTATATGTTTGTGTTGTAATGGTTATTTACTAAGTCATTCAAATCTGAATTTAGAAGCTGATACCTGTCACACTTGCTTTCATTACTCTCTGGATGATGGCCTTCATGACTAGTTTCGCAAATCAACGTGCATGACAGCCGGCGAGACAGGTCAGAGTTACCCCCCTTGGTATATGACAGAAAAGTTCGATGTTATGTCCTCTAATGCATAATTCCCCAAAGAAATTCTCTCATCAACATTTTTTAATGATTATTTCTCTCTGCCTCATTTCTATAACGAGGTCTTCTAAATAGATTAGAATACTAACAAAACACATTCTCAATAGCCTCAGCAGTGACAATCACGGTGTCAAGATCTAACTCCTCACAGCGATAGCCCATTCCCGGAGCTCGCCATGCATACTATCGTGATGATACCGGGAAGGTAACAATTAGTGTGTCAGGCGCTGGAATGAGCTTGTAGCGAAGGGGCATAACTCTTTCCATTGGTTTAGGAAGTGGATTTCTTTTTGACCGGAAACGCGCTTGTAGCTCTACAGTCGCCTAGTAACTACGGAAGCTCGGTACTCTGGCGAGATTGTTTAAGTTGGGTATGTTTTGCTTGTGATTTCTCCCTGCTGAAACAACGGTGAACGTATTTATCAGACGTTCTTCAAACATTTAGGTGGTGTACTAATTATAGTTGATTCTGCTAAACGTTAATGAGAAATGCGTACATTCATAGATCTACAGAAAATGAAAGAACATGCTGTTTGAAAACATGCCATTATTTTTTTTATTAGGTTTTGCAACATTGTTTTTATATTGTTTACAGATTCGCTAAACCCTTCACTCTCTTTTTTACCATATTTTTTTCATGCAATCTGTTCGACGTAGATTCTTTTTGGAAAAAGTATTTTCTCTTGCAGTTTTATATACAATTTTTATTTTTATTTATGTGCCCATTTATCTGTTTGTCAAATTGTGTTGTTGACTTGATGCTGAATGTTTTTATATGATCTGGACCAGGGCCCACTTGCACAAAACGATCTTAGCGCTAAGACTATCATAAGCCTATGTTAATGTATGGGAGTAAAGATCATCTTAGCCCTAAAATTGTTTTGTGCAAGTGGGCCCACTAAATAAATTGCCCCGGTGATAATCTTTTGAAGACAATTGCCAAAGGGGAAACCTTTCTTACTGTGATATGTTTATATATTTATTAATACCAACATTTCATCTATTATTATGTATTCATGTAATATCTGTTACTATTTGTTCTTCACATTTGAATGTATCTCGAAATATCACATAAATCCGGCTTATGTACTTTTCAGTGTATCCTTTTCTGGAAAAACTGCTTGTAAGTCTCTCACCATGAGATCGACATTGCCTCATTTTAAGAAAAACTTAAAAACAATTTTCTTGTTTTCAGCATAGATAACAAAATGGCTGAGCCTGAACCCCCTCACATTCGGCCCCCAGAGCCCATCACGATTGCCGTGCACAGGGCGAGGAATCTGGTGAGTGTTGGATGATTCAAGAGAATATTATGTTTACCAGAAAATAATAATAACTTATGATAGATAAACATATCATTATGATCATGATCATGATGATGTATTTAAAAAAGAAACACATTAGTTTATTTTAGTTAGTTTACTGAACATAGAGCAATATTCTGTATTTCTGAGGTGAAGGTTGCACAGCAGTATATAGAATAAAATAATCAGATGCCTTCATGAAATTAATTTTCAGGTAAATAATTTTTGTGTTGTAGGTTAATAATTCTTAGATGCATCATTTGCATTCAAACAATATATATTTTCCAAATCAAATCAACAAATATATATATATATATATATATATATATATATAAATTGCAAAACAAAGGATGAAATAAAGTGTGGCCTTAGTTGTTCTCTTAATGCTAATGGCTTTTTTCAGTTCTTGTTGAAATACATGTTGGTATGTAAATTGTAGCAGAAATCATCAGATTCTGACTTTTCTGTAACAGAAGGGACAGAAGGGAGACACAGTGAATGCTATGATCAAAGTGGAGTTCGGAGAGAGGAGTTTAGGAGAATCTCCCAAAGTTGACTGTACAGCCGATACCCCAGCAGAATTCAACTACAATGCAGCTCTCAACTGTACATACGAGGACCCGATAGTGCTGGATGAGATAGCACACAAGCCTGTTGTCTGTAAGTGGTCGTTGTCATCAAGGGGGCACGGGGGGCCCAGTCCTCTAAGACTCGGCGATTCGGTGTGCAGAGTTGTGTCCCTTGGGCACGCCAGAAATCATGATTGTGGGTTCGAATCCCGATTCGCCCCAATTGTTTCTAGGTTTGTCAGCACTATACCCATGCTTGTGGGTTTCACCGAAGTGAAGCGTCTGAGGCCTGCATCAATTCAGGCTTTCCTCCCACATTAAACTGATGCGCCGTGATATAACTGGAATACTGTTAAAAGCGGCGTTTAACCAAACTCACTCACTCACTCACATTGTCATCAATGTGTTTGTTAACGTTCTGTGGAGTGAGACCACATACTGTTTCTACTCTTTTAGAGATGTTGGTACACATGTGAACATTCTTGATATGACTAGCACTCATAGGGAGCTATTGTACATGTATGTGTTATGTAAGTCATAATTTATAAAATCTCTTTCAGCAAGGAATCATTTACCTCTTTTTACTTTGACAGAAGTCCCCTGTCGGGCCTGGTTAGATAGAGTAGGACCAGTCATGGGTTGTCAGAGGCAACAGAATTGAATTGGGTGATGAGGCTTGTTTACGGCAAGCATGGGTTGCTGAAGACCTATTCTACCCGGATCTTCACGGGACTAGACTGGTGTGATGTGGCTGCATATTGCTGACTGCTGCATAAAATGTCAAACAAATTAACCACAATTAATAGATATTATTTTGAAATGTGCAAGAAGACAAGTATTACACAAGCCAGTCAAAGTGTACATTTACTTTCACTATCATTAAACTTTCGTGAAAAATCCCAAATATCTAAATTTGTATTTGGGTAGTAATTTAAACTGCCACAATTTGCTGTGAAGAGTTGTCTCCCTTAATAGTGTCAGGACCCATTGTCTTTATTCCCAGGTGTGACTGAGTTATGATCCTTGGTCAATTAGGAACATACCCATGTTGTGTGTTTCACCATGTTGAAAGGAACTGGTGGGGGTGGGGCTGGGGGATGGGGGTGAGACTGGTCTCAGGAATGTATCATATTTTGCTGTCTCCCAATTTACATAGCATTTGTTCAATATCTCCCCCAGAAGATAAATCCACAAAGTCCCCTTCTCTCAAGCACCAGCTTGAGGTAGATGTGATAGTTATTTGACTTGAATAGACTCAGTATTTGAGTGTGTCTGTCCTCCTTCAGTGACGGTGATCGAGGTCCTGCCGAAGGAGAGGAAACAGAAGGAGGAGAAGACCATCTTGCTGGGCCAGTGCACCGTGGATCTCCTGCCTCTTGTCAAAGGTGGGATGCAGCTCTACACCCATCTTCCTCAGGCAAGGGAGTAAACTGACCATAAAAGTCCAGTTTCCACCCTTGCCGAAATAGACTGGAACTTCCAGGCTCAATCGTAGCCCCACCAGTGGCTGTTACGAGTTATGTCCCTTCTATGTCCTTCCTATTGACCAATCAGATTCCATCTCTCATATCACATGCTGTTCCTTCAAACAAAATGGCGGCGCTCGATTAAGACAATCTGATTGATAATCAAAATCTATATTGTAATAAAATGGGTCTTACCTTGCGAAGTGCATCATTTCATGTGAGCACCTTGATTAGAAACATGAAAAGATTTGCAAAATATCCGTGGACGCCCAGTTAACAGTACTCATACTTTCAAATCCTTCAGTCGACCGAAATCTACTCATTGAAATCCATGTTGTTTACATACTGGATGTCTAGTTCGTTACTTGATTTTGATTGGACTATGCATATAGTCATTTGTCCAGCTAAAATGTAACCCCGGAATTCCAGTCTAGTTCGGCAAGGGTGGAAACTGGACTTTTACAGTCAGTTAACGCCCTTGCCTCGGGAAGATGCTCTACACAAAACACAGACCCTCTATCTTAAATGTTTTGTTTTAGTGCAATGTGAATACACAACAAGAACGCGTAGACATGGCATGAGGCAGATCTGTACGTGGAGATACTGTTCAGGGTGCCGTTGTACAAAGCGATCTTAACGTTAACGTGATCGTAACTCCCATACTTTAACATAGACTTACGCTAGTCATAACGCTAAGGTTGTTTTGTACAACGACACCCTTGGCGGGAGTGGAGCAGTGACAACAAAAACAATCCAACAAGATTTTTAAACTTTAATTATTCAAACATTTTGGCTTAAAGTTTTTGACGCCTCATCTAACTCACCAAGCCGCCGTATATGCATGGCAGGCCCTGTTTACAAGGAGGTTACATGGAGGTTGTGTGTTTATTCCCAGGAGAAGTGAAGCAAAAGTACACGCTGATGGTGAACCCCCTCCCTGGCTCCCCATTGGAGCAGCTGTCCCCCGAAAGCTTGAGGGTGGGTGCACTAGCTGTTTCTTTTCATAATCATCATCATCATCATCATCATGAATGTCACAAATTATATCAATGTTTTTGTCTTAAGTACATTCTGTTAATTTCCGTCATTTCTTTCGTGTTGTTAGGTTCTGATTTTATTATTAGGTAATACTGAAGATTTATAAAACTTTACTCATGACAAGTTTTGCTTGGTTAGGACATGATATTTAGGATTGGGTTCAGAATTGAGTTCAGAATTGAGTTCAGAATTGAGTTCAGAATTGAGTTCAGAATTGGGTTCAGAATTGGGTTTAGAATTGAGTTCAGAATTGGGTTCAGAATTGAGTTCAGAATTGAGTTCAGAATTGGGTTTAGAATTGAGTTCAGAATTGGGTTCAGAATTGGGTTCGGAATTGGGTTCAGAATTGGGTTCAGGATTGAGTTCAGAATTGAGTTCATTGGAGTGTGAACTTTCATGGATTGTCAGGGCCACTCTGTATGAACATCAGTTTCGAATACATGTGACCAGCTTCTTCATTCATATTAATGAATTATTATTTGTTTGGTTGATGAAACTGCTCATCATATGAAAGCGGAGCATCTTTACATACATTTCCAAGATACAGAGTCATGTGTGTACTTACCTGTAGCTTTATCAGACTAAGACAAATTCACCACGTCCCCTTTCTCTCAATCACCAGCCTGAGGTGGACGTGACTATCTCCGTCAATGACCCGCTGCTGGACGAGAACCAACTGAAAGATGGAAATCTGTTGACCATCACCATGGAAACGCTGTACTCTCCTCCCGAGAACTGGCTCCTCACGGGTCAACAATACTACTACGCTTCCACACTGCCCATCCCTATCACATCGGAGGTGGGGATGACGTATTGCATGCTTTACTAGTTATTTGTGTTACTCGCAATCTCATTAAAATCAGATCTTAGTTCTCACTACAGCTAAACAAAGATCTGAGGACATCCCATTATAGGTCATGTCAGGACGACCTTTCATCTGACCAATCAGAGCGTCGCTTATCAGATCATGAAAGTAACAGTTGGAATGTGATTTTTTATTGTGCAACCTTGAAAAAAACCGACATACTGAGTATTCTGAATGACAGTTATGGGCTTTATGACTGTATTCATACAATCTAGATGATCTATTAGCCATTCCACAATGTTTTTTGTTCACTTTTTAATTTTTTAATCGAGTATATGTCAAAATTTGTTTCGAAGCGTAGTCACCAGTTTGAAACTCGTGCCGTAAAGCTCTATTAAACTGCGTTGTGATTGGCTAATGCCGACTTCTTGTCAGTCTGGTGTGACCCGTAATGGGATGTCCTCAGATCGTTGTTTCAGGAGCGAGAACTAAAATCTGAGTAAGGATAAGAATTTATGGATGAACAACTTCTTTATTACAATTAAGAGCAACGTTTCAGTGTAGGTTCTAACACCGTTATCAAGCAAGTGATTTACAGAGTGTGGTTGGCAAGTATATATACAAGTAGGAGGCAATGTTTTTACAGTAGAGTAGAAGTTGTTCATCCATAAATTCGAGTACTCCAACTTCTAAATGCCTATCAAAGAAACTAAGATCTGATTTTAACTAGATTAGGTTACTCAACATGTTCTATTTTATTTGGACTTAAATTGTTTTGGTCAGTTTAGTGGAAATAAATGCTGTTTTACGTGTTTAAAGTGCAATGTTTTAATAATTTTACAGGATTATGTATTTGTCTTTACTTCAGGGAATGTTAAGTTGTGTTTAAGGAGGTAAGCGATGGCAGTGACAAGATTGACTGCATGTTTTGTGATTGATGTTTTCACAGAAGGAGTCGACCATCGTGTTCCCCCACGGCCAGCTCAAGCCCGGCACAGACAAGGAGATACCTAACAAACAGAAGAAGTGGGCGTCGCCCGGGCAGGCGCAGGGGAATTCTATATACATCACTGATGCGTAGGTTTCCTTGTCGTGGATCATGAAATAATTGGAGCCGAGTTTAGGAGACTTGTTGACTATCCTTCAAGTGCACATACCTCCTTATATGGTGATGATGATGATCAAGTTGTGCATTAGAAGACTTCCACTACAGGAAGTGTTTCAGAAATGCTGAAAATATGCTCACCGTAATAGAAACATCCTGACATAATTGCATGGTGTCTTGGTCATGACACAAGACACAATGATAGCCCATGTAGAAAGGATGTCCTGGCTTATGTATCCTACTAATCGGTAGCAGGCTTGTCGGCAGTATTCAATCCCTCAATTCCCTATTGGATATGACCCGTGAAGATTCCGGGGTAGAATAGGTCTTCAGCAACCCATGCTTGCCGTAAGGTGACTATGCTTGTTGTAAAAGGTGACTAACAGGATTGGGTGGTCAGAATCTCTGACTTGGTTGATGCATGTCATCGATCCCAATTGCGCGGATCGATGCTTATGACATTAATCCCTGGATTGTCTGGTCCAGACTCGATTATTTACAAACCGCCGTCATATAGCTGGAATATTGTTGAGTGCGGCGTTAAACAACAAACAAACCAACCTACCCTATTGGATATCTACCGTTTGGTGTTTAGTAATTGTTGTGGGTTACGACAGAATCTTTCCATTGTATGACTTATTACTGAAAATTTGCAGACAAAAGATATGACAAATTATTTCACCAATAATTGAATAATTGTTCTTTCAAATTTAAACTATTACTATTGTAATCCAGATATAGCGGCCTGAAACTAACACATACCAGAAAAATCTTCCTTAAAGGGAGGTAACTCTCGCTGGTGTTTGACCAAGTCAATGCATGATGTAGTAATGTGCCTGCTACAGCCCCACTGCTTTCAATCATGATACATCACATGTAGTGACAGATATCTTTAAAACAAACCTTTGTATGCTTCATGTCATCCAGAATAGTTGGGTGGAGTTGTACGCTACTTGAACTGTGACTGGTCAAGGAGCCTGTTGACATCGTATTTACTTGAATGCTGCTGTGGTTTGTTCCATATGATCCGAGTTGTCCTGAATGTGCAGGTACATCTTGCCCTATATGATCCATATGATCCATTTTTCCTGGATGTGCAGGTACATCTTGGTCCATATGATCCACATTGCCCCAACTGTGCAGGTACATCTTGCCCTATTATATGATCCACGTTGTCCTGACTGTGCAGGTACGTCTTGGTCTACATGTTGTAACGCTGTGGTGATGGTGTAGGTACGTCTCGGCCGACACGGTGGAGGATGAAGATGGGGAGCTGCGGGGCAAGGAGGACCGGGAGCTCCGGGCGGTGTCAGAGATAGACAAGAACCGCATCACCTGGAACACGGAGAGACGATGCTACATGGAGACCTCGTCTGTCAAGGGGTGGGTAAACATACACAGATATACACAGAAATACATCCACATGCATACATAAGGGGCTGGTCATATATTATAGATGGGTATGGGGACAGGGATGTGGGGAGATTGGTCTTTGGACTGTATCATATTTTGCTCCCCCCTCCCATTTTATGCAACATTTTCTCAAATACGCCCAAGACCCCTCCCTAGAATAAATGACCATTTCCAAAATAATGTTCACATTTATAATATTTTGACCACCCCTCACCCCCTCCCTTTTGCTCTATCATTGTGCTAACATATCAATATCATGCATACATCGGTTGGCATATTCAGTGTTTTGGATCTACATATTCGGCATCTTGTATTTTGGCAACATGAGGTTTGAGGTTAATGACTACGGTATTTGAATCTATTCGGTGTCTCAGTCTACCTCGAAGTCGGATAGGTGCGGTCGGGTAGTGTAGCGGTTAAAGCGTTCGTTCGTCACGTCAAAGTCCGGGGTTTGAATCCTGACATGGGTACAATGTGTGAAGTCCATTTCTGGTGTCCGCCGCCGTGATATTGCTGGAATATTGCTGGAATATTGCTAAAAGCGGTGTAAAAGAATACTCACTCACTCACTCAAAGTCTGATAACTAGGAACCCTCTCATACTTCGCTTGAAACCGTGACAAATAGTGACTGATCTTGATCTGTTTAGTTGTAAGAAAGACATATATTCTGAAAATAATTTCCAGCTTCCAAGATTCCATTGCCAAGACGCGCTACTGGCCGGTGGAGATTTTCCGTCTTCCTCAGCCCTCAGGAGGAAAAGGAAAGAAGGTAAGACAGATTTGTGAGGAAAACATATCTTGTTTGCCAAATGTTAATTAAATTAAATTAATTAACAAAAGTTAATTGTGTGTTTAATCACTGAGTGGTAGATTTTTTTATCTGACTTGGTAAAATTAGTGTGATAAAATTATGAATGTGAGGTAAAAAATGTCAAAGATTTTATTGCAACATTTCTTTGTGTTATGTTTTCAGTTGATATGGGTCCGTGAGGATTTCCGTTTGTCAGACCTGTAGACTAGGACATGTAGCTCGGGCTTGTAAAGTGTACAGCCCATTGTAAATATTGTAAACATTTTGTAAATGCTTTTTTTTTTGCTTTTTTTTTATTAGCTTCATAGAGCAGAATATTGCTGTAGAAAGCAGAACTATATCTCTTGCAAAACAGAGAACAGTGGTCAAATGAAATGTTGGTCTTACGGATGTTATCAGGTTATTTGACCAATGAAACACTTGGAGGAATAAATAATGTTTTTGTTTTTACGATCAGTTTGACAGTGTGATGAAAATGTGTTCGAACTGAAATGTGTTCTGACTTGTTAGACACTGTGACATGTACACAGCTTGATACAATTGAGAATCCAGTTTAGCAGCAACGGAATCAGACTTATTCAATGGCTGCTGCAGTATAAGTTGGAATATTGCTGACTGTGGTTTTTGTAACAAAACTTACAACTTTATGGATAACAATTTGATTTAAAAAGTTTTGTTAACATATTAAACTTATGTAATTGGGAGAATATCCTTTTCTGTATGACACAATCTCCATATGTAGGATATTCTCTTCATGATTTGACAAGAGTATTATAAAGCACTCAGTGTTGAAAACTTGCTGGGGACAAACCACTGCTGGTGAATTAATGATCTGCTTAGTTTTTTTGTTATTGGTGTTTCTCAGTAAGAATGTTGAATATATATCGGCGTTTTTACCAACACGCTATGTGGGATTACTGTTTATCTGTGAATGAATGCATGATGTTCGTCCCAAACCTTGTCCCATGGTGTTCATTCATAAGGGACAAGTCCAGTTTTTAGCAGTAGGACTGGGACGGGTAACTTGGGTACTCTGGTTGGTGGGTACTTAGGAGGACCTGGGTACCCACAGGACTATCCGGACCTGTGGTTAGTCAGGTGATATATTGTTGAATGACAAAATTATCTAGAACTCCATGGTTACGCTACAAGTCACAAATGTTCGCATTTCTTTCTCACTATCCACGCATTCTTTCTGACTTTATATGTTTGAATAAAGATAAAACTTCAGTCAACTTCAGTGTATGCATGACCAGATCGTTTTATACGAGTATCTAAATACATTTTGCCACGGCTACGGTAAAACTATTCCCAAAGGGACATTTGTACCTATCTCTTGAGACCCACAGCGGTACCCGGGTAGGGTGGGGTAATAGAGGGGGTGGGGACCCGGGGGTGGGGACCCGGGTAGGGTGGGGTAATAGAGGGGGTGGGGACCCGGGGGTGGGGACCCGGGTAGGGTGGGGTAATAGAGGGGGTGGGGACCCGGGTAGGGTCAGGTAATAGGGGGGTGGGGACCCGGGTAGTAAATTTGGACTCATCCCAGCCCTATTCATAGGTTGCTCTATACATTTTCTTCTTCATTCAAAATGTGAAAGTGAATTGTGATGTATTGTCCAGCTGAAGAACAATATATTACATGTGTTGTGATGTCATAAAACATGACATCATATTATATTGTCCTCAACAATCAAGCAGTGTTACGTGATATGACTGCAACTGACCAATCAGCACGGAGAATCACCTAATGTACATGTGCAGATATGGGACAGCCATGCACTCCATCCTTCTTCTGGGTCATATCTAATGTTACAATCTATTTCATGTCCATAGCTCGATCTATCAGTCGTGGTGTTGCACTCCGAGCTAGGGCACTGCTGGAGTATATAGTCCATAATACGCTTGAATGTTTTCAGCAGAACCCTACTCCCTCTCAACAAAATGTTAAGGTATAAGTGTGTGAAGCTTCAGTCAATCATAGGCCATTAGTTCTAGCCGTCACGATATGGCTGAAATATTGCCGATGTGACGTAAAGCTTTAACTCACTCACTCACTTTAGTTCTAGCCTTCACTAACAGCCATTCACAGCTTCCCTTACCTTTTTCAGCCATTTTTACTAAACTTATTAGTTCAAAGTGTACTTGCTTATGTTCAATTTCATTAAAATCAGATCTTAGTCCTCGCTACCGCTAAACAAAGATCTGAGGACATCCCATTACGGGTCACATCAGGCTGACCTTGCTTGAACTTTGACCAATGGAATGACCAATCAGTAGGCATCTTTCTCGTGCTTTACGGCACTAATTTCAAATTGGCGACTACGCTTCGAAACATATTTTGACAAATTCTCAATTAAAAATTTGAAACCTGAACAAAAGAACAATCTGGAATGGGTAATAGATGGTCTAGATTGTATGGATTCAGTCGTTTAACCCGTAACAATCGTTCGGAATACCCAAAGTTAAAGTTTTCGAGGTTGTATGAATAGAAATCACAATCTCTGATTGGTCGGATGAAAGGTCGTTCTGACGTGACCCCTACTGGGATGTCCTCAGATCTTTGTTTAGTGGTAGCGAGAACTAAGATCTGATTTTAATGAAATTGGCTTATATTTAACTATGTTATTTTTAATATACTAGTATATGATTGTTTCAAAATTTGAACTTATGAAACTTAATACTTTGAATTAAGAAACACATTTACAAACATGATAAAGGTTCTATACTGCCAGTTTAAGTTTTGTTTTCAATTTGATGTTGATGAGCTTGCTACAAATTGAAAGGAGCAACATAGAAAGATGTAGTTGATCTAGGTTGTTCTACATGTGTGGGTGATCTAGGTTGTTCTACATGTGTGGGTGATCTAGGTTGTTCTACATGTGTGGGTGATCTAGGTTGTTCTACATGTGTGGGAGATCTAGGTTGTTCTACATGTGTGGGTGATCTAGGTTCTACATGTGTGGGAGATCTAGGTTGTTCTACATGTGTGGGAGATCTACGTTGTTCTACATGTGTGGGAGATCTAGGTTGTTGTATATGTGTGGGTGATCTAGGTTGTTCTACATGTGTGGGAGATCTAGGTTGTTCTACATGTGTGGGAGATCTAGGTTGTTCTACATGTGTGGGAGATCTAGGTTGTTGTATATGTGTGGGTGATCTAGGTTGTTGTATATGTGTGGGTGATCTAGGTTGTTCTACATGTGTGGGTGATCTACGTTGTTCTACATGTGTGGGAGATCTAGGTTGTTCTACATGTGTGGGAGATCTAGGTTGTTGTATATGTGTGGGTGATCTAGGTTGTTCTACATGTGTGGGAGATCTAGGTTGTTCTACATGTGTGGGTGATCTAGGTTCTTCTACATGTGTGGGAGATCTAGGTTGTTCTACATGTGTGGGAGATCTAGGTTGTTGTATATGTGTGGGTGATCTAGGTTGTTCTACATGTGTGGGTGATCTAGGTTGTTGTATATGTGTGGGAGATCTAGGTTGTTGTATATGTGTGGGTGATCTAGGTTGTTCTACATGTGTGGGAGATCTAGGTTGTTGTATATGTGTTGGTGATCTAGGTTGTTCTACATGTGTGGGAGATCTAGGTTGTTGTATATGTGTGGGTGATCTAGGTTGTTGTATATGTGTGGGTGATCTAGGTTGTTCTACATGTGTGGGTGATCTAGGTTGTTCTACATGTGTGGGAGATCTAGGTTGTTCTACATGTGTGGGTGATCTACGTTGTTCTACATGTGTGGGTGATCTACGTTGTTCTACATGTGTGGGTTATCTAGGTTGTTGTATATGTGTGGGTGATCTAGGTTGTTCTACATGTGTGGGTGATCTAGGTTGTTCTACTTGTGTGGGTGATCTAGGTTGTTCTACATGTGTGGGGCCCATTTCTGGTGTCCCCCGCCGTGATATTGCTGGAATATTGCTAAAAGCGGCGTAAAACCATACTCACTCACTCACTCACTCACTCACTCACTGTGATCTAGGTTGTTCTACATGTGTGGGTGATCTACATTGTTCTACATGTGTGGGTGATCTAGGTTGTTCTACATGTGTGGGTGATCTAGATTGTTCTACATGTGTGGGTGATCTAGGTTGTTCTACATGTGTGGGTGATCTAGGTTGTTCCACATGTGTGGGTGATCTAGGTTGTTCTACATGTGTGGGTGATCTAGGTTGTTCTACATGTGTGGGTGATCTAGGTTGTTCTACATGTGTGGGTGATCTAGGTTGTTCTACATGTGTGGGTGATCTAGGTTGTTGTATATGTGTGGGTGATCTAGGTTGTTCTACATGTGTGGGTGATCTACGTTGTTCTACATGTGTGGGTGATCTAGGTTGTTCTACATGTGTAGAACAGATCTTCAGCAACCCATGCTTGCCATAAAATGTGACTATGCTTGTTGTAAAAGGTGACTAACAGGATTGGGTGGTCAGGATCTCTGACTTGGTTGAAGCATTTCATCGGTATCCCAATTGTGTGGATCGATGCTCATGATGTCAGTCACTGGATTGTGTTGTCCAGACTCGATTATTTACAGACCGCCATCATATAGCTGGAATATTGCTGAGTGCGGCGTTAAAGAACAATCAAACAAACAAATAAACATGTGCATGTGATCTAGGCGGGGCGGTCGGGTAGCCTAGTGGTTAAAGCGTTCGCTCGTCACGCCGAAGACCCGGGTTTGATTCCCGACATGGGTACAATGTGAGAAGCCTATTTCTGTTGTCCCCCGCCGTGATATTGCTGGAATATTGCTAAAAGCGGCGTAAAACCATACTCACTCACTCACTCACTGTGATCTAGGTTGTTCTTAATTTTTGGGCGTTCAGATTCCACCGCAGCTGGTGACCATGACACGTCATGCTTGCTTGATGCACCAAGTAACACATGCAGCATAATGAGTTCCAATAAGGCGTAACATATCCCCTTGTTTCATGAAGGTTTCGTGTATTCATACTAATTAATAAATAAACGTCCAACTTTTGCCACAATCCAATTCCCCTGAAGCTGGGAATGGAGAGTTGGTCTGTAGGAGAGCTTGTCTCTCTGTATGACACATTGGACACATACCCTCAGTCTGTTTTACCGCTGCTATACTGCAAACTGAGGCTTATCCTGTGTAGTTACTTTAATGCTTCTTTCACAGTTGTCATGGTTACTGGGCATCAGTTTTGACTACTAATCACGTTATGTTAGAATATTGACAAGAGCTATAACATGTGTGTTTCTCCGAGGCCTTGTCCCACAACATGATCTGATCATCTCTGTGATAGACATGTTAACTCCATGTACTTTAACACACAGCTTTACATCCATCTTCCTGAGACGGGGCGGTCGGGTAGCCTAGTGGTTAAAGCGTTCGCTCGTCACGCCGAAGACCCGGGTTCGAATCCCGACATGGGTACAATGTGTGAAGCCCATTTCTGGTGTCCCCCGCCGTGATATTGCTGGAATATTGCTAAAAGCGGCGTAAAACCATACTCACTCACTCTTCCTGAGACAAGGGAGTTAACAGACAGTATAGTCCAGTTTCCACCCTTGCTGAACTAGGCTGGAATTTCCAGACTCGATCACATTGCCACCAGTGGCTATTACGAGTTATGTCCCTTCTATGTTCCTCATATTGCTCATATTGACCAATCGGATTCCATCTCTCATATCACTTGCATTTGCTTCAAACAAACTAGTGGTGTCCAGTCAAGTCGATCTGATCGATAATCAAGATCTTTTTTGGAATAAAATGGGTCTTACCCCGTGAATTGCATTAAATCACTTGAGCACCTTGATGACAAGCATGAAAAGATTTGCAAAATATCTGTGGACGCCCAGTTGACGGTACACATGTTTTGCAAATCCTGCAATCTACCATAATCTGCTCAACGGTGCACGTTGAAATCCATGTTGTTTACAAACCGGATGTCCAGTTCATTATGCGATTTTGATTAGACTATGGGGAGACTCGTTAGTCCAGCCAAACTGTAACTCCGGAATACCAGCCTAGATTTTTTCAAGGGTGGAAACTGGAAACTAGTCAGTTAACTCCCTTCCCTCGGGAGGATGTAGACATAGGTCTGTTTGTGGAATGAGGCTCAGGCGTTCTAGATGTGAGATTTGTACACAGACATGTAGTTGTCATGTCTGTGAAACTGTATCTGTATTGTATCATGTACCATGGTACTAATTCAGATACATGTATTTCTAGTAATATATTTAGAACATTTGATTTCTATGAATAACAATCTTCATTCTTGCATGCTGTATTCATTAAAGAACAAACTGATTTAGAAGTTTCAATTTCAAACCCACAGAGGTTTAATTGTTTGATAGGCATTACTTAGAAGTTGACGGATGACAAAGTAGACACAATTTAGGGATAACAACTTCTTTAATACTGTAAAGGCGACGTTTCGCTATGGATCCTTATACCATTGTCAAGCAAGACTTGTTTGACAACGGTATAAGGATCTATACTGAAAAGTCGGCTATACAGTATTAAAGAAGTTGTTATCCATAAAGTGTGTCTTCTTTGTCACACAAAAGTTCTTCTGGAATTAATACATGTACCAAAAGAGTGGCTTGGTCGTTTAATACTTGTTAGAGGGAGAAAGAAAAGTGCCAAATATATATGTTAGAATTGTGCGTCTAGGATGTTCCGATGTTATAATGGTGCCTCTAGGATGTTCCGATGTTATAATGGTGTGTCTAGGATGTTCTGATGTTAGAATGGTGCATCTAGGATGATCCGATGTTAGAATGGTGCATCTAGGATGTTCTGATGTTAGAATGGTGCATCTAGGATGTTCTGATGTTAGAATGGTGCATCTAGGATGTTCTGATGTTAGAATGGTGCATCTAGGATGTTCTGATGTTAGGATAGATACAAGTGTCTTCTTCTTTGACCTAGTTATGTTAACACTGTTTTATCTTTTAGTTTTGGTTTCTGAAACAAAGTTTTTTGTTTTTCATATTTTTTAAAATGAACGAAACTATTCCGACATGTCAGATAAACTGTTTGTGATATTTGGTATGAAGGACCATATTATCTTACACTTTAAGATGGTTTAGTTTCATGTCTGTCTATTTAAACTTTAATCTCAAAATATGACAATATATTTCTCTGCATATTCCAATTACTTGAAAAGCATAATATTTGTACTGATTATAAGATATATGGGTTTCTGGTTGAGCAGATTGTTCATATCCAAGGATGTATAGTATCCTCCATGTTGTGATGCATGTGACAGCAGCTGTAGCTATTCCTCGTACACGTCACAGGGGGATGATGACTAATGATGATGTGTGATGTCACAGGGGGATGATGACTAATGATGATGTGTGATGTATGTGACAGCAGCTGTAGCTATTCCTCGTACACGTCACAGGGGGATGATGACTAATGATGATGTGTGATGTATGTGACAGCAGCTGTAGCTATTCCTCGTACACGTCACAGGGGGATGATGACTAATGATGATGTGTGATGTATGTGACAGCAGCTGTAGCTATTCCTCATACGCGTCACAGGGGGATGATGACTAATGATGATGTGTGATGTATGTGACAGCAGCTGTAGCTATTCCTCGTACACGCCACAGGGGGATGATGACTAATGATGATGTGTGATGTATGTGACAGCAGCTGTAGCTATTCCTCGTACACGTCACAGGGGGGTGATGACTAATGATGTGTGATGTATGTGACAGCAGCTGTAGCTATTCCTCGTACACGTCACAGGGGGATGATGACTAATGATGATGTGTGATGTCACAGGGGGATGATGACTAATGATGATGTGTGATGTATGTGACAGCAGCTGTAGCTATTCCTCGTACACGTCACAGGGGGATGATGACTAATGATGATGTGTGATGTCACAGGGGGATGATGACTAATGATGATGTGTGATGTCACAGGGGGATGATGACTAATGATGATGTGTGATGTATGTGACAGCAGCTGTAGCTATTCCTCGTACACGTCACAGGGGGGTGATGACTAATGATGATGTGTGATGTATGTGACAGCAGCTGTAGCTATTCCTCGTACACGTTATGTCACAGGGGGGTGATGACTAATGATGATGTGTGATGTTGCAGGATGATGAGGGGTCCATCAGCTTCCATGGAGTGGCCTTCATCAACCTGGCGCCGCTCCTATACCCTGGGGGTGAGTCTCATAATCTGAAATAGTGATGTTGTTTCCATGTTTGAAAACCCGTGAAGATCCGGGGTGGAACAGGTCTTCAGAAAGACAGAAACCCAGGCTTGCTGTAAAAGGTGACTATGCTTGCCGTAAAAGGCGACTAACGGGATCGGGTGGTCAGGCTCGCTGACTTGGTTGATGCATGTCATCGTATGCCAATTGCGTGGATCGATGCTCATCATATCAATCACTGGATTGTCTGGTCCAGACTCGATTATTTACAGACCGCTGTCATATAGCTAGTGAGGCGTAAAACAACCAACCAACCAACCAACCAACCATTTTTGTAAAACGTATGTTTGTTTGTTTAAAAAAAATTGTATTCCTTCATTTGTGTCACATCCGTTTTTAAAAATGGAATAATTTTTTGTTTCAAATTTCATACTCCTTAAGAGAGATAGATAAGATCAAATATTATTATCCCAAAGGAAATTCATATTGGTTCTAAACTTGGTGAAAAGAATACCATCAGTTACCTCAGATGACTGAACATGTTTCACAGATGTAATGGCCAGTTGTCTATCTCTTGCATCCACAGTTATGTCCCTTAGTTGTGACAGGATCCATTGATCATGGTTTCAATCCAAGATTCACTCTGATTATGATCCTTGATCTGCCAGCAAAATATTCAAGATGGAGGGTTTCAACCTGTGTCAGTTCCAGCTTCCTCCAAACCGACACCATATTGAACTAACCCCATCCGATATAGCTGACATATAGCAATAGCAATGTTGTACCATCTCGAGAACAGCAATGTTGTACCATCTCGAGAATAGCAATGTTGTACCATCTCGAGAACAGCAATGTTGTACCATCTCGAGAACAGCAATGTTGTACCATCTCGAGAACAGCAATGTTGTACCATCTCGAGAATAGCAATGTTGTACCATCTCGAGAACAGCAATGTTGTACCATCTCGAGAACAGCAATGTTGTACCATCTCGAGATCAGCAATGTTGTACCATCTCGAGAACAGCAATGTTGTACCATCTCGAGAACAGCAATGTTGTACCATCTCGAGAACAGCAATGTTGTTCCATCTCGAGAATAGCAATGTTGTACCATCTCACTCACTCACTCACTGAACACAAGCCTTCCAATTTATCACACCTCACTGATAGCAGCTGCCACCATTGCATGACAACAGCCAATGTAATTAAGTGATAGCATCTTGCAATTGTCTAGAGGTATTATATAAATGAATAATTAACAATCTGTAAATTATTGACAGAGAAGTAGTCAATATGTCTTTGGTTGTTTTCTCCCAACAGTCCAGCGGATCCGAGGGGCGTACAAGGTGTATGCATACACTGATCATCTCCTGCATGAAAAGGTAAGAAAAACTCTTGTAAATCCTTTACTTTGCCTGTAAGAGACACAGACACTCTCTCCCAGTGTTGGAGGCACGGTGGCCCAGCCGTCTAAGCCGCCGCAATTCGCTTTGCAAAGTTGCGTCCCTTGGGCACGCCAGAAACCTATGATTGCGGGTTCGAATTCCGGTTTGCCCCGATTATGATTCTAGTTTTGTCAGCACCATACCCGTGCTCGTGGGTTTCACCGAAGTGGTAAACGTCTGAGACCTGCATCACTTCGTGGCTTCCCTCCAAAATTGAGCTGACACGGCGAGATATAACTGGAATACTGTTAAAAGCGGCGTTAAACCAAACTCACTCACTCACTCTCCCAGTGTAACAGGCTCCTGATAATTACTGGAGCCAGTGTGTATGTTCTCCTTTGCACAGGCTAATGGTACGTTTCTTTGGGTATGTTTGTCCTTCAATGGGTCCAGTCTATTGGATATTTTAGAACCAGTGAGAAGACAAGAATAAAACAAATATTCTGTTCAAATGCTGTTAAGTTCTGATTTTGGTTTGTTCTTCTTCTGCCCCAAATGTGTCACGTCACACAAACTGATAACAGTGAGACATGTCTTTGTTGCTGTACGCAAAACGTAACTCTTTGTGCATCGTACACACTAGAGGTCTTGTATACTTTCTTTCTTTGTTTTTTTGTTTGTTGTTTAACGCTGCACTCAGCAATATTCCAGCTATATGACGGCGGTCTGTAAATAATCGAGTCTGGACCAGACAATCCAGTGATTAATATCATGAGCATCGATCCTCGCAATTTGGATCGATGACATGCATCAACCAAGTCAGCGAGCCTGATCGACCGATCCTGTAAGTTGCCTTTTACGACAAGCAGAGTCACCTTTTACGGCAAGAATGGGTTGCTAAAGACCTATTCTACCCTGGAATCTTCACAGGTCTTTTATCATGCCTGCATTGTACACAGTAGAGGTCATGTATACACCATGCCTGCATTGTACACAGTAGAGGTCATGTATACACCATGCCTGCATTGTACACAGTAGAGGTCATGTATACACCATGCCTGCATTGTACACAGTAGAGGTCATGTATACACCATGCCTGCATTGTACACAGTAGAGGTCATGTATACACCATGCCTGCATTGTACACAGTAGAGGTCATGTATACACCATGCCTGCATTGTACACAGTAGAGGTCATGTATACACCATGCCTGCATTGTACACAGTAGAGGTCATGTATACACCATGCCTGCATTGTACACAGTAGAGGTCATGTATACACCATGCCTGCATTGTACACAGTAGAGGTCATGTATACACCATGCCTGCATTGTACACAGTAGAAGTCATGTATACACAATGCCTGCATTGTACACAGTAGAGGTCATGTGTACACAATGCCTGCATTGTACACAGTAGAGGTCATGTATACACAATGCCTGCATTGTACACAGTAGAGGTCATGTGTACACAATGCCTGCATTGTACACAGTAGAGGTCATGTATACATAATGCCTACATTGTACACAGTAGAGGTCATGTATACACAATGCCTGCATTGTACACAGTAGAGGTCATGTATACACAATGCCTACATTGTACACACTAGAGGTCATGTATACACAATGCCTACATTGTACACACTAGAGGTCATGTATACACAATGCCTGCATTGTACACAGTAGAGGTCATGTATACACAATGCCTGCATTGTACACAGTAGAGGTCATGTATACACAATGCCTACATTGTACACACTAGAGGTCATGTATACACAATGCCTACATTGTACACACTAGAGGTCATGTATACACAATGCCTGCATTGTACACAGTAGAGGTCATGTATACACAATGCCTACATTGTACACACTAGAGGTCATGTATACACAATGCCTACATTGTACACAGTAGAGGTCATGTATACACAATGCCTGCATTGTACACAGTAGAGGTCATGTATACACAATGCCTACATTGTACACAGTAGAGGTCATGTATACACAATGCCTGCATTGTACACAGTAGAAGTCATGTATACACCATGCCTGCATTGTACACAGTAGAGGTCATGTATACACCATGCCTGCATTGTACACACTAGAGGTCATGTATACACAATGCCTGCATTGTACACAGTAGAGGTCATGTATACACAATGCCTGCATTGTACACAGTAGAGGTCATGTATACACAATGCCTGCATTGTACACAGTAGAGGTCATGTATACACCATGCCTGCATTGTACACAGTAGAGGTCATGTATACACCATGCCTGCATTGTACACAGTAGAGGTCATGTATACACCATGCCTGCATTGTACACACTAGAGGTCATGTATACACCATGCCTGCATTGTACACAGTAGAGGTCATGTATACACAATGCCTGCAATGTACACAGTAGACGTCATGTATACACAATGCCTGCATTGTACACAGTAGAGGTCATGTATACACCATGCCTGCATTGTACACAGTAGAGGTCATGTATACACCATGCCTGCATTGTACACAGTAGACGTCATGTATACACAATGCCTGCATTGTACACACTAGAGGTCATGTATACACAATGCCTGCATTGTACACAGTAGAGGTCATGTATACACCATGCCTGCATTGTACACAGTAGAGGTCATGTATACACAATGCCTGCATTGTACACAGTAGACGTCATGTATACACCATGCCTACATTGTACACAGTAGAGGTCATGTATACACCATGCCTGCATTGTACACAGTAGAGGTCATGTATACACCATGCCTGCATTGTACACACTAGAGGTCATGTATACACCATGCCTGCATTGTACACAGTAGAGGTCATGTATACACAATGCCTGCATTGTACACAGTAGAAGTCATGTATACACAATGCCTGCATTGTACACAGTAGAGGTCATGTATACACAATGCCTGCATTGTACACAGTAGAGGTCATGTATACACAATGCCTGCATTGTACACAGTAGAGGTCATGTATACACAATGCCTGCATTGTACACAGTAGAAGTCATGTATACACAATGCCTGCAATGTACACAGTAGACGTCATGTATACACGATGCCTGCAATGTACACACTAGAGGTCATGTATACATAATGCCTGCATTGCATCAGCAAGTACAGATCTGTAATTCCCAATCAGTGTACACTCAAATTAAATTCTCAGCTCCCTGGAGAGTTTTCAACCCATGCTGCAAGCAGATTTAGCATTCACACACCATCTCATCCTACCAGTGGGCAAACAAACGAAAATTACACATAAAAAAGTACAAATTATTCATTCACTTTTAATCATTCACTGCGTGTGAAACATCACTCAATGGTTGAAATGTGTTCCTCTGTCCAGACAAAACGCAAGGTGGGAATTGCTGAAGAGGCTGCAAAGATGGCGTTCAACATTCTGAACAGGAGCAGTACATCCCCCTCCCCAAAGAAAGTTGCCAAGGACAAGGAGGGGGACAAGAAGGAGGTCAAGAAAGGGGTACGTGTTGACAGCTGTCATGCCTTGTTTCCACATTGCCTTGTGTCTCACAATAACTGGAAAAGTTTGAATCTCTTTGTTTTCATTCTAAAATTGGTGAATGCTTCCACTTTGATCTACATTGCTGAAGAACCAGATCCGCCCGTCATCCATCGGAAGCAGCATAGTCTTTTATTAATTTAATTCCATATGATATGATTTTGGAAATTTAAAGTACAGAATATGATTTGATTTGATTTTTTTTAAATGATTTATCATGGAATTTTAGCTATATTCATAAGTTTGTGAATCTTTGTATTCATGTTTACACGTAAGCAACTAAATGTTTGACATGTGAAGAGTCACAACAATACAGGGTATAAGTGTCATCTGCCTGTGGTCAGTGGCTATGTGTCATGTTGTGCTGGTGGTGTCTATGTGTTATGTAGTACTGCTTCCTAGCACCTGGTGTCTAGGTCCTGTAGTGGAATATTGGCTCCTGCATAGTCAGCTTCTAGTCTCCAGCTCTAGGGTCATAGCCAGGGACCTCTGTGTCCATCAGGGCTCCGGAGATCTGGGAATCGGGGGCTCCAGGGATATAGCCATGGACCTCTGTGACCATCAGGGCTCTGGAGCTCTGGGAATCGGGGGCTCCAGGGACATAGCCAGGTACCTCTGTTTCCATCAGGCCCTGCCTGTGGCCATCAGGGCTCATGGGCTCTAGGGTCATAGCCAGGGACCTCTGTGTCAATCAGGGCTCCAGGGACCTGACTGTGTCCATCAGGGCTCTGGGGCGCTAGGGACCCCTGTGTCAATCAGGGCTCTGGGGACCTGACTGTGGCCATCAGGGCTCCAGGGCGCTAGGGACCTCTGTGTCAATCAGGGCTCTGGGAACCTGACTGTGTCCATCAGGGCTTTGGGGCTCTGGGAATCGGGGGCTCCAGGGACATAACCAGGGACCTGACTGTGTCAATCAGGGCTCCAGGGCTCTGGGGCTCCAGGATCGGGGGCTCCAGGGACATAACCAGGGACCTGACTGTGTCCATCAGGGCTCCGGGGCTCTTGGGCTCCAGGATCGGGGGCTCCAGGGACATAACCAGGGACCTGACTGTGTCCATCAGGGCTCCGGGGCTCTTGGGCTCCAGGATCGGGGGCTCCAGGGACATAACCAGGGACCTGACTGTGTCTATCAGGGCTCCGGGGCTCTGGGGCTCCAGGATCGGGGGCTCCAGGGACATAACCAGGGACCTGACTGTGTCAATCAGGGCTCCGGGGCTCCAGGATCGGGGGCTCCAGGGACATAACCACGGACCTGACTGTGTCCATCAGGGTTCTGGGTGCAAGGGACCTGACTTTGTCCATCAGGGCTGCAGGGCTTCACTCCAGTATAAATCCTGTAGTTTGCTTGCTGAATCTGCTGAGGTGTCGGCATCTATCTACTTGACACATATTGGGATTATAACATCATTACATCATGGGTTATTAGCTTTGTTCCAAATATATAAAATAACTACAAAACATAAAAGTATGAGGTTGAACTTGTTTAGATATTAGTAGTCTTAACTACAGTGTAACAGGAAAAATTAATAAACAAGACAATCTACCGTACAGAATTTTAAGCCTCGGGTTCTGAAGAAAGAAAGTGAAATGAAGTTCATGAATCTAAATGAAAAACAACCTCAAATTCTGAAAAAAATCCAGATAATCTCAAAATTCTCTATGAGGCTTGCCCATAAAATCTGTATGAATGGGTAATAGATAAAACAAAGGTGTTCTACCTCCTTGCTGGTGTCTGCTATGTCTTGCATGATGGCTGCGCTTCAGTGCTCTGCTTCCTCGTTCTTCCAGCGGTCAAATAGCATCGTGCCCTCAGGTCAAGGTGACCTGCTCGAGGTTTGTGTTGGTGTTGTTGTTGTCTTGCCTCTGTACCTGGGTGTTCCTCCGTGTATCTGCTCTATGCCATTACTAACTGTGCTCTTCCCACTTCAGGGACATTTCTACCTACAAATTGTCACAACTGATGTACCACCTCCATCTGATGTCATTGATGTCATTCTTAACATACTCTCTGCAAAATTTACATTGAATTTTCAGAACTTCATAATATTTAGTGTTATAAATTTTAGAATGGACATCTTTATTTTTTTTCAATTTGATCACAAACGATATATGTGATATAATCTGCTTCACTAAAACAGTGTATAAAAAATTCACCCTTGCAATATCCAATCTTAGGAAGTCATTTTGATAAGTGAATTGGCTTTCATATCAGTATAATTTTTCTTTTCGGTATATCATTTTATTGTCTCTTGTCCTTGGCTCTTTTCTAATCATGTTTGAAAATTAATGCACTAATAAATTCACTTTTTGAGGTTGTGTGTTGCAAGGTGAATAACAGCATGGTATATGAAGTGAAATATTCATATGAAAAGTTTGGTTTGTGGATTTGAAGATAAACCAGACTTCCTCATATAATCCTTTGAATTTCTAATGTGTTATTTTGTTTCTATTCAGAAAATAGATGACTCCGTTTTGTTTCAGAGACGGTTATTTATATTATTGACCATCATACATTTTATCACTATCGTAAATATCTACTTATTGTGGTGTTGGGCAATTATTGTCAATGAACGTCATTATTTAAATTTAAATATCAAAATTATTTTAGATTTTCTAAGGAAACCACTCAGGGGACAAGCCTTCCTCTGGGATCTGTATAATTTAAGAAACGAGCAAAGTGTTTCGATATTTTTATGAAAATGTTCATGTAAATAAGATGTATTCTATGTTCATTCAACAACTGCATGTTTTGAACTTTTAACATCATGAGATGTATGAACATAAAAGGCTGAAATATGTCAAAAAGACTCATCTTTATAGGTTTACAGGAAGCATTTTGAAAATATTTTTATCCAGGCTGATACCTTAGCTTTGAATAACTGAGGTACCATTATTTGGTATAAAATTTATCTTTGTTCTGGGACTTCTCACAGTTAGATTTTCTCTTGAAAAGTTAGAAAAATCCGCCTTTTGAAAATGAAAAATAAAAATTTAAGGTTTAATAAAATAAAATAATTGGTTCTCAGCCAATGGTTTTTCAAAATATAGTGCGGGCGGTGCCTTCTTTTTTTCTTTTTTTTTCAAACTAGCTTGTAACCAAATAAACAGTTCCATAACCAAATAAAAGGTTGTGTACCTGGGAATACAGTATTTGACTACTGTTGGACTTGGAATATTTAAGGATATTTAGTTTTTAAAAAAAATGGAAATAAAAACGAAACGTGCAGCGGACTTTGTGATTATGCGGGCGGTGCCTGAGAACCAAGATTCTTATTTTTTTTAGCCTAAGCTGTTCTTTTATATTGAGTCATGTCAGAAACAAGTAGGAAAGACAAAAGACTTGATGTCAGCAATTAGAACATGATAGACTATCATCATTTCATTATTACAAAGTTTTTCATAGCTTCAACTTTTCACATGTTCTTTGTGCCAAGGGCCTTTCTGCTGCCTCGCTCTTCATGTGTCATAAACACTAACTCCACAATACACACTGAATCACTTTCATTCCCATACCTACTTTATGCACTCAACATATATTTGCTGTTTTTAAGCAATCCTATTCGAAAGTTTAATGTAAATTTACAAATTGAACAATTCTCTCAAACACAGGTTGACTTGTAGCAATTCCTACACTTTATGCTCCCAAGCTACATCGCTGAGAGAGTGGATCCTTTCTGGAGCAGTTTCATCCACAGAACTACATCACAAATACTATGCTTGTCGTAAAGGCAGCTAACGGGATCAGATGGTCAGGCTTGCTGACTTGGTTGATGCACGTCAACAATCCGAATTGAATGGATCGATGCTCATGATGTCAGCCACTGGATTGTCTGGTCCAGACTCGATTGTTTACAGACCCCCATCATAAAGCTGGAATATTGCTGAGTGTGGGGTTAAACAACAAACAAACAAACAAACAAACAAATCATGCATACAGATGGAATCAGTCTGAAGCAATTCATGCAGACATTACTACTTTTATAAAAATCAGTTTCTGGAGTTCATACATATTTTATTCATACAAATAAAGTGAATCCATTTCTGATGCAATTCCCAGAAATACTAACCATTATGATTATTGGCATTATAATTAAGACATTTAGAACCCGATAATGCCAATACCCTTATGTTAAACATAACAAATTGTGAACTTCTGCCATGGCTGAATGTCTATGCTACACCATGGCAGCCATATTGAAAAACCTATTTATCTCTGTTACTCAGCCATTTTTGCTCCAAGTGTCATGACATTTTGTATATATGTGGTTAATAGGGGGATTCAACAGAATTATACTGTTTGGTGTAATGTTATAAATTTGACCTTGTTTTGACCTTTGTGTGACAATGCTCTTTAAGTCACTCATAATGCAAGTGGCTGTTTAAACCTTTCCTCTGAAACTACCATGCTGAGGACGAGCAGCATTGGTATGCCTGTTTCTTCTCCAGGTGACGCCATATTTTGTTCAAATCCTTAGAATTTAGCGTTTGTTGTGAGTCTTCAGTTTCTATGCAGAAAAGGGGCACTGGTAGCCCATTTGGCTAAGGCGCCGCAATTTGCTGTGCAGAGTTGCATCCCTTGGGCAGGCCAGAAACCTATGATTGTGTGTTCGAATTCCAGTTCATCATTTAGTGACTGGACCTTGCATTGATATACTTCATGTTTTAGGCAAATCATTTTATAGAGATCATTTCAAAGTTAATTAACTTAAAGCATTCAAAGAACAACAATTTACTGAATAGTTTATAAAACTGTTCTGTTTTGTGCGTTCAAAGACAAATCTTTTCCTATGTAGTTGTTTGAAGAGACGTCTTTCATTTGCTGATAACATCTGTCTTGCATGGATCATCACATGACCAGAGTAGACTTTTTGGGAAACGTGAATGCTTTCTGGGTGGCCTGTACCCTGATTCGGAGCCAGAGCTAGAGATGTGCTTGCCAGAAGTTTGTGCTTCATCATGCATCAGGTTTCATGTGTGGCTTTAGGTAGTTTTACGTCACATCCGACTGGACTCGTTCTTGTCAGGTCATCACACAGCATTTTCAAGGGGGAAGATTGTACATTCTGGGATATGATTAGCTGAAACATCTATGAATTCTTCATTTTATTTTGGCGTTCAATTTAACTTAGTGTTCCCCTGATGTAATGGTTCATGGAGGGTTTTGTCAAATCTTCTCGCAGAGTGATGTCATAACAGAGTAAAAAATTCTGATTTGAACATCTTCCTGAGGCAAGGGAGTTTACTGACAATAAAGGTCCAGTTTCCATCCTTGGCAAACAAGACTTTAATTTCTTAGCCCGATTGTAGTGCCACCAGTGGCTATTATGACTATGTCCCTCCTCTTGACCAACCAGATTCCTCTTCTCATATCACTTGTATTTGCCTCAAACAAAACAGCAAGACGATCTGATCGATAATCAAGATCTATATTGTAATAAAACTGGTCTTACCTCAAGAAGTGCACAATTTACTTCAGCACCTTGATTAAAAACATGAAAAGATTTGGAAAATATCAGTTGATGCCCAGCGATGCCCAGTTGGCGGTATACATGCTTTGCAAATCCTTCAGTCGACCGAAATGTGCACGTTGAGATCCATGTTGTTTCACCAAGGGTTGAAACTGGACTTTAGTAGTCAGTTAATTCCCTTGCCTCTGGAAGATGGATTTTAATGATATTGCTGTGAATCCTACCAGCTGATCCTGACAGAGCTCCAGTCACTCCGTTTGTCTATTACATGTCTATTTCACGTGTATTGCAGCATGAACCGACGTCCCCTAAACACAGAGGTTCAGTTTCTAACTGGACTTCAGTTGTGGTAAAACTCTCTAGCGTGTAGATTTCATCAGCTGTAGACAGTCTCTACTTTTGATTCAAAATTTGCATGATATTGTTTTTTGTTTGTTGGTTGTTTTTTTGTTTTTTTTTGGGGGGGGGGGGGGGGCGAATTTAAAATTGATTTCAAAAATGTGTTTGCAATCCATAGCATCTACATTTTGATCAAGTAGTTTTAGGATTATAAAAGAGTTAATTATTTCAAACACTTAGCCCTGTTTCTACTCTAGCTCTGTCAGCATGCTTTCCCTGCTTGTGGGGTTCAGTAAAGTGGTAAACGTCAACATCACTTTAGGCTTTCCTCCCACATGAAGCCAACATGTTGTGACATAGCTGAGATACTGTACCAACCAAACACTCTCTCACTCACAATTTTAGATGTAAAACAGATAATCTTTATTAGAATAGGATCATTAATTGTTAGAACAATATAGCTAATGTCTAGTTGTTAGATACTCCTCCCTATTGCTGTTTGCCAATCAGCACTGGTAGATGATAAACTTTGCTGTATTCTCTAAACTACCATTAACAATGTAATTACTGTATCAAATGTGGATTACGTAGTTCAGAAAATTATGAAATATTATATAAATACTACATTATACTATATATGAAATATTATATACATATTACATAAATACTATATTATAGTATATATGAAATATATTAATATTATATATTATTATATTATAGTAAATGTGAAATAATATATAAATATTATATGAATACTATATTATAGTATACATGAAATATTACATAAACATGATAAATATTATATGAATACTGTATTATAGTATATATGAAACATTACATGAATATTATATGAATACTTTATAATAGTATATATGAAATATATAATATTATATGAATACTATATTATAGTATATATAAAACATGACATAAATATTATATAAATACTATATAATAGTATATGTGAAATATATTAATATTATAGTATATATGAAATCTATTAATATTATATGAATACTATATTATAGTATATATGAAATCTATTAATATTATAGCATATATGAAATCTATTATTATTATATGAATACTATATTATAGTATATATGAAATATTCTTTATAAAATATATTCATTATAATTGTTAATGTATAGCATGGCAAAATAACACCAACCAATTCCATTCAGTCCTACTGTTTGCAGCTGAATGTCCACAGATGAGTGAAGTTTATATCTTTACAGAAAATAGGAATTGTATGGCGTTGTCATGCAGAACAGTAAACTCTGAAGTATAAATCTGAGGCTACTTGTGATGTTAATTCAGAAATATGGAACTTTGAAATTATCAACTAAAATTGTGTTATTTGTCTGTAGTCAGTCACCACCCAGTTGTCCAGTTTAGTCGGACGTCAACGTGAGGTATGTTATACCATTGAAAAGCTTCTTCTTAGATTGTGAAACTCTCCTACATAACCAGTTAGAATTGTAGAAAACTGAGTTAATAAATAATTATGTAACTAAAACCTGCCGAACTTTCTCTTAAATCTGTTCTGAAATTAATTGAAAATACCAACAGAACTTAGTTGAAAATACTAATAGAGAAATAGTCCATGAAATGTCAATATTTAACCCTTTTGTGTTCTTTCCTTCTAAAACATAAACATTCCTTTAAAGAATAATCCTACTACAGTCTAGCGATGTACTGGTCTTATAGTTGCCCAAATATAACAGTACATCTAACAGGGCACAGGTAACCATGGTAATAGTGTAGAATAGATAGTTTGATGATGCCACAGTTTGTCCTGCAGTGTGGCTTTATAGTGAATGAGGCGTTATATAGGGGCTTGTACCGTAAGAAGTATCTGGAACAATCTCATTAAAATCTGATCTTAGTTCTAGCTACCGCTAAACAAAGATCTGAGGACATCCCATTAGGGGTCACATCAGAACGACCTTTCATTCGACAAAACAGAGCGTTGCTTACCAGATCATGAAAGTGACAGTCGGAATGTGTTTTCTAATCATGCAACCTCGAAATCTTTAACACAGGGTATTCCGAACAATAAGTACTGGTTTAACAACTGAATACATACAATTAGGACCATTCCAGAATCTTCTTTTGTTCAGGTTTAATATTTTTAATCAAGAATTGATCAAAATTTGTTTCGAAGCGTAGTCACCAATTTGAAAGCTGTAAAGCATGAGAAAGCTGCCTTCTGATTGGCTAATGTCGGCTTCTTGTCAGTCCGTCAAAAGGTCGGTCAAAGTACGAGCAAGGTCGGTCTGACGTGACCCGTAATAGGATGTCCTCAGAACTTTGTTAAGTGGTAGAGAGAACTAAGATCTGATTTTAATGAGATTGTATGGGGAATGTCATTGAAGTGTGTGATTAGGGAGTTTTCTACCAGGATTGTCATGGCAGTCTGATAACAAGTCAGAAAACCAGTGATCGATAGCATGAGCAGCAATCTACACGACATGATGACATCATATCACAACTCTGTCCCCCTCATCTCATCATCACACCTCCATGTACTAATGTCATACGTAGTAGCTATGATGATATGATCCCCATCTTCATCACCTCTGTTCATCAATGATGACTTCAGTAGCAGCTCATGGTCCTGTTCCCCCCGAATGGCACATCATCGATTCATGATGATTATCATTATAGTGATCACAGCAGTCTGTTAGTCCTGAGCTCATTGTACCCTACAGTCTTAGAATCGTATCACATGGCTTTTGTCTATATTCCGTGCTAATCAAAGTCTGCAGAGTAAACATCACAGGTTTGCATCCACTGCTTTAACACGGGTCAAGTCTTGTGACCTACTTCCCTGCTTATACTAATACTGACCTTGTCTATTTCAGGACCAACTGTCATTCACATCAATACGGTGTTCATTTCAAATCAATTTCTGACACCTATACTTTTTTCAGTTCTAAAATACACAATATATTTTTAATTTTGTAGTATTTATCTTCATTTTCTTTTTATCTTTAAAAAAACCTTACAAGCTTTTAGAATCATACATCAATACAGTGTTCATTTCAGATCAGTTCAGACACCTATATTTATTTCAGTTCTGAAATACACAATATTTTCAATTTCATAGTATTTATTTTCATTTTCTTCTCTTTCAAATAAACAAGCTTATAGAATGATGCTGTAGAATACTCTACATGATATAACATGATCTAGTAGCTGTTAAGGTGAGACTTGTTTTGTGGACTACAGTTCTGCAGATTGTTTTCAACTTTGCACATTAATATATTGATATATTAGATGAAAGCTTATTCATTTATCGACATCTGCGTGCACCTTTAAAGCTTTTCAGTCCAGCTGCACTTCACTTAATGTAGACATCTTCCAATTGTACATTTTCAACACAAGTTTCTATCAACACAAGTTTCTATCAACACAAGTTTCTATCAACACAAGTTTCTATCAACACAAGTTAAACATCAGCCGTGGTTACAGGCGTCACAGACGGTCAAGTCGGACACGGCATCAGATGTGGACGGTCAAGCTGTGGTCAATGTGGAGGGTCAGCAGTATGTGGACTCCAAGGCCTACATCATGCTGGAGATCAACCTAGAGCGCCCCTTGGTGCCCAAGAGACCACCAGAGGAACTCGCCAAACGGTTCGTACAAATATCACAAGTAATGTAGATTCTCTCAGTAGTGGTTTATTACTAATTTGGCACAAGTATTTTTGCGGCTGATTTATTCTAATGACATGTTTTTTTCTTCACTTTTTTAATGTTATAAGTGAATTAATATGTTCTTGAAACCTTGGTAATGTTTCACAAAGCCATTTACTATTTGACCCGGGAAGATCCGGGGTGGAATAGAGATTCAGCAACCAATGCTTGCTTTAAAAAGCGACTATGTTTGTCGTAAGGGGCGACTAACAGGATCAGGTGGTGAGGCTTGCTGACTTGGTTGATGCATGTCATCATATCCCAATTGTGTGGACCGATGTTCATGATGTCAATCACTGGATTGTCTGGTCCAGACTCGATTATTTACAGACCGCCATCTACAGACTATTACAAGATCCATTGAGGAACAAAGCACTTTCAGAAACAAATTCATCAACATCTATTTGATGCCAAGGTAATCTGCTTTTCCTGGGTTGTGAATTAGCAAACATTTGGTTTAATGGAAGCAATTTCTTGTTGTGTCTTTCATTGATAGTTTTGTCATTGAAATGTTTTGTTGTATTCAGAGTGGCGGAACTCATTCCTCCCCGACCCTTGTTTCCCAAGAGGACAGATGGAGCTCAAAGGGTAACTCAGAAACATGGAATTACTTAAACATTTAACATCTGTTATTTTTGGGACCACTCTTTCTTAGTAAAGTACAAATTCTAGTCATTTTGGGTGGAGTCCCATCGGGATGCAAAACCACTCTGTCAGAGTAAGGCACCTAATTGCCTGCAGGCAAAAATGGTCTGACAACTGGTAGTCTAGATGACCTACCTAGAAATTGTTTATGAATGTCAAGTGAAATGCACAAGTTGTTTACTTTCCGCTATAAGCATGCTGTGTTTGTGATGTTGCCAGTCAGTGGAGGACTACCACAACCAGATCACCAGCGTCGCTGGACTCGTCCTGGAGGAGTTCCGAGAACACTTTGGTGACGACCTCAAGGATCCCCAGACACAGACCAATGAGGCAATGGAGGGCAGGTGGGTTCAGTGGGGTGTGGGGGTGTACAGTGGGGTGTGGGGGTGTACAATGGAGGTCAGTGGGGTGTGGGGGTGTACAGAGGAGGTCAGGTGGGTGTGTGGGGTGTGGGGGTGTACAGTGGGGTGTGGGGGTGTACAGAGGAGGTCAGGTGGGTGTGTGGGGTGTACAGTGGGGTGTGGGGGTGTACAATGGAGGTCAGTGGGGTGTGGGGGTGTACAGAGGAGGTCAGGTGGGGGTGTACAGTGGGGGGTGGGGGTGTACAATGGAGGTCAGTGGGGTGTGGGGGTGTACAGAGGAGGTCAGTGGGGTGTGGGGGGGGAAAGAGGAGGTCAGTGGGGTGTACAGAGGAGGTCAGTGGGGTTTACAGAGGAGGTCAGGTGGGGGTGTGGGGGTGTACAATGGAGGGCAGGTGGGTTCAGTGGGGTGTGTGGGTGTACAGAGGAGGTCAGGTGGGTGTGTGGGGTGTGGGGGTGTACAATGGAGGGCAGGTGATTGTGTGGGGTGTGGGGTGTACAGAGGAGGTCAGTGGGGTGTGGGGTGTACAGAGGTCAGTGGGGTGTGGGGTGTACAGAAGAGGTCAGTGGGTCGTGTGGGTGTACAGAGGAGGTCAGTGGGGTGTGTACAGGGGAGGTCATTGGGTTTCGGGGGTTTACAGAGGAGGTCAGTGGGGTGTGGGGGGGTACAGAGGAGGTCAGTGGGGGGGGGGGGGGGTACAGAGGAGGTCAGTGGGGTGTGGGGGGGTACAGAGGAGGTCAGTGGGGAATGGGGGTGTACAATGGAGGTCAGTGGGGTGTGGGGTGCACAATGGAGGTCAGTAGGCTGTGGGTTGCACAATGGAGGTCAGTAGGGTGTGGGTTGCACAGTGGAGGTCAGTAGGGTGTACAGAGGAGGGCATGTACAGAGGGTTCTTAAAAGTTAAACCATAATCCACACAGTCCTTGTCAGAAAAGTGATACTTTATTTCAGTCAATGTTTTTGAGTTCATGATACACATTTTCCTCATCATTTGTTGCCAGGAGACAGAAGCTGATCTATGAGTTGAACTCCTCGGGGAAATACTTCGCCTTCAAGGAGCAGCTCAAGCACGCTGTGGTCAAGATCGTCCGGGAGAAATATCTCAAGACATCAAACTTCGAAGACCGCCAAGAATTACAGGTTTGCGATATCTATTTTTTGTCATAAGATATATCCCTCTTTAGCTATCTGTGCCAAGTCTGGATCTGTGAAACTGTTCTGTTTGTTGTAGGAGTTGACTGTTTGTTTTAGGGGTTGTTTTTGACTGTTTCAGACTTTCCTCAGTGAGCTGTACGTGTACCTAGTGGATCAGATGCATGTGGCTCTGGGTCAAGTCCTTGCTCTCGAGGACCAGCCCCCGGTGCCGGACCCACTCACGGACTCCGCCCAACTCAAACACTTCGCCAGGGAGGCGGAGGTCAATGAGAACTTTGACCTGGCAGCCAAATATTACCAGGAGGTGAGAACAGTTCTTTCAGAGATGGACCCATGAAGATCCGCATTACAATAGGTCCCCAGCAACCCATGCTTGCTGTAAGACGTTACAGTGCTTGCTGTAAGAGGCGACTAACAGGATGGGGTGATCAGACTCACTAACTTTGTTAATGCATGTCATCGTATCACAATGCTCATATTGCTGGAATATTGCTAAGTGCGGTTTTAAACAACAAACAACAAACAAATCAACATAAAATTTTACCGGTCTGAATGTCGTAACTCAAATGAGTCCCTCTATACGAGACTAAGCCTAAAGTCTGTCTCATTTTCAGATTTCACAGACCTGAGATGATTTCATGTACAAAGATTGGTAATGTCTCCTTGCTTTACGATACTTTATTGAAGATCAGACATAAATTGTTTAACATTACTGTTTCCAGAGGATCGCCCGGGAGAAGAACGATCCTGGCAACTGGTTCGACTACGGCACCTTCTGTCTGTACATCAACGACATCACCAAGGTAGGGGTCTCCAAACGTCAAACACAACATCGCCATTAGGTGATTGGAAGAGAGGGCATGGATGGTCCAGTCATCTAAGGTGCTGCAGTTTTTGTTGTGCAGAGTTGCATCCCCATGATCTCATCCCTCATTTGTTTGTCAGCATCACACCTCTCCTCAAACTAGTCATAGGCTTCACCAAAGTCGTGAACATCGCAGACAGGAATAACTTTGGGCTTTCCTTTAACATTAAGCTGACATGGAAGGTGAGGTCAGGTGACATTGGGTTTAATGTCGCGTCCAAGATTATTGTGACGTGCATGCTCGTGTGTGCGTGTGACTGCTTGTACTAGTCCGGACTGATGTTGATTTATAGTGCTAGCCCACTGAGATACCATGCCGCAGTTGAATACCCCAATAAGACACAGTATACTGACTCTGAGCTGACCAGTCCTTGTTTTTGCCCCTTAATGCCAAACACCTGACAGGGTAACAATAGGTACCGTCATTTATCATCTTTTGGTGATGACACTGCCAGGGTTCGAATCCCTGGCCTTCCGCTTTCCGGGCAGACGCTCTACCATTAGCCCACGGAGATGGTCCCCACATGCAAGGATATATAGCTGAGATAAACTCAGTCACTTTTGATTAATAGTGAAAGCATCACTGTTAATATATGCCATATTCTTTTTAATATTGTGAAGTGACATGCAGAACTTCTGCCATGACATTCCCATGACTTGCCGTCCCTGTGTGGATACCGGGTTGGAATAGGCCCTCAACAACCGATGCTGGTTTTGTAGTGACTAAATGTGGTGGTTTGCGCTCGGTGACTTGGTTGATTGTGTAGCAATGTACCCCACAGATTGTCTAATTATTATTTACTGGCCACTGTCATATAGCTGGAATATTGCTGTGTGCTGTGTTAAACAACAACCAAACAAACAAACAAACAAACAAACAAACAAACAAACAAACCTGACATGGTATATTGTGTGTTACAGGCGGAGGAGTGCTTCAAGGAATGCATTGCAATCAACCAGAGACATCTACCAGGGTATGTATGCACACTTACTTTGAGAAGATCCGGGGAAGAATAGGTCTTCAGCAACCCATGCTTGCTGTAAAAGGCGACTGTCAGGCTCGCTGACTTGGTTAATACATGTCATTGTATCCCATAGCGTGGACTGATGCTCATGATGTCAATCACTGGATTATCTGGTCCAGACTCGATTATTTACAGACCACTGTCATATAGCTGGAATACTGCTGAATGTGGTGTTAAACAACAAACGAACAAACAACCTTACTTGGTTGATATTCTATGGTGTTGTCCATCAGACAAGCTGGGTTCCTACACATGGCCACACTCATGATGATAAGAAACAAATTGTATGGTGGTTGGGGACTCTGTACACATCTTCATCCCCATCTTTGTACACGAAGCACACATAAAATATAGAAATACACTCAAACCACTTGTCGTCCTGTAGTCCTTGCCAAACTGCCCAATTGTTAAGGTATCTTAAGGACTAGTAGAAATTTGCCACTTTTCAAGGTTTTCCTATATGTTATTATTATAAAGACTAGTGGACTAAAACTGTTAGTTTCCATCTCTTTTTTTGGCACATTGTCAATGCACAATACATCTTCCCATCAAAACATGATGTTTAGACATTCAAATATTTGGCCAGTGACATTCCTTTTCTTGTTTCATGAATAGTCAGAAAGACAACATGGAGTACATGTGATAAGAACTTGTTAAGAAGTTGTCAGGGTCGAATGGAATTTTAATTTTGGTAATAATTAAACAGAAGTTGTTGTTTTTTTCACCTAAAGTTTCACTTAGTGAATGCTTATCTGTAAACAATAAAGTAGGTATGGTTTATTTTGAATGTATTGAATTTATTGATTGGATGTGATGTGAGATGTACTCGTGTGTGTTGCAGCCTGCTGTTGTATGGGGTTGTCTGTACGCTGTCCGAGAGGAATGAAGCGGCCGAGACGTTCTTCGAAGCAGCCACGTGTGTTGAACCCAGGAACATCCTTGCCTGGACTATGTTGGGTGAGTGAGTATGTTGGGTGAGTGAGTGAGTTAAACCCAGGAACACCCTTGCCTGGACTATGTTGGGTGAGTGAGTATGTTGGGTGAGTGAGTGAGTTAAACCCAGGAACACCCTTGCCTGGACTATGTTGAGTGAGTGAGTGAGTGAGTTGAGCCGAGCCCAGGAACATCCTTGCATGGACTATATTGAGTGAGTGAGTGAGTGAGTTAACCTAGGAACACCCTTGCCTGGACTATGTTGAGTGAGTGTGTGAGTGAGTGAGTTGAACGAGTTGAACCCAGGATCACCCTTGCCTGGGCTATGTTGAGTGAGTGAGTGAGTTAAACCAACAAACACCCTTGCCTGGACTATGTTGGGTGAGTGAGTGAGTTGAACCCAGGAACACCCTTGCCTGGACTATGTTGAGTGAGTGAGTGAGTGAGTGAGTGAGTTAAACCAACAAACACCCTTGCCTGGACTATGTTGGGTGAGTGAGTGAGTGAGTTAGTTGAACGAGTTGAACCCAGGAACACCCTTGCCTGGACTATGTTGGGTGAGTGAGTGAGTTAAACCAAGAAACACCCTTGCCTGGACTATGTTGGGTGAGTGAGTGAGTTAAACCAACAAACACCCTTGCCTGGACTATGTTGGGTGAGTGAGTGAGTGAGTTAGTTGAACGAGTTGAACCCAGGAACACCCTTGCCTGGACTATGTTGGGTGAGTGAGTGAGTTAAACCAAGAAACACCCTTGCCTGGACTATGTTGGGTGAGTGAGTGAGTGAGTTGAACCCAGGAACAGCCTTGCCTGAACTATGTTGGGTGAGTGAGTGAGTGAGTTGAACCCAGGAGCACACTTGCCTGGACTATGTCGAGTGAGTGAGTGAGTTGAACCCAGGAACACCCTTGCCTGGACTATGTTGAGTGAGTGAGTGAGTTAAACCAAGGAACACCCTTGCCTGGACTAAGTCGAGTGAGTGAGTGAGTTGAACCCAGGAACACCCTTGCCTGGACTATGTTGGGTGAGTGAGTGAGTGAGTGAGTGAGTTAAACCCAGGAACACCCTTGCCTGGACTATGTTGGGTGAGTGAGTGAGTGAGTTAAACCCAGGAACACCCTTGCCTGGACTATGTTGAGTGAGTGAGTGAGTTAAACCAAGAAACACCCTTGCCTGGACTATATTGGGTGAGTGAGTGAGTGAGTTGAACCCAGGAACACCCTTGCCTGGACTATGTTGAGTGAGTGAGTGAGTGAGTGAGTTGAACCCAGAAACACCCTTGCCTGGACTATGTTGGGTGAGTGAGTGAGTGAGTGAGTTGAACCCAGGAACACCCTTGCCTGGACTATGTCGAGTGAGTGAGTGAGTTGAACCCAGGGACATCCTTGCCTGGACTATGTTGAGTGAGTGAGTGAGTGAGTTGAACCCAGGTGGATGGGTTTGGAGTTGAGTGGAGTGGAGTGGGCATGAAGTCCAGGCCTTCTATGTGACAAGCTCTCAACCTCCCCTTTACTTCATTGAAGTTGTTCTGTATTTCAGGCCTGTACTATGACTCGGTGAGCAATGAGATCGGAGCGGAGATGGCGTACCTCGAGGCCAACAAGCTGAACCAGGTGGCAGCAGTAGCGACAGCGAGGGCACTTCGGGAGGAAGAGATGGAGAGAGACAGGGTGGATGACGAGGAAGAGGATATCCCTGAAGATGAGCCTGTCAGGGGTAAACACTTGTCTTGTCTTGAAGGGTTCACGCAGACTTGCAAGGGCCATGAATTAAGAGTCTGCCTTCAAAATGGATAATGTGCCTTTAAGAAGCCTTGCATTTTCCAAACCCATCTCCATATTAAATAAATTACCTTAAAGGAAACTATCTCAATATTATGAAAATAAATCTGTTGAAATATAAGTAATAGTTTCGACCATAGAGTTATCTCCCTTATACTAGTCTGCTGATCTGTTACAACCTCTACAGAAAGGCCCAAAGTATCTTTGTAGTAGAAGGAATGTTATGAATTCTGGACAAGCCTTGTAAATATGCTTGCACACTGTGAATATTATTGGATGTTTTGACCATTTGTAGCTTCTTAGTGCCTACTGGCTGGGTTACCTGACTGTAGTGAAATACCACCTGTCCTTTGCTTGTGATGTGATAGATTATTGGATTGTCTCTCGATAGACTTGTAATCCCTCCATAGACTAAGGTGATTTACCTTTTTGATTAAAAGAAATTTTGTGAAACTTTCAGAAATTGAAAACACTGAGGGAGGGTTGTCTATTCCCATGATACCTGAGATCAAACAGCCGACGCCCACCAGTGACAGGGGGAATAGCTCTGCCAAGTCCACCAACCGCTTGTCGGAAAAGAGGGCGTCAGCAATAGGGAAGAAACCAGGTGAGCTATATGTTGAAGAAGTCTGTCAGGGAAGCATGACACAAGTAATGTGTTCTTAATTCTTCTCAAGGTTTTACATACTATTATATTTTTATCAAAATCATTCTGCAAACATGATTTCACCACTTCATCATAATGTGGACGTCCAGGGGAGGTAACTGTCGTATAGACATGCATGGGGCTATCAGGATACTTGCAGCACATAGTACTTTAAGTTTGTTTGTTTGTTGTTTAACGACTCACTCAGCAAATCAGCGTTAGAAATTGGCACTAGTCCTGTAGTCCTTGCCAAACTGCCCAATAGTTAAGGTATCATGAGGACTTATAGAAATTTGCCATTTTTAGGGTTTTGCTATATGTTATTATTATAAGGACTAGTGGACGAAAAATGTTAGTTTCTAGAGCTGCAAATACATTTGCGAATCCAGAGGTGGGGCATGGGGTACGGACACCACCCCTCTTTTGACAACCAAATTTTTCACGTTGTAGACAGTAAAATTTACTGAGAGAGGCTCTAGACCCCTCCCTTCTAAAAGTGCTGCATCCGCTCTTGTATTGATATACGTTACTTACACTGTGCTTTTATCATTGTGGAAAGACAATTGCATCTGGAATTATACGATTTTAGACGTGAATACTTCTATCTGATGCTGTGTTATGACTGAGCTATTGTTAAACTCACTCACTCACTCACCCTGTACAATGTGGACAGCACCCCTACCAACAGGCCAGCAGAAGCCCAAGAGTCAGGAGAGTGGGGTCGGGCTTCTCTCACGCCCTGCCAGCCAGCAGAAGATGGCCAGCCAGCGTGGCACCCCCCAGCCAGCGGAGGACGCCCCCGAGGACATCCCTCCCCGCGAGCCGACGCCCATCCCCGCCTCCAGTATGTACATGCAGGCTGTGGACTGGCTGCTGGAGGTCAAGGCTGTCCCGGTAAGCTGGTCTGGATCAGGTCTTGTTGCATGCCGTGTCCCCCCAAAATTGGAAGTTTTATGCCATATATTGATATATCCACTCAAAAGAAAATACATGATACATGATACAGTAAACATAGTTTTCTGTATGTTGATATATCAATGAATTATGAATTATTCTGTTTGCGTATAGATTGAAGATTGTATAGATGTAGATCTGCCATTAGTCAAGTTAAGGCAAAATGTGATTATGATCAATTTAAATGTTTGGAATATGATTGGTTGAACTAGGTCATGCCCCATAATGATCTACTGTTCCCTGATTGGCAGATTGTAGAATGGGTGGGGCTTGTGTTGAATTAGTAGCCAGAGCGATGTAGCTGATTTCATATTGCTGTTTCTAGTTTTTTGTTTGTAAATGAATGAATAAGCAGTTTGTGAAGTTATTATTGTTGATGCATTTATTATTTAGAATTGACTTCAGTATGTTTTTGTGTTGATGGGGTTATAAACGTAAAAGCCGCTGTGCAGTAGTGGTGGTGATGATGATGATGATGATGATGATGATGATGATGATGATTAATGAGCACTTCCGGAGATGCCGATATCATAGGTGGCAGTTGTGCATTTACACAGTTTGGACACCGTATTTTACGTTTATATATCCATAAACACAAAATATATTGATAATCAAAATGACAATTTGACTTCAGTTGAATGATGTCTGTTATGCCCCTCTTGTCTGTAGTTCACAGAGCGGGCTCTGGGCCACGAGCTGCTGTCCCCGATGGGGGGACCGACGCCCGGATACCACATCGCGCTGGCCAAGCTGAAGCTGCAGAAGAGGGAGTTTGCTGCGGCAGAGGAGCAGCTGAGTGAAGCTCTACAGACGGAACACCAGGTGAAGCACAGATACGCTGTGGCCATGGTTATAATAATAGCAGGCCATTTATATTGAACATATTTCCACACCACATGATCAAAGCGCTATTATTACCCTGGTCACTGGATCAGTGTGCACTCAAGAATCATTCTCAGCTCCCTGGGGAGTATACAAACCATGCTGCCTGTTTGGCGCTAGAAGGTTAACACCCACATTGCCATCTCATCCTACCGGGTACCCATCCAATGCTGGGTGAACAGAGGCACATTTTGAACAAAGTTATGCATGTGTGTTACATGTCTTCAGGGTGGGGCAGGACCAAAGCCCTAGAAACTCTCAGGAGTCAGGCTGATAAAACGTGGTCACCCATCCAAGGACTGTCCAGTACCCACAAACGTATTGAATGGGTGCATAATATAATACTGCGTCCCGATGGAAGCACACTAATATCCATTGTTCCAAATTCTTCCCAAGAAATATAGAGTTCCCATAATTAAAGTATTTATTTCATCTTACTGTAAGGTACACTACACCATTCCTTTACTTTACAGGACCATGATATTTCCTGTAAGGACCCCTGAAATGAGTAACTGGGTGTCCTCTCAGAGCTCAAGATAAGCTGCGTATCTGCATAAAATATGCATCAGAAATGCAGAAATATGCAGTAAAATAAAATCCAAGCATATCAAATACGCAACGAATATTACAGATACGCTACAAAAATAAAACTTGTGTGTATCATCAAAATGTTGTGAAGTAACCCTGCGTATTCGATTAGCAAATCAGCAACCTATTTTGAAATTATAAACGGGCATTCCGTCAACCTTGCCAAACTCCACAATGATAGTTACATCATGATCATTTGCCATCACACTTTCTTGTGGAAGTATCGTGGTATTTTTGAGTCCCACACGACACCAGTTTGCAGGGACTAGATGAATAGTGTTTTTAAATATTTAACTTAAATACCCACATGTGTAAAAACTAGTGGGTAACAGAAATTTGAATACCCAGATAGAATTACTGATATCCAATTATTTGAAAATGCATGGGTAAAATACCCACAACACCAAAAGCTTATCTGGAGCTCTGCCTCTTGACTCCTAGTTTTGTAGGTCAAAGTAAAACCCAGGGTTAGATAATGCAGGGTTGTGGTGTCAGCGCTAAGTTTAACATTAGAAAGCTCATGCCATGTGTTTGGTTACCAATTCCATTATGTGTGGTCAGATCTACAGGTGACAAAGTTCTACATTGCAATCGCACTATGTTTACCTCCCAATTGTAGAACAAATCCCGGAAGCTCTCAATGAAGCCGTTAAGCCCCTTGGTAGTTGTGTCGATATTTATTTCAAAAACATCTTATGACATTGAGTTTCTTAAATTTATTTCATAATTCACATTTTCTTGCATCTGGTTATGAACACACAAGTGAATAACAACAAAATCGCAGTCTGAGATTGTGTTTGTTTCTTTTGTTTGTTGTTTAACGTCGCACTCAGCAATATTCCAGCTATATGACGGCGGTCTGTAAATAATCGAGTCTGGACCAGACAATCCAGTGATTGACACCATGAGCATCGATCCACGCAATTGGGATCAATGACATGCTTCAACCAAGTCTGCAAGCGTGACTACCTGATCCCGTGACTACCCAATCCCATTAGTCGCCTCTTACAACAAGCATAGTCGCTTTTTACGGCTTGTATGGGTTACTGAAGACCTGTTCTACCCCCGATCTGAGATTGTGCATTATTAACACACAGCTAATGGTGAGTGTTGGTTTCAGAACCCCGACGCATGGGCCTTGATGGGTCATGTGAAATACCTGACCGGTGACACGGAGTCAGCCCGGGACTGCTATGAACGAACCATCACGTTTATTGCCGACGCCTCTGAAATGCACTCCATCTACTTGAGACTCGCCTCTGTCTATCTGCAGGAGGGCAGGGTATGTACGCCTCACACGTCACGTCTATTGCACCGAGATATTTCTCATTTTAGATGTCATTTTAATAATAATATTTTTATGCACTTTAAACTCAGTACACGAGGTGAATACTCACAGATCTACATAAAATAGAGGAAAACTCTATACAAGGTTACAGATACATGACAAATAGATGTGACAGATGGTGTTGATTTTAGAGTTGATATAAAAGTCTGAATAAAATTATATACTGCTATAAAAAAAACCCAGTAAAATAGCAGCATAAAGTTTTTGAAACGTTCTTACAAACAATACAATGTTGTCCATAAGGCTAAAACAAATAATAGTCTTGGATCTCAGGCACCGCACGTTTCATTTTTATTTCCATTTTTAAAAAAATAACGTCTTCACATTGTGAAATATAATCGAAGCTCATTGTCTGCACGTATCATGCACACACTGGAAGACCAATGGCAGTCAATTACTGTATTCCAGTATTTTACTCAATAAGGAATACATTGATGTAGGGAGGCCCTTTCCCAGGTCGCCTGTACACAACTGTTTATTTGGTTACATACTAGTTTGAACTACCCAAAAAAGAAAAAAAACCTCCACCCACCCGCACTATATAATCAAAAGCCATTGCCTGAGATTCAATTATTATATTTTTTTAAGCCCAAACAAATTATTGTCTTAATGTTCTTCCAGCTGCCTATCTAAGACTTTCAAAAGTTACTGAGTTCAATATTAATACCTCATATTAATAAAGTCATATCAGATGTAAAGAAAGAGGTCAGGATCTGGCTTAAGACATTCACCAAAATCTTCTCGTCAGATGTATACCACCCTCTATTGCTTGTCTGGAGCATGGCTGGCCCAGTCATCTAAGACACCACGATTTGCTGTGCAGAGTTGCGTCCCTTGGGCACATCAGAAACCTATGATTATGGGTTCGAATCCTGGTTCGCCATGATTATGTTTCTAGGTTTGTCAGCACCATACCCGTGCTTGTGGGTTTTACCGAAGTGGTAAACGTCGGAGACCTGCATCACATCGGGCTTTCCTCCCACATTACGCTGACATGCTGCAATATAACTCGAATGCTGTTAAAATCGGCGTTATACCCACTCACTCCCTCACTCACTCACTCACTCACTCACTCACTCACTCACAAGATGAAGTAACAAAAGTAGATCAAATGGTTAAATGTGTTCTGTTGACAAACCTTTTATTCAGGGTGATTGATGGCCAACGAGATATATCCTCACTGTGATACCTATGTTGTTGTTTTAGTTCCAAGAAGCCAAAAATACCTTCCTCCTTGCGTGCAAGAAATCTCCCTCATGTGTGTCGTGGCTCGGCGTGGGCATCGCCTGCTTTAGGGTGAGTTCAGTGTCGGGTGTGTTGTAATTGAAGTTTATTTATCCCCAGACACGAAGTGGAAGGAGGATATTTGAATGGGTGCTGTCCTTCTGTCTGTCCATCCATCACATTTCATTTCCTGAACAGAACTCAAAAACCAAGAGAGATATTTTGACCAACCTTGGCACATAAAAAGGTCTAGTGGTGAACTGGTGCCTTTTGACAGATTGGGATTTCACCAAAAAATATTTTTTGAGTTTCCATGGCAACAACTTTGACTTAGACTGAAAAAGGTGGCAGTGCTCCTTTCCAGAGCAGATCTTGAAACCCGTACAATATTTCTTCACCAAACTTGGCACATAATAGGTTTAGTGGTAAACTGGTGCCTTTTGAAAGTTTGGGATTTTTTAAATAATTATTTTTTCGAGCTTCCACAGCAATGACTTTGACTTAGACTGAAAATGGCGGTAGTGCTTGTTTCCAGAGCAGATCTTAAACCGTAAATATTTCTTGCCTTGCACACAACCAGACATGTCATATTGGTCGGGGATATTTCATGCTTGTTTCTATTTCAACCTCCTTGAATCCATAAAGCATGTAATATATGAAGTGAGACACCATGTGAAACTGTAGGTAGGAGAATTGTGTTCTACGTGTGTTTCCACCATTTTATCTCCAGCTTGGTGAGCTGACTGAAGCAGAGGATGCACTATCTGAGGCCAACGTCCTCAATAACAGTGACCCCGAGGTCTGGGGGTACCTCTCCCTGGTGTGTCTACAGACACAGAGGCAACTGGAGGCGGAGCAGGCATACAAGTATGCACTGAAGGTGAGTGTCTGTATGGTCGGGTACTGTAACACACTGAAAGTACTTGTCTGTATGGGTTGGTACTGTAACACATGAAAGTACTTGTCTGTATTGTCAACATGACTTCTTCCCAAGGCAGGGGGTACGTGTGGCCCAGTCGTCTGAGGCGCCACGCTTCACTGTGCGGAGTTGCGTCCCATGGGGACACCAGAAACCTATGATTGTGGGTTCTAATCCCAGTTCGCCCCGATTATGTTTCTAGGTTTGTCAGCACCATACCCGTGCTCGTGGGTTTCACCAAAGTGGTAAACGTCTAAGACCTGCATCACTTCGGGCTTTCCTCCCACATTAAGCTGACACACCATGATATAACTGGAATACTGTTAAAAGCAGCGTTAAACCCAACTTACACACTCTTCCTGAGGCAAGGGAGGTAACGCTGGATCTGCCCTTGTGTTACCCTGTGTCCTTTAGAGGAATTGTGTTCTGAATCTGATTTAGTTTCTACCCAACTATTTTGCCTCATGACTATACTGACTGTCACTGTGTTGAAAATATGTGAATAGATGAGTAAGACGAAGTTGTTGTCTTCCAGCTGAGTCTACAGGACAATGATCTGTTGAGTGAGATCCACCAGATGCAGCAACATGTTGGATTTGGGAATCCCCAGTTTTAAATCCTCGTCATTCCTCATATCGACTTGCCAACAGAAATATGAACATCAGCCTGTAGTTTTCAGGACGTCCATTGTACATTACTACTTAATTGTTCCATGCTTTGTGACCTAATATTGTGTTAAGGGATACCATTTGGTTTATATACTCCATATTTGAAGATGATTTGTTTCGCATTTCTGAATCACGTTAACTGCATGATTTCAACAACCTGGATGTTGTGTTGTGCCCTTGATAATCGGTTTAAGTATTACAGCCTTATGTCTGTAACAAACTGCTTCATAAGGCCACAATAATTTAAATATTAGATTTTAATCCCCCAAAATTTAAAACTTTGAGGGGAACCCTTTTATTGATTACGTAATAATTGTGTATACACACTGTCAAATACCATTACCACGGATGTAGTCTCAAAATAGGTCTCCAGCAACCCATGCTTGCCGTAAAAGGTGACTATGCTTGTTGTAAGAGGCGACTAACAGGATTGGGTAGTCACGCTGACTTGGTTGATGCATGTCGTCGTATCCCAATTGCGTGGATCGATGCTCATGATGTCAATCACTGGATTGTCTGGTCCAGACTTGATTATTTACAGACCGCCGTCATATAGCTGGAATATTGCGGAGTACGGCGTAAAACAACAAATCACATGAAGCATTAATGTTTAGGACGGTGTATGTAGTATGTCTCATCAAGTAACAAAGGTTTTTTCTTCATCTGTGGGAGGGGCGGTCGGGTAGCCTAGTGGTTAAAGCGTTCGCTGGTCACGCCGAAGACCCGGGTTAGATTCCCGACATGGGTACAATGTGTGAAGCCCATTTCTGGTGTCCCCCGCCGTGATATTGCTGGAATATTGCTAAAAGCGGCATAAAACCATATTCACTCACTCACTTCATCTGTGGGTACTTGGGAACAGTAAAATTATTGAAGGTAAAGTGTTTGGTAGTGAAGCAAAGATGACTCTCTAATAATTTATTTATTATGGCCTAACTACATTAATATCTTAATTGATTATCTTATAATAATAGATATACTCATCAATAACCAAATCAACTGTTTGATTATTGTAGGATATTATCAGAAATCATTTTTTCTTGATCATTCTTGAATTAGCTCAGGCTGAATCAGTTGCAAAGTGTCACAAATATTGTCTATATCCCTTAAACACCCCCACACCCCCAGTATTTCTGTGATATTGTATATAGAACTGTGTACATAATAAAGAAATCCTTGTTCATTTTTGTGAATCATGTAACATACATGTATGTAAATAGATTGTTGACACTTTCTTGATGAAGATTTGTTATGTTAAGAACTTATCTGTCTGGTAGTATTATGTATTTATAACTAATATTTATATGAACCATGATATAATAAATGAGTGAATTAAATGTTTGATTGATGTTCTGATTCAAAGCAGCCACGTGTCTACTTGTTTGATATATGCATGCGTCATTTTCCTTTCATCTGAGAGGTAAAACTTGTTGGACAACATTCTAACATCAAGGGGAGATAACTCTAAAGGGATTGCTGACAGGTCGTGAGAAAGACTATCTACATGTGCCGTACGTGTTTTCAAAAAAGTTTCTTGCCGTTTCATCTTGAATTCTTGGGATTATTTCTCGCCCTTATAAATTGTTTAGGCACATGTTTCAGACAAAATAAGGTGGGAAAACAAGATCGTTCGAGGAGGTGTATTAGCTAACACTCGAAAGGTATGTCTGATGTATGTTAGTCTGCCAGCGTCTTCACAAGTCGAAACATGTTGTTACCAGTGTGACGACATTTTGCCGTTACCTCGCGTAGTTAAAGAATGAAATGAATAAACATACGTTTTTTCGGTTGAATCGGAATATCGATGATGCTAAGTGTACGAAATTTGATTACATTTTTTTGTTTTGAATGTTGTTTAACGCTGCACTCAGCAATATTCCAGCTATGTGACGGCGGCCTGTAAATAATCGAGTCTGGACCAGACAATCCACTGATTGACATCATGAGCATTGATCCACCCAATTGGGATACCATGACATGCATCAACCAAGTCAGCGTGCCTGACTACCCTACCGTAAGTCGCCTCTTACGACAAGTGTAGTCGCCTTTTACGGCAAGCATGGGCTGCTGAAGACCCGTTCTATCCCGGAACTTCACGAGCTAAATTTGATTGGTACAAATATATACCAGCTTGAATAACACGGGTGAAGTTTAGCTGCGAAATCCTAGAATTTCGTGACGCCTGTATGACGTTCTGATTTTGCTCCGGGGCGGTCGGGGAAGCCTAGTGGTTAAAGCGTTCGCTCGTCACGCCGAAGACCCGGGTTCGATTCCCGACATGGGTACAAAGTGTGAAGCCCATTTCTGGTGTGCCCCGCCGTGATATTGCTGGAATATTGCTAAAAGCGGCGTAAAACCATACTCAGTGAGTCAGTCAGTCTGATTTTGCTCCCGTCTTCACAAGCTCTAATTATGCAAATTAAGAATGTCGTGGCAATAATTAAACTCCCTTATTTCCAAACCAGTTACATTTAAAAACAGCCAAACGTTGCCATGGAAATGTATTTGTATATACAAGATGTTCGTCTAAAAACACGAGGGTCGAGTTTGAATATCTGATTTTCTGCCTCGTCCACCGTGTCTAATAAAGATTGGTGAAAACAGCACCATAAATGAATAGTTGAATTTCCATTTGCCGTGTGTTTTTACCACGCAAACTATACTATATACTAATGTATGTTTCAACGACTTACGTCTTTGAGAGCATCGAGACATCAAAGAGTAGTTCGCTTGCTGACGTTTTCCTGCGATGTCGCTTCAACCATAACGTTGTGGACTGAGGGTGTGGCGGACACAATCGGCTACCCCCGGGTCAGGACACACAACACAACTCCCCGGAGTATTGATATATTTATTGTAATGTATAACATTGTGTAAGGGTATAAAGTATAACATACAGGTATATTGTGAACACACTAAAACAAACATTGACACTGGCCACTTTACCAAACATACAGCTACATTGGGATACATCACAATAGAAAACAATGGCTTTACCTTCAAATCACCACTCTCATTTAAAAGAAGACGCATTGAAACAGATTTCAGATGAATAAACATTTTACACGGAAGATACTCAAAATCGCTCTTATCTGAAATGCCGCATGGCCAATGATTTAGTTTCCACGTTCTTTGGTTAACTCATCCAGCTTTTTTGTTTGTCACCTGTAAATATTTTGTAGGTTTTACCTAGAGCCTATCGTCATCATTTAATTAGTGTTTGCTTCCCATCCGACATTGAGAGGGAACGGTTTTTTACCTCTCATGATATTAACGCGCAAAGAATGAATAATATTTAATCAATCAAAGACATTCATTCAATGTTTATAAGATATCTTATTCATAATGTACGACCGACAGTTTATATAATTGACCACAACACGTGGAAATATCGACAATGTATTCTCATCACAGTGGCTTTTCATTGTACTGTAATACTATAACACACACATATTATTTCAGATAATTGCTTGGCCAAATAAGCAACTCTATAATGGTACTAGGGACCAACTTTTTCATTTCCAGGAAGGGACTGCTTCAAGAGATCCAGCTAGCAATTAGGTTTTAATCCTGAGACGCAATTATATTTTCCCATTATTTGCTGGAACATATTATTTATGAAAACAAAACCCAAACAATAGCCTACCCCCGAATGATAAAATTGTCGGTCCCTTGTGGTGAGGAGATAAATGATATACTGAGCAGTGAAACTCCCATTACCATACGTCTGACCTGGATGAATTACACACGTGCGAAATCTACAACAGAGAGTCTAACACGTGGTGTAATTGCATATATACAACAGGCACAATCTATACATTGTATATATGCATGTATATAACTGACACGGTTAAAACATTGTATAAATGCATATATACAACCGGTACGACCTCAACAATAAATGCATATATACAACAGGCACGACCTATACCTTGTATACATATATATAGCTGACGCGATCTAAACATTGTATAATGCATTTATAAACAGATTTACAAAAACTCGACAGACGCTAGGACAGCACGTAAAACACCACTATGTAGTTTGGGTTACCAGAGCACCTTTTGTTTCCTTGAGGACCATTGACAGATGTGTGGGACAACACTATTCCAGGTAAACCAGTTTAACCTGATAACGTGACTACATGCTACACAGTGTGTTCGTTAAATTAGATCACTAGGGTGTCATACCCTTTAATTGCTGAGACAAGAAGAACAAGCCACGTTCTACAACACTGTCACACTAAAACACGATCATGTGAAATAGTTGGCCGACGTTTTGAATGTACATGCCAATAGTTCAAAACCGTTTGAGTGAGTGAGTTTTGTTTTACGCCGCTTTTAAAGTCTTTCAGTTGTTTGACTTTGTGACACTATTTTGGCGAAACCCATAACTAGGGGTTAACCTAGAAACCTAATCGGGGCAAACCGGGATTCGAACCCACGATCATAGGTTTCTGGTATACCTAAGGGACGCAACTCTCCACATCGAATTGCATCCCCGAGGCCAATGGGCCACCCGTGCCCTCTAAAGCGTATGAACTATGTACAAATACTTGACTCGTTTTAAAAGATCTGGATGTGTGTTGTGACGAAATTGCAAAAGAAAGCTGTATTTTGTGAACACGTTAATAGTAAAACGAAGGGCAGATTTCATATTTCAGATTTTGATAGTTAATACCGACAGCCTTTGCATGACTTATACCGAATCTGTCTTGTGATCATTGTCTACGCACCTGACCAAGCTCATGTTTTTGACAGTCTTGTATTTGAGCAAACGCCGATCATCTATTCAACGTCCAAGCCAGGGTTGGAATGTCCGCCAAACTGGGAGACATCCGTCCTTATCATGTCTCGCTCCACCCCCTCCACAGCATACAACTTGTTGCTGTCGTGGTCCACGTAGTACCCCGATGTCGTGAAGCGCTCAGGGCTGAAGTTGGGTTTGTTGATGGCGGCGATGAGGAGGACGAGGAAGCCGATGAAGTCGAATCCGGCGCCGATGATGCAGACGATGAGGCACCAGCCGACCGCCCAGTCCGGTGTCTGACCGATGGTCACACCGTAGACCACGACCCCGGAGATGTTACAGAGAGCTGAAATGGGAGGTATTTATCAATGTCTTGACAAAGTAGTGAGCCTTGCTTGACAACGGTATAAGGATCTATGCCGAAACGTCGCCTTTGAAGTAAATACAGAACTTGCTATCCATAACTTGTGTCTACTTTGTCATCCGTCAACTTCTAAGTAATGCCTATCAAACAATTTTTCAACGGCGTGTCCACACTGCACAATAAAAGAAAACGTGACACGAAACAACCCTCCTTTGTATGCATGTAGACGTTTCCAGCCGCTATCGCCCGGAATGTGGGATTTCCGGATTAAAAAAGGGCTCAGATTAATCGATTTCCACTGAGAATCTATTAGTTGCCGTTTGACCAGATGTCCACATAAGCGCTAATACTGACATGGACACAATGTGTAGAATTTAATATTCCTGGACAACCATATCCACCATTCCATATCTTTCATTCAACATCCATATCCACCATTCCACATCCATACCAACCATTCCACATCAATATCCACCATTCCACATCCATATTCACCATTCCACATCCATTCCCACCATTCCACATCAATATCCACCATTCCACATCCATATTCCCATTCCACATCCATATTCCCAATTCCACATCCATTCCCACCATTCCACATCCATACCCACCATTTCACATCCATATTCACCATTCAACATCCATATTCACCATTCCACATCCATATTCACCATTCCACATCCATATTCACCATTCCATATCCATAGCCACCATTCCACATCCATAGCCACCATTCCACATCAATATCCACCATTCCACATCCATATTCACCATTCCACATCAATATTCACCATTCCACATCCATAGCCACCATTCCACATCCATAGCCACCATTCCACATCCATAGCCACCATTCCACATCAATATCCACCATTCCACATCAATATCCACCATTCCACATCCATATTCACCATTCCACATCTATATTCACCATTCCACATCCATAGCCACCATTCCACATCCATAGCCACCATTTCACATCCATAGTCACCATTCCACATCCATTCCAACGATTCCACACCCATAGCCACCATTCCACATTCATAGCCACCATTCCACACCCATAGCCACCATTCCACATCCATATTCACAACTCAACATCCATATTCACCATTCCACATCCATATTCACCATTACACATCCATATTCACCATTCCACATCCACATTCACCATTCCACATCAATAGCCACCATTCCACATCCATATTCAACATTCCACTTCCATATTCTCAATTCCACATCCATAGCCACCATTCCACATCCAAATTCACCTTTCCACAGCTATATCCACCATTCCACATCCTGATTCACAATTCCACATCCATTCCCACCATTCCACATCCATACCCACCATTTCACATCCATATTCACCATTCAACATCCATATTCACCATTCCACATCAATATTCACCATTCCACATCCATATTCACCATTCCATATCCATAGCCACCATTCAACATCCATAGCCACCATTCCACATCAATATTCACCATTCCACATCCATATTCAACATTCCACTTCCATAGCTACCATTCCACATCCATAGCCACCATTCCACATCAATATCCACCATTCCACATCCATATTCACCATTCCACATCGCTATTCACTATTCCACATCCATAGCCACCATTCCACATCCATAGCCACCATTCCACATCAATATTCACCATTCCACATCCATATTCACCATTCCACATCCATAGCCACCATTCCACATCAATATCCACCATTCCACATCCATATTCACCATTCCACATCGCTATTCACTATTCCACATCCATAGCCACCATTCCACATCCATAGCCACCATTCCACATCCATAGCCACCATTCCACATCAATATCCACCATTCCACATCCATATTCACCATTCCACATCTATATTCACCATTCCACATCCATAGCCACCATTCCACATCCAAAGCCACCATTCCACATCCATATTCACCATTCCACATCCATTCCAACGATTCCACACCCATAGCCACCATTCCACATCCATAGCCACCATTCCACATCCATAGCCACCATTCAACATCCATAGCCACCATTCAACATCCATATTCACCATTCAACATCCATATTCACAACTCAACATCCATATTCACCATTCCACATCCATATTCACCATTCCACATCCATAGCCACCATTCCACATCCAAAGCCACCGTTCCACATCAATATTCACCATTCCACATCCATATTCAACACTCCACTTCCATATTCTCAATTCCACATCCATAGCCACCATTCCACATCCATAGCCACCATTCCACATCAATATTCACCATTCCACATCCATATTCACCATTCCACATCCAAAGCTACCATTCCACATCCATATCCACCATTCCACATCCATATTCACCATTCCACATCCAAAGCTACCATTCAACATCCATATCCACCATTCCACATCCATATTCACCATTCCACATCGCTATTCACCATTCCACATCCATAGCCACCATTCCACATCCATAGCCACCATTCCACATCCATAGCCACCATTCCACATCAATATCCACCATTCCACATCTATATTCACCATTCCACATCTATATTCACCATTCCACATCCATAGCCACCATTCCACATCCATTCCCACCATTTCACATCCATATTCACCATTCAACATCCATATTCACCATTCCACATCCATATTCACCATTCCACATCCATATTCACCATTCCATATCCATAGCCACCATTCCACATCCATAACCACCATTCCACATCAATATTCACCATTCCACATCCATATTCAACATTCCACTTCCATATTCTCAATTCCACATCCATAGCCACCATTCCACATCAATATCCACCATTCCACATCTATATTCACCATTCCACATCTATATTCACCATTCCACATCCATAGCCACCATTCCACATCCATTCCCACCATTTCACATCCATATTCACCATTCAACATCCATATTCACCATTCCACATCCATATTCACCATTCCACATCCATATTCACCATTCCATATCCATAGCCACCATTCCACATCCATAACCACCATTCCACATCAATATTCTCCATTCCACATCCATATTCAACATTCCACTTCCATATTCTCAATTCCACATCCATAGCCACCATTCCACATCCATAGCCACCATTCCACATCAATATTCACCATTCCACATCAATAGCCACCATTCCACATCCATAGCCACCATTCCACATCCATAGCTACCATTCCACATCCATAGCCACCATTCCACATCAACATCCACCATTCCACATCCATATTCACCATTCCACATCCATAGCCACCATTCCACATCCATTCCCACCATTCCACATCAATATCCACCATTCCACATCCATATTCACCATTCCACATCCATAGCCACCATTCCACATCCATAGCCACCATTCCACATCCATAGCCACCATTCCACATCCATTCCCACCATTCCACATCAATATCCACCATTCCACATCCATATTCACCATTCCACATCCATAGCCACCATTCCACATCCATTCCCACCATTCCACATCAATATCCACCATTCCACATCCATATTCACCATTCCACATCCATTCCCACCATTCCACATCCATAGCCACCATTCCACATCAATATCCACCATTCCACATCCATATTCACCATTCCACATCCATAGCCACCATTCCACATCCATAGCCACCATTCCACATCCATACCCACCATTTCACATCCATAGCCACCATTCCACATCCATATTCACCATTCCACATCCATAGCCACCATTCCACATCCATATTCACCATTCCACATCCATATTCACCATTCCACATCCATATTCACCATTCCATACCCACCATTCTATATCCATCACCATGACAAGACAGGAATAGTGCTAAATCACCCACTCCCAACCAAGCCTAGTAACATCATGTTTACTTTTGATCTAGGTTGTTGTCTTTACAGATCTCAAGACAGGGGAAGATATTAACGAGTAGTAAGCACAGAAGATACAGCATGTGGCGGTAGAGATGCTGCATTACAAATGAAGCGAGGGATGGAGTGGCAACGTCTGACGCCATATTTACAATACATCAAAGCCACAAGGCCCGTTCCATAATGATAATACATATCTGCTAAAAGCAGTGTTCATTGTATGATTCTTAATATCATAAGCATGTGTTTATGAACCACTATCAAATAGTGGTGATACCAGGTATTCGAGAAAAGGTGAGCATATCCTGCCCCACCGGTGGCACCCGTCACAAATACATGCAAAGTCAAGTCAAGTGTTCACCTGTACAAACACGGCAACACATGGTACAAGTCAAAATAGGGATGTTAGTCACTGATGCGTGAACTGCCACGAAGGAATGTACGTTAAAAATACATAATTACCACAAGGCTTATAAGACTCAAAAGATAAACAACTGAAACGGTAGTGACTTTGCAAGTCACTATATTATACTTCTATACTTAACATATTTAAGATACCAGGTTAGTGTAGCGTCGTTAGCAACAAGAATACTGCAATGGGTGATAATCAATACATATCAACACAACCCCGACACAAGAAACAGTGATAAGAGTTAAAAAGACTTAATTGACATGACGGCCTCACGCCCAACTCTTACAAAATCTATACATGTATATTTAGAGCAAGGAGTGTGTAGCAGTCCTGTGCTTAAAGCGTTCACTTGTCACGTCCAAGGCTCGGGTTCGATGCTACAATTGGGCAATTTTCCTGAAACCCATTTCTGGTTTCCCACGCTACTCACTCACTCACTCACGCACTCACTCACTCACTCACTCACTCACTCACTCACTCACTCAAACCATGCCACTCACTCACCCACTCACCCACCCACTCACCCACTCACCCACTCACTCACTCACTCACCCACTCACTCACTCACCCCCCCAAAACCCACCCATTCACTCACTCACTCTAGTTACAGCCATGCAACGTGGCACGAGGAATATTATCCACTCACTCACTCACTCACTCACTCTAGTTACAGCCATGCAACGTGGCACGAGAGATATTACATGGCGTTTCCTCTGTCTGTACTTACATGCTAGCAGTGCAAACACGGTCATGGTGAGAAGCACACATCTGTAGTAAACTCACTCACTCACTCACTCACTCACTCACTCACTCTAGTTACAGCCATGCAACGTGGCACGAGAAATATTACATGGCGTTTCCTCTGTCTGTACTTACATGCTAGCAGTGCAAACACGGTCATGGTGAGAAGCACACATCTGTAGTAAACTCACTCACTCACTCACTCTAGTTACAGCCATGCAACGTGGCACGAGAAATATTTCATGGCGTTTCCTCTGTCTGTACTTACATGCTAGCAGTGCAAACACGGTCATGGTGAGAAGCACACATCTGTAGTAAACTCACTCACTCACTCACTCACTCACTCACTCACTCTAGTTACAGCCATGCAACGTGGCACGAGAAATATTACATGGCGTTTCCTCTGTCTGTACTTACATGCTAGCAGTGCAAACACGGTCATGGTGAGAAGCACACATCTGTAGTAAACTCACTCACTCACTCACTCTAGTTACAGCCATGCAACGTGGCACGAGAAATATTTCATGGCGTTTCCTCTGTCTGTACTTACATGCTAGCAGTGCAAACACGGTCATGGTGAGAAGCACACATCTGTAGTAAACTCACTCACTCACTCACTCTAGTTACAGCCATGCAACGTGGCACGAGAAATATTTCATGGCGTTTCCTCTGTCTGTACTTACATGCTAGCAGTGCAAACACGGTCATGGTGAAAAGCACACATCTGTAGTAAACTCACTCACTCACTCACTCTAGTTACAGCCATGCAACGTGGCACGAGGAATATTTCATGGCGTTTCCTCTGTCTGTACTTACATGCTAGCAGTGCAAACACGGTCATGGTGAGAAGCACACATCTGTAGTAAACTCACTCACTCACTCACTCTAGTTACAGCCGTGCAACGTGGCACGAGAAATATTTCATGGCGTTTCCTCTGTCTGTACTTACATGCTAGCAGTGCAAACACGGTCATGGTGAGAAGCACACATCTGTAGTAAAGTCCCAGGGCCACGTAGATGTAGACGGGCATCACCACGAGGGGGATGGCGATGAAGATGATGGCGATACTCTCCATCGCCCGGACTGCGTTAAGCCACACTGAAACACGAATACAAGACATCTAACGAATGGAAAAATATTTTGTTTTATTTGTATGCATACCAACTCAAAACGCCTGGACCATACCTTATCGGCATTGTAACGTTTTGATAAAGTTTGTAACGTTTGGGTCAAATACAATTTTCAAATGTATACTTTCAGTTTATTACATGGTATATCTCGTATCATACATTATCATATTGACATACACATGGGGATTTATGAAAACATATCTGATAACGCACCACAGTAACATGTTCAATATGGCTTGTCATGTTACAATTTCATTCGTGACCAACTCGTGTTATTCCGGGACAAGCCGAATATCGCCTCGTGCCCCTCATTCGTCACCACTCGCCCCTTTCCGTAACCTGCAAGAAGACTCGCCTCATGTCGGTGAGTCTCATGTGCGAGAAACCAATCAGAATGCGCGTATGGCTTCAAGTACTTCGGTTAAAGAATCCCTCAGGATCAATTTTGATTTTACACATATCTTGCATTTAAAAATATACCCAAGATACATTTAAATGTGTTTAACCAGACTGTATAATACTGTAAGTCCCGATGTGTTTCGAATAGCATCTTGAATATATATGACATATGGGGGAAATATACGTAAATCATTATTCAACGAGTTTACAATTGTTTTAGCTATTCCCTTTTGCGCTTTGACGGAACCCGGAACAGATGTCATTGAAAACACATCGGGACTTACAGTATTATACAGTATAATTCAACACACTTAACTGTATCTTGAGTATATTTTTAAATGCAAGACACATGAAAAGTCAAAATTAATTCCAGAGGGATTCTTTGACTTGAAGTCATAGGCGGATTCCGTTTGGTTTGTCGTATTTTCGCTCAAGCATTCATCGATAGGGGGACGAGTCTTCTTGCAGGTTACGGAAAGGGACGAGTGGTGACGAACGGTTACAATTTGTATCGGAATGCTGGCGTAGGCATTGTTCAATCTTGAAACACACCAAGTTTCACTACCTCTGTCCAGCAATTATTCATGCTGTATATCAGTCAGATCACTGTGTCTATTTCACGCTTACTAAACCTTGATATCGTCCACGTCCCCTTAACTCGAGTTTATTACTGAGACAACCTATAAAGCGGCCATGAAGAAGGAGATAATTCTGGTGTGAGGCTCAACTTGTCAAAAGTAATATTCTGTTCAAGAAGCCTTCTCCCATATAGTAACCGTGCATGAGGCTAGAACAAGGTTCGCTCGCTGTCCAGTATGTACATAACCACACACTTAAAACTTGTCAAACGTGTATTGGTGTGTTGCTATACTAATCAGGTTATACAAGGCCTAGATAGACGTCGACAGCCAATAGCCCTTCACGAGTATTCCTCCTACAACGCCAAAAAAAGGGTTCTATTCCCCACATGGGTACAATGTGTTAAGCCCATTTCTGGTGTTCCCCGCCGTGATAATGCAGGAATGTTGCTAAAAGCGGCGTTAAATTACATTCACTCACTCATTTCTCCTTTGACAATCAAGTCAACTGACTGTGGACAGACTACGCACTGAAGTCATTTGGTTTGTAATACGTCATTGACTTAAGAAACGAATGTAAGTGTAATTTCTTATTTTTATCTGTGCCATTGCTTCTATCAGCGCTCCCCGTGCTTGTCTTAAAGAGGTAGTGTTCTCGGTTAAGGTCCAGCTTGATTTAGGTTTGTCTGACTGCTGTTTGAATTCTTATAACCCATGCTAGTTTAACACATTTATACTACCATTATTGCCATGTCTGTGTTTGACGATATCCCCTGGAACAATGTTCCTATTTTACAGGTCTGCCTGAGGATTTGTGTATGATCCTATGTGTGAATAGTCCTGGATATGTTTCTACCAGGATGGATGACTCCGACTGCATGTACTCATCAACCTTGGTTTGTCTCATACAGGTGTGTTACTGGACGTTATACCCTTCTCATTATAGTACTGAAATCACAGTTTATCAGACATGATTCGTGTTTCGGTTCATCAAAAACGTCAGGGCCATAACGAGAGATGGGGTTACGAAGTGACCAATCACGAGGTTAGATCATCGGCAGGTACTCTGTCGCTGGGGATGCAACCAACAGTTCGACAGACCAGCATGAGAGGGTGCAGGGGTCCAGAGAGGGTGCAGGGGTCCTGAGAGGGTGCAGGGGTCCAGAGAGGGTGCAGGGGTCCAGAGAGGGTGCAGGGGTCCAGAGAGGGTGCAGGGGTCTAGAGAGGGTGCAGGGTTTGTTTGTTAGGGGGCGGAGATCTCACAGATCACACGAGTTTATCCCGCAACAACGTCAGACACATATTCCCTGCAGTGCAGCGTCGTTGAATATTTTAATAAAGACATGTTTCCAAGTGCAACCTGACAAACTTGACATTTTTATTCAAGCATATCATTTTATTAGACGCCAACGCCTCTCGAGACAATGGATGTTATTCACAACAGACACTCGTCATGCATTCCACAAGTCCGCTTTGAAAAAAAGGCTTCATTGACGTCATGTCATGGGGACATACAGGAGACCCAATGCCAGACACCCAGTGGAGGGGTCGGATCACTTAGGATCACTCTTTGGAGCCGCAATGCCAGTCATTGGGACATCCAGTTGAAGGGTAGGATCACTTTGGATTACTCTTTGGAGCCGCAATGCCAGTCATTGAAACATTCAGTAGAGGGGTCGGATCACTCTGTGGATCCGCAATGCCAGTCACTCAGACATCCAGTTGAGGGGTCGGATCACTCTGTGGAGCCGCAATGCCAGTCACTCAGACATCTAGTTGAGGGGTCGGATCACTCTGTGGAGCCGCAATGCCAGTCATTGAAACATTCAGTAGAGGGGTCGGATCACTCTGTGAAGCCGCAATGCCAGTCACTCAGACATCCAGTTGAGGGGTCGGATCACTTTGGATCACTCTTTGGAGCCGCAATGCCAGTCATTGGGAGATCCAGTTGAGGGGTCGGATCACTCTTTGGAGCCGCAATGCCAGTCATTGGGAGATCCAGTTGAGGGGTCGGATCACTCTGTGAAGCCGCAATGCCAGTCATTGGGACATCCAGTGGAGGGGTCGGATCACTCTGTGGAGCCGCAATGCCAGTCACTCAGACATCTAGTTGAGGGGTCGGATCACTCTGTGGAGCCGCAATGCCAGTCACTCAGACATCTAGTTGAGGGGTCGGATCACTCTGTGGAGCCGCAATGCCAGTCACTCAGACATCTAGTTGAGGGGTCGGATCACTCTGTGGAGCCGCAATGCCAGTCACTCAGACATCCAGTTGAGGGGTCGGATCACTCTGTGGAGCCGCAATGCCAGTCATTGAAACATCCAGTGGAGGGGTCGGATCACTCTGTGAAGCCGCAATGCCAGTCACTCAGACATCCAGTTGAGGGGTCGGATCACTCTGTGGAGCCGCAATGCCAGTCACTCAGACATCTAGTTGAGGGGTCGGATCACTCTGTGGAGCCGCAATGCCAGTCACTCAGACATCTAGTTGAGGGGTCGGATCACTCTGTGGAGCCGCAATGCCAGTCACTCAGACATCCAGTTGAGGGGTCGGATCACTCTGTGGAGCCGCAATGCCAGTCATTGAAACATCCAGTTGAGGGGTCGGATCACTCTGTGGAGCCGCAATGCCAGTCATTGAAACATCCAGTGGAGGGGTCGGATCACTCTGTGAAGCCGCAATGCCAGTCATTGAAACATCCAGTTGAGGGGTCGGATCACTCTGTGAAGCCGCAATGCCAGTCATTGAAACATCCAGTGGAGGGGTCGGATCACTCTGTGAAGCCGCAATGCCAGTCATTGAAACATCCAGTTGAGGGGTCGGATCACTCTGTGGAGCCGCAATGCCAGTCACTCAGACATCCAGTTGAGGGGTCGGATCACTCTGTGGAGCCGCAATGCCAGTCACTCAGACATCTAGTTGAGGGGTCGGATCACTCTGTGAAGCCGCAATGCCAGTCACTCAGACATCCAGTTGAGGGGTCGGATCACTCTGTGGAGCCGCAATGCCAGTCATTGAAACATCCAGTTGAGGGGTCGGATCACTCTGTGAAGCCGCAATGCCAGTCACTCAGACATCCAGTTGAGGGGTCGGATCACTCTGTGGAGCCGCAATGCCAGTCATTGAAACATCCAGTTGAGGGGTCGGATCACTCTGTGGAGCCGCAATGCCAGTCACTCAGACATCTAGTTGAGGGGTCGGATCACTCTGTGGAGCCGCAATGCCAGTCTTTGAAACATTCAGTAGAGGGGTCGGATCACTCTGTGAAGCCGCAATGCCAGTCACTCAGACATCCAGTTGAGGGGTCGGATCACTTTGGATCACTCTTTGGAGCCGCAATGCCAGTCATTGGGAGATCCAGTTGAGGGGTCGGATCACTCTTTGGAGCCGCAATGCCAGTCATTGGGAGATCCAGTTGAGGGGTCGGATCACTCTGTGAAGCCGCAATGCCAGTCATTGGGACATCCAGTGGAGGGGTCGGATCACTCTGTGGAGCCGCAATGCCAGTCACTCAGACATCTAGTTGAGGGGTCGGATCACTCTGTGGAGCCGCAATGCCAGTCACTCAGACATCTAGTTGAGGGGTCGGATCACTCTGTGGAGCCGCAATGCCAGTCACTCAGACATCTAGTTGAGGGGTCGGATCACTCTGTGGAGCCGCAATGCCAGTCACTCAGACATCTAGTTGAGGGGTCGGATCACTCTGTGGAGCCGCAATGCCAGTCACTCAGACATCCAGTTGAGGGGTCGGATCACTCTGTGGAGCCGCAATGCCAGTCATTGAAACATCCAGTTGAGGGGTCGGATCACTCTGTGAAGCCGCAATGCCAGTCACTCAGACATCCAGTTGAGGGGTCGGATCACTCTGTGGAGCCGCAATGCCAGTCACTCAGACATCTAGTTGAGGGGTCGGATCACTCTGTGGAGCCGCAATGCCAGTCACTCAGACATCTAGTTGAGGGGTCGGATCACTCTGTGGAGCCGCAATGCCAGTCACTCAGACATCCAGTTGAGGGGTCGGATCACTCTGTGGAGCCGCAATGCCAGTCATTGAAACATCCAGTTGAGGGGTCGGATCACTCTGTGGAGCCGCAATGCCAGTCATTGAAACATCCAGTGGAGGGGTCGGATCACTCTGTGAAGCCGCAATGCCAGTCATTGAAACATCCAGTTGAGGGGTCGGATCACTCTGTGAAGCCGCAATGCCAGTCATTGAAACATCCAGTGGAGGGGTCGGATCACTCTGTGAAGCCGCAATGCCAGTCATTGAAACATCCAGTTGAGGGGTCGGATCACTCTGTGAAGCCGCAATGCCAGTCACTCAGACATCCAGTTGAGGGGTCGGATCACTCTGTGGAGCCGCAATGCCAGTCACTCAGACATCTAGTTGAGGGGTCGGATCACTCTGTGAAGCCGCAATGCCAGTCACTCAGACATCCAGTTGAGGGGTCGGATCACTCTGTGGAGCCGCAATGCCAGTCATTGAAACATCCAGTTGAGGGGTCGGATCACTCTGTGAAGCCGCAATGCCAGTCACTCAGACATCCAGTTGAGGGGTCGGATCACTCTGGGGAGCCGCAATGCCAGTCATTGGGAGAAGTCGGATCTCTCTATGGAGCCATAATGACAAGTCAGTCACGCGAGGCCGATTTGGCGAATAAAGCAAATTCAGTCGCCCTGCTCCGTTACACAAATCTGGGCTCTTTAACTGTGAGTAGAGCTGTAGACTAGCCATGGCTGGTTAGGGAGCTCGTCAGCTGGAACGCTGGAGGTAGTGTGATAAGACGGGGACATTTCCCGCACCAGTGACTCCCACACAGACTCTCGTCCCCCGTGTGTACCGAGCGGAGAATCATAGGACGGATACAGGGCCTTCAGAAATGTGAAATGACATGTTGAATAGCCACAATGATACATCCAGGTTTATAGATAACACGAGAAGTGGCCGTGCGTGTGTGTGTGTGTGTGTGTGAGAGAGAGTGTGTGTGTGATGGAGAGATAGTGTGTGTGAGAGAGAGTGTGTGCATGTGTGTGTGTATGAGAGAGGGTGTGTGTGAGAGATAGAATGTGTGTGTGAGAGAGAGAGAGAGAGATAGTGTGAGTGTGTGTGTCAAATAACAGTTGCCATGAAGCAGTTACGAGGCACTTCTCTCCTGTTTCTGTTTATCAATAGGAGTATGCCACTTTGTAGACAACATGAACAAAGAAGAATTGTAAAAAATGGCTGATTTTACGTACAAGGAAAGGTAGTTTTAACGCGCTTAACATTTTTCCAAGTACACACACGCACGCACGCACGCAAGCACGCACGCACGCACACACGTATAATTACCGTATGGCCATCAAATGGTCATGTAATGAAACAAATAGCAATTCTAAATGTCTTTGGACAGCTGATAAAAAAGGGTGAATTATGCGGCCCATTTATGCCTCTTCCCCTTCTTGTTAGTAAAACGTAAAAATGTGACATACCGGACACCGACTCAAGGGAATATCCGTAAAATAGTTCTTTAATGTGTTTGAAGAAATAAACGTCACACGATGTTGTCAGTCTGACAGATGAAGACTGATGGCGACGAGGGATGCCGGGACAGGACGTGAGATTGGGACACTGCAGGGTGATGTCCTCTGTCCGTTGTTATTCTTGAGGAATGGAGCACTACAGAATGATGACCTCTGACCTCGGTGCACTACATGGTGCCGACCTTTGAATAGGAAACTGCATGGGGATGTCCTTTGACGACGGTTATTCCTGAGCACTACAGGGGGATGTTTTCACTGTGTATTTTGCTGAGGGGAGCACTCCTTGGAGATGGCATCTGACTGCGTGATGTTCCCTCACCCTTGTTATTCGAGAGGAGTGAGGTACTGCAGGGAAATGTTCTCTGCCGTCGATATTCGAGAGGAGTGGGACACTCTAGGTGGATGTCATGTGACCTCGGTTATTCCTGTGTGGCTTCGGGCAACATGTCAACATCAGTTTGTTGTGACTGATTGTAGCATGCGCTGCAATATACACATACAGATCGTATGCACGCACTGCAATATACACGTACAGATCGTATGCACGCACTGCAATATACACGTACAGATCGTATGCACGCACTGCAATCTACACATACAGATCGTATGCACGCACTGCAATATACACGTACTGATCGTATGCACGCACTGCAATATACACATACAGATCGTATGCACGCACTGCAATATACACGTACAGATCGTATGCACGCACTGCAATATACACGTACAGATCGTATGCACGCACTGCAATCTACACATACAGATCGTATGCACGCACTGCAATATACACATACAGATCGTATGCACGCACTGCAATACACACGTACAGTTCGTATGCACGCACTGCAATATACACGTACAGATCGTATGCACGCACTGCAATCTACACATACAGATCGTATGCACGCACTGTTATATACACGTACTGATCGTATGCACACACTGCAATATACACACACTGATCGTATGCACGCACTGCAATCTACACATACAGATCGTATGCACGCACTGCAATATACACATACAGATCGTATGCACGCACTGCAATCTACACGTACTGATCGTATGCACGCACTGCAATATACACGTACAGATCGTATGCATGCACTGCAATCTACACGTGCAGATCGTATGCACGCACTTCAATCTACACATACAGATCGTATGCACGCACTGGATATACACACACTGATCGTATGCACGCACTGCAATATACACATACAGATCGTATGCATGCACTGCAATCTACACATACAGATCGTATGCACGCACTGCAATATACACGTACAGATCGTATGCACGCACTGCAATATACACACACTTATCGTCTGAACGCACTGCAATATACCCGTACAGATCGTATGCACGCACTGCAATATACACGTACAGATCGTATGCACGCACTGCAATATACACGTACAGATCGTATACATGCACTGCAATATACACGTACTGATCGTACGCACGCACTGCAATATACACGTACTGATCGTATGCACGCACTGCAATATACACACACTGATCGTATGCATGCACTGCAATATACACAAACTGATCGTCTGCACGCACTGCAATATACACACACTGATAGTATGCACGCGCTGCAATATACACGTCCTGATCGTATGCATGCACTGCAATATACACACACTGATCGTATGCACGCACTGCAATATACACGTACTGATCGTATGCACGCACTGCAATATACATGTACTGATCGTATGCACGCACTGCAATATACACGTACTGATCGTCTGCATGCACTGCAATATACACGTACTGATCGTATGCATGCACTGCAATATACACACACTGATCGTATGCACGCTCTGCAATATACACGTACTGATCGTATGCATGCACTGCAATATACACGTACTGATCGTATGCACGCACTGCAATATACACGTACAGATCGTCTGCATGCACTGCAATATACACGTACTGATCGTATGCATGCACTGCAATATACACACACTGATCGTATGCACGCTCTGCAATATACACGTACTGATCGTATGCACGCACTACAATATCAGACCATTTTTCGGATGAAACGAACCAAGCACTTTCACGTGTTTCGGTATTCAGGCATATGCACATGAACAGATAATAAATATATTGATTACCAACTGGTGCCTTTGTTTCCAGGGATGTGTTTTATGCTGAATATCAACCGACGTCAACAATGCTAGAAAAAGTAAACATGTAACACAGGAGGTGAAAGTGACACGCCGGTCGGGACATTATCTCCTGATCAATCAAACTGTAGTTTCGGCAGCAGTGATGATCGATAAAACCTTTGTTGTCACACATATCAACACTCTGAGAATCGTTGTCTCATTTAAACACGTATAAGACAATTTGGCCGCAGGGCGCGTGTAATAGAGCTGTAGAATCGTTATTTACACGAAATCCGTCCCAGTTATAGATATTGATGAGTCACAAAACGCCAGCACATGACACAAGTAATAAGATTTGTTTGGGTTTTGAAACGAGCATTTTCATACCTCCACGTCAGAATGATGAGATCGGATGGGTTCACGTGATCTTGATAAATTGCTGTGTTGTGTTCCGGGGCATGCGTGTCCTATACAGGTCGCCTACATGTAACCACGCCCAATATCTGAAGTCAGCCTAACCACCCGGCGTAATTATTAAAGTACTTTCTTAAAGGGGTGTATACTGGGTTTATTCTGGGTATGACTACGTTCTTTGTACTGGGACTAGGATAATGTAATCTTATTTGCTTTAAAAACGTATTAATACATACGTGCGTCTTGAAAAACAGTAAGTAAACTTCGGCAATTAGGGGAAATAAACATTATCTGTTTATCCAATTGTCATCTGACGTCACGCCCGAGATGACAGTAAGACATGACGTCATATCTGTTATGACGTCATCGTGATGTAATGTGAAGTAGGCGCCCGCCGTATATAATGGTCACTCTGTGTCTCCCTACTGTCACAGCCTAGCGACATCCTTCTCTATCCACAGTTAGTGTTTAGAATAGGTGTTCAATAACCCATGCTTGCCGTAACAGGCGACTATGCTTGTGGTAAGAGGCGACTATGCTTGTGGTAAGAGGCGACTAACGATATCGGGTGGTCAGGCTCGCTGACATGGTTGATGCATGTCATCGTATCCCAATTGCGTAGATCGATACTCATGATGTCAATCACTGGATTGTCTGGTCCAGATTGGATTATTTACAGACCGCCGTCATATAGCTGGAATATTGCTGAGTGCGGCGTTAAACAACAAACAAGAAAACCAAAACGAACAAATCAGGGTTAAACTTCTTAAGCTTGTGGACAGCCTCCGTGGTCTAATGGTAGAGCGTCCGCCCGGAGAGCGGAAGGTCTGGGGTTCGATCCCCAGCAGCGTCATACCAAAAGACCTTAATCGATGGTACTTGTGGTTACCCTGTCTTTAATGTTCGGCATTAAGGGGCTAAAACAAGGACTGGTCGGCTCGGAGTCAGTATACTGTGTCTGAGTGGGGTATTCATGTTAAACTGCGGCATGGTATCTCAATGTGCTAGCACTTTAAATCGGCATCAGTCCGGACTAGTACAAGCAGCCACACACACACACACACACACACACACACACATACACACACACGTGCATGTACGTCGCTATATAAGTGCAATAATCTTGGACGCGACGTTAAACCTCACCTCACCTCTTAAGCTTGCGTGCGTGCGTGCATGTGTATGTGGGTGGGTAATCATATGCTCTACTAAGGTAGGAAATGAGTATAGATAATAGTATATGCCATGAATCATGACATGGATCGAGGTCTGACACTCGCTACCCTTGTGTACCTGCCCCGGGGCAAGCTGTCACCCCGTGAGCCCTGATACTGATCGCAGCTGGCAGGTGCACGGACGGTGGGCCCGGAGCTAATGTGATGTGAAGAGTGCTAAAGTATGTAGGTACATATTTGTGAAATAACAAGCTATCAGCCTGGTAGTAGGGCGTGTACAATGACTTGTTCAGCACTACAAGGAGCAGGCAAACTCAACAGTGTCTCTATACACAAACAACATGACGATGACCTGTCAATGGACTTCATATTTAACTCACGTGTTTATGCGTTTTGATAGGTCTCTGAAGGTGAATGTTTTCGTTGATACAAGCAGATGGATTTAAGTGAAGTGAGGGCATCGTTGTATCCAGATTATTATTGAGTATTAACATATCTGGCAGCAGTGTTTCATTCTCGTCATCAGCGGAGAAGACATCGCCGACTGCACAGGGTCGCCCCGACAGTAAGCCAGAATAAGCTGTAGTGTAAAGTCGGCGTGAGACCCGATCTCACCCGCAGGTCAAAGTAGCGTCAACAGCAAGACTTATAGCTGTAAATATCTTATCGTGTACATCGAATAACGTAATTTAAAGGACATTAACTGAAATAATCAAAATCTACTTCCATCTATTTCGCCTATCATTAACCGGAAATTATTTCCTCATGGAATAAAACATCGTTAGAAAGTGAAACAAAGAACAATCTCAAACAAATAATTTATGAATTGTTTGTTTATTTGTTTTTTTGTTTGACGCCGCAGGCAGCAGTATTGCAGCTATAGGACAGCGATCTGTAAATAATCGAATCTGGACCGGACAATCCAGTGATTGACATCATGAGCATCGATCACGCAATTGGGATCGATGGCATGTATCAACCAAGTCAGCGAGCCTGACCAGCCGATCCCGTTAGTCGCCTCTTACCACAAGCATCAAAGCAGCATGCAGCATTAGCATGGCTACAAAACAAACTGTGCACATTCCGTTCTAGCAGCATAGAAACTGTACCCTTCACATTCCAGCCAGTGGCGTTTCAAATAACTGGTCCGTCTTGACACACCGTAACACAACAGGTGCAATCAGACACAGTGACAGAGCAGGTGCAATCAGACACTGTAACTTAACAGGTGCAATCAGACACCGTAACACAACAGGTGCAATCAGACACTGTAACACAACAGGTGCAATCAGACACTGTAACACAACAGGTGCAATCAGACACCGTAACACAACAGGTGCAATCGGACACCGTAACACAACAGGTGCAATCAGACACTGTAACACAACAGGTGTAATCAGACACCGTAACACAACAGGTGCAATCAGACACCGTAACACAACAGGTGTACTCAGACACCGTAACACAACAGGTGTACTCAGACACTGTAACAAAACAGGTGCAATCAGACACCGTAACACAACAGATGTACTCAGACACTGTAACACAACAGGTGTACTCAGACACAGTAACAAAACAGGTGCAATCAGACACCGTAACACAACAGGTGCAATCAGACACTGTAACACAACAGGTGCAATCAGACTCCGTAACACAACAGGTGCAAATAATTTCTCAGGTCTCTTTTTAAGCACTCCAACAGGACAGGTGCGCGCAGGAAACATGACACCCTACTTTTATGGTATATCAATTGTTACTTTGAACACAAGGCCATTTACTTATGCTACTTCTATAGACGAATACGTGATCGCTCTGTGGTTGTGACAAATATAAACACATAACTAATGTAAGCCGACTTGAAAACACATTAATACAGGCTTAATAGTCGTTTACACAATTAAAACTTCATTTCAAGTCAATCCCACGAACAATGTAGTCATATTTGGACCTCTGTTATAACGCGAGTTTCACACACAGATAGAATCAGTTCACAGAGCTCAAGCTGACGTTGATGTACAACAGTTACGGCGCACAGAAGCAGGTGTAGTCGTGACTCACGGTAGCGCAAATATACCCACTGACACTAGCTGTGATGTCACGCCCATCTCAAACAACAGTTTTTCGCATAGAACTTTTAAAAGAACGAAATCCCATTTTTAGTTTACGGTTGTTTTACAGCCTTGTATCTCTGTTTGAAGCTGACAACATGACATGCCCTTGAACAACCAGGGTTACAACCGGTTTCTAGTTGACAATGCCGGTTGTCATTATACTGTATGGTTGTTCCTGTAAAAGGTTTGTGTGAATGAGCTGATGCTACATCAGTGGTATATCGCTATACCGCCATAAAGCAATATGTATCAATGTTCTTGGTGGATATTCGTGAATGTTATTAATGCCGCGTTTAGCAGGAATAGAGGGGGGGGGGGGGGGGGGGGGTTGGTTAGCATGATCGGGCGGCTAGTGATTGGTTCATTAGCAAGGAGAAGCAGCTTGTGATTGGCTATTTTATATTGGTTTATTGGCATGACGGGGCAGATCGTGATTGGTTGATTGAGATGAAGGGACAGCTAGTGATTGGTTGAATCGCATGGAGGGACCGCTAATAAAATTAATAGTAGTTAATTTGCATAGCGCCTAATTTCCATCATACGGTGCTCAACAGCGCTGAAAAAATCAAGAGGAAGACACACACTGGAGATGTAGAGACAGCAGCAATGGTTAATTAGCATGTAGTTGCAGCTAGTGATTGATTGATGAGAATGAATTAAGGGGAAGCTTGTGATTGGTTGATTAGCATGGAGAGGCAGATAGTGATAAGTTCATTAGCATAGAGGGACAGATTGTGATTGGTTGATTAGCATGGGTGGGCAGCTAGTGCATAGTTGATTTGCATCAATTGAGGGCAGTTAGTTATTCGTTGATCAGCTAACACAGATATAACATAGAAAGGTAAAACACATGGCGATTTAACCCTAGAGTGAGTGAGTGAGTGAGTATTGTTTTATTCCGCTTGTAGCAATATTCCAGCAATATCTCGGCGGGGGACACAAGAAATGATTTAATCCTAGAATATCACAAAATTATTACTTTTATTCAAGAAACTTTAACTATCAAATTTATGTTGTGTATATGCAAAAGGAAATCACTTTCGTAATGATTCAAAAGGATATAGGATTAAAACTTCAGAGATCCCCGAATGTCAGTTGGTTATATGTATTGATGTTTCTGTCAGGTGCTTGATTACTTGGACTGTTGTGTATCCGGGATTGGCTAACGCCGTGGTATTACGTGCAGTAATTGTCTCGTTTGCCGGCAGTCACTTCATGTCTCATGAATAAACATTGTTACACAAAGCAGCGTTGTCGGTGTTAAGGAGATCTATCCAGCGTCAATTGGATCTCCTCTAGACAAACACACCCTGTAGGTACACTGTGAGTACACTGGGTGGACGGGTGCTTGACGGGTGGCACAGGGGTACAATGAAGGGATGGACAGGTGTGGCGGGTTCGGGGGTAAACAGACATGGGTGTGGCCAGGTGTTGACCTTTACTCTGATTCGTACACCTTGTTGGGAGTATTGATCATGGTGTTATCTGAATGTCGGAGGGCAGATGAGTTTTAGATTAATAACCTTATTATATGACATATCGTGTGTATGGAATTTGTTTGTTGTTGTTTAACGCCGCACTCAACAATATTCAAGTTATATGACGGCGGTTTGTAAAGAATTGAGTATGGACCAGACAATCCAGTGATTGACAACATGAGAATCGATCCAGACAATTGGGATCGATGAAATGCATCAACCAATTCAGCGAGCCTGGCCATCCGATCCGTTTAGTCGCCTCTTACGACTAGCATAGTCGCCTTTTACGGCAAGCATAGGTTGCTCAAGACCTATTCTACCTCGGATCTTCACAGGTTCTTTTCAACATGTGAGATAGTGAGTGAGGTAACTGGGTTTAACAACATTCTGAACAATATTTCAGCTACTGGTATTTGACGGCGTGTCAACTTTTGTGGAGGAAAGCCTGAATTTCCTCTTCCTGAGACTGTAGAAGTCCAGTTTCCACATCATCATCATCATCATCATCATCATTGTCGTCGTCGTCGTCATCATCATCATATTCATCATCATCATCATCACCATCATCATCATCATCATCATCTTGTTATGACTTCATCACCTACATAAAGTTTATTTCATTGATTTAGCAGGTTTAAACAAACCTGCCATATATTCAGACAAACGAACATCGAGCGTGTCACGTAAGGCAGTACATTATAAACTAGTGTCCAAAAGAAACGATACCAACTTATTTTCAAAATTGGTTTTTACTAAGTGAATTGTCTAGTATGAAAACATGCCAATTCGTATTGCACATCCCAAACACAGCATAGTCGATAAAAAATACCGAGAACACGTGATCACTTCCGGGAAAAAACGTAAATTTCGTGAAAGTGACATTTCCCTCTCTAGCATGTTCTGCACGTGCATAAAAACTGTATAAAACGGCTGATCAGACACGTTGATATCACAGCAACAAAAAGAACACAAGATATGCCACGTTTGACAGCCATCGAGAGAGAGAGAGCCGTTGGAATGGTCCAACAAGGAGCGTCACACGTCGACGTCGCCAGAAGGTTGGGCTGCGCACGCATCACTATCACAGGGTTGATGCAGCGGTTACGTCAGACAGGTCAGACGTCAGACAGGCCCAGGAGTGGAAGACCACGAGTAACCACGCCCCGTGAAGATCGTTACATCCGGGTATTACACCTGAGGAACCGCACCGTAACAGCGACGTCCACGGCGGCTACAGCACTGGGACACAGGATCAGTCGACAGACCGTCTACAGGAGACTACGGCAGTATGGTATCCGGCCACGTCATCCCTACCGCGGACCGCTCCTGACGCCTCGACACCGGAACAACAGACTGATCTAGACCAGGCGAGTTCGACGTTGGCAACGGCGGGACTGGGCACGTGTTATGTTCTCTGATGAGAGCAGATTCCTCATCTTCAGAAACGATGGACGGCAGCTTGTATACCGACGATTTGGTGAACGTTTGGCGCCTAACTGTATCCAACAGGTCCGGCCGTTTGGAGGTGGAGGGTTAATGGTTTGGGGTGGCATATGTGGTGACGTCAAAACGATGCTTGTCGTAATTCGTGGAAACCTGAATGCACAGCGTTATCTTGATGACATCCTACGGCCTGTTGTGGTGCCCTTTATTCAGCAACAGCCTCGTGGACTCCTTTTCCAACATGACAATGCAAGGCCTCACACAGCAAGATTGACACAGAACTTCCTTGCCAACGCCAACGTACAGGTTTTGCCATGGCCCGCATGTTCACCGGACATGAATCCCATCGAGCACTTATGGGACCACCTCGATCGGCAAATCCGACGTCGCCGTGTGCCTCCAGTCAACGTCCAGGACTTGGAACGATGTCTCCTCGAGGAATGGCAACGCATCACTCCCAACGTCATCAGACGTTTGACGTCATCAGTCCGTAGGCGTGTTCTGGCATGTATTGATGCTCACGGTGGACATACCCGCTACTGACTTGACTTTGAGACGTGTGGTGAGACATTTCCCGTTGTTTCTGTGATCAGTGCTCTAACGAAATGTTCATTTTTCGACCCCACCCATCTTTAAAGGCTTGTCATATTGGTTGTACAGATTTTATTGAAATGAAATTTTTGTACAGATGTTGTGAAAGGATTTCTCAAAAGCATAAAACCAATCCTAAACTTCTGCATTGTTTAGTTTTTCTTTTATGTCGTTGCAAACAGGTGGTATCGTTTCTTTTGGACACTAGTTTATATACATATGTTAACTATATCCTATCACAGCTCCCCAACCCCCAGCCCCCAGCCCCAAGAGCTGCGTGACAATAGCCACTATCACGGGGCTGACACGTCGGCTGTTAACATTCGTTGCCCCGATCGACACACAGAACTCCCATCAATGGCGATGTACATAGGTGTAGGTGGGGAGGTGACGATTTCTCGGGTCCATATATACTGCGAATTTTTCCACACCACACAGGGGTTTGCTCAAAGCGCTATTATTACAAATACATTGCGTGGTTAAATGACAGTTATGTTGTATTTATCATTAAAACTCCATGACACAAGATTTGCAAATGAACGTTCACATGTGATAGGTCAGTTAAATCATCATCATAAAAAAATAAACTTCGTATGAGGCGACTTATGGGATCGGAAAGTCATCGTATACCAATTGCGTTGATCGATGATCACGATGACAATCACTTGATTGTTTGGTCCAGACACGATTATTTACAGACGCCGTCATGTAGCTGCGATATTGCTGAGTGCAGCGTTAAACAAGCAACAAACAAATATATTTACTGTCCAAAATAGACACGGGATGCATGCACACGTATGATTAATGATGTTAATGCCCCTAAATACTAATCAGTATTGAGATATAGAGTGTCTTTTAATAGCAAATATATCAACACGAGTTGATAAAAGTGGAAAAACTCCAAGGTTTGTTGAGAAGGTTTTCCACTTTTACCAACGAGTGTTGATATATTTGATATCAAAAGACACGAGGGTGAGATATTATTTAGCATCCAACATCATTCTTCCAACCTTTTCAGTTTTTAGATAGTAATAAACAGTGTCTGAAGTGTAAAAAGTACTGCTAACAGCTTCAGTAGCTTCATTGGGATGTCATTTGATTGTGACGTCATGTAACAATGACGTCACAATGGTTTTCAAAGCATTGTGATGCAATTTCATTGCAGTGATATCTACAATGTTACACTATCAATAACTTTGATCAAAACTTGGTCAAAGAAAACTTTGACCAAGTTTTTCTGGTCCAAGTTAGGCTGTTACACTCATCAAAGTTTTTGACAGGCCGTCAAAGTTTTGGTGGGAATTATCTTGCCAAGGTGGAAGCTACTGACGAAGAATTGTTTGCTGTTGTCATATGTATTTTGTTTATTGTCATGTTGGCGGTGTCGGTATAGGCGAAGGCATATTTGGTCCCGAGAATGGCTGCTCGTTGTTGAAACAAATCAATTATTTCTTCCAACATCTCGTCAGTCCATAATTGTTGACTCATTTTGACTTGACTCTATGCACTTCCGGTTGAAAAGGGGTAAATGTTTCTTGAAGTCTGATTCGCTAAATTAAATCAACGTCATCAAACTTTGATCAAAGTTTGACGAGAAATAGGATTGGTTTCTATTCCATCAAAGTCCCTGTGCTTAAACCTGTACCTGCCTTGCCAGAACACTATGCTTGTAGGTTCGAATCCCGAATAACGCTTCTAGGTTTGTCAGCACCATGCCTCTGCGCGTGAGTTTCCCCAAAGCGGTCAACATCTAACAGCTGCATAAATTCAGGCTTTCCTGACACAACAAACTGCCATGTCGTGATGTAACTGGAGTAAGTGTCACTGTAAGTGTCGTAAAAGGTAAACAACTAAACAAAGAACAGCGATGAAGATAACCATATGCACCACACCTTTACACTCTATCCCAGTAGCCAGGGGGTGGAAGCCTAGTGGATAAAGCGGTCACTCGTCATGCCAAAGTGCCGGGGTCGATTCCCCAAATGGGTAAATTGTGTGAAGGTCATATCTTTTGTCCCGGCCTTGATATTGCAGGAATGTTGCTAAAAGCGGCGTAAAACCACACTCGCTCACTCCAAGCAGGGATGACAAATTGCAATACCCCGGACCAGTTAACAATTGTTCAAGGTATCCTAAGGGACAGGCGGTTTGGGGGATGATATAATCATATCACTATTCGGGCAAGTGGACGTTCTTGTTTAATTCCCATCTCTTGACAGGACCTTGTGGCTCAGTTATTGACAGTAATCATCTTGGTGCACTCACTCACTCACTCTCACTGTCTGCAGATGGGACAGGACACACTGGTGGCTAAGTCAGTAATCGTGGTCCAAGTTACTGACAGTAATCATGGTCCTAGTTACTGACAGTAATCATGGTCCTAGTTACTGACAGTAATCATGGTACTAGTTACTGACAGTAATCATGGTCCAAGTTACTGACAGTTATCATGGTCCTAGTTACTGACAGTAATCATGGTCCTAGTTACTGACAGTAATCATGGTCCTAGTTACTATCAGTAATCATGGTCCAAGTATCTGACAGTAACCAAGGTCCTAGTTACTGATTGTAATCATGGTCCTAGTTACTGACAGTAATCATGGTACTAGTTACTGACAGTAATCATGGTCCTAGTTACTGACAGTAATCATGGTCCTAGTTACTGACAGTAATCATGGTCCTAGTTACTAACAGTAATCATGGTCCAAGTATCTGACAGTAACCAAGGTCCTAGTTACTGACAGTAATCATGGTCCTAGTTACTGACAGTAACCATGGTCCTAGTTACTGACAGTTATCATGGTCCACGTTACTGACAGTAATCATGGTCCAAGTTACTGACAGTAATCATGGTACTAGTTACTGACAGTAATCATGGTCTAAATTACTGACAGTAATCATGGTCCAAGTTACTGACAGTAATCATGGTACTAGTTACTGACAGTAATCATGGTCCAAGTATCTGACAGTAACCAAGGTCCTAGTTACTGACAGTAATCATGGTCCTAGTTACTGACAGTAATCATTGTACTAGTTACTGACAGTAATCATGGTCCTAGTTACTGACAGTAATCATGGTCCTAGTTACTGACAGTAATCATGGTCCAAGTTACTGACAGTAATCATGGTCCAAATTACTGACAGTAATCAAGGTCCAAGTTACTGACAGTAATCAAGGGTCAAGTTACTGACAGTAATCATGGTCTAAATTACTGACAGTAATCATGGTCCACGTTACTGACAGTTATCATGGTCCACGTTACTGACAGTAATCAAGGGTCAAGTTACTGACAGTAATCATGGTCTAAATTACTGACAGTAATCATGGTCCACGTTACTGACAGTTATCATGGTCCACGTTACTGACAGTAATCATGGTCCACGTTACTGACAGTAATCATGGTTCACTGACCACTGACTGGAACAACCACCGGCCCGGAGGGCTCAGCACGCAGTCCTACACAGCCGTCAAGGACTGACGCACACACACGGAGCCACCGTATACAGTGAAACCCTTATAATCCGGACTGTGCAGTTCTCAGCGACATTGTGTGGATTATCGAACCGGATGAATGAATCACTGTATGGAGTAATGTCCCTTTATGTCTGTAGACCTTCCCGACAGGTATCTTCCCGAAGCCGCGATTTCCTGATTAACGGTCTTTTGTTGCACGGATGTTCCATGCTAGATACACTCTAGACGCTTGATACTTCATGCGAAGGAATACCCCTTACCCTTTAAAACCACTCCCGCTCGATCACAATACGCATGATCTCGCTGACTTGTTGTCTGGTTGTGTGCATACACATCCAGTCTGTACACACTCCTGATCGAGAGATGATGTCGCAGGTTTTGAAGTATTTGGTAATGTCAGTTACCTGTTTTAATGCTGTTAGACTATTTTACACTCTTGGTAAACATAAAAACTTCTCTAAGCCACGTTTACAGAAGCTGTGTAAATACCTTAATAATTACTTTCAAAATAGCCCCGACCAGCCAAGAGGTTGTCGAGCCGGTGGGTGTGATGCAAGGTGCGCGTCTAGGGCAAGCGCCTTGTCGATGTTTGTTCACAGACACAAACGCGCGCTACCTCGGATATGTTATGCAGCGTGTTCAAGTGTTGTTACAAATGTTTTAAAAAATTACGTAAACGGAAAGGTTAACACAGTTAGCTGAGACGTAGATGCTTAGATTTCAGTTGAGAGAAACGAACTTGGTAAATATGTTCGTTCAATGACTGCTTCCTAATTTTCAAATGTGGTACAAGGACTGCTTCCTATTTTCTAAATGTGGTACACGGAGTGCTTCCTATTTTCAAATGTGGTACAAGGACTGCTTCCTATTTTTTAAATGTGGTACAAAGACTACTTCCTATTTTCTAAATGTGGTACAATGACTGCTTCCTATTTTCAAATGTGGTACAAGGACTGCTTCCTATTTTCTAAATGTGGTACAAGGACTGCTTCCTATTTTCGAATGTGGTACAAGGACTGTTTCCTATTTCTTAAATGTGGTACAAGGACTGCTTCCTATTTTGTAAATGTGGTACAAGGACTGCTTCCTATTTTAACAAATGAATTACATGTTTTTTCCTGATTCTGACGTTCTGTATAATCCAAAGTTTGTTTTGTGTAGGGTTGTAGTGTATGTGTTGTTGGTAGGATGGTAGTGTAGTATAGGTGTTGTGAATATGGAGGGGGTGGTGGTGGTGGTGGTGGTGGGGGTGAGGGGTTGTGTAGGGTTGTAGTGTAGGTGTTGTGGGTAGGATGGTAGTGTAGTGTAGGTGTTGTGGGTAGGATGGTAGTGTAGTGTAGGTGTTGTGAATATGGAGGGGGTGGTGGTGGTGGTGGTGGTGGGGGTGAGGGGTTGTGTAGGGTTGTAGTGTAGGTGTTGTGGGTAGGATGGTAGTGTAGTGTAGGTGTTGTGGGTAGGATGGTAGTGTAGTGTAGGTGTTGTGGGTAGGATGGTAGTGTAGTGTAGGTGTCGTGGGTAGGATGGTAGTGTAGTGTAGGTGTCGTGGGTAGGATGGTAGTGTAGTGTAGGTGTTGTGGGTAGGATGGTAGTGTAGTGTAGGTGTTTAAAAGATGGCGGATGGGTATGGCAGGGTGACAATGCAGCTGTGAATAAGGAAATATGTCGACCTCGCCCAGAGGAGCATGTTGGAATGCCGGCCGTCACAATAGCCGGTTGGAAATAGCTGTACTTTCATGAATCACAACATGTGAAATACTTCCGACCCCAGGGTGGCAACATCGCCCACGTGTTGCCGTGGTGATGGCAGTCTGGACCATAAACACAGCTGCCCCACGACTTGACGATTTGATACAGAGTTTGTTTGTTGTTTGTTGTTTAACGTCGCACTCAACAATATTCCAGCTATATGACGGCGGTCTGTGATTAATCGAGTCTGGACCAGACGATCCAGTAATTGACATCAACTTTTATATCTACCACTAACGGGATCGGGTGGTCAGGCTCGCTGACTTGGTTGATGCATATCATCGTATCCCGATTGCGTAGATAGTTGCTCATGATGTCAATCACTGGATTGTCTGGTCCAGACTCGATTATGTACAGACCGGCGTAATATAGCTTGAATATTGCCGAGTGCGGAGTTAAACAAACAAACAAACAAACAAAACAAACAAACAAATAAACAAACAAACAAACATTGTAGGGCACTGACCATATATTATGGAGGTTATGGGGTTATGGAGGTTATGGAGTTCAACTTATTTACAACACCCCAGGAATGAGAATCATAAGAAGTCTCGATTGAATTAAATTATTTTACATTTGAAACAAAGTCTTAATTATGTGCAATACATCTCCGGATCCTGCCTTGCCCTTCTAATCTGACGATTGTCCGTTATTTATATGTTTGCCAAGACACAAGCCGTGCTTCAAAGCCTGGACGTATGTCATCGTTAACGGCTGCCGATCACAGGATAATTGGACACGCGCCCCATTAATGAATCGGCATGTCGACATGTCCGGTGAATGAAATATCGTGCACACTGAGACCGCCTCTGGCAAGACAAGACGTATAGCACCATACTAAATGGCCCAAGAAGTACCACAGCTACAATAATAGCCCTAATAGATTCCAGTTGTGTTCAACACAAGAGATGCTACAAGTGCCCAGATAGACTTGCACAAGTCTCTAAGGAAAAACTTATTAGTTTAAATCCAAATTACTAGATTATAAAAATAATAAGAACAAGTCGTCCCCAAAAGAGACTGGAATCGTTACTGTCCTCCTATTTAGACTTGCATAGGAGGATCAAATTACTACGCATCCATAGCGTATCTTTTAGTACAGCCTTGGAGCAAGGCTAGTGCCCAGGTGGCCACGTATGGCCCGTGTTACATGCACAAGGTGGTAGTGTATGATGGCGCTATTAGAAGGGGCGAATTCTGCTAGTTCCCATGTCAACAGGAAGTGTTGTGGCGTCATCCACTATTAAATACATAACCATGCATATATTTCTAATAAGGACATCCTTAGTGAACACCGCCATCAGACACCTACATGACTAAATACTACATCCTTACTGTGCCGCCGGGTGAACACCGCCATCAGACACCTACATGACTAAATACTACATCCTTACTGTGCCGCCGGGTGAACACTGTCATCAGACACCTACATGAGTAAATACCCCATCCTTACTGTGTTGCCGGATGAACACCGCCATCAGACACCTACATGACTAAATACTACATCCTTACTGTGCCGCCGGGTGAACACCGCCATCAGACACCTACATGACTAAATACTACATCCTTACTGTGCCGCCGGGTGAACACCGCCATCAGACACCTACATGACTAAATACTACATCCTTACTGTGCCGCTGGGTGAACACCGCCATCAGACACCTACATGACTAAATACTACATCCTTACTGTGCCGCCGGGTGAACACCGCCATCAGACACCTACATGACTAAATTCCACATCCTTACTGTGCCGCCGGGTGAACACCGCCATCAGACACCTACATGACTAAATACTACATCCTTACTGTGCCGCCGGGTGAACACCGCCATCAGACACCTACATGACTAAATACTACATCCTTACTGTGCCGCTGGGTGAACACCGCCATCAGACACCTACATGACTAACTACTACATCCTTACTGTGCCGCCGGGTGAACACCGCCATCAGACACCTACATGACTAAATACTACATCCTTACTGTGCCGCCGGGTGAACACCGCCATCAGACACCTACATGACTAAATACTACATCCTTACTGGCCGCCGGAGCAGGATGCGCTAAATGTTTGGCGAACACCTGATAACATCACTATTTGATAACTATAACACATTCTTATGATATAGTCGAACTCGTTCAATGCACCCTGCTTTTATCTGAGATTTCTTGTGATGACGGAAAGGGCTTGTCTACACGCTAGAACCTGCTGCATCTCTCGTGGTGCACCAAAGGCCCGGGGATAGTTATTCAGTGGTGAGGTTCAACACCAAGGGAGGGAAGGGGGTAAACATCAAGACGTACACCAACATGAGCGCACTGGCGAAACAAGCAGGTCGTTTGTGGCAAAGGCAGACATACCCTCTGTAACTTTCTGAGTGATCAGCGGCACACCAGATTACACGAACGCCCCTTTCATAGCACACGACAGACCGTTGACCCGTGACGATGCTTGAAAATATGCAAGCGTCGTGAAAAACGCCATGAGATTTGGGGCGTATTAGACAGCTTGTACAAAGGTATAATAGTCCACAGAGTGGGAGGATCTTCAGGTTATATCTGTCAACAGTACTGGTGTATCTCACGGGAATGTTAAAATAACAATAGCTACATTTTTTTCACTTGTTCAAATTGAAACACGAATCAGTTAAAACACAAAGCTGTGATAGTGAGGTAGTATATCCACTGAGCTAATTAATAAATTTATAAAAGAAACAAGTCAAAGAAGGACATATGTTTTAAATTGAACAAATATTTCATCTAATGTTGGCAGGAGGTAGCGTTTGTTTGACAATAATGTTTCTTTCAACAACAAAGATCAACACTACCGCACGCCCCCTGTTACAGAAGCATACACACAATCACTCACCGTCCACGTGCCATGGGTACTCGTACTGGTAGCAGTCGATGTTCGAACCTCCGACACACTTCACATGACGCCATAATCCAAAGGAACCGAACTGATCCGACGCCCAGTATGGTGCAGCGAAAGACAGGATCTGCAGGGATTCCGCCAACAGGAGCGCGATGCACGCAATGAACGGTATAGCCGCAGCACCAAAAACACTTGCCATTTTTTAAGATATCCGAAAGTCCGGAACAAATGCCAACTCCAAAGCTCACTGAAAAAGTAAGATCCAAGTAAGATCCTGAACTGTCGTCTGCCGCGAACTGTCGTCTGCCTATACCTATCGTCTGCCTCGGGCTACCACGACAGAAACCATTCACAACAGCAGAGGATGGGTCGCATGCTGCGTTTACGGGTAGTCACGTGGTCGGAACTCGACAAGCCAGTTTGTGAAAAGGCCAGTCTTGCCTCGGAAGGAACTTATTAATAGTAATCCTTTCAATCTTGTGTTGGGGTAAATGATTGAGTTGAATTGGCAACAAGAGTGAAAGCTCGCGACAGTTGTGAACAGTTTCGTCTTCTCCTACTGTAGCAATGCGGTGAAGGGGGAAGGGGTGCTGTGAGGAAGTCACCGGCATATTTATACCTCTATGTTCATACTGTGTGAAAGATGTGAGGTAAAATTGGGTTTAACGTCGCTCTCAAGATTGTTAGGGCAACGTGAATGTAGGCGCGCGCGTGCCTGCGTGCGTGGCTGCGTGCGTGGCTGCGTGTTGGTTTGTTGTTTAACGCCGCAGTCGGCAATATTCCAGCTATTCCAGCGGTCCGTAAATAATCGAGTATGGACCAGACAATCCATTGATTAATATCATGAGCATGCATTAACCAAGTCAGCTGGCCTGACCACCCGACCACCTCTTACGACAAGCATAGTCGCCTTTTACGGCAAGCATGGGTTGCTGAAGGTCTACTCTCTCCCGGATCTTCACGGGTCGGCTGCTTGTACCAGTCTTGATTACTGCCGGTTGTATAGTGCTAGCCGGGATACCATGCAGCAATTCAACATGAATACCCCACGCAGACCCAGTTAACTCACTCAGAGCCGACCAGTCCTTGTTTTATCCAGGCAAAGAAATAACAAGTACCATATAACAACATCTCTTTGTAGGACGCTGCCGTGGATCGAACCAACGACCTCCAACTCTCCAGGCAATCGCTCTATCCACTAAACCATATACTGTAAAAGGCATTCTTATACAAAGCTGTTATCATCTCCATAAACAGACACATAACGAGCCACCACTGAACGAGTAACCTGTGTGGTACATCTGTCTCCGGATGGTTAGACGTGTTCGGGACGTGCTTGTAACGAAGCAATCAACATGCATTATGTGAATGTTTTATGTTCAACTTTCGAATAGCTGCGTCACTGTCAGTTTCTGATTGAGGGGCAGGGTAGCCTTGTGGTTAAAGCGGTCGCCCGTTACGCTGAAGACCTGGGTTCGATTCCCCACATGGGTACAATGTGTTAAACCTATGTATTTCTGGTGATATTGTTAGAATTTTGCTAAAAGCGATTGTAAAACCATACTCTCCTTTTCTCATTCTCTACTGCCTCCTTGGCCGCTTGTCAGTCTATAAGGTCGTGTGCGAACTGGCGACGTTAGCATTGCTGCCCAAACGTATTCGCCAAGTAGAAACTGGTCACACGTCCATGTATGTGTATTTTATAGTTTTTGTTAATCTCGGTGAACATTTCATCTTGGCTAAATAATCATGTGCTACCCAGATGTTGCATGATAAGAATAAACAAGTTGAAATAAGCCCGCTCTCTGTTCATCGAAACTCCGACTTCTAAAGTTTCAGGTTTAGTCATGGAGCTTGCAGCGCCTTTTACGTACGCCTCGTAACATCTTGATCCCCAAGGACTACTGGTCATGAACGGGCACATCGTCCGCTGTCTGTTTGTTTGTTTGTTTGTTTGTTTGTTTGTTGTTTAACGGCGCATTCATCACTATTCTAACTATATGACGGTGGTCTGAAAATAATCGAGTCTGAATCGGACAATCCAGTGATTGACATCATGAGCATCGATCTACGCAATTGGGATACGATGACATGCATGAACCAAGTCAGCGAGCCTAACCACCCGATCCCATGAGTTGCCTCTTACCACAAGAACAGTCGCCATTTACGATAAGCATGAGTTGCTGAAGACCTATTCTAACCCGGATGTTCACGGGTAGACACACAACATTTGCGATTGTGTAGAGCCTACACGTATGCCAACCACCCCGTGCCCCTCACTGAGTGATTAACTGAGCTTGTAATATGAACAGTCATACAAAGGCATTGTGATACCAGCTAACTCAAGTAGATCAAAGAATTCTGGCTCAGATACAGTTATATAGTAAGTGGACTCACACGCATATCAAGCAGCATATGTCTGGCGGTAGAGTGGACGTACCGTTACTACCAAACACACTTCCTCCTAATCATCACGAGGACCTTGTGTCCTAGGTAATACCAAGTGCTCAGTCTTCAGGGAAGTATGACGTTTCCAGCATAATTTAAAAATCCACTAAATATATGGTTCAAATGATATCTGTATAATGTTTTAGAACTCTGCAATAAGTCTGTCCGATCCAGCTGATGTACATGTGTTAAGATGAGGATTACTTTCCGTTTTTTCATCCCTCGTAATCGGAGTCTCGAGTATGTCTCGTGATAATCGATATCAGCATCTGCCATATTCTCATCTTTACATCCAGAGAAGAAGTCAACATCACTATCATCATGAGTGGTTAATATCTTTTTAAAAATGAATATACCAGTTTTCGATGCTAATATTATACTTACCGTGTGGCGTAATTCCCACCTTTAAAGAATTGACCAAAAGACTTTTGAATTGTGAATGTATTTCACAAGAAATTCCTGTTTCATTTCATAATATTCAGCTTTCTTTTTTCTACATGTTTCGTTATACTGATTCCCGATCAGGTGATAATCTTCCCATGAAACCAAGTCGTTTTCCTTCTAAATATATTCAAACATCTACATCTTTCCTTTTTTCAATAACTCTCAGCAACTGTAATACCACTGACGATGCGGTTTGTCAATGCAAACGTTTCTCTTCATATCTGATACAGCCATACATAAGGTTTCAGTAATATATTTAACACTAGCATTGACGCGTTTTCAAGCAAATAAGATACTTCATCCGATGACAAATTATATCTAGAGTTATCAGCTTAATCCTAGACCCGTGGTCGATTCATAAATAAATTGATCATTTTCAATCTGTTCAGTTGTATGAAACGTACGTAAATCCATTGCGAGAGGAAAGCGCCTCCGTGGTCTAGTGGTAGAGCGTCCGCCCGGAGAGCGGAAGGTCTGGGGTTCGATTCCCGGCCGCGTCATACCAAAAGACGTTAAAAGATGGAACTTATTGTTACCCTGTCTGGCGCTCAGCATTAAGGACTAAAACAAGGACTGGTCGGCTTGGAGTCAGTATATTGTGTCCGAGTGAGGTATTCATGTTAAACTGCGGCATGGTATCTCAGCGTCCTAGCACTATAAATTGGCATCAGTCCGGATTAGTACAAGCAGCCGTACAAACACACACACGTACATGCACGTCGCTATATGAGTGCAATAATGGACACGACGTTAAACCCCATTTCACCTCACCTCCATTGCGAGAGGAACATGTGAAGACTCAGCTCCTGAGCGCATGCTGAAGCTACTACTTCAACAAATGATGAACATAATAATAATAATCAGCTAGCGCTAGCGCCTTCTTTCCTATAACAGTGAGATCTCAAACACCCGCATCTTCCATTCATTATATGGATGCTAAGAATACTGCACATATCTAAATTCTAAAGACAATTCTGTATTTCTCACCCTGCCTCCGACTGCCGTTGTTCCTGGTTCCACTATATTTGGGTCTGACAGCACTGCCTGTGCAGGACTATCTCTTCTCTCTGTGTCACGTTAAAATATGTCACCGGCAATTTGTCCTCCTTTGAAAAGAAACCCCTTTTATTCGGGTTTTAAGTGCGTATTCTGTTAGGTTCATGTCGTCGCTGTTTACACACGCCTAGAAATTAATGAAGTACCCCCTGGTGTTGCGAACATATCTGTCCAACAAGGTATCATTCGCGTCAAGACTGAGCATGGGGGAGAATTAAATGTCTTGTCTAAGATGAGACTCTTGACTATTGAAAACAGAGATAATGATGCAAATTTTTAATATTTAATTGAAGTCATAATACAGTTAATTGATTCCCACGAAAACTATGAATCTGGGAAGTTCCACGATAATGATGAACGATAATTTCTGTCCAAAAATGTTCATTGTTATCTAACAATGATAATCACAATCCTTAAATACGTAACGAGCGTAGACACCCTGTGCCTGGATGACAGATTCTACCCTTCCCCTCATTCCTCCAGTGAGTCTTCTGATACTATGTTTGTTGTATGAGGCGACTAACGGGATCGGGTGGTCAGACTCGCTGACTTAGATGATGCAATTGCGTGGATCGATGCTCATGATATCAATCACTGGATAGTCTGGCCCAGACTCGGTTTTTATAGAACGCCGTCATGTAGCTGGAATACTGCTGAGTGCGGCGTTAAACAACAAACAAACACACATTTGACTTGGCCGTTTTGAATTTTCCGGTTTGAATTATGGCTGTTTTGACTTGTTCCCGAGTGTATCACCAAACCTGTCCCAGCCCACATTGCGTCACTACGTCTTACTGTCGCGGGTGGAGAGACGGGTGTCGGAACACAAGGTAAGTTGAAGTGTTACACTACAGGGAGACAGAGATATGTAGCATTCTGCAGAACATTAAATAGTTCCTCAAACTGTAGAGGTCCATTGTGTTTCAGAAATAATTTCCCACTGTGTGAAACTGGTCAGATTACTCACATCGAGTGCAGGTAATGTACTCTGACCCAGGTCGAAATGGAGTTACTTTCGGTTTAGATTGCAAGACTATACACGTCAACCAGTGTCGATGATTACTCAACAAAACAGATTCCATTCGGCACTTGATAGTGGGGTGGGTCATGAAAGTTTGACACGGCTAAACACGGCGATCGCACAAAGGTATCACATCTTAATAGAGTTGTGTGGGATACGGAAAAATGACAGTTCTATTTTTTTACTTAAAAAATATCAATTTGACCATTATGTAATGTAATTGTTTTTAGTTTTATGGAAACAAAATGAAAAAAGAAAATATATGGAATAGAGCAGCATGTAATTTTAGAGCCTTCCCATTGTGAAAAGTCTGAAGAGTATCTAGCAAATGTGTAAGTCTGTAAAGTCTTTAAATAAAGTAGCTCTTACTGTTGATTATGTCAACAATTCATGCTGTTTAAATACGATTTGAAAGTACTATGCAGCTAGACTGATGTCATGAGGCCAACATGCTCGAGAACTGCTTGGGTGTATTCTGTAACATGATACTAACCTAATGACCAGTGTTTCTCTCTCCCGATGAAAATATTTTCTGATAAATATTTATATTTTTAAAAAGTCAGTGTCATATTTTGCATTTTAAAAATGAAATTATTTACCGTTAAATTTTCTTTGTATTTGATAGACATTTTCACTAAACAAACATGGGATGTAGTGTGGGGTGCTTCACATTTTTTGCCTAATATTAAACCAATCACTTAAAACTTACAGTATCAGACCCAAACAAGCCTCTGTGCTGTTATGTTTCCACAGCATGTGAGTGGAACAGTCTTCCACTTGGACAAACGGTTTCTCCAACTTTCCACATCTTTAAGCGCCGATTACAGACTCACCTTTTCAAGCTTGCCTTCATTCACTACACTGAAACCCTTCTCGTGCGCTTCGTTCATACACTGCGTGTGGAGTTATGCGCTACATTTAAGTGGAGTATTATTAATAATAATATATGTAATAATTCAATCACAATGTTCACTACATTTTCAACCAATTTTGCAATCGACTATTATTCTGTTAATTGATTCAATTCGATCATTGTATTATTTGTTTTTGTCTAATGAAAGAACAAAATCACTATCGTATTTGACGTAATAAGCGCCCAGCTCAAATAAGCGCCCACGCCGGGATTTGCTCATGTATTGGCAAGTGAACAATCCCAATTAGCACCCCTTCCGATTGATCAATGTACACAAGACTTATTTATTCGCGTATAATACGTACTCGTGTGTTATATGCACCTTCAATTATGGGCAGTTAAATTCTGATAACATATATCTGTCGTACTGACTCGTACATCAACATTTCAGTCTGTCATCATAAACCACGAAATTTATCTGTTTTTTTCCCCAACCAAAAGTGCCCCCTAGTTCTAATTTTGAGAGCACCCTGGGCGCTTATTTCGTCAAATAGGGTAGTTAAAAATTGAAATGAAGAGTCAGAGCTGATACATTATAGAAACTGATATTGAAAGATTAGAATTAATATCAGTGACATCGGTGGATATAAAGTTGTTACTGAAATTAGCAGTGACGGTGATGAGAGTGACTTTGAACTTCTAATTGTATGCGCTGCCATTCGAACAATATCAGGGGCCACAGGTGGCTCTGTTACCCGGGCCGGCGCAATTCGCTGTGAAGACTGAAGAGTTGTGTCCCTTTGCCACACCAGAAACGTAGAGATTGCGGGTTCGAATCCTGGTTCGCCCCGGTTATGTGTCTAGGTTTGTCAGCAGCATGCCAATGTTCGTGGGTTTCACCAAAGTGGTGAACGTCTTGGACATGCGTCACTTCGGGTTTTCCTCCCACATTAAGCTTACACGCCCAGATGTAACTGGAATAATATACACTCCAGCTTGATAACGGTGTAAGAATCTACATCGAAACGTCGCTAAATGCAATAAACAGAAGTTGCTATCAATAAAGTGTTTTCTTTTTTACTCACCAACTTCGAGAATGCCACCCAAACTGTTAACTGATATACAGTTCAAAGCAGCGTGAACCCCAACTCACTAACTCATTAACGCACTACGCGCAGGACGGGCAGTACAGAGGAACCCGCGTTACTTTTAACATGTTCAAGTCACTTGTTCAGTGTTGAATATGGAGATGCATGCATTATGTATTGGAGAAAACACGCTCACGAGGTTTTGGTAGACAGAGCATGCCCTGGGGAGATCCCCAGGGCGTGCTCTGTCTACCAAAACCGAGGGAAAGTGTTTTTCCATACTTATAAACCGAAAAAAGAAACTTAAAACACCATTTATCAACATTTTTATGTTTCGAACATACTTTCTGTGAACCTTAGGAAACGCGCGTAAAATATCTCTTGCTGGCGTACGGATCTTGAAAAGGACATTCTAAAAACCAGAGAAGCTCATCAACACCTCTGTAGCCTCGTGGTACACTCACTGGGCTACGGATATGAAGGTTTCGAGTTCGATCCTCGGGAATATAAAAAAAACCCAAAACATTTGTCATTTGATTTTACATTTCATTACATGTTACAATCTGAACGGAAGTTATATTAATAAAATACGTAGGACATTGCAGTCCGTTTGACTCAAAATGAGAACGATGAATTGCAAAATAACTCGAAATCCAGAAAAGTGTATGAAACATCAATACAGTACTTGACCATGAATACCCTGTACCCAACAACATCTGAATTTTTTTTATTTTAAGACCCATGACGGATGAAGTTCTTTAAGAAACTATCATCTAATTTTGTATAGAAATGTGTACATGACACGTAGGGGGGACAAACCGTGGAAGGCACAGCGCAAGCACGCATGTACTGCAGTTCTGTGGTAGGGGACAGAGGGGCCGTCTCATGATAATTTCAGTCGCAATCTGACTCGCTCATGCCATAGATCTCGTCGTCGGAACTGCTGGTGCCTGCACCGACTGCCACTATTATAGGTTGGACTGTTGCTGGCCGTAGTCCATCTCGTGACCAATAACGTGGCTCTATCTCGTCAACGACTGTGGCCACACAACGCCTCCATGTTTCTACTGTTACCCGACCAAGGGATTCCTTTACGAGTTGTTCAACGTCTCGTAATTTGAACGTTGTGTTCAATCTTCCAACGTCACCCTTGACGATGCCCCATACCAACTCGATTGGATTCAGGTCGCAGTGATAAGGTGGCAGTCGTAAGACAGCGTGACCCTGACCCTTGATGTAACTGTCAACTTTATACACGGGGTCAGGTTTCATAGTTTTGATGATTTCATAGAGCTGTGGTTTCGTCGCTCGAGAAGGAAAGGTAATGTTCCTCCGTTGCAGCCAAGTAACCATGTCTCCTTTACGGTTATTAGAGGTTGGAGTCTTGCTTTCTGGATCCTGCACACTATGATACGGTGCATTGTCCATGACAATGAGAGACTTGGTAGGCAAAGCAGGGACTAATTTATCTTTCACCCACTCCAGAAATACATTGCCGTTCATTTCTGTGTGGTAGTCCCTGTTGTCTTTGGCCTTGGCTCTAAAAACGAGGTCACAGTCTGGGAGAAAACCCTGACTAGCAGAACCAGCATGGAGAACTATGAGTCTTTCACCCTTTCCCACTGGTAACTTTCTACCAGACTCCTTACAGTCACCACTGGGTACCCACTGACTGCTGGCTGTGTGTGACGCATTTACCCATGTCTAATCTAAGAAGATGGGCTCATATCCTTCTTCACGTTTCTGCTTGATGGGACGAAGGTAATGATTTCGGAGACGAACAATGTCAGACCGTTCACACAACACAGACCTATTTTCTCCAGTTATCTTTTTGCATTTGTAACCAAATGTATGCAACAGCTGCCATATTTTGTACTTTGTAACACGTAAATCATGGTCAGTTTCAAGGTGTTTCTTCAAAATTCTGAGGGACAGGTACTTATTTTCTGAGTGCAGTTTGACAATGGCACGTCTGACTTGATCCCTCTGAAAACTGTCTAATTTATCAACCTTGCGTGGTTTTGACATGTTCCCTACCTCCTTGGCCTGACTATTTGTATCTCGTCGACTAACAACATTTTTAAGTTTCTGAGGGGACATACCAAGAGCTTTTGAAGCTCGTTTCAAGAATGTATCAATTGCATAAAAAGGCTTTGCTCTTTCTGCTTCACTTCTAAAGAAATCATACACATTCAACATCAACTGTTTAACATCTGCGGAGTAGCGCATCTTGTCATTGAATGAACACGGTCACTTTGTAGCACGTGCAGACCGTGCTTGCGCTGTTCCTTCCACACATTTCTATACAAAATTACATGATAGTTTCTTAAAGAACTTCATCCGTCATGGGTCTTAAATTAAACAAAATTCAGATATTGTTGGGTATAGAGTATTCATAGTCAAGTACCGTATTGATGTTTCATACCCTTTTCTGGATTTCGAGTTATTTTGCAATTCATCGTTCTCATTTTGAGTCAAACGGACTGTATATAAAATCCCTGGGATATTATATAAAATCCCAGGGACATTACAACGTCCCTGTTTATGGGATTTAACCCGACTGGAAAGTAAAACCTCACAATCGGTCTTAATGCCTATAGAAAGAAGTCTCTTACTTAATAGCGATCCAAATGAATAGGTTTATAAGTTTGGTCACTGCTGTCAATAGCTATATTGTCATTACTATCAGATATTCAGTATTTCCAAAGCTGCACGTCACACAATACAAAATGTATTAATATTCAATTACCAGTCCCTTAAAATACATGAATGCTTTTAAACATCATCTGTTCCTTTGTTTCAGATGGCTGCCGCCAGAAAGCTGGAGAGTCTGAATGAGAACTTCTTGACCTGTTCCATATGTACGGAGGGATACAAAGACCCCTGTACTCTGACCTGTGGACACACCTTCTGTAAGGGCTGCCTGGGGGAATTCCTGAAGACCAGACAAGACGCCATCAGAGCCAAGTCTATCCCGTGTCCCTACTGTCGTCAGATGACCCGAGTTCCCAGGCCTGACAGACCAGTGGAGGAGTGGGTGAAACAGATCAAGCCCAGTTTCATCATACAGGGACTTCTGGACACGTTTGGCTCTGAGAAAGTAACTGATGAAGGTGAGAATCCGTTCAAATGGCAACAGATACTGGCCTCGCAAATTTTGAAATGCTGTACATAGTTTACTTAAGTTAGTTACATAAGTTCATTCATTCATTGGTGTCGTCTGAACTAATGCAAAGAACATTTTCGAATTGAATTATCAAAATATTGCGGACTGATGACCAATTCATGTTATGTTTAACTATTGTAAGCATTCCTGCTTTTGTTCTCAGCATATTATATGTAGTGAACAATGTTGCAGGTGGCAGTGAGAAGCTATGTGCATCCTGTACACAACTGGGAGACAGAACGGAGGCTACTTCACTCTGCCAAGACTGTGACGTCGTTCTATGTACCAGGTGTTCAAATATACACACGTCATTACCAGTGACCCGCCATCATGTCATTCAGGAACTTGGTGAAGATATCAAGGCGACAGGGAAAGGGAAGATTCTTTGTAAGGAGCACAATGAGCTGGTGAATTTCTGCTGTAAAGATTGCAACACATCCATCTGTCAGACGTGCTGTATCATATCCCACAGGAGGTGTGAGTCTGTGGTTACAATGAAGTCGATGATGTCCGAGATGAGGTCTGCCTTGGAAGACAACAAAGACAAGATATGCAGACAGTTAGAGAGAACAAGGCTGGATGTAATGGATCATCAACGACAGACTGAGCGGATCAATCTGCAGAAGGCAACCACAGTGTTAGAGATCAAGCAGGTGACACAGGAAGCCGTGGACGTGATTAAACAGAAGGAGAAACAGCTGCTGGAGAAGCTGAATCAGATGACAGCGAAGCAGTCTGGCCAACTGAGGGGGCGGATAAAGTCAGGGGAAATAAACATGCAGATGTATCAACAACACATAGAGTACATCACCCAGGTGTTGAAGTCTGGGAGTGAAACTGACATTTTTGACATTTACCAGATGTGTCAGTCAGGAACTATCGAGGCAGTGGTGAAGGCAGATGTCAATCTTGAAACCGATGTGCTCGAATCCAAAATCAGATTTGTGAAGCAGTATGACGCACAGAAATTCGACAAGGATATCATACTTGGTAGAATTGAACACTTGACATATGACACTGAGTGTCAGCTTGTCTTACGTGATACGATTGATATCAGAATACATGGTGATAAGGAAACCCCTGATCCAGCTGATGTCACAGTCCTGGTTGTGCACGGCGTAGAGACACTGGTGGTCACCGACTATAATAATAAGAGTTTGAAATCCTTCTACACTAAAAAGGACAAACCACGACACAGTAAACTAGATTTCTCAAGTGCTCCACACTCTGTGACGAGGGTTAGGGACAACAAGGTGGCTGTATCATTCTGGTCACACAATGAGATTGTAATAGTACGGGTGACCCCTGACCTTGTATTACAGTCACGTGTCACAACAAAGAAGAAGTACAGAGGTCTGACAGCCTCGAGTCCTTCAACATTTGCAGCAGGTTGTGAGGATCCTCCTTGTGTTGATATCCTGGATGTATCGGGGAGAGTGATGAGGTCGGTCAGTAGATTCAACTCTGGGAAGAACCTGATATGTAAGCCCTGCTACCTCTGTGCTACAGACAGGGGCGACGTCCTGGTGTCAGATGCTGGCACAGACTCTGTCTACTGTATCACACCAGAGGGAGATGTTGTGTTCACCTACACCCATACAGGAGAGAGGGGACTGGGGGGACCAGTAGGTATCACAACTACCAGCACAGGACACATCCTGGTGGCAGACTACTCGACACACAAGGTGATACTAATGACAGCAGCAGGGGAGTTTGTCAGAGACCTGCTGACGTCACAGGATGAAATAGCGTATCCATATGGCATCCGTCATGATGGTAATACGTTGTATGTGTGCACACAACGTAATCAGATACTGGCGTTTCAGTGGAACTGATAATGGTTCCTGACACTACAGAAAACAGTACATAAATAGTTGCTTTTATCCCTGCTCAAAGTGGATATTTGGTTCATTGAGGTGTGAATCGAAAAAAGATGTGCAAACTGTGTGCATCCGCGTAGCCTGAGTACACAGGCAATCTTTGTAATTAAATTCAACACAAAAACATGTTTGATCATTAACAACTATATAAATCAAAGCTGTCAAATATGACGAAATTGATAAATTATCCCGGCGTAGGAATACATGATATGGCGTGACATGAATTGGCTGATTATTAATTTATACACACGCCAACAACGTCAATCAACGGAGAGTAACGTCAAAGTTCATAGACTCAATGAAGGCAAGAGACAAAGAACTGCAATGGCAATGAATCAGAGCAAATAGAAGGAGAAGAAGGTTGTTTCGAATGACATTCAAACATTAGTTTCCCTAGAATTGGAACCCAGTTTCAACAATGAGAGTTAGAAATGAAACCCGAAATGAGATTGTGCCATGCCATTTTCTTGTGCAATGAAGACGGCAGTATTGTGTCGAACTGTGTGGGCAAGTGAAGGCAGATATGTCACCAGTGTCAATGATATCTTTGTGTTGTGTAGGGCGTGATACACCATGTTGCATTGTATTTAAACTAAGCGTTGAGCATGTCATTTGCCGATTTAAACTGTTTCTCCCGAACAATGACAATGGCCCTGCCGATGTCACTTAAGTGTCTTTTCAAGGCATACCAAGCGGTTTGATGGTGTTTTTGTGATATACTGCAGCCTGAGATTGCAACTTGTTGGCCCTCTGATCTGCATATTTGGGTACAGAATTTACGAAGTTTTCCTTCGAGTTCCTCGGGGTTAGTGATGAGTGTACAGTTGCCCCATCAGTTTCGATCGCCCAATCTTATATATTATATATAACATGTCCCAGCTAGATTTCTGTGTTTTAGCCTACATACAGATCTATGATCACAGATAGTTACGAAAAAATCCTGTATCATGAGGGAGAGTTACATTAACCGGGAAGTCGGGTAGCCTAGTGGTTAAAGCGTTCGCTCGTCACGCCGAAGACCCGTGTTCGATTCCCAACATGGGTACTATGTCGGAAGCCCATTACTGGTGTCCCCCGCCATGATATTGCTGGAATATTGCTAAAAGCGGCGTAAAATCATACACACTCCCTCACTTAAATTAACGATGAATATTAGATATGAAATAGGCCAAATCTACTGAATTCTTTCCAAACGAAATGCATTGGTTTAAATCAGGTTGGATCTGCAGTCGTAGTCAATATCACCGTGTGGTTTTAATTATTTTGTATCATTTGGGAACAAAGGGTTTACCTTGAAACATTTTACCTACGATTTGGTATTTTTCTTTGTAGACGTGGGTTGTCTACAATCACCTAGTTGTTGCAAGTCCATATTCGATAATTTCTTGAATCTAGAGGGTGCTAGTGTAACAGGGGTTAATTTAGTGATATTATATCATGTAAATAAATGTATAATCAATCATTTTAATCTTATTTCAGGTTTGAGTGATCTGGCAGACAATGATTGGTTTATACATATATCAGTTGCAATTAGTTGTCAGTCCGTCTGTCTCTTGCTTTTATATCAACTGCACAGTTCTGTGTCACAGGGCTAGTCACATTTAAGGTATAAGGGTATTTGGGTTGATCTATTTTCATGTCATTGTCTTTGGTGTCGTAGCAAAAGCCCAGGCCTAGCTTCTCGCTTGATTGGTCCTGTTTCAAATATACATGTCATCCGCCATGTTACTGACTAGCCACACTATCACTGCATGAAGATTGTACACCAGCTTGAATATTGTACAACTCAAAGGTTAGTTATTATACATTTTAATTGTTATATAAAACTGTAGATTAAAGTCTAATATAAATCCTTGCATACAATCAATTTAAATATGTTCATGATCAACCGAGTGTAAATATATATACACAATCTGCCATTTAACCCGTATGAATGTGCGTATGGTTTGTTTTCTGTTTAATCTGGTCAATATGCTGTCTTGTAATTATTGTTTTGTAACTGTATACTGTATGATGAAAGAATGATATACCATCGATCCTGTATTGTTGGTAATACTGTAGAATTTCACAGTGGTGGTCACAATTATGTATATATGTTTCAGTAAGCATAACGGTAGCCCGTTTTTATATATATATATATAATCTAGTTGTCAAGAAATACATTTGCTCAATGTATTATCCCTTATATAAGATTCCTGTACATGTTTGCTGTCCGGCGACTGGGTGCGTGGACACACTCCCGTGTCACAGGGTAGGTTTCTGTGTGCAGACTCTATAGTCTGTTTCATGATTATAGCCCTGTTTAGTCTTCATGTCAACAGACATCGTGTTCATCACATATGAATATGTGATCATTTAAAGTCGCTTGTGTGCTGTATTTAATGTGTTAAACGTGTATATGATTATTGATATGCATATTTTTGTTCATCATGATGATATGTTCACCACGTGTGATTTGATTTGATTTATATTGTTTGTTTATTATCATTACACTACCCTGGAATAAACTGATAGTACCTCACAACCCGTAGCCTGTAGCTTATGTGCATAACACCCTAATATTACTATCTCATGGCTGCAACACTAGCATAGAAGTTTTGTTTTGTTACGCCATTGCAGTTTCTTGAGTTGCAGTTTTGGGAGTAGTTGAAGCTGGAATCTCGAGAAAATAGTCTATTTCTTCCAGATCAAATCCTCCAGAAATCTTAATATTAAGATCCGGGACAAAACATGGCATTTTCTCCAGGTAACAACCGAAATACAAACTTTGAATCGCCTAATCAAAACTTCCGTAAATGAAGTCAGTCATATTGTTGCTTTGTAATCACGATGATGCAGACGATTCTTTCTGGACTGAGCATGGTAAATACGGTAACTATGGAAACAAGACAAGACATCATGTGATTTGCATTTTGTTGTTGGTATGTTTGATACCGATAATTAGCACAAGAATGTTACTTGGCCTGATAACTGCTTGATGTGACACGGGGGCAGAAGGGGAATCCCCTCCTCTGTAATTGGGATTCCCAAACATTCAATCGTGATAAAAGTAGTCCGCCTCGATGGACGTGGCTTCATGCTTTACATCCGTTTGGAAATGAATGCCATAACATGTGACCCATTCAACTAATCATGATACGGGAATTACAATGAACACAACGGAAATTTACTTATTATGAAATGATAAAAGGTTACCTGTAAACCTTTCTAATTTGAGTGAAATATCAATGTTGATGGTGTATGTATCGTCACATGCTGTGTTCCTCATGGTTCTGTACTGTACAGCTGAGAGAGAAGCTGGAGGATACAGGGATGTCCCGTGTATTCTGGTGATCGTCCTGGGAATCATGGTACTGTACTGTACAGCTGAGAGAGAAGCTGGAGAATACAGGGATGTCCCGTGTATTCTGGTGAACGTCCTGGGAATCATGGTACTGTACTGTACAGCTGAGAGAGAAGCTGGAGGATACAGGGATGTCCCGTGTATTCTGGTGAACATCCTGGGAATCATGCTACTGTACTGTACAGCTGAGAAAGAAGATGGAGGATACAGGAATGTCCCGTGTATTCTGGTGAACGTCCTGGGAATCATGGTACTGTACTGTACAGCTGAGAGAGAAGCTGGAGGATACAGGGATGTCCCGTGTATTCTGGTGAACGTCCTGGGAATCATGGTACTGTACTGTACAGCTGAGAGAGAAGCTGGAGGATACAGGAATGTCCCGTGTATTCTGGTGAACGCCCTGGGAATCATGGTACTGTACTGTACAGCTGAAAGAGAAGCTGGAGGATCCAGGAATGCCCCGTGTATTCTGGTGAACGTCCTGAGAATCATGGTACTTTACTGTACAGCTGAGAGAGAAGCTGGAGGCTACTGGAATGTCCCGTTTATTCTGGTGAACGTCCTGGGAATCATGGTACTGTACTGTACAGCTGAGAGAGAAGATGGAGGATACAGGGATGTCCCGTGTATTCTGGCGAACGTTCTGGGAATTTGAGATAATCAAGGATAATAAGAGTCATGGTCTGTGTATCAAATATCAACATTGATGCTCAGTAAAAGTGAACAGCAAACTGACTTTCTAAACTCTGCCACTTCTGAATAGTACGATTCATTAATCATTTGACTATCTGTATGTCCAGACACTTAACAACTAGCGGTGACTGATTTTGAGAAATTAACTTACCCCATCCGAATTTACAGAGCATCTATCCAGTTCCAGTTGCTGTACAATGACTTGGTTGTAAACGTAGTCAACATGTATGGAAGAAGCCGACTTGAGTTGTGTTTAGTATTAGACATTCACATAGTGAATGGTAGATTAGGTGCGGAAAACCAAATAGGAGAGTATACTTATGTCAGCCCTAATGGTTGTAGTACCATAGATTATGTTGTATGCTCATCTGACATTTGTTTTATCATATATGTGATTTTGAGGTTGTGCCTCGATGTGACTCACTACATCTACCTGTAACTATGACAACGCTTCTGGTAAAATGCGCTGCGGAAAACAGTCAACATACTGTCTGGCAGAAGATCAAGGGCTTTCAGAATACGAAAAGTAACTATAATGCCAGAGATTCAAAAGAATGGGTGGAATACTTTGAACATTTATTTAATCAACCTACAATTGAAGAAGATAGTGATTTCTTAAACGTCGAAGCCGAACCATTAACAACAGAAAAGCGAGGAAATCTCCCGTGACATCTTGGATGGACCAATCACTAAAGATGAAATCATTGACAGTATTAATCCCTCAAAAACTCTACATCACCTGGTATCGACAATATTCTCCAGAATACCTGAAATTTGCTTTAACTGACATTGTCCAGCGTGTTGAGATAAATTTCAATTGTATCTTTGATAGTGGTGTTTTTCCAAAGATTGTCATACAGGTGTTATTTTCCCGTTACATAAAAAGGCTCAAGATTAGTCAAAGATAACTATAGAGCTATTAGTTTATTGAGTAGTTTGTCTTAAGTGTTCACAGGTATATTAAATACTAGATTAGTTTTTTGGGCAGATACACTCTTCAAAAAACGAAACGCACAGGTAGTATGTAATTCATTGAACCTGACTACACAAAAAATCCGGAATATAAATTGGATATATGTTATTGGAAAATGTTGGTGGCCTGATATTCGACAAACGGTAGCCACAGTCGATTTGCAATGTCTTAAATGGCATTGTTTTCAATTGTTCAAAAATGTCATGAAGGAAAACAGTAAAGCAAAATGCAAGTGCAGGTTATGGCATTCGTTACTCGTGGTAGTGGCTTGAATAGGCAAGCATAAGCCAATAATTTGTCATTCAATTGTCAACATTTTTCAAGTTCGAAAATGCCGAGACAGCATATACTATACCACGAGATCTGTCTTGGTTGTGGTTCAGGGACAGTTGACAGTAATTCACTACATGAATCAAATTTTTCAACCTCACCTTCTTCCAATCATTGACCGCCAGAGGGAGATGTTTTAACAGGACAACGCTCAACCGCACACAGCTAGTGTCACGGTAGATAACCTTCATAATGCCAACTTCAACGAATTGCCCTGGCCGTCGAGATCTCAACCCAATCGAACACCTATGAGAGATCAACTCGATCGACGTGTACGTCGACGTCAGAACACGCCGCAGACACTCCCACAACTGGCCAACGCGTTACAAGCAGAATGGCGCAGAATTCCGCATGACAGAATTCGTACAATTATCCAGTCAGTGCCGAGGAGATACGGAGCCGTGATTGCTGCCCGGGGTGGTCACATGATATACTGAGTTCAGCGCAACCTTGTGGCTTTATGTGACATGACAATGAAACTTTTTCAATGCCTTTGTGTAATGACAAAATGTGACTATCGAGCTCCATAATAGCTTCGATATTTCAGAAGCTTTACCTCAAACTCAAATATCCATTTAAGATAAGGGACTGGTTATTTATTATAGTGGGTTTCAGGTGGTTCTGATCAAAGAACTATGTTTCATGTCCCCTCCCCACCCAATAATAAATACTCTCTCCCTAAATAATGTTCAAATTAATATTGAACAAAATCCCCCTCCCCCCTCTCATTTTACATGGCCGTTCAATTACGTGCTCACGTTCTTTCCCCAATGAACACCCCCGGGTACCCGGATGATAAGAGTCAATCCTGTGTCAAACTGGCCCATTTAACATTCCAACAGCAAGGTCACTGGACCCATTATAAATGACCAGTCCCTAATTACACACCATGTATGGACTCCTGCGATTGAAGACATAGTTATCCCTACAATGCAGACCGGGATGCAATAAGTGGGGTCAATCAGTTGTTCGGCAGGTGGGGATGGTGAATATTTGAAACAGATTTCAAAGTTGGCCTCGCAGATGGAATGTTAAACTGGACACAGGTTTGACTCCTGTCATCTGGGTACCCGGGGGTGTTGGTTGGGGAACGAACGTGAGCACGTAAAAGTGTTAAAAACTGATGACCTTATGTTCTACCACCCTCGTGTATTATATCCAGTGTCCCATATCGCCATTCTAGCATGATCATCTTATAATGGAGAATACAGAATGGATATTCCATGTCTAGACTTTTTAATTAGTGTGTTGTGTAAAAGTGAGACATTGTCTTATTGAAGAGATCATTATAAGTCTATCCCTCAGTGGCGATCATTTAGTCCATCCCTCAGTCGCGATCTGTTATTTAAAGCATGAAACCTAGCATGGTGGTAGTAGACGTAACGAGTATTTCTGGATATTGGACAGTCAAGCTTTTCTTAGATTGAAGCCTTCACGATTAAACACAAGCGTCATCAAATTATATGCAGCCTCTAGATAGAGTTGACCATGTTATAATTAACCATCTATTGTCACAATATGTTGCCGCAACACTTTGCAAAATGTATAAACGTAACATTATCCGGTTACAAGCTCACTACACCCATCTGAAAGCTATCCCACTTAATGTAAGTCGTCCTATTTTGTGTTTGTTTTTGCATATATGTATGATAATTTTTTTACATTTGTATCTGATCTTATATCAGAGCAAATTTTGACACATTAATCAAATAATATTCTGCTTCTTCTGCATATAACAATAGTATGTGATATTCTTTACAGAGTATTTTTACGGCGTATTTCTGGACTCCAACATGGCTGCCAACAAGGTTGAACAATAAACCCTGTGAATGTATATTACATTAGGTTGTGTCTGGCTCTGTGTAAAAAGCATAAACCCTTGTAATGCCTGCCGGTCGATGCGTTTGCCGAGTATTCCTGGAGATGGGACCCTATCACTTTTTTTTCAAAGATGAATACACGTTCTATATGATCTCCAACAAGAGTGGGAAGCAAGCACTACTGAACGTATATTACAAAAGAGTGTTCGTGTAGTGATTATTCAGTACACTTATAATGACATATATTTGAGTTATGATTTTCAATTAATTTCTCGTCCTAAACTATAAGGAGTGTATGTACGTAAAATGTTGAAATGGTCGTGGTGCAATTTAGAAACATTTAAACAATAAAACGCGGGACATTACCGACTGGTCATTTCTGATAGGGGAGTGTGAAATTGAAGCGGATGGGGTTGCTCATGAAGTTATGCTCGAGAATGGTCATATATATTATTGGTAGGGGTAGGGTAAAAAAATGTGGTGAGGTGGGTCAGCAAATTATGAAACAGTCCTGACACCACACTTATCTGGTGTTTCCAAGAATGCCCATCAGAAACATGGCTGCTTTGGCAGCCATATTGTTACCGTAGACCTTAAAATTGGATGCCTAGTATTATCCCGGCTGCTATTTTTAGAAGTTTTAAATGTACCTTTTAATAAAATTTGTTTCATTTTATATCCCAAAGTTTCTGAACCTAACATGTTTTCCGGTAAGGTATTCACTCTGGAAATAAAGAATATAAGAACAAATAACGCATTGCAAATAACATCATCTCTAATTAGACATCGTCAATGTACATATGGTCTGAGTACAGATGGTGACTGGAGCGGTCCATTATTTATGAAGTAGGCTCATTTTATCCCTTTCTTTTCTTCAGCAGTCATAATGGGAGTGAGCCGACGTTATTACCAATGGATTCTAACCAAGCACTCCTTTTAGAACAAACCAAATTAATGTTGTGTCTGGATGGCTTTGAATTTGTCTATAATTCAAACTGTGAACAAAATTTATTATAAGATTATTGGTATTGGTCAGAAACCAATTTCATTCGTTCACGATGCAACAACGTAAACCGGGTACTCGCAAACTGCACTCTGTTCAGGCGTTGTAAAGTCAACACTTAAAAAACTTACAATTAATTTACCCTTGACACGGTCTGGAAGAAAGGATACATGCGCCCTCGACATGAATTGTCCGGAAAAGAAATTCTTACATGTGCACACGGCACCTCGATGCACTAATTACCATATCAGTTCTCTTGTGACTTAATTACCATATAATCCCAAGGTCGTACGACTGTGATGATCTGCCTCACACACGAAGACAACACTAGATGAAGGTATACTCGATATAAACAATGGTTGTATCACTGCTGGTTGTTGTATATAGATTCCACGTCAGATACACGCAGCTTGTATTCAGTTCCGAGACATTGTCGCCGTCAGTGGTTGATACGACGTGTGCTTATTCTCTTACTATGAACATTATACATAATGACGCGTGCGTTAAGTAATTTTCAATACGTGCCGGTTTCTATACATGGTTATTCACGCTACTTTCAGGCGGGGCTGGTGTTCGGGCGTCTATGGTCGTGTCAAAGGTATATCTCTGTATACAGGACTTTGTCACTTGTAATAGTGTAACTGATATACCCACGCTGTGTGAAGCCACCGAAGGCATAAGCATGTCCAATCTGAAGTACATAATATACATTACATGACTCTATGGCACACGTGGGTGTGAAGGTAACACATACACTGGACCTGGTGGCCGTGATAGGCGTCTAAGGGGATCGGGTGGTCAGCTTCATACAGATTACATAACTCTGTGGCACGTGTGTGTGTGAACACATACGTGATACATACACTGGACCTGGTGGCCGTGATAGGCGACTAAGGGGATCGGGTGGTCAGCTTCATACAGATTACATAACTCTGTGGCACGTGTGTGTGTGAAGGTAACACATACGCTGGACCTGGTTGCCGTGATAGGCGACTAAGGGGATCGGGTGGTCAGCTTCATACAGATTACATGACTCATTGGCCTTCGTACAATATATATAACGTACACTTTTGCCTTTCATACGGTTTCTTCTACTATGTTCATTTAGTACCTATACCGATACTGATGCATGCGTGATGTATATAAGTATCTTACTAAGAAAGTGTTATCCCAAATATAACATGTGTTACATGTGACCACTTTCTAAATGGCATTGTGTATTCATAGCTTTCGGCCATGGGAGCCGTGCCAAATTACACTTGTCAGATGGGTACTCAAAGTACGTGATCTAGACTACCAGTTGTCGGACTTTCATTATTGTAGAAGCATCGGTAGCTGAGTGGGTTAGATCGCTGACATTGTGTGCTGGCGATTACGTGCCTAACTCTGGCAAGTGTGGGTTCGAATCCCGGACGGGACTCAACTAAAAAAGGACTAGAATCTGTACTTTACTAAGAAAGTGTTATCCGAAATATAACATGTGTTAAATCATAATGATATTATTATCTTTGATCGGAATCGGATAAATATTTGGAGAAAGACGCATTATGCGAGTCGGTGCTACTCCCACCTACACACGTCCCCCCCCACACAGGCTATTAGACATGGAGACATTACAGACCACCATTGTCAGATGCCAGACAGTGACATTAATGTGATAACTAAATACGCTAAACGTGGTATTACGATCCGATAAATATGCCAATGAGGTCTAGTTGTTTCCAGGTGTGTGGTGTTTACGTTTACAAGCATGGCTGCAAATCATTTGACATTATATCATCAATGTCTCTGATACTTTGTATTCAATCCAAGTGACTATAGAGACTTTAGCATCGATAAGTTTGAGAATGACATTATAACAGAAGAGCTTGTGTATCCGTATCGTTAATATCCACACACGGTATTTCTATAGCAGGAGAGGCCTGTCACATGACCGCGAAACTGATCTTCAGAAGCATAAGAACGACACCATTTGACATTCATGATTACTTCCACATTTCTGGGGAAAACTGTGCAAAATTCTTTTGCATGAATACAAATAAAAATGTTCTTTCTGATCATTTAGATCCTCTAATCTTGAACTCAGCTCAGAAACTTTGACTGCATGATCGTTCACGAATATCCTTGCTATGATCTATTCTTGAGAACAAAACGCAGAACATATCCACTATCGTAGTATCGTGTCGAGTCTAACAGTTACAGTCTACGGCAATCTATGAATAAACGAAAGTATCTATCTGACACGTCTTTATAATCCCCTTTCAATGATCGGCCAACTGATCAATGCTGTTTAGCACACATAACCACAACAGGTTCTTTAGAAAATATCTCCCGTCACGTTTATCGTGTCGGCCATTTTGACGTCTTGTTCTTCTTGTGCTTGATGTAAATATATTACGACATGCTGTCATTGTGACTGGCTTACTGAGGTAGTTCCTAATCGACCATTCTCACCCAATGATTTGAATGCATGTGTTGTATTATTTGAATACTTGTGTAAGTATCACCTCTCTTATTAGGGGCACTTTTGTATTCCGCGACACAGCTGGCTGTTGTATAGCTGTCAGCGTAAACTATTAAGTCACACTATAGATCTAGTGCTACATCCCTCGGGGTATGAAAGAGTGATATAAAAATTATAAGAATTGACTTTCATAGAGTGAGGGCCAAACTGTAAACGTGGAAAGTGAAAGTCAATTCTCAAGTACAAAATGCTCATGACTGGCGGACAGTCAATATATAACACAATCAGCATTAGCATCTTAAAGTAATGGCAAATAAGTGATTCTAGATTCTGATTCATATATATGTCATAGCTACAGGGTAAATAGAGGATTCATCACGAGTGTTTTTTAATATTGGAAATATCAACCGAGTCTTAGTTAATCGGTATTTGCCGAGCCTTTGGCGAGGCAAATACCGATTAACGGGACGAGGTTGATATTTCCCATATTAAAAAAAAAGAGTGATGAATTCTATTTATCATTTTTGCTTCCCTATTAAGGAATAATTGCATTAACAATAACATCAGCAACTTGTCGAAATCTTACGTATAGATCGTGCGTAGTGATACATGTTTTCCATAGCCGTGTAAACCAAAATAAACAACCTCTTAACTCATTTATGGCATATTCCTTCGCTGAGAAAAAAAAGTACCATCAACCTGCAACCAGTAATATCCATTTGTCAACACGGATATCACTGTAGCACTTCCCCTTTCATCTATTAAAACATTGTCTCCAACATCAAAGGTATCCATGTTGTTTGTAAACACCTACTCACGTGCACCGGCGAAAAATGTCCCACTTCCGGTTATCTAATTTGCATATCTAATTTGCATACTTATGTAATTGGGGTATGACATACATGTTTTTATGTCATAAGCTTATGTCATGGATAAATGCTTTAGTTAAATGATAATAAGCCTTTGATCATTTCGACAAACGTTTTCCTAAATCGGTCGTTAGGACTATATTCTTTCCGTTTACTTTTTGTCTCCTAATCAAAGTGTATATCTAATTCTGTTAACAAAATAACATGTCATTTAAAACAACCGTCGTTGTGTAGGAACTATATGCGGTGGGATCTTAAGTGAGTGGATTATTTCAATGAGTGAGTGTATGAGAGTAGTGTGAGAGTGAGTGGATTATTTCAATGAGTGAGTGTATGAGAGTAGTGTGAGAGTGAGTGGATTATTTCAATGAGTAGAGTGAATGAGAGTAGTGTGAGAGTGAGTGGATTATGTCAATGAGTGAGTGAATGAGAGTAGTGTGAGAGTGAGTTGATTATTTCAATGAGTGAGTGTATGAGAGTAGTGTGAGAGTGAGTTGATTATGTCAACGAGTGAGTGAATGAGAGTAGTGTGAGAGTGAGTGGATTATGTCAATGAGTGAGTGATAAGAGTAGTGTGAGAGTGAGTTGATTATTTCAATGAGTGAGTGAATGAGAGTAGTGTGAGAGTGAGTGGATTATGTCAATGAGTGAGTGAATGAGAGTAGTGTGAGAGTGAGTTGATTATGTCAATGAGTGGGTGAATGAGAGTAGTGTGAGAGTGAGTGGATTATGTCAATGAGTGAGTGAGTGAGAGTAGTGTGAGAGTGAGTTGATTATGTCAATGAGTGAGTGAGTGAGAGTAGTGTGAGAGTGAGTGGATTATTTCAATGAGTGACTGAGTGAGAGGAGTGTGAGAGTGAGTGGATTATTTCAATGAGTGAGTGAGTGAGAGTAGTGTGAGAGTGAGAGGATTAATTCAATGAGTGAATGAGAGAAATGTGAGAGTGAGTAGATTATTTGTATGAGTGAGTGAGTGAGAGTTGTGTGAGAGTGAGTGGATTATTTCAATGAGTGAGTGAATGAGAGAAATATGAGAGTGAGTGGATTATTTCATTGAGTGAGTGAGAGTAGTGTGATAGTGAGTTGATTATTTCAATGAGTGAGTGAGAGTGGAGTGAGTGTTTGTAATACATATCAGCACAGGTTATTAAATGTGTTTTTGTTCGGGTCAGAGTATACCAGCGCATTTCTCAGTTTTTTGTAATATTAGTATTAATATAGGTATTATTTGTATGTGCATGATAAGAATTACATTTGATTTGGCCGTTTCGATTTTTTCCGGTTTGACGTATGGCTGTTTTGACTTGTTCCCGAGCGTATCACCAAACTTGTCCCAGCCCGCATTGCGTCACTACACCACACTGTTACACAAGAAGGAAATACAGGTGGGAGAGATATGTAGCATTCTGCTAGAACATACAATCGTTCCTCAAACTGGAGAGGTCCCACTGTGTGAAACTGGTCAGTTTAGTCACATCGAGTGCTGGTAATCTACTCTGACCCAGGTCGAAATGGAGTTACTTTCAGTTTAGATTGCAAGACTATACACGTCAACAGTCTTGGTGATTACTCGACAAAACAGATTCCATTGGTCATATGATGGTGGGGTGGGTCATGAAAGTTTGACACGGCTAAACACGGGGATCGCACAAAGGTATCACATCTATATAGAGTTGTGTGGGATACGGAAAAATGACAGTTCTATTTTTTTCACATAAAAAGTTGACCATTATGTAATGTAATTGTTTTTAGTTTTATGGAAACAAAATGAAAAATGAAAATATATGGAATAGAGCAGCATGTAGTTTTAGAGCCTTCCGGTTGTGAAAAGTCTGAAGAGTATCTAGCAAATGTGTAAGTCTGTAAAGTCTTTCAATAAAGTAGCTCTTACTGTTGATTATGTCAACAATTCATGCTGTTTAAATACGATTTGAGAGTACTATGCAGCTAGACTGATGTCATGAGGCCAACATGCTCGAGAACTGTTTAGGTGTATTCTGTAACATGATACTAACCTAATGACCAGTGTTTCTCTCTCCCGATGAAAATATTTTCTGATAAATATTTATATTTTTAAAAAGTCAGTGTCATATTTTGCACTTTAAAAATGAAATTATTGACTGTTAAATTTCTTTGTATTTGATAGACATTTTCACTAAACAAACATGGGATGTAGAGTGGAGTGCTTCAAAAATGTCTTCCTCACATTTTTTGCCTAATATTAAACCAATCACTTAAAACTTACAGTATCAGACCCAAACATGCCTCCGTGCTGTTATCTTTCCACAGCAAGTGAGTGGAACAGTCTTCCACTTGGACAAACGGTTTCTCCAACTTTCCACATCTTTAAGCGCCGATTACAGAATCACCTTTTCAAGCTTGCCTTCATTCACTACACTGAAACCTTCCTCATGCGCTTCGTTCATACACTGCGTGTTGAGTTATGCGCTACATTTAAGTGGATTATTATTAATAATAATATATGTAATAATTCAATCACAATGTTCACTACATTTTCAACCAATTTTGCAATCGACTATTATTCTGTTAATTGATTCAATTCGATCATTGTATTTTTTGTTTTTGTCTAATGAAAGAACAAAATCACTACCGTATTTGACGTAATAAGCGCCCAGCTCAAATAAGCGCCCACGCCGGGATTTGCTCATATATTGGCTAGTGAACAATCCCAATTAGCACCCCTTCCAATTGATCAATGTACACAAGACTTATTTATTCGCGTATAATACGCACTCGTGTGTTATATGCACCTTCAATTATGGGCAGTTAAATTCTGGTAAAATATATCTGTCGTACTCACTTGTACATCAACATTTCAGTCTGTCATCATAAACCACGAAATTTATCTGTTTTTTTTCCCACCAAAATAATATTCTTATAAGCGCCCCCTAGTTCTAATTCTGAGAGCACCCTGGGCGCTTATTTCGTCAAATAGGGTAGTTAAAAATTGAAATGAAGAGTCAGAGCTGATACATTATAGAAACTGATATTGAAAGATTAGAATTAATATCAGTGACATCAGTGGATATAAAGTTGTTACTGAAATTAGCAGTGACGGTGATGAGAGTGACTTTGAACTTCTAATTGTATGTGCTGCCATTCGAACAATATCAGGGGCCACAGGTGGCTCAGTTACCCGCGCAAGCGCAATTCGCTGTGAAGACTGAAGAGTTGTCTCTTTGCCACAAAGAAACGTAGAGATTGCGGGTTCGATTCCTGGTTCGCCCCGGTTATGTTTCTAGTTTTGTCAGCAGCATGCCAATGTTCGTGGGTTTCACCAAAGTGGTGAACGTCATGGACATGCGTCACTTCGGGCTTTCCTCCCACATTAAGCTTACACGCCCAGATGTAACTGGAATAATATACACTACATCGAAACGTCGCTAAATGCAGAAGTTGCTATCAATAAAGTGTTTTCTTTTTTACTCACCAACTTCGAGAATGCCACCCAAATTGTTAACTGAAATACAGTTCAAAGCAGCGTAAACCCCAGCTCACTCATTCATTCACGCACTACGTGCAGGACGGACAGTACAGAGGAACCGGCGTTACTTTTAACATGTTCAAGTCACTTGTTCAGAGTACAATATTGAGATGCATGCATTATGTTTGGTCACTGCTGTCAATAACTATATTGCCATTACTATCAGATATTCAGTATTTCCAAATCTGCACATCACACAATACAAAATGTATGTACACTCAGTTACCAGTCCCTAAAATACATGAATGATTTTAAACAGCATCTGTTCCTTTGTTTCAGATGGCTGCCGCCAGAAAGCTGGAGAGTCTGAATGAGAACGTCTTGACCTGTTCCACATGTAAGGAGAGATACAAAGACCCCTGTACTCTGACCTGTGGCCACACCTTCTGTAAGGGATGCCTGGGGAAATTCCTGAAGACCAGACAAGACGCCATCAGAGCCAAGTCCATCCCGTGTCCCTACTGTCGTCAGATGACCCGAGTTCCCCAACCTGACAGACCAGTGGAGGAGTGGGTGAAACAGATCAAGCCCAGTTTCATCATACAGGGACTTCTGGAAACGTTTGGCTCTGAGAAAGTAACTGATGAAGGTGAGAATCCGTTAAAATGGCAACAGATACTGGCCTCGCAAATTTTGAAATGCTGTACATAGTTTACATAAGTTAGTTATATAAATTCATTCATTCATTGGTGTCATCTGAACTAATGCAACGAAAATTTTCAATTTTAATTATCAACATATTATTAAACATTACGAACTGGTGACAAATTCATGTTATGTTTAACTATTGTAAGCATTCCTGATTTTGTTCTCAGCATATTATATGGAGTGAACAATGTTGCAGATGGCAGTGAGAAGCTATGTGCATCCTGTACACAACTGGGAGACAGAACAGAGGCTACTTCACTCTGCCAAGACTGTGACGTCATTCTATGTACCAGGTGTTCAGATATACACACGTCAGTACCAGTGTCCCGCAATCATGTCATTCAGGAACATGGTGAAGATATCAAGGCGACAGGGAAAGGAAAGATTCTTTGTGAGGAGCACAATGAGCTGGTGAATTTCTGCTGTAAAGATTGCAACACAGCCATCTGTCAGACGTGTTGTATCATATCCCACAAGATGTGTGAGTCTGTGGTTACAATGAAGTCGATGATGACTGACATGAGATCTGCCTTGGAAGACAACAAAGACAAGATATGCAGACAGTTAGAGAGAACAAGGCGGGATTATCAACGACAGACTGAGCGGATCAATCTGCAGAAGGCAACAGCAGAGTTTGAGATCAAGCAGGTGAAACAGAAAGCCATGGACGTGATTAAACAGAAGGAGAAACAGCTGCTGGAGGAGCTGAATCAGATGACAGAGAAGCAGTCTGGGCCACTGAGGGGGCGGATAAAGTCAGGGGAAATAGACATGCAGATGTATCAGCAACACATAGAGTACATTACCCAGGTGTTGAAGTCTGGGAGTCAGACTGACATGTTTGACATTTACCAGATGTGTCGGTCAGGGGCGATCAAAGAGGCAACAGACAGGGATGTCACTTTCACAGGAACTATCGAGGCAGTGGTGAAGGCAGATGTCAATCTTGAATGCAATGTGCTCGAATCCAAAATCAGATTTGTGAAGCAGTATGACGCACTGAAATTCGACAAGGATATCATACTTGGTAGAATTGAACACTTGACATATGACACTGAGTGTCAGCTTGTCTTACGTGATACGATTGATATCAGAATACATGGCGATAAGGAAACCCCTGAGCCAGCTGATGTCACAGTCCTGTTTGTGCACGGCGTAGAGACACTGGTGGTTACCGATTATAATAATCACAGTTTGAAATCCTTCTTCACTAAAAAGGACAAACCACGACACAGTAAACTAGATTTCTCAAGTGCTCCACACACTGTGACGAGGGTCAGGGACAACCAGGTGGCTGTATCATTCTGGTCACACAATGAGATTGTAATAGTACGGGTGACCCCTGACCTTGTAATACAGTCACGTGTCACAACAAAGAAGAAGTACAGAGGTCTGACAGCCTTGAGTCCTTCAACATTTGCAGCAGGTTGTGAGGATCTTTCCTGTGTTGATATCCTGGATGTATCGGGGAGAGTGATGAGGTCGGTCAGTACATTCAACTCTGGGGAGAACCTGATATGTAACCCCAGCTTCCTCTGTGCTTCAGGCAGGGGCAACATCCTGGTGTCAGATGCTGGCTTAGATTCTGTCTACTGTATCACACCAGAGGGAGATGTTGTGTTCACCTACACCCCTACAGGAGAGAGGAGACTGAGAGAACCACGAGGCATCACAACTACCAGCACAGGACACATCCTGGTGGTGGACTACCCGACACACAAGGTGATACTACTGACACCAGCAGGGAAGTTTGTCAGGGACTTGCTGACGTCACAGGATGGACTACAGTATCCTTATGGCATCTGCCATGATGGAAATACGTTGTATGTGTGCACCGAAAGTAATCAGATACTGGCGTTTCAGTGGAACTGATAATGGTTCCTCACACTACAGAAAACAGTACATAAATAGTTGTTTTGTTCCCTGCTCAAAGTGGATATTTGGCTGGACGTTTCTGTATTTAGTGATTGACTGTATTTTTCGGTTCATTGAGGCGTGAATCGAAAAAAGGTGTGCAAACGGTGTGCATCCGCGTAGCCTGAGTACACAGGCAATCCTTGTAATTAAATTCAACACAAAAAACATGTTTGATCATTAACGATTATATAAATCAAAGCTGTCAAATATGACGAGATTGATAAATGTTCCCGGCGTAGGAATACATGATATGGCGTGACATGAATTGGCTGATTATTAATTTATACACACGCCAACAACGTCAATCGCAAATCAATGGAGAGTAATATCAAAGTTCATAGGCAAGAGACGAAGAACTGCAATGGTAATGAATCCGAGCAAATACTTCAGGGAGAAGGAGGCTGTTTCGAATGACGTAGTCCCTGGAATGGGAACACTCATTTTCAACAATGATAGTTAGAAATGAAACCCGAAATGAGATTGTGCGCTACCATTTTTCTTGTGCAATGGGTGTGGAAGACGGCGGTATTGTGTCGAACTGTGTTGGCAAGTGAAGGCAGTGATGCCACCAGTGTCAATAATAACTTTATGTTGTGTAGGGCGTGATACACCATGTTGCATTGTATTTAAACTAAGCGTTGAGCATGTCATTTGCCGATTTAAACTGTTTCTCCCGAACAATGACAATGGCCCTGCCGATGTCACTTAAGTGTCTTTTCAAGGGAAACCAAGCGGTTTGATGGTGATTTTGTGATATCCTGCAGCCTGAGATTGCATCTTGTCGGCTCTCTGATCTTCATATTTGGGTGCAGAATTTACGAAGTTTTCCTTCGAGTTCCTCGGGGTTAGTGATGAGTGTACAGTTGCCCCATCAGTTTCGATCGCCAAATCTTATATATAATATATAACATGTCCCAGCTAGATTTCTTTGTTTTAGCCTATATACAGATCTATGATCACAGATAGTTACGAAACAATCCTGTATCATGAGGGAGACTAACATTAACGGGGCGGTCGGGTAGCCTAGTGGTTAAAGCGTTCGCTCGTCAGAAGACCCGTGTTCGATTCCCAACATGGGTACCATGTCTGAAGCCCATTACTGTGTCCCCCGCCATGATATTGCTGGAATATTGCTTAAAGCGGCGTAAAACCATACACACTCCCTCACTTAAATTAACGATGAATATTAGATATGAAATAGGCCAAATCTACTGAATTCTTTCCAAACGAAATGCATTGGTTTAAATCAGGTTGGATCTGCAGTCGTTGTCAATGTCACCGTGTGGTTTTAATTATTTTGTATCTTTGGGAACAAAGGGTTTACCTTGAAACATTTTACCTACCATTTGGTATTTTTCTTTGTAGACGTGGGTTGTCTACAATCACCTAGTTGTTGCAAGCCCATATTCGATACTTTCTTGAATCTAGAGGGTGCTAGTATAACAGGGGTTAATTTAGTGATATTGTATCGTGTAAATAAATGTATAATTAATAATTTTAATCTTATTTCAGGTTTTAGTGATCTGGCAGACGATGATTGGTTTATACATATATCAGTTGCAATTAGTTGTCAGTCCGTCTGTCTCTTGCTTTTATATCAACTGCACAGCCTAGGCCTAGCTTATCGCTTGATTGGTCCTGTTTCAAATATACACGTCATCCACCATGTTTCTGTTTAATCTGGTCAATATGCTGTCTTGTAATTATTGTTTTGTAACTGTATACTGTATGATGAAAGAATGATATACCATCCATCCTGTATTGTTTGTAATATGGTAGAATTTCACAGTGGTGGTCACAATTATGTATATATGTTTCAGTAAGTATAATGGTAGCCCTTTTATTTATAATCTAGTTGTCAGGAAATACATTTGATCAATGTAGTATCCCTTATATAAGATTCCTTTACGTGTTTGCTGTCCAGCGACAGGATGCATGGACCCCCCCCCCCCCCCCCCCGTGTCACAGGGTAGGTTTCTTTGTGCAGACTCTATAGTCTTTTTCATTATTATGCCCTGTTTTTATTATAGTCTTCATGTCAACAGACGTCGTGTTCATCACATGTGATCATTTAAAGTCGCTTGTTTGATGTATTTAATGTCTTATACGTGTATATGATTATTGATATGCGTATTTTTGTACCTAGTTCATCATGATGATATGTTCACCACGTGTGATTTGATTTTATGTATATTGTTTGTTTATTATTATTACACTACCCTGGAATAAACTGACAGTACCTCACAAGCTGTAGCCTGTGGCTTATGTACACCCTAACACTACTATCTCATGGCTGCAACACTGGGATAGGAGTTTTGTTTTGTAACGCCATTGCAGTTTCTTGAGTTGCAGTTTTGGGAGTTCCGGGACAAAACATGGCATTTTCTCCAGGTTACAACCCAAATACAAACTTTGAGCATGTCATTTAAACTGTTTGTCCCGAACAATGACAATGGCCCTGCAGTAGTCACTCAAGTGTCTTTAAGTGTCACTAAACTTTGAATCGCCTGATCAAAACTTCCGTAATTGAAGTCAGTCATATCGTTGCTTTGTAATCACGATGACAAAGACGATTCTTTCTGAACTGCGTATGGTAAATACGGTAACTACAGAAACAAGACAAGACATTAATATCTGTAAAACTTTATTTTGTGAGTACATTGAATCATGCGATTTGTATTTTGTTGTTGGTATGTTTGATACCGATAATTAGCACAAGAATGTTACTGGGCCTGATAACTGCTTGATGTGACAAGGGAGCAGAAGGGGAATCCCCTCCTCTGTAATTGGGATTCCCAAACATTCGGTCGTGATAAAAGTAGTCCGCCTCGATGGGCGTGGCTTAATGTTTTTTTTACATTCGTTTGGAAATGAATGCCCTAAGATGTGACCCATTCAGCTAATCATGATGCGGGAATTACAATGAACACAACGGAAATTTAATTATTATGAAATGATAAAAGGTTACCTCTGAATCTTTCTAACTTGAGAGAAATACTAATGTTGATGGCGTATGTATCGTCACATGCTGAGTTTATCATGGTACTGTACTGTACAGCTGAGACAGAAGCTGGAGGATACAAGGATGTCCCGTGTATTCTGGTGAACGTCCTGGGAATCATGGTACTGTACTGTACAGCTGAGAGAGGAGCTGGAGGATACAGGGATGTCCCGTGTATTCTGGTGAACGTCCTGGGAATCATGGTACTGTACTGTACAGCTGAGAGAGAAGCTGGAGGATACAGGAATGTCCCGTGTATTCTGGTGAACGTCCTGGGAATCATGGTACTGTACTGTACAGCTGAGAGAGAAGATGGAGGATACAGGTATGTCCCGTGTATTCTGGTGAACGTCCTGAGAATTGGAGATAAATCATCACTCACATCAAGGATGATAAGAGTCGTATTTTAACTCAACGAGAGAAACGAGTGGTCCTGCTGACCACACTTTGGCCGACACCAAAGACGTTTGCATTGTCTTGACCCAGTTGCAAGCATGCTGATGCATCTACCTATTTCTTCGGTCGTCAACGACGTTTTTCATGCTGTTGGGACATACGTGCATTCAGTTGGTGCAATCCTCAGGATCAAATGCTGTGATAGTGCCAGGTGGCAATAAAATAATCTTCGCAGAAATTATTCGCGGATTATTTGCGACTTACCCGGGGATTATTCACAATTTTACGACAGAACACGATAACAAACGTTTGCTTGTTAGTGTAAATATGAATATTGTTAGTGTCAGTTGCCAAGCCATGCCTTCAAATGAGTAGATGGATCAAATCAGGGGAAATAGACATGCAGATGTATCAACAATACACAGAGTACATCACCCAGGTGTTGAAGTCTGGGAGTGAGACTGACATGTTTGACATGTACCAGATGTGTCAGGGGCGGCCATTGGAGGGACGAAGACGGATGTCATGATGTGTCATAATCCAGTATCAAATTCGTGAAGCAGCTTGATGAGAGACAAATTGACAACGGTATCAAGCCTGGTAAGATCGAACACGTTAAATCTGCCACAATGTGTAAGACTGTTTATCATGATACGATACGCATGAAGCTGACGTTTGACAAAGATGAACCCTACCTAACTGACATCACAGTTCTGGATGAAGACTATGTCGATTCACTGGTTACACTGGCTTTTGAAATAACCGTGTAAAGTCCTTCTCTGTGAAGAACAACACAGTCCAAAATCATTGTCTAAAACTTTTATGTCACCAAGTGGTTATAAGCTTTTAAACACATCGTGAATCCATTTTAGTAGAGTTGGAGACATTTACTAGAGTCATGTACCAGACCACAGAAGCAGTATAGAGGCACTACAGCCTTGAGTCCTTCAACATTATGTTGGTTTGTTTGTTGTTTAATGCCGCACTCAGTATTATCCCAGCTATATCCCAAGAGTCCAGGCATTCAACATTAGCTGTAGGCCCAGAGGATCCTCCAAACATTGCCATCCTGGATACATCGGGGACAGTGCTGAGGTCAGTCAGTTCACTCAACACTGAGGAGAATCTGATACGTCACCCCAGCTTCCTCTGTTCTCCAGACAGGGGCAACATCCTGGTGTCAGATGATGGCTAAGACTCTGTCTACTGTATCACACCATAGGGAGATGTTGTGTTCATCAATCCCGGTTCGCCCTGATTATGTTTCTAGGTTTGTCAGCACCATACCCGTGCTCGTGGGTTTCACCGAAGTTGTAAACGTCTAAGACCTGCATCACTTCGGGCTTTCCTCCCACATTAAGTTGACACGCAATGATACAACTGGAATACTGTTAAAAGCGGCGTTAAACCCAACTCACTCACTGTTGTGTTCATCTACAGTGGAGAGGAGACTGGAAAGTCCAGAATTTATCCCAACTACCAGCACAGGGCACATCCTATCGGAAGATCGATCCACACACAAGTTGATACTACTGACACCAGAAGGGGAGTTTGACCTGCTGACGTCACAGGATGGAATACAGAGATCAAACAAAATATCTACATGCTTAGAAATACGGTGTATGTGCTGCGAAAATCTTACCACCATATTAGGGTGATCCCATGCAATTCACGTTGTAATATAACACCCTCAGTAATAAGTCACATGTAGATAGATCTACATGTTATATGTTATAGTATAGTAATTCATTTCTTTGTAGTTGGATTTCTAGGCCTAAAGTGAGGCCTTACTTGGTGTTATTCTACAATCTTTAATCCTGCTTTGTTAATGAATGTATGTTTCTTGAGAACCACCCAGTAAAAATTCGATTGGATATAAATTCTTACTTACTACTAATTTACGAGGAAATACGAATCACGTGTCCCAAGTAGGATGTAGAATCAGACACCTGGAGGAGATAAAACATGTCGGCATGGATATGGAACTGGAACTGGGGACACACGTGGGAGAGGACTTACGTTGACTTGGCAAGAAATATTAAAATTAATCTTTACTGAAGGCATCATCACAGGTGTAGAATTTGTGGAGGGTAGTTTTATTCGTGGATTAATGTAAGGTAGCAATACCTAACTGCGATTGTGAAACTGTTCTTCCGTGATTCACGTGTTATGATATGAAAGGGCACCTGCTTACTTGATTTGATAGTCACACATGCAATGACCCGTGTGTTCATGTATAGGAGTGATGAGTCAAAATTATTTCAAAATGTTGTCGATTGTTTATTATTTTCTTGATCTTCCAAACACTTAGTTGATCGTTAAGGCTAAAAAGCTGAGACCCATTTTTGGAGATCTAGTCAGAATGGTTTCCCAATTTTGTCTCAACGTGAGGATACGAGGGTAGAATACAAGCGGCCCTCACTTATTTACATCTGGTTTGTGTTGACATAAATTAAAACCGCTTTGTCAATCGTGACTTTGCCAAAACACGACATGGTACAGCAAGCACAGGTATTGAAAATGTCACAAGTCTAATTCAAAACATTTTTTTAACCTGTCATTGTAAAGCCGACTCAATTCGACTTCCTTGTCGACAACTAGACGCTGATGTTTACTCTTTCTTCAGCTGCTGTAAATACTTGACACCTCTCTATAACGACACTAAACTTGATGAATCTGGCAGCAACATGGTCACCAAACTATTCAATCAACCGTCCACTCCACATGTCGGTCTGTTTTTAGTGGGGTTAACCTGAGGTTAAACTATTAGTTCATTTCTAGGAAGACCCGCTGTCGTCACATCATACCCGTCGTGGTGTTGATGCTGGATTCCTATAGTAGGAGCGTCGAATATACTCAATTGAAAAAAAAGAAAATATAAAAAGAAAGAGAGATAATACAAAAATAATTATTTGGCTACCCCCCAAAAGTTTTTTTAAAAAGAGCGGAAAATATATATTACTCACACAACTACAGGCCCGTGTGTGGTGAAAGCATCACAAGATGTTATTGTTTGTGTCACACAGTAAATGAATATTGCCCATTTCTACAAGTATCATTTCTATTTGTTCAGCATTAATAGACAGAGCTGATTGTTTCCTCGATGTAAAATAATGTTGTGAAAATATAAAGTCTTAAAATGCTTAGTATAAAGCATAAAACTAATAATGTGTTTATTAAAAGTATCGCGATAATGATCCGAGTAAAGTCTTGTTGGAAACGTGGGATTAAAGCGTATATTACACATAGTACACGATTAATTGTAAAGCTGTGATCTATTTATATTTTTCAAATACACAACTCGGGGAGCGTGAAGTAACGGTGAACAATTGAGAGGAGTCCGCAAACCAGTAAGTCTGAAAACCTCATCAGTATGTCTGTCATATACCTATTGTGTGTGTGCTCGGTGAAGGATATATTTATATTCAAGTAAGAATACATCCATATTTATATGGCACAAAGAAGACATTGTACTATGTTCGTGCTGTGTGAGTACAGCGTAGCAGTGTCTGTAGTTCATGATGACATTGCGATATTGTCCGCATGTACTTTAGGGCATGTTGTTCATTTGTTTGTTTGCACCAGCATATTCCAACTATATAGGCGGTCTGTGAATAATCGAGTGTGGACCAGATAATCCAGTGATTACCATCTGGATACCATGACAAGCATGAGGTGAGGTGAAATGGGGTTTAACGTCGCGTCCAAGATTATTGCACTTAAATAGCGACGTGCATGTACGTGTGTGTGTTTGTGTGGCTGCTTGTACTACTCCGGACTGATGCCGATTTATATTGCTAGCCCACTGAGATACCATGCCCATGACAAGCATGAGCCAATTCAGCGAGCCTGACCACCTGATCCCGTGAGTTACCTCTTAGAACAAGCATGGGCTGCTCTAAACCAATTCTAGCCCGGATCTCTTGAGTAGGTATTTGAGTGAGTGAGTGAGTATGGTTTTACGCCGCTTTAAGCAATATTCCAGCAATATTACGGCGGGGGACACCAGAAATGGGCTTCACACATTGTACCCATGTCGGAAATCGAACCCGGGTCTTCGGCGTGACGAGCGAACGCTTTAACCACTATACTACCAGACCGCCCCAGGATGTTTGAACACATACGCACGCACGCACACGAACGCAAACCCGTAAAACACACAGCTTACATCATCTTTAAATTAGTTAAATGGGTTTTTACGTGTATGATTCAAACAGCTTGTATACGTATGACGTAATTTTTTTGTCACCAATACGAACGTCTAGAAACCTCTGGTGTATGATCTATTGGTTGATCCTACACGGTGCATTGTGTTTGCAACATAACTTATTTCTGCAGTCAGTATGCAGGTTTGTCAACCTGAACTCAACCGAAACCTACACAAATGTTACTCGACGTAAATGTCCCGTGTCATATGCTGTGCAGGGAAACAGGTTAGGATCTCTAGGGAGTTACACGACCATCACCAGTAGCGACGGCTGACGCTTAAGACGGCATTGGGTGACAGCGAGTGACTGTTCAGGCAGGACAACAAGGGACATGAGAGACTGTCGGTGGAAACAAGATACAATGTAGACTGTCGGTAGAAACAAGGAATATTGGGGATTCTCGGTAGAAATATGGCATATAAAAGAGCATACAGTGTGCCTATTTGTCACAGGAAATGGACAGTGGTGACATTGTTCACAGGGAACAGACAGTGGTGACATTGTTCACAGGGAACAGACAGTGGTGACATATTGTTCACAGGACACAGACAGTGGTGGCATATTGTTCACAGGGAACAGACAGTGGTGGCATTGTTCACAGGGAACAGACAGTGGTGACATATTGTTCACAGGACACAGACAGTGGTGGCATATTGTTCACAGGGAACAGACAGTGGTGGCATTGTTCACAGGGAACAGACAGTGGTGACATATTGTTCACAGGGAACAGACAGTGGTGGCATATTGTTCACAGGGAACAGACAGTGGTGGCATATTGTTCACAGGGAACAGACAGTGGTGGCATATTGTTCACAGGGAACAGACAGTGGTGACATTGTTCACAGGACACAGACAGTGGTGACATTATTCACAGGGAACAGACAGTGGTGACATTGTTCACAGGACACAGACAGTGGTGACATTGTTCACAGGACACAGACAGTGGTGGCATTGTTCACAGGGAACAGACAGTGGTGGCATTGTTCACAGGGAACAGACAGTGGTGACATTGTTCACAGGGAACAGACAGTGGTGGCATATTGTTCACAGGACACAGACAGTGGTGACATTGTTCACAGGGAACAGACAGTGGTGACATATTGTTCACAGGGAACAGACAGTGGTGGCATATTGTTCACAGGGAACAGACAGTGGTGACATTGTTCACAGGACACAGACAGTGGTGACATTGTTCACAGGACACAGACAGTGGTGGCATATTGTTCACAGGGAACAGACAGTGGTGACATTGTTCACAGGACACAGACAGTGGTGGCATATTGTTCACAGGGAACCGACAGTGGTGACATTGTTCACAGGGAACAGACAGTGGTGGCATATTGTTCACAGGGAACCGACAGTGGTGGCATATTGTTCACAGGGAACAGACAGTGATCTCATGTTGTTCACGGGAACAGACACGTGAGACCCACTGGTCGCGGTAACTAGGCTAGACACACTGTTTATGGGAAGAGATCAGTTAAGAGAAACACAACACGAGGACATGGAACATATTGGTTATAAGCTGCTTATATATTTTTAAGTAAGTTTAGAAATGACTAATTCAAACAAGTCAAACTTCAAGGTGAAGACATTTTGCCAAACCGGGAAACCGCCAGTCATTCTCTGGAGAATTATTTCACCACTTCTGTTTATAGTTGGCAAAGGAATTTATTTATTTATATGATCTACCCAATATGAGGATGAATGATTCAAACTGTTCGAACGAAGAGAATGAAGCCATATTGCCTAACGAGGAAACAGCTGAGCTCTTATGGAAGATCATTTCGCCAATTCTCCTTCTACTTGGCACTGTAGGCAACCTCCTTTCCATTGTTGTGTTGACCCGTAAGGCAATGCGGAAGTCCAATATGTCCAAATACCTAACCTGTCTGGCAGTGGCTGATCTAGCGGTTCTGTATGTCGGACTTCTACCACAATGGATAAGTGTTACGTTCGATGTAGATATAAGGGACGTTCATCCAGTTGTTTGTAAGACACACCCGTGGTTACTGTACTCAAGCCTTCACACATCGGCTTGGATTCTAGTCTCTGTGACCATTGAACGCACAGTATTTGTTTGGAGACCTTTACATTACAAGTCTGCTTGTACCAAGAGAGTCGCCACCTTGTGTATGATAGTTGTAATTAGCTTTTGTTTGATAATAAATTGTCACTTTCTGATCTTCTTGGAACTTACTGAAACAGATCCAGGAGTTTATGTGTGTGATTACGTAAAGACAGCTGATTATTTATACAAGAAAGTGTTTCACTGGATAGATCTGTGTGTGTGGTGTATTGTACCTGTCGTTGTCCATCTTGTGTGCAATATTCTCATCATTTACCGTCTACGCGTTCAGACCCATATATTCACAAGACATAATTCAAGAACAAGAGCAGATAGATTGAGACAAACTCTAGTGACATCCACGACAACGATGCTGTTGAGTTTGAACCTGGTGTACCTCCTCTGCACCTTGCCCGTGTCCGTCTTCTTCGTTGGCGAGGAATATTGGAACATCAGTTCCCCGGGGGCTGAGGCAGAAGCACAGCGAGAGCTTATAAAGGCGTGTGTGAGCCTTCTGATGTACCTCAACAACTCCACCAACTTCATCATCTGCTTGGTCAAAGGTAAACGATTCCGGAAGGAGGTTAGCACCATCTTCAGCTGTCGGAGAACACGTGGTCCTGCAACCCAACAAAGACCTACATCCATCTCTAATATATCAAGGTCATTCCGTCAGAGGTCACTTGCAGAGTCATCAAGAAGTTCATGTACGTATTATCACCGTTTCATCAACACAATGTTTTCTATTATATTCTTATGTGTTTGTGTTAATTTACCAGTACATCATTCCCTATTTAATTTTTTTAACAAAAAGGCCCAGGTATTAAACTGTAAATGATAATGGCGAGGATGAGAAATGGTTGGCGTCCAACCTTCTCTGACGTTTTAGTTACCAAACTTCCCATCAAATTCAAAATAACGTCCTCTTTCCAACAGATTTAGTGTTCAAGTGTCCCATTGGTGACTTAATATAACTGATCTGAAGTTCTTGTAATTATCTTGTAACAGTCTTGCGGTATGCCAAACATATAGTTGATCTTTATACACATTCCTTGGAGACACACCCATACGATTTGTCTCCACACCAACAACAGGACAATAGGGATTAGGAAGCGTGGCTGGCTCATAACCTGGGACATACATAACATTCTTAAATGTAAGTTTCATTAGTCCTTGTGAAAATATTCTTTGGAGGCGAGTCTCATTATACACTGTGATAACATAATACTATTTCGTCACATTCAAGGAACCAGTTATTTAAAACACAATCTGCAGAAAGGAGAAGGAAACTCAGAATGACTGACAGACACACAGTGTTAATATCATCAACATGGATGCCATTTTGTGTCAAACAGATTTACATTTAAAGCATTGTTGTCATGATTCCTGTCCGATTTATGACTGGGCAGGCTTTAAGTAAAATAAGTAGTAGTATTGGTAGTATTAGTATTAGTAGTGGCAGTATTAGTATCAGTATTAGTATTAGTATCAGTAGTGGTAGTATAAGTATCAGTATTAGTATTAGTAGTGGTAGTATTAGTATTAGTATTAGTATCAGTATCAGTATCATTATTAGAATTAGTATTAGTAATAGTATTGATAGTATTAGTATTATTAGCAGTGGTAGCAGTGGCAGTATTAGTAGTGGTAATATTAGTTGTGGTAGTATCAGTAGTATTAGTAGTGGTAGTATTAGTAGTATTAGTATCAGTAGTGGTAGTATAAGTATCAGTGTCAGTATTAGTAATAGTATTGGTAGTATTAGTATTATTAGCAGTGGAAGTAGTGGCAGTATTAGTTGTGGTAGTATTAGTAGTTGAAGTATTAGTAGTATTAGTATTTGTAGTGGTGGTATAAGTAGTAGTAGTAGTATAAGTATTTGTGGCAGTATTATTAGTGGTAGTATTAGTGGCAGTATTATTATGAGTAGTGGTAGTTTTATTAGTATTAGTATTAGTGGTGATAGTATTAGTAGTATTGGTATAAGTATTAGTAGTGGTAGTGATAGTAGTAGTAGAGGTAGAAGTAGTATTAGTAGCAGTAGTATTAGTAGTACTACTAGTAGTAGCAGAAGGTGTAGATGTTGTAGTAGGGGGAGTAGAAGATGTAGTAGAAGTTGAGGTAGTGAGTGAGTGAATGAGTATTGTTTTATGCCACTTAAGCAATATTCCAGCAATGTCTGGGGGACACCAGAAACGGGCTTCACACATTGTACCCATGTGGGGAGTTGAACCCAGGTCTTCGGCGAACGCTTTAACCGCTAGACTACCCACCGCCCCAGTAGTGGTAGTAGCAGATGTAGTGGTGGTAGTAGTGTTAGCAGTAGAAGTAGTAGCAGTAATGGTAGTGGTAGATGTAGTAGTGGTAGTAGTGTTAGCAGTAGAAGTAGTAGCAGTAATGGTAGTGGTAGATGTAGTAGTGGTAGTAGTGTTAGTAGTAGAAGTAGTAGCAGTAATTGTAGTGGTAGATGTAGTAGTGGTAGTAGTGTTAGCAGTAGGAGTAGATGTAGTAGTAGTAGTAGTGTTAGCAGTAGAAGTAGTAGCAGTAATTGTAGTGGTAGATGTAGTAGTGGTAGTAGTGTTAGCAGTAGGAGTAGATGTAGTAGTAGTAGTAGTGGTGGTGGTAGTAGATGTAGTAGTAATAGCATATGTAGTAGTGGTAGTACCTTCCGCTCTCCACGGAGGCGGTCTTATAGTAGTAGTACATGTAGTAGTGGTAGTAGAAGTGGTGGTGGTGGTAGTAGAAGTAGTGGTAGTAGTAGTAGTAGTGGTGGTGGTGGTGAAGTAGTAGTAGTAGTAGTAGTAGTAGTAGTAGTAGTAGTAGTAGTAGTAGTAGTAGTAGTGGTGGTGGTGGTGAAGTAGTTTTAGTAGTAGTAGTTTTAGTAGTAGTAGTAGTAGTTTTAGTAGTAGTAGTAGTAGTAGTGGTAGTAGGAGTAGTAGTAGTAGTAGTAGTAGTAGTAGTAGTAGTAGTAGTAGTAGTAGTAGTAGTAGTAGCAGTAGTAGTAGTTGTCAGTTGTAGTAGTAGTAGGAGTAGTCAGTAGTTGTAGAAGTAGTAGCAGTACAGCAGTAGTAACAGATGCACATCGTTCACAGTAGTTACTATCGAGGTTGATACACTGTGTGTGACTGTCAGTGACGTTCTCGGGAAATTGTTGTGTCATTCAGTTTAATCTAAATCACTTCCTGATTCACAATAGCAGTGGTAATTGTGTGGCGGTGTTTATTCACAACATGCCCCTTGAAGAGAGCTACCCATTATGCAAGTCCCATTAAATATGTGGTGATCGTTATCGCTTGAGAAGTCGTGAAAGGGTGAAATGTCGTTGCAACCTCAAGACATATCATGTTACGTGAGCTCAGACACCCGTTCCTTACATTGAAACTCAGATTGACATATTTGTAAAATGACATTATTATATTCTATATGCTACGCTGTTTGGGGTACAGGTGCTTGTCGTAATTCTACGTAATATTAAGCACAATCTCAGTTATAACGGAGTGTTGTAACTTTTGTAAAGCTTGGTCTTATGCAGGCATCACAATGAACACTTTGCTAGAGTTTCGAACCATCAACCTAAAGCTCTCCGGGCTGATGCTCTATCAGCTAGATCACGGAGGAGGTCTCCGGGCTGATGCTGTATCAGATAGACCACGGAGGGGGTCTCCGGGCTGATGCTGTATCAGATAGACCACGGAGGAGGTCTCCGGGCCGATGCTGTATCAGCTAGACAACGGAGGAGGTCTCCGGGCTGATGCTCTATCAGCTAGACCACGGAGGAGGTCTCCGGGCCGATGCTGTATCAGCTAGACCACGGAGGAGCTCTCCGGGCTGATGCTGTATCAGCTAGACCACGGAGGAGGTCTCCGGGCTGATGCTGTATCAGCTAGACCACGGAGGAGGTTTCCGGGCTGATGCTGTATCAGCTAGACCACGGAGGAGGTCTCAGGGCTGATGCTCTATCAGATAGACCACGGAGGAGGTCTCCGGTCTAGATACTCAGTTCATTATCTCAGCTAATGGAAACAAGTTCATTTAAGATTTTATCATGGTAGATTGCAGAAACACCGCCGGTATGGTTTAATTTAGACGCCTTCAAATCTACAAATAACACATATTTGCATTGTAAACGCTGTTTGTTTATCTCCCAATTTGTTACTCATCATCAGTGTGACAACTGCGTAACAGTTAGAGATCTATATGACGAAGCTTTGGATTTTGTTCCCTTTAAATAATGCGGTTGAATGTCTGTGGTTTCTTACGTAATTGTGATACACATCCTACCTTTCAGCGAGGGACATTATTGGCCTGAGGTACAGACGATACTCCGCACAAGGTGGACAAATAAACAACATAAGCTCCAGTATCAGCATGTGACGAGGTGGACAAATAAACAACATAAGCTCCAGTATCGGCATGTGACGAGGTGGACAAATAAACAACATAAGCTCCAATATCAGCATGTGACGAGGTGAACAAATAAACAACATAAGCTCGAGTATCGGCATGTGACGAAGTGGACAAATAAACAACATAAGCTCCAGTATCAGCATGTGACGAGGTGGACAAAAAAACAACATAAGCTCCAGTATCGGCATGTGACGAGGTGGACAAATAAACAACTTGAGCTCCAGTATCAGCATGTGACGAGGTGGACAGATAAACAACATAAGCTCGAGTATCGGCATGTGTTGAGGTGGACAAATTCATTATAAGCTCGAGTATCAGCATCTGACGAGGTGTGACATTTTGTCTGTGGTTATTGGAGAAGTCATTTGCAAAATGTTGTTTGCAATTTTTAAAAAATGTGCAGCTTGGACCACGCCAAAAAGGCTAATGTGGGTGCAAAAGTGAGAAATAAAAGACCATTCTTAGATCTCGACAATGCAAGTAGATTTAAGAAAAGCAATTACTGAATCTACATTAAAAGTATTATTATTGAACAATTATACGATTCCGACTATATCATTTTCAAATAGTGATGATACTAGATGTTCACGAAAAGTTGATCGTATCTTACCCTACCAGTGGCATCCGTCACAGACACGTGCAGAGGCAAGTCAAGTGTTCCACTTAAAACAACAACACAGGAACGTAAAAGAAAGGTTGAAGTCAAAATTAGAAAAAGCATCAGAGATTATTTTTTGTCACTGATGCGTCAAGAGTCGTATGACGCTCTTTGGAATCTTTGCTCGACCGTTCGACATGTGGACATGTGGACATGTGGACACCAAAGACCGGTGTACTCAAGGTCCACTAACTTCACGTGCAGGTTTATTTTCTAGAAGGGACGCTACACTAATTGCTGAAAAGAGACAGCACTTTAATATCACAAGCCATAACCTCGTGGTCATACACTGCCTGGACGTTGTTACTGTGATAACCTTTCCGATTAACGGCGCCTGAATATGTATGTCCGTACCATCAATGCAGCCAAGGACACTCGAAAACCGCCAAAAACAAAAGAAGAACTATAATCCGGAAATCGTCGTTAACATTTTGTTTCGTTGTTTGTTGTTTAACGCCGCACTCAGCAATATTTCAGCTATATAATGGCGGTATGTAAATAATCGAGTCTGGACCAGACAATCCAGTGATTATTGACATCATTAGCATCGATCCACGCAATTGGGATACGATGACTAACATCAACCATGTCAGCGAGCCTGACCATTGACAACATAACTTATTTCTTAGTAATAAAATTAAATATTTTTGAAATTGCATATTTTTAATGCATGATGAACATACTACATACTACACACCACACTTGTGATTGTTCTTGGATGCTCATGTTCACTGACAATATTTGGAATGGTTGAATTTTTTTCCACTTTTATATTAACCCAGTTCCCCGAGTGTTGCAATTTGTTTTACTGAAGTTGTATACAATTCGGCACTCTCGCGAGATCTCTGATCAAAAGCTTGTGATTCACTACATTACCGCTGGAATCCTGGTTGCCGAGTTAATGTTCAGACGCCCAGTTTTGCCAAATGATCGATCTGCATTGGTATATTTTTGAATTTTCTACTCCATGGTGAAACATTAAAGATTTATTTGAACAGCAAATAGTGCTAAATGTTGTCCAAGTTTATGTTTCGCTGACTGAAACCCAGGGGTTCACATCGAATTCGTTTCCAGGAAATTTGTTTGTGTTCAGCCTAGATTCATTTCCGACCTTCCAAAACACACCAGGATTAAATACATAAATCTGTAGTGAAAAGGTTCCGACCCAGTTGTGAAAATGTTCCGACCCTATAGTGAAAAGGTTCCGACCCAGTTGTGTAAATGTTCCGACCCAATAGTGAAAAGGTTCCGACCCTATAGTGGAAAGGTTCCGACCCTGTAGTGAAAACTGTTCCGTTGGCAGAATGTGCACATGAAAAAAAGGGAAACTAAGACATATAATCGTAATACAAATAACCATAAACTAAACGAAAAAACAAAAGAATATGATGGAAAAAGTTATCCTAGAACAAATCCTGATAGTTAATAAATGATACAGACAAATGTGAAAACATGTAATTATAACAGAGACCTAAATCGGAAAAACTGCTGCACGAGAATTCCATGAGTGAGTGAGTGAGTTTGTTTTTACGACGCTTTTAGTAATATTCCAGTAAGATAACGGCGGGGGACACCAGCAATGAGCTTCACACATGTCGGGAATCGAACCCGGGTATTCGGCGTGACGAGCGAATTCCAGGAAATGACTGTGTTTATGTCCAGTAAAGTATAAACAAAGGCAGTCGCCAGTGAATACTACAGCTGTAGCGATGAAGTATCCCGAAAATGAGAAAAGGACAAATCCAATTATAAAGAAATGTCAGGTAGGATTTTTCACCTATAGAGAATTTCCACACATACATGCATGTGACCGGAACAAAAGTCAGTGTGAGAGGAACCCAAACTTGACGTGATATGCGCCTCCAGTGGAACAAATGTCAATGTGAGAGGAACTAAAACTTGACGTAATATGCGCCTCCAGTAGAACAAATGTCAGTGTGAGAGGAACCCAAACTTGACGTGATATGCGCCTCCAGTGGAACAAATGTCAGTGTGAGAGGAATTAAAACTTGACGTGATTTGCGCCTCCAGTGGAACAAATGTCAGTGTGAGAGGATCTAAAACTTGACGTGCTATGCGCCTCCAGTGGAACAAATGTCAATGTGAGAGGGACTAAAACTTGACGTATTAGCGCCTCCAGTGGAACAAATGTCAGTGTGAGAGGAACTAAAACTTGACGTGCTATGCGCCTCCAGTGGTACAAATGTCAGTGTGAGAGGAACTAAAACTTGACGTGCTATGCGCCTCCAGTGGAACAAATGTCAGTGTGAGAGGAACGAAAACTTGACGTGCTATGCGCCTCCAGTGGAACAAATGTCAATGTGAGAGGGACTAAAACTTGACGTGATTTGCGCCTCCAGTGGAACAAATGTCAGTGTGAGAGGAACTAAAACTTGACGTAATATGCGCCTCCAGTGGAACAAATGTCAGTGTGAGAGGAACTAAAACTTGACGTGATTTGCGCCTCCAGTGGAACAAATGTCAGTGTGAGAGGAATTAAAACTTGACGTGATATGAGCCTCCAGTGGAACAAATGTTAGTGTGAGAGGAACCCAAACTTGACGTGCTATGCGCCTCCAGTGGAACAAATGTCAATGTGAGAGGAACCCAAACTTGACGTGCTATGTGCCTCCAGTGGAACAAATGTCAGTGTGAGAGGAACTAAAACTTGACGTGCTATGCGCCTCCAGTGGAACAAATGTCAGTGTGAGAGGAATTAAAACTTGACGTGCCATGCGCCTCCAGTGGAACAAATGTCATTGTGAGATTAACCCAAACTTGACGTGCTATGCGCCTCCAGTGGAACAAATGTCAATGTGAGAGGAACTAAAACTTGACGTAATATGCGCCTCCAGTGGAACAAATGTCAGTGTGAGAGGAACCCAAACTTGACGTAATATGCGCCTCTAGTGGAACAAATGTCAATGTGAGAGGAACTAAAACTTGACGTAATATGCGCCTCCAGTGGAACAAATGTCATTGTGAGAGGAACTAAAACTTGACGTGCTATGCGCCTCCAGTGGAACAAATGTCAGTGTGAGAGAAACTAAAAGTTGACGTGCTATGCGCCTCCAGTGGAACAAATGTCAGTGTGAGAGGAACCCAAACTTGACGTGCTATGCGCCTCCAGTGGAACAAATGTCAGTGTGAGAGGAACTAAAACTTGACGTGCTATGCGCCTCCAGTGGAACAAATGTCAGTGTGAGAGAAACTAAAACTTGACGTGCTATGCGCCTCCAGTGGAACAAACGTCAGTGTGAGAGGAACCCAAACTTGATGTGCTATGCGCCTCCAGTGGAACAAATGTTAGTGTGAGAGGAACTAAAACTTGACTTGCTATGCGCCTCCAGTGGAACAAATGTCAATGTGAGAGGAACTAAAACTTGACGTGCTATGAGCCTCCAGTGGAACAAATGTCATTGTGAGAGGAACTAAAACTTGACGTGCTATGAGCCTCCAGTGGAACAAATGTTAGTGTGAGAGGAACCCAAACTTGACGTGCTATGCGCCTCCAGTGGAACAAATGTCATTGTGAGAGGAACCCAAACTTGACGTGCTATGAGCCTCCAGTGGAACAAATGTTAGTGTGAGAGGAACTAAAACTTGACGTGCTATGCGCCTCCAGTGGAACAAATGTCAATGTGAGAGAAACCCAAACTTGACGTGCTATGCGCCTCCAGTGGAACAAATGTCATTGTGAGAGGAACCCAAACTGGGCGTGCTATGCGCCTCCAGTGGAACAAATGTCAATGTGAGAGGGACTAAAACTTGACGTAATATGCGCCTCCAGTGGAACAAATGTCATTGTGAGAGGAACGAAAACTTGACGTGATATGCGCCTCCAGTGATACAAATGTCAATGTGAGAGGAACCCAAACTTGACGTGATTTGTGCCTCCAGTGGAACAAATGTCAGTGTAGAATGAACTAAAACTTGACGTGATTTGCGCCTCCAGTGGAACAAATGTCAGTGTGAGAATGAACTAAAACTTGACGTGATATGCGCCTCCAGTGGAACAAATGTCATTGTGAGAGGAACTAAAACTTGACGTGCTATGCGCCTCCAGTGGAACAAATGTCAGTGTGAGAGGAACTAAAACTTGACGTGCTATGCGCGTCCAGTGGAACAAATGTCAGTGTGAGAGGAACCCAAACTTGACGTGCTATGCGCCTCCAGTGAAACAAATGTTAGTGTGAGAGGAACCCAAATTTGACGTGCTATGCGCCTCCAGTGGAACAAATGTCAATGTGAGAGGAACTAAAACTTGACGTGCTATGAGCCTCCAGTGGAACAAATGTCAGTGTGAGAGGAACGAAAACTTGACGTGCTATGAGCCTCCAGTGGAACAAATGTTAGTGTGAGAGGAACTAAAACTTGACGTGCTATGCGCCTCCAGTGGAACAAATGTCAGTGTGAGAATGAACTAAAACTTGTCGTGATTTGCGCCTCCAGTGGAACAAATGTCAGTGTGAGAGGAACCCAAACTTGACGTGCTATGCACCTCCAGTGGAACAAATGTCAGTGTGAGAGGAACCCAAACTTGACGTGCTATGCGCCTCCAGTGGAACAAATGTCAGTGTGAGAATGAACTAAAACTTGACGTGATATGCGCCTCCAGTGGAACAAATGTTGGTTGTAAAAGTTCCGCCGGAACTTAGATACACATGGAGCCAAATCTTGTTTACACATTGATTGATTGCCATCCAAAATTTCCTAAAGACTTTTTTCAAGCTGGGTAATAATATAGAAGAATGTCCTCTAAAAATCATGAAAATGTCCTGTGGCCTGTTTCACTTGCAAAATCACTGCGCCAAGATATTTCTAGTTTTCTCCCATTTTACGAAATAGGAACCACAAAAATATAGTAACAGAGTAGTTTTTTATTTACCCTAATATTTCTCCATTGTAAAGATAATTTCGATTAAAAGATCAGGGCCTAGATTTTCGAAACGATCGTAGCTAAGATAAATCTTAACAACTTACGTTCAAAGATAAGATATCTTAAGGTTAAGATAAGATAGATTTTCGAAACTATCGTAAACCTGTCGCAGATCGTTCAGAGTTACGATACCTGTCGTAACTCTGACAGAGAACTCATTTGTGTTAGAGATTGAAAAAGCGGGGTGTTTCCCAGTGACGTCACGGGGATTTCCCAGCTGCATATGCGTTCAGCATTTAACATGCGTGTTCAAGTCTGGTATACTGTTTATTTTTATGTTTATGTCAAAAGTCAAGTTTATATTAGTGTAAACACCAACATTATACGTGGAAACACTCAAAACAAAAATTGTTCAGGAAGCAGCGCACCCACAAGCAAGTTTATATGATAATCTAAGCTTGTTAAGTTTGTTTTGTTACTTATGTATCCAATATATTTCACGAATAAACCAAGGACTTAAATACAATATCAAGCTATTAGTATTTAGATGATGAAATTATTTTTTTATCTATCTAGATCCATAATTATTTTCAAAATTTAAAAGTGACACTAATTTTCGTTCGCAAAGAGAGATAATTTAGGAATGTCAAGTTATGTTGTCTCATGGAACACGCCACAAGTTAACGTGAACATACATATAATGTAGTCATTTTCTATCCTTTAAATTAAGTAGAGCTAATAAACTGATTTGTCTGATTTCATTTAAATCTGGCTGAGGAGCGAAATACTTTGTAATGTGTCAAATCTATTCCAGAACGTAGTTCAATGATGTTTGGCTTGTCTGACAAAATTGCTGAGGATCATTTACTAGTATTTGTCCGTTGAACCTATACGTTACAACGATTTTATTGTCTGAATGGTCTCAAGGATATCTATATTTTTGTAAAACATAAAACGGGAAGATGTAGACTTAAATATTAAAAATACCAAAATATTTTAAAACCGGTTTATTGAATGCAAAGATTATTGTGTTGAAAATGTGTATTTTATGTTGATCAGTAAATTTCATTCAATAAACTTTTTTTCTGCGAACATATATTTGAATGTGAATTTTGGACAATGTGCAATCTATGCTACATTTTGACGAGAACCAGAACGAGCATGGGAACTCATTTTTTATTTGATTTGTCGATACAAAAATCTGTGCTTAACTTTTGCTGTCAAAATTTCAGTAAATTGTTATATTTATTAGGGAATACATCTATATGCCGTTAATCACCTGCTTTTAAAGAATGCAATTATTCAACAGACAGTTTTTAATCACTTTTTATCAAATATTTGTCTTTCAAGAGGATATAGATAACGTAGGTATTGAATTTAAAACGAAACAAATTACAATTACTTTTGCAAGAAAAATATTAGATATTGTATACAAATATTTGATCACATGTATTTCCTTGTTAAGTCAATAAATACTACACTGTATAGTTAAAATTCAATTATTAAAACCACCCATCCCACACGATTTTAGATGTAAAAACTTATGCGAAACCTTTATGGTTGTTTTTACATATGTAGATTGATATAATTTTATAAAATGCAAAAATAAAGACTAAAGCATTGACTCAAATGCGACTCAGAAAATATAACAGCGGAACTCTGCGGTTTATGAAAACTGTACCATTGAGCAAGGTGTCCCGGGCGAATACAAAGGGAAACCACTCTCAACTAGACTTTGAACTAAGATTAGCTCCCCCTAAACTATCAATAAGGTCACGGTCATTACTGTAGCCTGCCGACACCTTCCGTTTTTATCCTTCCCAAATTATCGAAAAGGTATGTTGTTTCACACTTCTTCAGCATGGACTTGGATAGACAAATAATGTAAGCTATCGACTCCACAGTTATGTGTATCGCTGTCAAAATGTCAATGTTTGAACGTAAAGCGGACTAGTTGTTTGGCACAATATCTATGGAAAAGTATGCCGCCATCTTGGATGAAGATAAAATAAACTTACGACAGGTATAGAGCTATCTTAGATTTACGACAAACTTAAGATATCTTAGGGCTACGATAGTTTCGAAAATAGGCTACGATAGCCTACGATTTCCTTACGATAACTTTACGATAATCTTAGGGCTACGATCGTTTCGAAAATCTAGATCCAGAATGGTAGGCTTTATCAATAGAACAGCCCACAAACAGGCCCTGACCAAAACAGACACCCACCTCCACCCATGGATCATAATAAAATAATTGCGTGCCTGGTGCAACCTTCAGACAATCAAACGATAAAATACAAATGTAAAACACATCGTTTCATCAACACTTGTGTATATATTAATAAAACATATGATGTGATGGTTTTCCTTCAGAAAAACATTTACTTTTAATTACAAAATATGATTTTTTAAATTAACCAATTTACGATTTTTATATTTTTGTCATTATCTATATTTTACGATTCTTCAAAGGATATATATATATGTCAGAATGTTTGAAGTGCAATCGAACATGCATCTTTCCGCAAAGATTTCAAAGAGCGTCATATGACTCTTGCTTGGAAACTGCTAGATCAATGTTACACCAGCCAAGGCTTCTGTTAAGCTTTCGAAACGTTTCATGGTTGAAATGAGGATGACATTTGCAAAGATGTGACTAAAATGATGTCCGATGCAATTCCATATTTTTACTTGTGCCATATGTTCGTGTGTTTATTTGTTTAAGGTGAACAATTGAGTTGTCTTTACATGTGTTTGCAACGAGTGCCACAGGTAGGACAAGATACGCTCACCTTTTCGCGATGTAGATATCGCTTGATCTCACCCAGAGAGCCAGTTTTGGATGATAAAATAACTTGGCCTCGGGTGTTAAAACGATACTCCAATTTTGCTGGTATGATAACATTTGGAGAGAGCAACATGTGACAGTACCAGATCGTTTCATATGTAATTTAAGACAAAGGCTAAAAGATATGTATTTTCAAAAGTTCACTATCTTTTCACAATAAGTTAAATCAATACTCCTGTTTAAAATAGTTCATTCTTATTGCAAAATATCTTTTGGACATAAATGTTAAGAAATTTCGAGCAGCACTATCCCGTTTCAGATGTAGTTCTTATGACCTTCTGATAGAAAAAGGTTGACATTTAGCGACATCAAGGGAAAACAGATTGTGTAAATATTGTACCTCCTATGCTATAGCAATTAGGACATAGAATACATTTTTTCAGGTCGTAGAACTGCATGATCATATCTTCCACATGTTCCTATTAATAACAAATATATCCTTTTCAGTGAGAGTGTTTTTCAAACACAATGATAGTGTGTTCTGATCTGCGTGTCCCGGGAAATATATACTTGATGATTCACTACCTCCTATATGTCGACTCAGATGGACAGTCGGGGGCAGAGTATGTTTCAGTACCTCCTATATGTCGACTTAGATGGGCATTTGAGGGACAGACTATGTCTCAGTACCTTCTATATGTCGACTAAGATCTGTATTTGGGTTCAGAGTATGTTTCAGTACCTCCTATATGTCGACTAAGATAGGTATTTTGAGGCAGAGTATGTTTCAGTATATTCTACATGTCGACTAAGATGGGTATTTTGGGTCAAAGTATGTTTCAGTACCTCCTATATGTCGACTAAGATAGGTATTTTGAGGCAGAGTATGTTTCGGTACCTCCTATATGTCGACTAAGATAGGTATTTTGAGGCGGTGTATGTTTCAGTATATAATCTATATGTCGACTAAGATCTGTATTTGGGTTCAGAGAATGTTTCAGTACCTCCTTTATGTCGACTAAGATAGGTATTTTGAGGCAGAGTATGTTTCACTATATTCTATATGTCGACTTAGATGGGTATTTTGGGTCAGAGTATGTTTCAGTACCTCCTATATGTCGACTAAGATAGGTATTTTGAGGCAGAGTAGGTTTCAGTATATTCTATATGTCGACTAGGATGGGTATTTTGGACAGATTATGTTTCAGTACCTCCTATATGTCGACTAAGATTGGTGTTTGGGGGCAGAATATGTTTCAGTGCCTCCTATATGTTCGACTAAAATGGGCATTTGGGGGCAGAGTAAGTTTCAGTACCTTCTATATTTCGACTCAGATGGGTAATCGGGGTCAGAGTATGTTTCAGTACCTCATATATGTCGACTAAGATCGGCATTTGAGGTCAGTCTTTGGGGCGTGGCTGATTTGAGTGTCGTTGATTGTTGTTGATGCGTTCAACCAGATTAGACTAATTTCAGTCCTTAGTGATATATCTGGAATATTAGAACATTCACTCCCTCACTAATAATGAAGCAAGTTTTTGAATTGAATGAATAGTGTGTAGACCTTCAGGTCAAGTTGATCTAATGCAGACAAAACCTAAAGTAGCAATTTATATCGAATTTATTCACATAAAATGTTACAAACACATAGCCAGTATATATTCCCAGACGTGAATCAAAATAAATAAATAAAACTTTTAATGAGTTTGTTTTGAATCTATCGTTATTAACAAAGCAAATACGGGATACACCGTAGTGCCAGATGTGCGTGGATATATCATAATATTACATACTACAACGTCAAAGCCATAACCATACCATACAGTCAGTGTAAGATACCATAAAATCCATGGATCACTCCATCAACTGCAGAACAAGAGTGTGTGAGTTTGGTGTAACGGCGCTTTAACCTGTACCCTGTCAACTGGGTTAGTCATTCCCCCATGAGCATCTTGACAAGTGTGTGAAACAAAATTGTTGAAATTCTTCCTCGTCTTCTTATTAACAAGTTGAAGATTCGGGGTAGAATAGCAACCCATGCTTGTCGTAAGAGGCGACTACAGGATCGGGTGGTCAAGCTCGCTGACTTGGTTAATGCATGTCATCGCATCCCAATTGCGTAGATCGATGCTCAAGAAATCAATCACTTCATCATCTGGTCCAGACTCGATTATTTTTCAGACTGCCGTCATATAGCTGGAATATTGCTGAGTGCGGCGTTAAACAACAAACAAACTAACAAGTCTTATTGACACATTGCATAGGGTGGTTCATCAACAGAGGGGACATCGGAGGCTCTGAAGTTCGAATCCATGTGTCACCATTCATGTCATCAATTGCCTGTCACTATTCCCGTGCCATTATCATCAAAGGTATAAACGCTCAGCTGGGATTTTTATTGAAAAACATTTTTCTGTTCCCGGAATAGAAAAACAATTCTGTTTTGGTATTTCAAAAAGCCAAAGCAAAAAACACCATTCGCAGGACATGGTGGATGTTTCAAAACAATAATGTGTAATCGTTAAAACTCCAACCCTGTTTAGATCCTTCACCCGGAAATAAACAATCGAGTGTCCGTCTGAAATAAAAGTGACCCTCTACCCCCATCCCCTACCCTACTTCCCCCAACCCAATTGAATACTAAATGATAGGCCTCTGCTGAAGTAACATATAACTGCTTTACTGATTTTCAGAGTTTAAAACTGCGTTCTACCCAACTACTCACACACATTCCCTTCAAAGCCACATGCCACAACTTTCTATATTAGCAGTTCAATAAATAAAGAACAACTGGTGCTTCACATAAGGTTTACACGCTAATCAATACTGCTTCCACAGGCACCGTCTCAACCAGGTAATAATGCTCATTTCCAACAATTCTCATTCCAGACACTCTCTCCTTTTTCGCTATAATTTGCTTGAATATATCTGCTATAAAAAGCAGGTGTGACAAGGTGTAGGCTCTCCTTGGGATGCAGAGTTTTACGAAATGTTGATGACTTTCACGGTCATTTCTGTCATCGACATCCAACACATTTGGACCATGGGCTCCACGGATGCCTCCTTCAACAAACAGAGCACAGTTGAGAGCCCACGCCGGATACTGGTGTGTTGGAATATGAGGCAAACATTTAGCTGCGTTGATGTAAAGTGCACTCCCGACCGGTTCCACAATAGACACGCCAGCTTTCTTCAGTAAATCTCCAAACTGTGTCAGTGTTTCAATTCGATACTTCAGATAGCTATCTTCAATCCCTTCCAACAATCCTATCGCAATAGCATCAAGATCTCGGGTGGCCATTCCACCCAGTCTCCATTTCCCCACTGTTCGGTTTAACTGGCTCCTAATTGTGGCGAAGAGGTCCCCGTCTCTAACTGCTATACGGCCACCAATGTTGCACAAGCCATCCTTCTTAGCGGACAGGTAAAAACCGTCGAAATAGGAGAACATCTCAAGAGCAATGTCTCTGGCTGATCTGTTAGCATACGTCTTGTCTCTTATTTTGATGAAGTAGGCATTTTCTGCAAAGCGACATCCGTCCATGAACACTCGAATACCCTTGTCATGGCAGATCTCAGATGCTGCCTTCATGTTTGCCATAGATATTGGTTGCCCTGCCTGATTATTGCTGGTCAAGGTCAAGACAACCATACCATTGCCTAACTCTACCCGAGCCAATTCTTCTTCCAGTTTCTCACAGTCAATATTACCATTAAAGAGCCCACCATCGACAAACGTGCAAGGAAGTTGGGTAGTTTTAGCGTTAACAAGTTCAGCATTTGTTTTAGTGCTAGAATACAATGTGTTACTAAAGACTGTAAACCCGGGTTTAACGAGAATTGAGAAGAGGGCGTGTTCCGCTGCCCTACCCTGGTTTACAGGGAGGATATAAGGGAAGCCTGTTAAAGATTGAATGGTTTGATCCAACTTCACATAACTGTCAGGAACAAAAGACCCCTCTTGGGATTCGATCATGGCGGCCCACTGCTGATTGCTCATTGCTGAAGCCCCGGAATCCGTCCAAAGATCAAGTGTGACCATTCGATCTGGAACCTGGAAAGGGTTGTAACCGGTGTCCAGCATTAGACTCAATCTCTCGTCCCTGGTGGTGTTTGGTAAGGGTTCCACAATCTTGATACGGAAAGGTTCTACAAACGCCATTCTATAAAATGAAATAATTAAATAATAATGCATAAATGATAATTTTGTGAGTTGTGTTCAACATAAGATAATTCAAACACACCATTACATGGATACTCGTTCATGCACGTTTTGCACTATTTTGTTGATTTAATTTTGTAAACGGGTCATGATTTCTCCAATAGACACATTCACGGATTCCCTTTAAATGACATAATATCAACATAATTGTAAATACACTTGTTTGTTAGTTCGGTTTGTTATATAGCTTCATATTTGTTTTATTGATCATTTTGAGGAATGGTCTAGAGCCGAACAAAGGTTTCGACATTGCACAAAATTTAATGCTAATATCTAGACACAATGCTTGTAATTTGATACTTCTGTGAAGTCAGAATTCCATGGATCTACGTCTGAAACGTTGTAAGGTTCATTGCCCAATCAATATGCATTCGTGAAGACAAAATATTGTTTGAATTGTTGTAAGTCTAATAAATACTTAAAGGCAATTATCGGCGGTTCTTGTACTTCCTCTCCGCACGGCATGAGTAGTGCCGTGTGGTATGAGGCCGGACATACAGACTTATGTGAAATTATGTGAGTTGCGAATGGTAGCGGTAGGGCAGAGCATGCGTGCCCTTTTAACGAAAAACCTGGTGTCATCACTGATTTCAGTGATCCAGTGATATAGTGTTCCCTGCTTTTTTACCTTACGCCCAGATTGACATATTTACATTAAATTACAAATTGCTTTAATTTAAGATAACCCTGTAATACCTTAAACGATGCACTCCTAATGTATAGATTCCGGGGTAGAATAGGTCTTCAGCAACCCATGCTTCCCGTAAAATAGCCAACTATGCTTGTCGTAAAAGGCGACTAACGGGATCGGGAGATCAGGCTCGCTGACATGGTTGATGCATGTCATCGATCCCAATTGCGTGGATCGATGCTCATGATATGAATCACTGGATTGTCTTGTCCAGACTCGATCATTTACAAACCGCCGTCAAATAGCTGGAATATTGTTGAATGCGACGTTAAACAACAAACCAACAACCAACCTAATGTATAAAACACAGTTCCTCTACATACTTTAGAAAAAGGAATAATATTCTCTACATGTCATGAAATTATTTATAAATTCGCAGCCTATGTTTATTCATCGTGAATCAAATTGTGCTTATCGGTCTACATTACTCCGTGTGCGACAGAGTGAAGGTCTTGTATTTCCTATGCTGCATGCAGGCATAACACACATACAAATGGTTTGGAGACAAGACCTTAGGATGGGAGTAGATCAGAAGTCTATCAACGGGTACATGCTTTAAGCTTTAACCTTGTGTATCATTATACATACAGGAATATACATTCAGTCTTTATATTATACATATGACAATGGTTTAACATACCTCAAATTGTTGACTTGGGTGTTGTACGGCCTTTATTAGAGATCGACGAACTGCCTTATATACAGACCGCCAAGCTATTTGCTGTGCATATGATTGTTGTTAAATGTGCATTAATCTCAAACAGTGAAACACTAAAGATGTCACAGCTTACAAATACATTTTATTAGTTTCCACATCATTACTTCTGCTGACATTTCTGAGTGGTCAAGTGACGTGTAACCAATGTACGTTCATCGCAGAGAAGAACCCAACACATTAATTAATAAATAACAAGAAATGTTTATAAATTGATTGTACACCCTATTACCGCTTTAATCATATGAATGTTTAAGTTTTTCATTTTTGATGGAGATGATGATGTGTGCATGATGTATTGATTTGTGCCACATCGGAAGCTGTACAACAGCTGATAGCAGTTTGTGCTGTGGGCGTGGAGATTTGCCCTCGGTCAGACCAGTGTACTCAACAGTTAGATAATAATGCTGTACATATGGTTCATTCAAGACAGACAGTATTATTACACGAGAAATATGTCGAACATTTCAGTCGGGAAACCACATTACATTCTATTACGAATAAGAACCTTCCTCAGGTTAAAATCCGGTTGGACTAGATCCCCGGTGTCGAGTACTTGGATGGTCCCATGCTTGCCATCAGGACCGACTAGTATGGTGATTGGATGGTCCCATGCTTGCCATCAGGACCGACTAGTATGGGGATTGGATGGTCCCATGCTTGCCATCAGGACCGACTAGTATTGGGATTGGATGGTACAATGCTTGCCATCAGGACCGACTAGTATGGTTATTGGATGGTACCATGCTAGCCATCAGGACCGACTAGTATGGGGATTAGATGGTCAGGTTGTCAGAAGTGGCTGATTGCGTGGTATCCTAACCCTGTTGGATGCATCGTTGTTCTTGCTTTCCGTCACTGGTTTGCTACTCCAAACTTTATATTTAAAAGCCGCAGCTTATGATATAGTTAAAATCGTACAACGAATTCAGTTTTTAGGAGAGATTTCTTATGATTATGGAATTGTTTTTGTTGGTTTTATATTCAGTATTGCTGACAGGTTTGTGGATCAACACTTCCATCCAACACAATTGGATCGAAACGAAAGCGTAACACGCATGACTCTTTGAACATAGAAAATAACATGTGCAGTAGAAATCAAGTTTTCTGCCCCCACTGTTGTGTAATATAGATTATAACAAATGTTATACTTGGGATAACACTTTCTGAGTAAAATACACATTTTTGGGTTGAGTCCTCGCGTTGAGTTTTGGGGTTGAGTGAGGAAGCCTCGGTGGCTGAGTGGTTAGATCGCTGACTTTGTGTGCTGGCGATTAGGTGCCTCACTCTGGTGCCAATTTCTAAATGGCATTGTGTGTTCATAATATGGAGTAGTCTTGCCCTGAACTAATACAGTAAAAGTAGGAGGACGAACACAATGCTTGTCATGCATCAATGTTTATCTGACGCTCAAATGGAAAGGAATTAACAAGACGGTTAATGGCTGGACGGAAGTCATGTCCGACATGTTGGAATATTCTTTACCTGTTTTCGTTCGGTCCTTCAAATAGTATCTCCTGAGAATAGTCACGTTCCTCAACAAGTAGAATCCCAAAGTCTACCTGAATGTCATTTTGAAGGCAATCTGATGACGTGTTTGTGATTACTTCCAGGAAATTACTAACTCGCTAGGTTTGAAAATATATGAGTGTTGTGACGAATGACAAGGATAACAAAAACTTGGTAAGTAAAGGTATGATACTGGCCTACTCAAGATAAAACAATGAAAAATCTTCGGGGGTAAATAGCATGTAATAAAACGAAGATCGAAAGTTTCACTGACTTAAGACCTTCAACAATGTATTTTAATCGCCCATTGTGTACGTATTTGTCTGTAGATGTTTCGTAGTGTTTTAGTCATATCTTCCTGAAAATGTCGCTGGCACATGCAAATATACATGGTTCAGTATCTGGCCCATATATCAGGGACGGGGTTTTCATGTCAGCCTCCGGCTACGCTAAGTACACATTGAATACACAGTTCGGCAAACAGTCCTTCATTAAACTTTCGAAAGATGAATTTCTTGCCATATTTCTTTCTCAGCATGTTTCTACGTCAAACGAAACTATTTCACCCATCTGTAACTGATGTGAGTGAGTGGGTGAGTGAGTGAGTATTGTTTTACGCCGCTTTTAGCAATATTCAAGCAATATCACGGCGGGCGACACCAGGCATTGGCTGCCCATGTTGGGAATCGAACGCTTTGACCATTAGTGAGTGAGTGAGTGAGTGAGTATGGTTCTACGCCGCTTGTGGGATAGTGGTGAACAAAGTTGAAAAATATGATGTTTTGATACAATTGAACTTTGTTCTGTTAAGAGATTGCAAAAAACTTCAAGCAAATCCTTTGTTTTTTGAGAATCAATACGTTGTTAATTCCATTTGTCTAAAATACCTTATGTGAATGTAGAGAAAACCCTTCCGTCATTGCATTAAGGATCATGGTTTATCTTTGAGACAATTCTTTGGTGGTACATTTGCTGGATGCAGCAATATTCCTGTTATTGTAGGATTTCAATGGAGCTTCTTTCTCGTTCTTAGTTGTGTTGAGTAGATTTCTTCGATGTGGTCACAAAGAATGCTGACTGGATATATCTATATCTATATCTATATCTATATCTATATCTATATATATATAATAAAGTGGAGTAAGATTGAACACAGTTTAAATTGGCTAGCGCTTTCAACTCGTACCACGTACGAGTCTCATCAGGCCATAATATTCAGTTAGCCAATTAAATTAAAACTGTGTTTAATCTTACTCCACTTATTTAATCATTACTATATTGTGCATGAGAGTAAGAACTTTACTGCGCTTTTTATTTATGCATGCCATCGTAGATCGATACCCACAAAGTCAATCACACCATTGTCTTGTCCAGACTCTGGAATATCTGGAATATTGTTGACAAACAAACAAACAAGCAAACAAACAAATAAACATATGAGTTCTGGTTACTAATCGTTATTACAACATACATGGTCCATGAAATGTTCACTTCAATTGCATGTTAAGGAAAGGGAGATGTACAGGTATATGTTTCTATGCGTTTAATGTCTTGTAAATAGATACTTTACAAACTGTTCGAAGTATGTTAAAACTATTCACCAGCCTCAAACATATCAATGCAATGACAGTATGCACATATTCACCCGGGGACATGTAACAATACACCAAATATGTACAACAACGTTGATAAAACTACTTAAAGTTGTCCGCGGAATATTTCAGTGGAGGATTTCGTTGTTGTGTAATATAAAAATGAATGACTATGTCAGTCATCAAAATCAATCTGACAATCAGCATAATAATCTTTGTTAATATTTTATATCTCAAGCCGCTGCGCCGGAAAAAAAAATAAAACTCCGTCTGTAAGTAAAAATTATTTTTTGTAATTACCAATTTCTTACAAGGATGCTATCCGAGGCTATATTCCCAATTATTTCCTCATGTGCGGGCAACGGATCAGAACCCAGAACAGGCGCAGGATTGGTGTTATTCTTGATACATATTCTGTTTGCGCAGTTTGTATGTGAGTAAGTCAAAATATAATATATCAAAGTCGTTAGTAAAGTACTTGTCATTTCTCCAAAAAATATAAACATTATCATACACATCACAGCTTTAACATTCTGCCACGGGCATCCATGACGTATTAACCGCCATTTGAAACCAAGTGTTCGAGATACTTGGCAATACAAAAAGCGGTAGACATTAAATATTTTTTAATAAGAATGAAAATGTAAACTTGCAATCTAATTGACATTATAATATAATATTGAAATATGAAGTGTATGACATTAGAGTATAATATACATTAAAGCTTCATGCATGCTTGGTATGTACAATAATTCTACTCTCTGAATGAACTACACGTGTGCATGGACCTGCATCACGAATATTCTGCCGTATTCATTGAACAAATGTTCTTGGTTTCATTTCTCTATAATATCTTGAGATTGACCAAAGTCACTTTATTTCTTTTTTGTTGCTAATAAACAAACTTGAACTTATATAGTATTTTACGGTAATTTCAGGAGTTAGTGCAGGTAAGAAAAAAATTCTCAGATACCTGGGTAACAGTACCGTGAAGGCATAAACAGGATCACAGAAATAACAATAGATCGCATTTTGCTAAGCATCACCCGGAATGCTAAGGTCGCCATTTTCCGAAACATTGCCTCGGTAGACATATTCCATGTTGGTATGGCCGCCGTGTGTCGGAGCATTGCCATGGTCGGTGTAGCCCATGTTGGTATGGCCGCCGTGTGTCGGAGCATTGCCATAGACGGTGTAGCCCATGTTGGTATGGCCGCCGTGTGTCGGAGCATTGCCATGGACGGTGTAGCCCATGTTGGTATGGCCGCCGTGTGTCGGAGCATTGCCATGGTCAGTGTAGCCCATGTTGGTACGGCCACCATATTCCGAAACATCGATGTCGATACGACCACTCTCATCGCCTTCCATGGCGTAAAGTTTGTTGGTGTCGCGGTTGACGTAGAGGCTGGTGGCTCGTTGAAACGTCTGAGGGGGAATCTTTGGTTTCACGAAAGTTGCGATGAGCAGAATTATGAAACCTACTATGTCGAAGACACCTCCGATAACGCAGACAAAGAGACACCAACCAACCGTCCACTCCAGTCGTGCGCCAATAGCCACACCATAGACGATAACACCCACAATGTTGCATAACGCTGAAACGGCAATATGCGTATTAGTATTTAATCAAATAATACCGAACTTTCATAAGACACTTTCTTCATGAGAGGGTGCATGGGTTTAGATTAACGTCATTTTAAACAGTATTTAAGTTAATGGATCGACTAGCCCGACTCCTTGACTTGATTGCGTGCGCCCGATGACCGCGCGGCTCACAATTTCAATGACTAAATGTTTTGGTCCTGATTATTTCATGCAGCCGTCATGCAGCCAGATCATTGCGAAGTGCGATGTTAAAATGACACACACACACCATTCACACACGCACACCACACACACGAACACGTACACCCCGTACACACACATCAATCACACACATATACACCACACACACACACACACACGAACACGTATACACACCACGCACACACAAACGCCACACAAACGTCGTACACGTACACACACCACACGCACACACACCACACACCACACGCACAACACACGCACACGCACACACACACCACGACCACACTACACACATACCACACACACACACCACACTCACACACCACACACCGGACGCACGCACACGCACACACACCACACACACACACACACACACACACACACCACACCACACCACACCACACCACACCACACCACACACCACATCACACACACCACACACATATCACACACACACACCACACCACACCACACACACCACACACCACACCCACACCACACCCATACCACACACACACCACACCACACACACACACACACACACACCACACACATACCACACATACACCACACCACACACACACACACACACACCACACCACACACATATCACACGCACACACACACCACACCACACACATACCACACACACACACCACACCCGCACCACACAAATACCACACACACACACACACACCACACACGCGCGCACACACACCACACCACACACTACACACCCACCACACACATACCACACCCACACACTACACCCACACACCACACCCACACACCACACCCACACATCACACACATACCACACACATACCACACCCACACACACCACACACGCGCACACGCGCGCACACACACACCACACCACACACCCACCACACACATACCACACCCACACACTACACCCACACAACACACCCACACACCACACCCACACATCACACACATACCACACACACACCACACCACACACACACACACCACACCACACACATATCACACGCACACACACACCACACCACACACATACCACACACACACACACACCACACCCGCACCACACAAATACCACACACACACACACCACACACGCGCGCACACACACCAGACCACACACTACACACCCACCACACACATACCACACCCACACACTACACCCACACACCACACCCACACATCACACACATACCACACACATACCACACCCACACACACCACACACGCGCACACGCGCGTACACACACACCACACCACACACACCAAACAACACTTATTTATGTTTTAAAGCTGCATACAAATATATCTGTTCATGACATATGTATCTAGGACATCTGAGTAGAGATTTACCACCTGAAGAAGTGTATGGACGGTAATACTGCTCAATGACAATAGTAATGCGGTGAACTATTTACCGTGAATAACGTGTTCATGTCTACTCACCGGCAACAAGCGTGAAGACGGCCATGGTGATGAGAAAACATCTATGGTAGAGGCCCATAGACACGTAGACGTAGACGGGCATCACGACAAGCGGGATGGCCGCGCATATAATGGCCACGCTCTCCAAGCCTCGGACATTGTTCAGCCAATCTGGAATGCATGATGAAAAATTTAGTTCTAACCTTGTTGTTCAAAGACATTCTTGCTGATAGTCAAAGAGTTGTCCCCATATAATTAAGCGTTCCAATGAGGCAGACTTGATGGTGGGGATGTTGTGCAGAAGGGATACTCGTTCTGTAATATGTTTGTAATTAAACAGATACTGTTTTCGATGCGATCCGATAAACTTGTTATTACACCCCGATACATATTGAAAAGTGGTCACTGAGTGAAATTTAAAGATTCAGGAGAAACATGGCAAATATGCGGACCTCGCTTTCAAAATGTCACGCTTGCATCCCAAGTTCCAAGTTGTCCGACTCCCCATTGTTCTCGGTGCCTTAGGTTTGGTGCCTCCCAATCTGTTGACTGACATTGTTTGCTACCGGGAATACAGCCCTTCTGACAATCTGGGTAATGCAGAAGGCTGCAGTGTTGGGGAGTCTTCACATTCTCCGAAAAGTTCTGGGTGGGTTTGACTAGACAAGAACCCCGACCTGATGATGAGCCTAACCAGCCTGACTGTGCCAGGATCACCCAAACCTTCTTTGCTCCATCAACTACTACTACTGCTACTACAACTACTACTACTACCACTACCACTACTACTACTACTACTACATGTAATACTACTACTACTACTACTACTTCAACCACTACTACTACTACTACTACTACTACTACTACCACCACCACCACCACTACTACAACCAATACTACTACTTCTTCTACTATATGTACTTCGACTGCTACATGTACTACTACAACTTCTACTACTACCACTACCACTACCACTACCACCACCACCACTACTACTACTACTACTACTACTACTACTACTACTACTACTACTACTACTACTACCACTACTACTACTACTACTACTACTACTACCGCTACCACTACTTCTACCACCACCACCACCACTACTACCACTACTATATGTACTTCGACTGCTACATGTACTACTACTACTACTACTACTACTACTACTACTACTACTACCACTACCACTGCTAATACTACTGCTACTACTACTACTACCGCTACTACGACTACTACCACCACCACCACCACTACTACCACTACTATATGTACTTCGACTGTTACATGTACTACTACTACTACTACTACCACTACTACTTCTACTACTCAATGATGTAGTATGATGATAACAATCAGTAAGTGTCACTATAATTAGACAAGAGCTTTAAGCTCTGATATAGCGAACAAAGCTTTGTATTCTATTGGAATATTTTACACTTACGAAATGGTGCACAGAAAACTTCATTTTTGATGTTGGCGTTGCATGACCGCCACACGCTTCCTCCATCAAGACCTGGATGTGGGAGACATGGGAACAGTGTATGTGAGTATATATAGTTATTGCTGGAAATGTCACAGGCGAAAAGAGCTTCAACTGACAACAGCAGACGGTTAGTGAGTTAGGTTTCAGGGGAATGACATCACGCGGAACACAAGGGAGTGGCTTCCTTCACTTACTCAGGGAGATTCGAACCCTGGTTGGGTGGTTGGTTGTTGTTTAACGCCCCACTCAGCAATATTCCAGCTCTATGACGGGGGTCTGTAAATAATCGAGTCTGGACCAGACAATCCAGTGATTGACATCATGAGCATCGATCCACGCAATTGGGATCGATGACAGGCATCAACTAAGTCAGCGAGCCTGACCACCCGATCTCGTTAGTCGCCTCTAACGACAAGCATAGTCGCCTTTTACGGCAAGCATGGGTTGTGAAGACCTATTCCACCCGGATCTTCACGGGTCTCGGACCCTGGTGTGTAGGCCCTGACGTACCCACAACCAGAACACCCGGTAATGTTATCGTTCGTGTCTTGAGTCAACAGACTCAACTGAGTCATAACGTCTTAACGGTAGCTAGGCAGTCCATATGTCGTCTCATCTCCAACCTCAACCAAGAAGAAAGCAGGCGGACGAAATGAAATAACAAAACAAAAAAACACACAAAAAAACCACTCACCAAAGTTTGGGGACATGAAATATCCTACGTTACCATTATACCTGAAGTTTAGGAACATGAAATATCCTATGTTGTCGTGATACCTTAAGTTTAGGAACATGAAATATCCTATGTTGTCGTAATACCTTAAGTTTGGGAACATGAAATATACTACGTTGTCGTGATACCTTACGTTTGGGAACATGAAATATCCTACGTTGTTGTAATACCTTAAGTTTGGGAACGTGCAATTTCCTGCGTTATCATAATACCTTAAGTTTTGGAATATGAAATATCCTACGTTATCATAATACCTGAAGTTTAGGAACATGAAATATCCTACGTTACCATTATACCTTAAGATTGGGAACATGAAATATCCTACGTTGTCGTAATACCTTAATTTTGGGAACATGAAAGATCCTACGTTGTCGTGATACCATAAGTTTGGGAACATGAAATATCCTATGTTGTCGTAATACCTTAAGTTTGGGAACGTGCAATATCTTAGGTTATCATAATACCTTAAGTTTGGGAACATGAAATATCTTACGTTATCATAATACCTTAAGTTTGGGAACATGAAATATGCTACGTTATCATAATACCTTAAGTTTGGGAACGTGCAATATCTAAGGTTATCATAATACCTTAAGTTTGGGAACATAAAATATCCTACGTTATCATAATACCTTACGTTTGGGAACGTGAATATCCTACGTTATCATAATGCCTTACGTTTGGGAACATGAAATACCCTGCGTTATCATAATAATTTTAGTTTGGGAACATGAAATATCAAACGTTACAATAATACCTTAAGTTTGGGAACATGAAATATCTTACGTTATAATAATACCTTAAGTTTGGGAACATGAAATATCCTACGTTATCATAATACCTTAAGTTTGGGAACATGCAATATCCTACGTTGTCGTAATACCTTGAGTTTGGGAACATGAAATATCCTACGTTACCATAGTACCTTAAGCTTGGGAACATGAAATATCTTAGGTTATCATAATACCATAAGTTTGGGAACATGAAATATCCTACGTTATCATAATACCTTAAGTTTGGGAACATGCAATATCCTACGTTGTCGTAATACCTTAAGTTTGGGAACATGAAATATCCTACTTTACCATAATACCTTAAGCTTGGGAACATGAAATATCTTAGGTTATCATAATACCATAAGTTTGGGAACATGTAATATCCTACGTTATCATAATACCTTAAGTTTGGGAACATGAAATATCTAAGGTTATCATAATACCTTAAGTTTGGGAACATAAAATATCCTACGTTATCATAATACCTTAAGTTTGGGAACATGAAATACACTACGTTATCATAATAATTTTAGTTTGGGAACATGAAATATCCTACGTTGTCGTAATACCTTAAGTTTGGGAACATGAAATATCCTACTTTACCATAATACCTTAAGCTTGGGAACATGAAATATCTTAGGTTATCATAATACCATAAGTTTGGGAACATGTAATATCCTACGTTATCATAATACCTTAAGTTTGGGCACGTGCAATATCTAAGGTTATCATAATACCTTAAGTTTGGGAACATAAAATATCCTACGTTATCATAATACCTTACGTTTGGGAACGTGAATATCCTACGTTATCATAATGCCTTACGTTTGGGAACATGAAATACCCTGCGTTATCATAATAATTTTAGTTTGGGAACATGAAATATCAAACGTTACAATAATACCTTAAGTTTGGGAACATGAAATATCTTACGTTATAATAATACCTTAAGTTTGGGAACATGAAATATCCTACGTTATCATAATACCTTAAGTTTGGGAACATGCAATATCCTACGTTGTCGTAATACCTTGAGTTTGGGAACATGAAATATCCTACGTTACCATAGTACCTTAAGCTTGGGAACATGAAATATCTTAGGTTATCATAATACCATAAGTTTGAGAACATGAAATATCCTACGTTATCATAATACCTTAAGTTTGGGAACATGCAATATCCTACGTTGTCGTAATACCTTAAGTTTGGGAACATGAAATATCCTACTTTACCATAATACCTTAAGCTTGGGAACATGAAATATCTTAGGTTATCATAATACCATAAGTTTGGGAACATGTAATATCCTACGTTATCATAATACCTTAAGTTTGGGAACATGAAATATCTAAGGTTATCATAATACCTTAAGTTTGGGAACATAAAATATCCTACGTTATCATAATACCTTAAGTTTGGGAACATGAAATACACTACGTTATCATAATAATTTTAGTTTGGGAACATGAAATATCCTACGTTACAATAATACGTTTAGTTTGGGAACATGAAATATCTTACGTTATAATAATACCTTTAGTTTGGGAACATGAAATATCCTACGTTGTCGTAATACCTTAAGTTTGGGAACATTAATTGTCCTACGTTATCATAATACCTTAAGTTTGGGAACATGAAATATCTCACGATAAATGACTGTCCAAACGCCAAATGCGAATATCACTGTGCAGATTGAGTTCGTGTATAAAACATGAACCTTATAAATAGATTATGCGCATTTGAAATGAGTCTTAGTGGTATGTGTTTCATTGTACAGCCGGTACAGACAGCGTGTACAGACAGCTTGTACAGACGGCGTGTATTGACACATTCTAAGGAGATTGACGCCACTCTGTATAACTTCACGATTCTTTTCAAATTGTGAGGACCTGTGCGGGGCCTATCGTATACAATTTGTCACAATATGTCTTTTCTGACAATTATAACCCGAATCGACAGAGCACGGCAACAGGGCCATTGTGGAATATATCTGAAAGACCGCTGTAAGGTATGATTGAGGTCATGCATGCTAAAACGCTAAGTATTCCTTATAGTTAGATGACATATGCATGTCATTCCTGTGATACGCTTAGCAAGTATATTGTGATTGCTAGTGGCGCATTGTGATAATTTCGGAGGCGTAGAATCAGAGCTTATTCAACACGGGATGGTGATAATGTCGGTACAACACGATGACGGAACAAATGCAGCAACCATGGCCAAAACTTGGAGAGTAAGAGGAGTGGTAGGGTAATCATGTAGATAGGTGTCCGCTCGTCACGCCAAAGACCCGTGTTCAATGCCCTCACGGGTTTAACGTAAGGAGCCAATTATCGATGTACCCCTGTCGTGATATGAATGATACAAACTGCGGCTTAAAACACTACTCACCTACTCATTCACTTACTCTGAAGTTTAAACGCGGTTAGACTACGAAACATTCATCATATTGTGATAGTTGCTAAACCTGAGCCTACTCAACTCTACGTAACATTCATCATATTGTGATAGTTGCTCAATCCGAGCCTACTCACCTCTATGTAACATTCGTCATATTGTGATAGTTGCTAAACCTGAGCCTACTCAACTCTACGTAACATTCATCATATCGTGACAGGTGCTCAATCCGAACCTACTCACCTCTATGTAACATTCATCATATTGTGATAGTTGCTAAACCTGAGCCAACTCACCTCTACGTAATATTGTTCATATTCTGAGAGTTGTTAAACCTGAGCCTTCTCACCTCTTCGTACGTAATATTCATCATATTGTGATAGTTGCTCAACCTGAGCCTACTCGCCTCTACGTAACATTCATCATATTGTGACAGGTGCTAAACCTGAGCCTACTCACCTCTTCGTAACATTCATCATATTGTGACAGGTGCTAAACCTGAGCCTAGTTGGTCAACCCGAGCCTACTCACCTCTACGTACGTAATATTCATCATATTGTGATAGTTGCTCAACCTGAGCCTACTCGCCTCTACGTAACATTCATCATATTGTGACAGTTGCTCAACCCGAGCCTACTCACCTCTTCGTAACATTCATCATATTGTGACAGTTGCTCAACCTGAGCCTACTCACCTCTTCGTAACATTCATCATATTGTGACAGGTGCTAAACCTGATCATACTCACCTCTTCGTAACATTTATCATATTGTGACAGGTGCTAAAACTTAGCCTAGTTGCTCAACCCGAGCCTACTCACCTCTACGTACGTAATATTCATCATATTGTGATAGTTGCTCAACCTGAGCCTACTCACCTCTTCGTAACATTCATCATATTGTGACAGGTGCTCAACCTGAGCCTACTCACCTCCACGTAACATTCATCATATTGTGACAGGTGCTAAACCTGAGCCTACTCACCTCCACGTAACATTCATCATATTGTGACAGGTGCTCAACCTGAGCCTAGTTGGTCAACCCGAGCCTACTCACCTCTACGTACGTAATATTCATCATATTGTGATAGTTGCACAACCTGAGCCTACCCACCTCTACGTAACATTCATCATATTGAGGCCTACTCACCTCTCAGGTGCCATGGGTAGTTAAACTGGATACATCCGTCATGAGATCCTCTCAAACACGACAGCCGTCGCCACAACCCAAAGGACGCAGAGGAATCCCAAGCCCAGAATGGAGCAGCAAATGACAAAATCTGCAGAATTTCGGCTAAAAGTAAAGCAATACAGGCAAGGAGAGGTAGAACCCCATATCTTCTGATTCCCTTCATTACTGGAACTATCCTAACTTCTGTACTTGCCAACGTGTTAGGTAGACACAGATCTGTGATGTTACTTGTCGAGCATTACCTAACTGGCTTTTCCTGTTTGCCTAAATGTATATATGAATGGATGCCATTCACTGAGACACGCCAGGTTGTAAACAGCCTTGTCTGTCTGTGAATTGTATTGATAGTTATAGATAGCCTACATTGTGTGAGGTGAGGCGTTTATAACAGGGGTGGGAACGATACAGAGAGTCGTCACAGCGACATAGAGAGGGGTGAGAGAGAGAGAGACGCGAGGCCACGTGAGGGCCACGTGAGAGCTACACAGAGAAGTGCGAGCCATACAATGAGACGTTAGATAGACACACGCAGTGACACAATGGAGAGAGGCGTGAGAGCGACACAGAGACGTGAGGTAGCCAGAGTGTGACAGAGAGAAAAGGGAGAGAGAGAGAGTGTGAGAGTGACGGAGAGCGACACAGAGAAATGAGATAGACAAAGGGAGAGACAGACGGAGAGCGACACAGAGTTGTGAGATAGACAGGGTGTGTGTGAGAGAGAGAGACAGACATAGAGAGACAGACAGACAGACTGACAGACAGAGAGAGAGACGGAGAGCGACACAGAGATGTGAGATAGACAGGGTGTGTGTGAGAGAGAGAGACAGACAGACAGACTGACAGACAGAGAGAGACGGAGCGCGACGCAGAGACGGAGAGAGAGGCAGACAGAGAGAGACTGAGATCGACGCAAAGGCGTGAGATAGACTCAGTGAGAGACGGAGAGCGACGCTGTGACGTGGGATAGACATGGAGAGAGAGAGTCAGACAGAGAGAGAGAGAGACGGAGAGCGACACAGAGACGTGGAATAGACAGAGGGAGACGTGAAAGACATACAGAGAGGCTCTAGAGAGAGATATATCAGTACGTGAGAGAGAGAGACACACACACAGAGACGTGTGAACGAGAGGTATTACAACTCGGCAGTTTGAGGTATCAGCTGAGGAAATGTTACGTCTCTGTACTGGATTATCATGTACTGCAGCTTATATTTCCAGTATATCCATGCTGTCCGATTTAGGCAGCTATCCAGACGTTTTAAATTTATATGGATAATTTACAGAAGGACTTAGGTTGAGAAATTCAGTATCTGTTTGAACTTTTGCATGGAAACTTCTCAGGTTTATTATAGCCTCTGGCCTTTGGGAATATTGAAGGTGACATTTATTATACACTAGCTGCCTTTTACCCGTAGTGATGTTTTGTCTGTATGCGTTTTCACTAATTTTGTATTTTCATATCCATGCGTCTTCTGTTTCAAAATTTAATCTTTGATTAGACGTTCTACTCCAGGTCTATTTACTTCTTTCCAGACAGACAAACAGACAGACAGACAGTTTATTCAGAAAATGGCCATAGGCCCATAATACAGACACTGTTTGGTTGCATGAACGACGCATGACATCAGGTTACTCTTAGCCGTTGCTTATTCAATATCAAAGTTTTCAGACAAAAATAGGGGCGATGGGGTAGCCCAGTGGTTAAAGCGTTCGGAAACCGGGGTTCGATTCCCCACATGGGTATAGTGTGTGAAACCAATTTCAGGTGTCCCCCGTCGTGATATTGTTAGAATATTGCTAAAAGCGGCGTTAAACCATACTCCCTCAGATAAATATTTTCTTTCTATTTCATATCTACGAACTTCTACTCCAGGTCTACTTACTTTAAATTAAGGTCTTTTTAGTTCTACTACTAGTGTACTTACCACTGCAACATATCTATTTTTATCTACTCCAGGCCAACTTTCTTCTGATCCAGGTCTACTAACTTCTATCCCATATCTACTTATTTCTACCATGGGTCTATTTACTTCTACTCCATTGGTAATTACTTCTACGACGCATTTACTTACTTCTACTCCATGTCTACATTCTTCGGCTGCTGGGATATTGATTTTTACTCCAGAGAGATTGATTTCTACTCCAGAGAGAATTATTTCTACTTCAGAGATATTGATTTCTACTCCAGAGATATTGATTTCTACTCCAGAGATATTGATTTCTACTTCAGAGATATTGATTTCTACTCCAGAGATATTGATTTCTACTCCAGAGATATTGATTTCTACTCCAGAGATATTGATGTCTACACCAGAGATTTTGATTTCTACTCCAGATAGATTTTGATCTCTACTCCAGAGATTTTGATTTCTATTCTGGAGAGTTTGATTTCTATTCCAGAGAAAATGATTTCTACTTCAGAGATATTGATTTCTACTCCAGAGATATTGATTTCTACTCCAGAGATATTGATTTCTACTCCAGAGAGATTGATTTCTACTCCAGAGATATTGATTTCTACTCCAGAGAGATTAATTTCTACTCCAGAGATATTGATTTCTACTCCAGAGAGATTGATTTCTACTCCAGAGAGATTGATTTCTACTCTAGAGATATTGATTTCTACACCAGAGATATTGATTTCTACTCCAGAGATATTGATTTCTACTCCAGAGAGAATGATTTCTACTCCAGAGAAATTGATTTCTACTCCAGAGATATTGATTTCTACTCCAGAGATATTGATTTCTACTCCAGAGATATTGATTTCTACTTCAGAGAGATTGATTTCTACTCTAGAGAGTTTGATTTCTACCCCAGGGTTATTGATTTCTACTCCAGAGATATTGATTTCTACTCCAGAGATATTTATTGCTACTCCAGAGATATTTATTTCTACTCCAGAGAGATTGATTTCTACTCCAGGGTTTTGATTTCTACTCTAGAGAGAATGATTTCTACTCCAGAGAGATTTTGATCTCTACTCCAGAGATATTGATTTCTACTCCAGAGAGTTTGATTTCTACTCCAGAAAGATTGATTTCTACTCCAGAGAGTTTGATTTCTACTCGAGAGAGTTTCATTTCTACTCCAGAGAGATTGATTTCTATTCCAGAGATATTGAATTCTACTCCAGAGAGATTGATTTCTACTCCAGAGATTTTGATTTCTACTCCAGAGAGATTGATTTTTAATCCAGAGAGTTTGATTTCTACTCCAGGGAGATTAATTTTTACCCCAGAGATATTGATTTCTACTCCAGAGAGAATGATTTCTACTCCAGAGATATTGATTTCAACCCCAGAGATATTGATTTCTACGTCAGAGAGATTGATGTCTTATCCGCAGAGTTTGATTTCTACTCTAGAGAGATTGATTTCTACCCTAGTGATATTCATTTCTGCTTCAGAGAGATTGCTTTCTTATCAACAGAGTTTGATTTCTACTCTAGAGAGATTGATTTCTACCCTAGTGATATTCATTTCTACTTCAGAGAGATTGATTTCTTATCAACAGAGTTTGATTTCTACTTCAGAGAGATTGATTACTTATCCACAGAGTTTAATTTCTAATCTAGAGAGATTAATTTCCTCCCTAGTGATATTGATTTCTACTCTAGAGATATTTTGATTTCTACTCCAGAGATATTGATTTCTGCTCCATGGATATTGAGTGTTTCTCCGGGTCCACCTACTTCTACTGCAGACCTACTTTCATCTACTACAGGTTTACCTTTTACGCCAGGTGTACCTACTTCTACTCCAGGTCCACTTTCTTCTACTGCAGGTCTACATTCTTCTACTACAGGTCTACTACTGCTCCAGGTTTACCTACTTCTACTATTGGCCTACTTATTAACATAAGAAATGACAAGACAGTATGGATCATGAACCCTTTTATTCCAGTTCTGGAGTTCTAGATACGTGAAGCGAACATTCCGACAAAGTAAACACATTCTAGTTGGAATATCATCTGTCTCGTTCTTCTCCTCCAGTTGGAGCTATGTGCAATTTTGTTTTATCGAGAGAAGATGCCCTTTGCCTTTTGCTATACATATCTTAAATATATACTGAGCTATCCGATTTTTAAAAAGCTGAGACTAAAAAGCTGATAACAATTAAACAAGACAATAAGGAATTATCCTCTGAAAAGACATTTAGACGCTTCCCTGTATGCAAAAGCTCACAAATAATTCATCCGAAATGGTCTGTATTTGTTGCACAAGCTAACATATTTCCAGACAAGAAAAGCTTTAAAAGGATATATCCATATCAAGATGTTTTATTGTACTTAAGGTCTCCGGCACATGTACAAGACAAGAGTACAAAGAGATAATATCCGTAAGTACAACACAGCTATAGGGATGTGCTGCACCCAACACATATGTGGAGACAATGTTACAAAGCGGGTGTACACAATTATTTTACGAAGTGACTTCACAATACTATAATATTCTTGCGCCGAAAAAAGTGCATGATGAACAAAAGGTGCTAACGTAAGAATTGTTTTTCCATCATTAGAATTCAACAGATATTTACATGATTACAAATGTACAGGTATTTCTGTGTAATATATGCTTCCCTTAAATCAGTATAAACCGTACAAACAAGCAGTATATGAAGTTCATCGTCTATACAAGTTTGACAGAAAGGACACAATCTCATTGGCTTCGGTGAAGAACGATGTCGTCCAATGTTTACCATTATTTCAGAAAATCCAAGACAAAATCTTGAATACATAATGCGCAGAGATTTGCATGCTATAACATTTAAATACAATTCAAGATGTAAAAAAGCTATACATGACATATCTTGAACTGTTTTCAAGTGCCGTGTCGATCTCCAGTCCTGCTGAAACATATCTAGTGACTTTCCATGAATTAATCTTAAAAACTCATGTTTATTACCACACCTTGATATAACTCGTTAATGAAAAATGAGAACAGTATAGGACTTAATAAGCACCCTTGTTTCAAACCAAGATTACAATCGAAAAGAAGTCTTTAAACTGGCCATCAAACCGTACACATGCTCCTACATTTGTGTACAAACTTATTAACATTTGTAGCATTGTACCATACATGCCTGTATTTTGCAAACAAAGCCATAATTTATGTCGATAAACAAAATCAAACGCTTTCTTAAAGTCAACGAATGCTACATAAAGCTTCTTCTTATGCCTTAATGGATATTTCTGAACAATGGCATAAAGTGTAAACATGTGTTCAGTAGTAGAATATTTTTTTCGAAAACCAGCTTGCGTTTCCAGAATTTTGTCTCTTATATTTGCCCAAAGCGTAAGTCTCTTATTTAAAATACACGTAAAGACTTTACTAAGTGTGCTTTTCAAAGAGATTCCTCTGTACCTATCTGGATTATTAGGATCAACATTTTGTGGAGAGGTACAATTATAGATTTCGCAAACACAATATATTTCGACAAAAACGGCAGTATTATTTCCTTAGAACATTTAAGTATTTCAAAAAGAGGATTATCTAGTCCAGGGGTCTTTCCATTCTTCAGAGAATATATTGCATCAATAATTTCCTTAACAGTGATATTGGCATCAATAATACATCGATCAATATCAGTATAATGCTCATGATGCCATATATATATGTCTGTGTCAGAACTGGCTAAGTTCTCAAACATATCAGCAGTATGGAAGACATCTTTGAAATGAGTCAGCCGTTGGGTGGAATTAATTTTGCAATTAGTATATGACTTTGAGTTAATATTTCGAATCTCTTTCCAAATTTGTTTCGGGTTACCGAGCGATTTGCAGAGTTTATCTACTTTATGTTGCCGAGCTTAAAATTTATACCTCCGACTTGTTTGTTTATAATTATTCCTAACAGTACAATATTGTTTTCTGGAATGTTCATTTCTTTGTCGTCTGAACTGTCGAAGTGTTCTCCTGAAGGCACGTTTAGCAGATTTACGTTCACCATTTAATATTAATCTATTGGGTGTATTGTGGATATTTCACACACATTTTTTCATACAGTCAGCTGATTCTAAAAATATTTTTACAAAATCGTTCAGGGCTTCACATTAATTTTCATCAACATCTAACAACAGACGATCTAATAACTTATTAGATCGTAAAATATCTAGAAACTGAACACTGAAGTTATCATTCCAAATGTACTTATGATAATGTACGGAACTAATTCCCCGCGGCTGCTCATCGCCATATTTACAACTGAGTTCCAGAGGAAAATGATCAGAGTCTAATTTTTCACAAACATTCAACATAGATATGTGTGAAAAACAATCCATTGAGCAGATGAAGTAATCATTTACACTGCTGCCCTGGCTACTGACGTACGTATATTCACCATTAGTGTCACCCTCCATTCGACCGTTCACAATACAGAAGTCAAACACATCACATAAGTTTAACAACGTACGACCGAATCTGTTCACACTGGTATCTTGTGAAGTTCTATCCTCAAATGGTGGGATGGTATCCTCGGGAAAAGGATCACCTCTATTCTGTATGCTGTCTGGGTTAAAGTCTCTATAGTTATTCTTATTACCACAACGAGCGTTCATGTCTCCACACAACACAATATGACAATCTGATAATCAGATAACACAAACTCCAGCTTGATCTATAGCACACGTTAATGGCTTATTATCTTAAAAAGTAGGTCCTTGTGGAGGAATATATACACAAACTAGAACAATGTCAAAATCAATTTTAAGAAGATTTTTGGATAGCCTGACACAAACAACATTATCTAAGTTGGTTTGTATAACTCAACAAAAACATCGATAGCTTGCTTAATACAAACACAAACACCACCACAACATCGACCGTTATTCGATATTTTGATGGCAGGTGAATAAAAACTTACATATCCAGGTAACCAACTATTTGGTAATTCGTCAGATGTCAAATGTTTGTAAATAATTCAGACGTCAAGATCTGAAAGTTTGCTGTAGATTTATGTTATAAGTTAATAGATGAAGAAATGTGGATTCTTTTAAGGTGTTGTGAATTTAATGACATGAGCTTGTGTTGGCAATTTCACCGGGGTCGTCTGGACACAGCTCCTGTGAAAAAAGGCCTTGGTCGCTGTTCAAGGCGGTTGAAGTGCTGTCGGTTCGCCGTCTCTCAATTCGACTACTGGCACGTACGAACGGACGCCTGGAGGTCAGTGACCCCGTCTCCGATGTGCTGGGGGCCCCTGCTCCGTCTCATGTTGGTTTCGTACTGTTATCAGTTTCCCTTGCTTGAAATACCCTTTCAATCCTCTTCTCTCGAGTTCCTTCAGATTGTAACGTCGGCGAAAGGTGAGATCGTTAGAAACGCCATAACCGCCCTCCTTCAGTACAAAGTCTCGACTTTATCATCAGACTCCCGATAATTCACTATTAAGGGTCGTGGTTTACTTGGATTGTCACGCTGGATTCCTAGGCCGTGAGCACAATAACGTCAGATTTCTCCAACGTTTTATTCTTTACACTGTCATTGAGAAGTGCTATTATCTTTCCTTACATAATAAGGGTGCCTCTTCTGGCGAATCTGGCACTCCGTAGAAAATAACGTTGTCAAGTTCATCATCGACATCTGACATCTTATTCTGTATCCTGTCGACCTTTTCCGTCAGTGCATCTATATCGTCATACATGATACTGTTTGTCTGTTGGAGAGCGTACTGAGTAGTGGCTAGTTGACTTTCAATCTGTCCACACTTGGCTGATAGTGTCTGGACGTCCGACTTGACTGAACTAATTTGATTACCCAGATCCGTTTTGACAGTACGAAACTCAGGTGTGACGGCGCGAATCTCTTCGTGGATAGTGTTTTGAATGTCTTCAAGAGTAGGTGGGCTGGTTTAGCTTCTGTATCGCCAGAGCAAAGTAGCCAATCTGATACAGCACCGGCTGGCATAGAGTGCCCCCCAGCCAACATGAACCTGGTGCACGGAAAAAGTGCCCCGTCGTTGACACAAAATACTTGAATATTTAGTATCCGTATTGGGGTGGAGAGACGATATATATGGAAGAAAATACAGAGAAAGGAATAATCCCTTTACTCATCTATGAAACAGTCTTTAACGGGCTCCAGGGAAATTAGAGACTTGGCCTTACAATATTTTGTAATGCGCATTCCAGAAATGTGTTCGCGTTTTGCGATAACCCGTACAAATACCTCGCCGATGTGAAGCATATGAGACAAAGTATAGGCTCTTCTAGGAAGACATATTCTCAGGAAATGTTGAGGTCGAGGCTTTTCTCGTTCGTTGCTGTCATCGTATTCCATGGGATCACCCAGATAATTACACCGTATGCCACCTTCTACATACAGAGCACAGTGCAGGGTCCAAGCTGGATACTGTGCTGTTGGAATGTGAGGTAAACATTTGGCAGCGTTGATGTAGATGGCACATCCTACTGGCTCTACTAATGGGACACCGGCCTTCTTCAAGATGTCTCCAAACATGGACAAGCTTTCAATTCTGTACTTCAAGTAGCGGTCTTCAAGCCCTTCTGTCAGACCAATTGCAACAGCATTTAGGTCTCTTCCAGCTAAGCCACCGTAGCGTCGCCTTCCTTCAAACGCTTCCACCATTTCTTCAAATTTGTCTTTAAGGTCTACTGATTTCGTGGCAAAACATCCACCTATGCTGCACATCGCATCTTTTTTGGCTGAAAAGTACATGCCATCAAAATAGGAACACATCTCAAATGCTATGGCCCTGGCTGACATATCTTCATACGATTTCTCTCTTATTTTAATGAAATATGCATTTTCCTCAAAACGACATCCATCCATATATAGAGGTATATGGTATCTTTTGCAGATCTCAGAAGTACACTTTATGTTTGCCATGGATACTGGTTGGCCCGCTTGGTGATTGCTGGTCAGGGTCAAGACAACCATAGCATTACCTGACACAATCTGAGCTAATTCTTTTTCGAGTCTCTCACAATCGATGTTGCCATTAAAACAATCACCACTGATAAGTTTGCAGGGAAGATCCTTTGCCAAAGCCCCAAGCATCTCGGCGATGTTACGACCTGTAATGTACATTGTGTTGCTGAAGATAGAGAATCCAGGCTTTGAATGAATCGAGAAGAGTAGGTGTTCCGCAGCCCTTCCTTGATGAACAGGGAACACATGGGGGAAACCTGTGATTGATCTGATGGTGTCTTCAAATTTGTAAAAACTATCGGGATTGATAGACCCTTCATGAGCTGTTACCATGGCAGCCCATTGGTGATGACTCATTGCTGCTGTGCCGGAATCGGTCCAGAGGTCAAAGTTGATTTCATCATCCCTTAACTGCAGAGGGTTATAGTTCATTTTACGCAATATTTCAATCCGCTCTTCTTTGATAATTTGAGGTAAAGGATCTACCATTTTGATTCGGAAAGGTTCCATAAACGCCATCCTGGGAAAGAAAATAGTATTTACTGTCACTTTATTTTCTGAAGGGCCGGTCGGGTAGCCTAGTTGTTGAAGCGTTCACTCGTCACGCCGAAAACCCGGTTTCGATTCCCTGTGTGAATCCCATTTCTGGTTTCCCCCGCCGTGACATTGCTTGAATATTGCTAAAAGCGGCGTAAAACTATACTCACTCACTCACTCACTCACTCATTTTCTGAATTGCTGTATTCCTTGCAAGGGGTAAAGGGATCCAACACCTCGAGTGTGCTGACACTGAAACGTCCGTGCCCAAATCGTTTGTTTCATTAATCCAGACCAGGGCCTGTTCCACAAAACAAATGTAATTTCACTTTGGGACTCTTTCTTAAAGGTAGGAGAAGAGTTTTGAACATAATTGTGGTTTTGACATGCAGCATATGCGAATCAAAAGTAAATATAAACATAAACATTTTTATACACAAAGAAATCCAAATGTATTTCTTAATGAGTGTGTGAGTGAGTTGGGTTTTAACATCATTCCAGTTATATCACGGCGTGTCAGCTTAATGTGGCAGGAAAGCCCGAAGTGATGCAGGTCTCAGACGTTTACCACTATGGGGAAATCCACGAGCACGGGTATGGTGCTGACAGACCTAGAAACACAATCACATGTAATCTCTATTTTGCATTTTGAGCATTATAGAATCTGTTTCGGAGACTTATTATTCCCTGGCGTTGACATTTACATAACATGTTTCCTCTACGTGATTCGCCTGAGGACCAGAGTGTTCTGGCTATAGTTTAAGTGAAAAATAAATCATGTTTTTTTTTCATTACAAACGAAAATCTACAATTTCGTACAGCCATTTACACGGGATGACGGTGTAATCACGTTGGAAGAGACTATTAAGTCTACATAGAACGATTTACAAAGTAGAAAATTTAACCTACCTTTCAATGTATTGATGAGACTGAAGGCTTGGTGTTTCTGCAATCGTTAAAGCGTTCGCTCGTCACGCCGAAGTCCCGGGTTCGATTCCCGACATTGGTACGGTGAGGTTGTTCCCGGTGTTGGATAGCTGCGCCCGAACGCAATGGTCCCCAACAGTAGTGTGTGGCTGCACATGGAATCTGACTGTGACGCGTGATCCGATTTCGATTGTAATGAGCTCGTAATTGTCCTTGTCAAGGAAATGTCTTGTGTTTGTACATCTGTGTTGTATGTTATCTGGGCCCGAAGACCTTACAATGGTGGCAGCGGTGTTTAAGTGTGAACTCATGAAAGAACTTTGAAGAAAGTGCTACTTTAAGGAGAAATTCAAGGAATGTGCTCTTCGTGAGTAACTGTAACGTGAGTTGTTCCATTTTGCCCTTTTGACCCTGTGTTTGAACTTTTTCGTCTACTTTGTGATTGACGTTGAACATTTGAGAAAGAATACCATTCCATTCATCATGGCTGAAGGTGGTACAAGTCAAGAACATTCTGGTGATATCAAGCACTTCCGAATTCTTTTGTTTGATCCAAAACGGTCAACTTTGAAATGAAAGTTTGGGGCCTTAATTGGGACGCTGAGAAAAAGGTACGTGTTTTAGAACAACTGAACATTGCTATTTGTCAGCAATCTAAATCTCCAAACTTTGATGCTCTAGTAGACATAGCTAGACGTCTTGTGGGTTCTCTGTGTGAGGACAATGATAAGTCTGTGTTTCTTATCAAGTGAAATTATTGCAAGAAGAGCGACAGTGTTACAAGAAAAAACGATATTTAGGTTCATCAAATAGTCGCAGCAGATATAGTTTTTCAAAATCAGCAGTAGATGACGGTTGTGATTCAGGGTCAAGTGATAAGTCAAGGTACAGAAACGTTCGGTGAAAATATGGACATATTGCGACTGAATGTCCAGATACATCTCCGGTACACTGTATTTCTTCAGATACCAACAGTAACTTTTCCCCAAATCCTCAAAAATCACCAACCACCCAATTCCGTCTTGGTAGCGAGTCTTTCACTGCAGTCATAGATAGTGGAGCGAGCGTCTCGTGCATAAGTGTGTCTTTGCTTACGAGAGCTTTTCCAAAAGGTGTTTGTCTAGAAGAGACAAAATCTAAATTGACTGATCTGTCTGGTTCTTTGTGCGTTATCGGTGTGTTCAATACAACAATACAGATTAGTGGTGATATCTATGATTGTAGATTCCTTGTGATGGATGTTTGTGATGACACTTTGTTGCTAGGATGGGACTTTATGTGTAGGTTTGAGGAGATAGTGTTGAAGCCGAAGGAAAAGTCAGCCGACTTTAGAAATCTGGTTACTGAAGGCAGTGTTCACAAAGCTCATAGATGCATGTAGTACTAGGTGGCTTAACTCGTGATCATGTATTGGTGTATTTGGACGACGTGTTAGTCGATTCCCCTACAGCTGATGAGCATTTGAATACTTTGCGACATGTATTTGAAAAATGTGCATCCACTGGCGTTACTCTGAGGCCAGACAAATGTTTCTTCTTCATGGAAAGTGTCGAATATCTTGGTTATGAGATATCTGCTTCAGGTGTTAGTTAAATAATCCAGTCTGGACCAGATCATCTAGTGATTGACACCAAGAGCATCGAACTACGCAATTGGAATATGATGTTATGCATCGACCAAATCGGCGAGCCTGACTACCCAATCCTGTTCGTCGCCTCTTACGGCAAGCATAGGTTGCTAAAGACCTATTTCTAACCTGGGTCTATATTTAAAAAGTAGATCGAAGGAAATGGAAGCAATTTCTGGCACAAATGTAAACATGTGGAAATAGTATCAAAACTGCCAACAACATTGGCAGATGCACATACTCAAATAATGGATCACATTCTTTTTACACTTGGCATTTGGTTATGATAATGTAAATGAAAATACTAAGGGCTCCATATGGCAAAAAAGTCATACTAGATAAGGTCTATTGGTCACAACTCAAAATATTATCACGTAGTTGGAGAACATTTCAATACCGGGACTTATCAATAACGGAGATTCCTCGTATCTTGCTTTACGTTTTTTGGTCAGTTTCTTTTTTGTATTTCTTTCTTTCAAAGAATAGTAATTGTGATCATGATGAGTTGAGTTACTTGTTTTTTTTCTATGTACTGTTTTTTATCCAGTGTCAGTAATTGTTGTGGAATGTGGTTTACTTGTAACAATGTCTGGTTTGAGTTTATATGATGATGATTGATTGGTTTGTCGTTTAACGTCGCACTCAGCAATATCCCAGCTATATGACGGCGTTCTGTAAATAAATGAGTCTGGACCAGACAATCCAGTGCCTAATATCATGAGCCTCGATCCACGCAATTTGGATCGATGCCATGCATCAACCAAAGCCTGGCCATCCGATCCCGTCTGTCGCCACTCACGACAAGCATAGTCGCCTGATATACTGTTAAGATGTAACATAACAATTCATCCATAATACTAAACAGAAGTAAAACCGCTTGTCCATTCGGATCAAGTTGACCCAAACCATTCCGCTGATGAGAGTCAAATAATGCATACGAATCAAAATCCGTAAAAATTGCAATGGAGACATCATTAAAAGTTACCAAAAGTGACGGGGATATCAATATTGCTTTTTGAAATGATTCTATGAAATTTGTTTGCCCTGCTTCAATATTTGGAGCACCTGTGACGGAGCCATAAAACTGATCTGTTATGTAGACAATATCGTTTGGGGGAGTGGCTGCTGGGAACTGATTATGACCTAAATACCCCTCATAGCCTTCGGTGTTAACTATGTGACTGTAGAGAGCTGTGCTTTCATCCAACAGATTATCGAGGTCAGTGGAACACGATACATACGCAAATAGATTTGAGCCATGGGACACAAAATATATGAGTGACCAGAGCTACGGCTGTACATTGAATTCCATTAAACGGTTGAAAAATACTACAGCCTTGATGCAAATTCGCCGACACACTACTCCGATTTTGCTTTGACATTGCTACCAAACGTTTCACATGTGGCTATGCGCGGTGCACTGATTAAAAAAAACACGGGGGACTGGGTTAATTCAAAATACGGAATATAACTATTCCAAATATTTCATGTGAACATGAGCATCCAAACAATCAAAAGTGTGGTATGTAGAATGTGGAATTCAGCCAGATTACATTTAAATTGAGATGTCGTCGTTGTTCATGAATAAGCATATTCAGAACATAATTTTTATTATGCTGTTATTTACGATCTCCGGAGCACAGTTCTTCTTTTGTATACACCGTGAAAATCAGAAAATTAGTCCTTGAGGAAAAAAAACATCGGATTACACATGAATGGTTTAATAATGTCAGCTAATGACCAGAAACGGTCAGATGCATCAATTAACTACATAAAGACGATTTTGAAGTATCTCTTATTGTTGGAAAAGAACAGCATCAACATTCCACGCACATGATTTGTATGTTTTGTTTTCGTAAATGCGTGGCTTGAAATTTCAAATAAACCAACATGTCGACATACATGCTACAAAATTAATGTTTCCCTATACTTCCCCGCCTTAAGGCGGTGAAGAATAACTCGATTTCGCTCGTTAGATACGTTTTGAAACAACTCGTTGTAAGATCAATGGTATCTGACAGACACTCGTGTAGTAATCTCTATGTATTTTGTGGCTCTGTTCTCTTTAAGAATAAAAAAATATTGTTCTTATTGTGACGGTAAAACGTTTTGACGCACTTTGTTTAACAGAAAAGACCGGTACCGACCTGTTATTGTTACTTTACTTCACTAAAGCAGCGACCTTGACCTTTCAAGCGTCAAAATTGCCAGTTAAAGGAAAAGCATGACGTCAAGCAAGCAGTCGGGAAATAACTATTGTAGATTTGTTCCTGTAAAAGCTGAATAACAAAACATAGTGTGCATCCTACATTGTATCTGCGCCAGTTGAACTTATACTGGTGTTTAATAACCCTGAAGGGGAGGTCGGGTAGCCTAGTGGTTAAAGCGTTCGCTCGTCACGCCTTAGACCCAGGTTGAATTCCCGACATGGGTACAATGTATAAAGCCCATTCCTGGTGTCCCCCGCCGTTATATAGCTGGAATATTTCTAAAAGCAGCGTAAAACCATACATGTACTCACCATAATCTTGAAAGTGAGCCGGTAGGATTTCCGATCATACTTGACGTCTTAAAATAAGAATTAAAAACAGTATAATTGCAAACTCATTTTTTGTCTATCAGTTTGTGTACTCAGTTATGATTAATAACTAGGTACTGTCAGTCCCTGTTAGAGCTGTTCAGCTGTTTTAAGAGGGAGAAACTTGAGCTGTCGTTTTGTCTATACACTTTCCACCCTTGCCGAACTAGGAAGCAGCTCAGTTATATTTTGGCTGGACTAACGAATCTACGCGTAGTCCAATCACAAAGCAAAAGCGTAACGAATTCAACAGCAGGTTCGTAAACTGCCGTGCAGATTTTGGTCGACTGCAGGATTTGCTAAGCATATGTACCGTCTACTTGGCGCGACAGATATATTGCAAACCTTTTCATGTTTTTAATCAAGGTGCTCACGAAGATTTTATGCACTTCGCGAAGTGAGGCCCGTTTTATCACAATATATATCTTGATCATTGATCGGATCGCCTTCACTGGGCGACGCCATTTTGTTTGAAACAAAAGCAAGTGATATGAGAGGTAGAATCTGATTGGTCAGAAGGAGGGACATGAAAGGGACATAGCTCGTGATAGCCACTGGTGGCGCTACGACCGAACCAAGAATTCCGACTTCGTTCGCGTAAGTAGAAACTGGACTTTTTGTTAGTGAGGTAATGTATTTGATGAAAGTATCAGCATCTAACATTGTGGAGAAATAAACAACATAAGCTCCAGTATCAGTCTCAGACGACATGGACAGATAAAAAACATAAATAAACAACGAAAGCTCCAGTGTCAGCATGTGACGAGGTGGACAAATAAACAACATAAGCTCCAGTGTCAGCATGTGACGAGGTGGACAAATAAACAACATAAGCTTCAGGGTCAGCATGTGACGAGGTGGACAAATAAACAACATAAGGTCCAGTGTCAGTATGTGACGAGGTGGACAAATAAACAACATAAGCACCAGTGTCAGCATGTGATGAGGTGGACAAATAAACAACATAAGCTCCAGTGTCAGCATGTGACGAGGTGGACAAATAAACAACATAAGCTTCAGTGTCAGCATGTGATGAGGTGGACAAATAAACAACATAAGCTCCAGTGTCAGCATGTGTCGAGGTGGACAAATAAACAACATAAGCTCCAGTGTCAGCATGTGACGAGGTGGACAAATAAACAACATAAGCTTCAGTGTCAGCATGTGATGAGGTGGACAAATAAACACCATAAGCTCCAGTGTCAGCATGTGTCGAGGTGGACAAATAAACAACATAAGCACCAGTGTTAGCATGTGACGGGGTGGACAAATTCATCATAAGCTCGAGTATCCGCATCTGACGAGGTGTGACATTTTGTCTGTGGTTATTGGAGAAGTCATTAGCAAAATGTTGTTTGCAATTTTAAAAAAAATATGTGAAAACGTGCAGCTTGGACCACGCCCACAAGGCTAATGTGGGCGCAAAAGTGACAATTAAAAGACCATTCTTAGATCTGGACAATGCAAGTAGATTCAAGAAAAGCAATTACTGAATCTACATTAAAGTATTATTATTGAACAAGTGTACGATTCCGACTATATCATTTTCAAATAGTGATGATACTAGATGTTCACGAAAAGTTGATCGTATCTTACCCTACCAGTGGCATCCGTCACAAACACGTGCAAAGGCAAGTCAAGTGTTCCACTTAAAACAACAACACAGGAACGTAAAAGAAAGGTTGAAGTCAAAATTAGAAAAAGCATCAGAGATTATTTTTTGTCACTGATGCGTCAAATTTACAAATGTTTCCACTTGTCTGTCATGAAACATTTTGAAAGCTTTGCTGAAGCCTCTGTTACAACAATGACCAAACTATTTTGGATCAAGTGTCGTATGACGCTGTTTGGAATCTTCGTAGAAAGGACATGCTCGACCGTACTGCAAAGGTTGTGAAATGTGGACACCAAAGACCGGTGTACTCAAGGTCCACTATCTTCACGTGCAGGTTTATTTTTTAGAAGGGACACTACACTAATTGCTGAAAAGGGACAGTGGGATCAAATAGATATCCTGTACAATGTTATTGCTTCCTTAAAAAGCTAGATGAGAAAGGAAAGCACAGTTGGGTGACAGATCTTAAAAATTGTTTATATGTTAATGGTTTTTCATATGTCTGGGACTACCAAAATGTTGGTGATGTAAATATTTTTTTGTATCAATTTCAGGAGAGACTAAAAGATGTTGCCTCTCAAAATTGGTTTGCAAAATTGTCTGCTTCCAAATATTTATCTCATTATTTAAATGTTAAATCTTTGCTGAATGTAGAAAAATATATTGATTCTTTGCAGGATAAATCTCTCAGAAGAACCATTTGTAAATTTAGGATAATTTACATAATTTTAATGTTCAGTTTCTACGTAAAAACCCCTCAGATAATGAAAATAGTGTATGTAGATATTGTAACAAGAGTTGTATTGAAAATGAAGATCATGTATTTTTCACTTGTGATTATTACCAGACTTTACGGAAACATTATATTACTCAACTACAGGATATGTATGACAGTTACCTGTCACTTCCAAATATTCTTAACTGCAAAAATGTCAATGTAATAAAACTGACTTCTGTATACCTGTATAAGATATTTAAATCTAGAAAAACGTGACTAAATTTATATTGTACTGACATTGTAATGTAGGCCATATGGCCCACATTATATCGAATAAATCTGTCTGTCTGTCTGTCTGAAAGGGACAGTACTTTAATATCACAAGACATGCCCTCGTTGTCATACACTGCCTTTACATTGTTACTGTGATAACCTTTCCGACTAACGGCGCCTGAATATGTATGTCCGTACCATCAATGCAGCCAAGGACACTCGGAAACCGCCAAAAACAAAAGAAGAACTATAATCCGGGAATCGTCGTTAACATTTTGTTTGGTTGTTTGTTGTTTAACGCCGCACTCAGCAATATTTCAGCTATATAATGGCGGTATGTAAATAATCGAGTCTGGACCAGACAATCCAGTGATTATTGACAACTTAAGCATCGATCCACGCAATTTGGATACGATGACTAACATCAACCATGTCAGCGAGCCTGACCATTGACAACATAACTTATTTCTTAGTAATAAAATTAAATATTTTTGAAATTGCATATTTTTAATGCATGATGAACATACTACATACTACACACCACACTTGTGATTGTTCTTGGATGCTCATGTTCACTGACAATATTTGGAATGGTTGTATTTTTTTCCATTTTTATATTAACCCAGTCCCCCGAGTGTTGCAATTTGTTTTACTGAAGTTGTATACAATTCGGCACTCTCGCGAGATCTCTGATCAAAAGCTTGTGATTCACTACATTACCGCTGGAATCCTGGTTGCCGAGTTAATGTTCAGACGCCCAGTTTTGCCAAATGATCGCTCTGCACTGGTATATTTTTGAATTATCTACCCCATGGTGAAACATTAAAGATTTGTTTGAACAGCAAATAGTGCTAAATGTTGTCCAAGTTTATGTTTCGCTGACTGAAACCCAGGGGTTCACATCGAATTCGTTTCCAGGAAATTTGTTTGTGTTCAGCCTAGATTCAGTTCCGACCTTCCAAAACACACCAGGATTAAATACATAAATCTGTAGTGAAAAGGTTCCGACCCAGTTGTGAAAATGTTCCGACCCTATAGTGAAAAGGTTCCGACCCAGTTGTGTAAATGTTCCGACCCAATAGTGAAAAGGTTCCGACCCTATAGTGGAAAGGTTCGGACCCTGTAGTGAAAACTGTTCCATTGGCAGAATGTGCACATGAAAAAAAGGGAAACTAAGACATATAATCGTAATACAAATAACCATAAACTAAACGAAAAAACAAAAGAATATGATGGAAAAAGTTATCCTAGAACAAATCCTGATAGTTAATAAATGATACAGACAAATGTGAAAACATGTAATTATAACAGAGACCTAAATCGGAAAAACTGCTGCACGAGAATTCCATGAGTGAGTGAGTGAGTTTGTTTTTACGACGCTTTTAGTAATATTCCAGTAAGATAACGGCGGGGGACACCAGCAATGAGCTTCACACATGTCGGGAATCGAACCCGGGTATTCGGCGTGACGAGCGAATTCCAGGAAATGACTGTGTTTATGTCCAGTAAAGTATAAACAAAGGCAGTCGCCAGTGAATACTACAGCTGTAGCGATGAAGTATCCCGAAAATGAGAAAAGGACAAATCCAATTATAAAGAAATGTCAGGTAGGATTTTTCACCTATAGAGAATTTCCACACATACATGCATGTGACCGGAACAAAAGTCAGTGTGAGAGGAACCCAAACTTGACGTGATATGCGCCTCCAGTGGAACAAATGTCAATGTGAGAGGAACTAAAACTTGACGTAATATGCGCCTCCAGTGGAACAAATGTCAGTGTGAGAGGAACCCAAACTTGACGTGATATGCGCCTCCAGTGGAACAAATGTCAGTGTGAGAGGAATTAAAACTTGACGTGATTTGCGCCTCCAGTGGAACAAATGTCAGTGTGAGAGGATCTAAAACTTGACGTGCTATGCGCCTCCAGTGGAACAAATGTCAATGTGAGAGGGACTAAAACTTGACGTATTATATTATTATTTGTTGTTTAACGCCGCACTCAGCAATATTTCAGCTATATAATGGCGGTATGTAAATAATCGAGTCTGGACCAGACAATCCAGTGATTATTGACAACTTAAGCATCGATCCACGCAATTTGGATACGATGACTAACATCAACCATGTCAGCGAGCCTGACCATTGACAACATAACTTATTTCTTAGTAATAAAATTAAATATTTTTGAAATTGCATATTTTTAATGCATGATGAACATACTACATACTACACACCACACTTGTGATTGTTCTTGGATGCTCATGTTCACTGACAATATTTGGAATGGTTGTATTTTTTTCCATTTTTATATTAACCCAGTCCCCCGAGTGTTGCAATTTGTTTTACTGAAGTTGTATACAATTCGGCACTCTCGCGAGATCTCTGATCAAAAGCTTGTGATTCACTACATTACCGCTGGAATCCTGGTTGCCGAGTTAATGTTCAGACGCCCAGTTTTGCCAAATGATCGCTCTGCACTGGTATATTTTTGAATTTTCTACCCCATGGTGAAACATTAAAGATTTGTTTGAACAGCAAATAGTGCTAAATGTTGTCCAAGTTTATGTTTCGCTGACTGAAACCCAGGGGTTCACATCGAATTCGTTTCCAGGAAATTTGTTTGTGTTCAGCCTAGATTCAGTTCCGACCTTCCAAAACACACCAGGATTAAATACATAAATCTGTAGTGAAAAGGTTCCGACCCAGTTGTGAAAATGTTCCGACCCTATAGTGAAAAGGTTCCGACCCAGTTGTGTAAATGTTCCGACCCAATAGTGAAAAGGTTCCGACCCTATAGTGGAAAGGTTCCGACCCTGTAGTGAAAACTGTTCCGTTGGCAGAATGTGCACATGAAAAAAAGGGAAACTAAGACATATAATCGTAATACAAATAACCATAAACTAAACGAAAAAACAAAAGAATATGATGGAAAAAGTTATCCTAGAACAAATCCTGATAGTTAATAAATGATACAGACAAATGTGAAAACATGTAATTATAACAGAGACCTAAATCGGAAAAACTGCTGCACGAGAATTCCATGAGTGAGTGAGTGAGTTTGTTTTTACGACGCTTTTAGTAATATTCCAGTAAGATAACGGCGGGGGACACCAGCAATGAGCTTCACACATGTCGGGAATCGAACCCGGGTATTCGGCGTGACGAGCGAATTCCAGGATATGACTGTGTTTATGTCCAGTAAAGTATAAACAAAGGCAGTCGCCAGTGAATACTACAGCTGTAGCGATGAAGTATCCCGAAAATGAGAAAAGGACAAATCCAATTATAAAGAAATGTCAGGTAGGATTTTTCACCTATAGAGGACCGCCTCCGTGGTCTTGTGGTAGAGCGTCCGCCCGGAGAGCGGAAGGTCCAGGGTTCGATCCCGGGCCGCGTCATACAAAAAGACGTTAAAAGATTGTACTTGTTGTTACCCTGTCTGGCGCTCGGCATTAAGGGGCTAAAACAATGACTGGTCGGCTCGGAGTCAGTATACTGTGTCTGAGTGGGGTATTCATGTTAAACTGCGGCATGGTATCTCAGTGAGCTAGCACTATAAATCGGCATCAGTCCGGACTAGTACAAGCAGCCACACACACACATACACGTGCATGCACGTCGCTATATAAGTGCAATAATCTTGGACGCGACGTTAAACTCAATTTCACCTCACCTCACCTCACCTATAGAGAATTTCCACACATACATGCATGTGACCGGAACAAAAGTCAGTGTGAGAGGAACCCAAACTTGACGTGATATGCGCCTCCAGTGGAACAAATGTCAATGTGAGAGGAACTAAAACTTGACGTAATATGCGCCTCCAGTGGAACAAATGTCAGTGTGAGAGGAACCCAAACTTGACGTGATATGCGCCTCCAGTGGAACAAATGTCAGTGTGAGAGGAATTAAAACTTGACGTGATTTGCGCCTCCAGTGGAACAAATGTCAGTGTGAGAGGATCTAAAACTTGACGTGCTATGCGCCTCCAGTGGAACAAATGTCAATGTGAGAGGGACTAAAACTTGACGTATTAGCGCCTCCAGTGGAACAAATGTCAGTGTGAGAGGAACTAAAACTTGACGTGATATGCGCCTCCAGTGGTACAAATGTCATTGTGAGAGGAACTAAAACTTGACGTGCTATGCGCCTCCAGTGGAACAAATGTCAATGTGAGAGGAACGAAAACTTGACGTGATATGCGCCTCCAGTGATACAAATGTCAGTGTGAGAGGAACCCAAACTTGACGTGATTTGCGCCTCCAGTGGAACAAATGTCAATGTGAGAATGAACAAAAACTTGACGTGATATGCGCCTCCAGTGGAACAAATGTTGGTAGTAAAAGTTCCGCCGGAACTTAGATACACATGGAGCCAAATCTTGTTTACACATTGATTGATTGCCATCCAAAATTTCCTAAAGACTTTTTCAAGCTGGGTAATAATATAGAAGAATGTCCTCTAAAAATCATGAAAATGTCCTGTGGCCTGTTTCACTTGCAAAATCACTGCGCCAAGATATTTCTAGTTTTCTCCCATTTTACGAAATAGGAACCACAAAAATATAGTAACAGACTGAGTAGTTTTTTATTTTCCCTAATATTTCTCCATTGTATGGATAATTTCGATTAAAAGATCAGGGCCTAGAATTTCGAAACGATCGTAGCTAAGATAAATCTTAACAACTTACGTTCAAAGATAAGATATCTTAAGGTTAAGATAAGATAGATTTTCGAAACTATCGTAAACCTGTCGCAGATCGTTCAGAGTTACGATACCTGTCGTAACTCTGACAGAGAACTCATTTGTGTTAGAGATTGAAAAAGCGGGGTGTTTCCCAGTGACGTCACGGGGATTTCCCAGCTGCATATGCGTTCAGCATTTAAAATGCGTGTTCAAGTCTGGTATACTGTTTATTTTTATGTTTATGTCAAAAGTCAAGTTTATATTAGTGTAAACACCAACATTATACGTGGAAACACTCAAAACAAAAATTGTTCAGGAAGCAGCGCACCCACAAGCAAGTTTATATGATAATCTAAGCTTGTTAAGTTTGTTTTGTTACTTATGTATCCAATATATTTCACGAATAAACAAAGGACTTAAATACAATATCAAGCTATTAGTATTTAGATGATGAAATTATTTTTTTATCTATCTAGATCCATAATTATTTTCAAAATTTAAAAATGACACTAATTTTCGTTCGCAAAGAGAGATAATTTAGGAATGTCAAGTTATGTTGTCTCATGGAACACGCCACAAGTTAACGTGAACATACATATAATGTAGTCATTTTCTATCCTTTAAATTAAGTAGAGCTAATAAACTGATTTGTCTGATTTCATTTAAATCTGGCTGAGGAGCGAAATACTTTGTAATGTGTCAAATCTATTCCAGAACGTAGTTCAATGATGTTTGGCTTGTCTGACAGAATTGCTGAGGATCATTTACTAGTATTTGTCCGTTGAACCTATACGTTACAACGATTTTATTGTCTGAATGGTCTCAAGGATATCTATATTTTTGTAAAACATAAAACGGGAAGATGTAGACTTAAATATTAAAAAGACCAAAATATTTTAAAACCGGTTTATTGAATGCAAAGATTATTGTGTTGAAAATGTGTATTTTATGTTGATCAGTAAATTTCATTCAATAAACTTTTTTTCTGCGAACATATATTTGAATGTGAATTTTGGACAATGTGCAATCTATGCTACATTTTGACGAGAACCAGAACGAGCATGGGAACTCATTTTTTATTTGATTTGTCGATACAAAAATCTGTGCTTAACTTTTGCTGTCAAAATTTCAGTAAATTGTTATATTTATTAGGGAATACATCTATATGCCGTTAATCACCTGCTTTTAAAGAATGCAATTATTCAACAGACAGTTTTTAATCACTTTTTATCAAATATTTGTCTTTCAAGAGGATATAGATAACGTAGGTATTGAATTTAAAACGAAACAAATTACAATTACTTTTGCAAGAAAAATATTAGATATTGTATACAAATATTTGATCACATGTATTTCCTTGTTAAGTCAATAAATACTACACTGTATAGTTAAAATTCAATTATTAAAACCACCCGTCCCACACGATTTTAGATGTAAAAACGTATGCGAAACCTTTATGGTTGTTTTTACATATGTAGATTGATATAATTTTATAAAATGCGAAAATAAAGACTAAAGCATTGACTCAAATGCGACTCAGAAAATATAACAGCGGAACTCTTCGGTTTATGAAAACTGTACCATTGAGCAAGGTGTCCCGGGCGAATACAAAGGGAAACCACTCTCAACTAGACTTTGAACTAAGATTAGCTCCCCCTAAACTATCAATAAGGTCACGGTCATTACTGTAGCCTGCCGACACCTTCCGTTTTTATCCTTCCCAAATTATCGAAAAGGTATGTTGTTTTACACTTCTTCAGCATGGACTTGGATAGACAAATAATGTAAGCTATCGACTCCACAGTTATGTGTATCGCTGTCGTGATTAAGAACATTTTTGACGTGAAATCCTTGATACCTTCTTCGTGTTTTCGAATTGTCAATTTGAATCACTCAGTTTTACAAAATTAAATGTCAATGTTTGAACGTAAAGCGGACTAGTTGTTTGGCACAATCTCTATGGAAAAGTATGCCGCCATCTTGGATGAAGATAAAATAAACTTACGACAGGTATAGAGCTATCTTAGATTTACGACAAACTTAAGATATCTTAGGGCTACGATAGTTTCGAAAATAGGCTACGATAGCCTACGATTTCCTTACGATAACTTTAATATAATCTTAGGGCTACGATCGTTTCGAAAATCTAGGCCCAGAATGGTAGCCTTTATCAATAGAACAAACCACAAACAGGCCCTGACCAAAACAGACACCCACCTCCACCCATGGATCATAAAAAAATAATTGCGTGCCTGGTGCAACCTTCAGACAATCAAACGATAAAATACAAATGTAAAACACATCGTTTCATCAACACTTGTGTATATATTAATAAAAAATATAATGTGATGGTTTTCCTTCAGAAAAACATTTACTTTTAATTACAAAATATGATTTTTTAAATTAACCAATTTACGATTTTTATATTTTTGCCATTATCTATATTTTACGATTCTTCAAAGGATATATATATATGTCAGAATGTTTGAAGTGCAATCGAACATGCATCTTTCCGCAAAGATTTCAAAGAGCGTCATATGACTCTTGCTTGGAAACTGCTAGATCAATGTTACACCAGCCAAGGCTTCTGTTAAGCTTTCGAAACGTTTTATGGTTGAAATGAGGATGACATTTGCAAAGATGTGACTAAAATGATGTCCGATGCAATTCCATATTTTTACTTGTGCCATATGTTCGTGTGTTTATTTTTTTAAGGTGAACAATTGAGTTGTCTTTACATGTGTTTGCAACGAGTGCCACAGGTAGGACAAGATACGCTCACCTTTTCGCGATGTAGATATTGCTTGATCTCACCCAAGCGATATCTCCCGTGAGTGCCAGTTTTGGATGATAAAATAACTTGGCCTCGGGTGTTAAAACGATACTCCAATTTTGCTGGTATGATAACATTTGGAGAGAGCAACATGTGACAGTACCAGATCGTTTCATATGTAATTTAAGACAAAGGCTAAAAGATATGTATTTTCAAAAGTTCACTATCTTTTCACAATAAGTTAAATCAATACTCCTGTTTAAAATAGTTCATTCTTATTGCAAAATATCTTTTGGACATAAATGTTAAGAAATTTCGAACAGCACTATCCCGTTTCAGATGTAGTTCTTATGACCTTCTGATAGAAAAAGGTTGACATTTAGCGACATCAAGGGAAAACAGATTGTGTAAATATTGTACCTCCTATGCTATAGCAATTAGGACATAGAATACATTTTTTCAGGTCGTAGAACTGCATGATCATATCTTCCACATGTTCCTATTAATAACAAATATATCCTTTTCAGTGAGAGTGTTTTTCAAACACAATGATAGTGTGTTCTGATCTGCGTGTCCCGGGAAATATATACTTGATGATTCACTACCTCCTATATGTCGACTCAGATGGACAGTCGGGGGCAGAGTATGTTTCAGTACCTCCTATATGTCGACTTAGATGGGCATTTCAGGGACAGGGTATGTCTCAGTACCTTCTATATGTCGACTAAGATCTGTATTTTGGTTCAGAGTATGTTTCAGTACCTCCTATATGTCGACTAAGATAGGTATTTTGAGGCAGAGTATGTTTCGGTACCTCCTATATGTCGACTAAGATAGGTATTTTGAGGCAGAGTATGTTTCAGTATATAATCTATATGTCGACTAAGATCTGTATTTGGGTTCAGAGTATGTTTCAGTACCTCCTTTATGTCGACTAAGATAGGTATTTTGAGGCAGAGTATGTTTCACTATATTCTATATGTCGACTTAGATGGGTATTTTGGGTCAGAGTATGTTTCAGTGCCTCCTATATGTTCGACTAAAATGGGCATTTGGGGGGAGAGTAAGTTTCAGTACCTTCTATATTTCGACTAAGATAGGTATTTTGAGGCAGAGTATGTTTCAGTATATAATCTATATGTCGACTAAGATCTGTATTTGGGTTCAGAGTATGTTTCAGTACCTCCTTTATGTCGACTAAGATAGGTATTTTGACGCAGAGTATGTTTCACTATATTCTATATGTCGACTTAGATGGGTATTTTGGGTCAGTGTATGTTTCAGTGCCTCCTATATGTTCGACTAAAATGGGCATTTGGGGGCAGAGTTAGTTTCAGTACCTTCTATATTTCGACTAAGATAGGTATTTTGAGGCAGAGTATGTTTCAGTATGTAATCTATATGTCGACTAAGATCTGTATTTGGGTTCAGAGTATGTTTTCAGTACCTCCTTTATGTCGACTAAGATAGGTATTTTGAGGCAGAGTATGTTTCACTATATTCTATATGTCGACTTAGATGGGTATTTTGGGTCAGAGTATGTTTCAGTACCTCCTATATGTCGACTAAGATAGGTATTTTGAGGCAGAGTAGGTTTCAGTACATTCTATATGTCGACTAGGATGGGTATTTTGGGACAGATTATGTTTCAGTACCTCCTATATGTCGACTAAGATTGGTGTTTGGGGGCAGAATATGTTTCAGTGCCTCCTATATGTTCGACTAAAATGGGCATTTGGGGGCAGAGTAAGTTTCAGTACCTTCTATATTTCGACTCAGATGGGTAATCGGGGTCAGAGTATGTTTCAGTACCTCATATATGTCGACTAAGATCGGCATTTGAGGTCAGTCTTTGGGGCGTGGCTGATTTGGGTGTCGTTGATTGTTGTTGATGCGTCCAACCAGATTAGACTAACTTCAGTCCTTAGTGATATATCTGGAATATTAGAACATTCACTCCCTCAATAATAATGAAGCAAGTTTTTGAATAGAATGAATAGTGTGTAGACCTTCAGGTCAAGTTGATCTAATGCAGACAAAACCTAAAGTAGCAATTTATATCGAATTTATTCACATAAAATGTTACAAACACATAGCCAGTATATATTCCCAGACGTGAATCAAAATAAATAAATAAAACTTTTAATGAGTTTGTTTTGAATCTATCGTTATTAACAAAGCAAATACGGGATACACCGCAGTGCCAGATGTGCGTGGATATATCATAATATTACATACTACAACGTCAAAGCCATAACCATACCATACAGTCAATGCAAGATACCATAAAATCCATGGATCACTCCATCAACTGCAGAACAAGAGTGTGTGAGTTTGGTGTAACGGCGCTTTAACCTTTACCCTGTCAACTGGGTTAGTCATTCCCCCATGAGCATCTTGACAAGTGTGTGAAACCAAAGTGTTGAAATTCTTCCTCGCCTTCTTATTAACAAGTTGAAGATTCGGGGTAGAATAGCAACACATGCTTGTCGTAAGAGGCGACTACAGGATCGGGTGGTCAAGCTCGCTGACTTGGTTAATGCATGTCATCGCATCCCAATTGCGTAGATCGATGCTCAAGAAATCAATCACTTCATCATCTGGTCCAGACTCGATTATTTTTCAGACTGCCGTCATATAGCTGGAATATTGCTGAGTGCGGCGTTAAACAACAAACAAACTAACAAATCTTATTGACACATTGCATAGGGTGGTTCATCAACAGATGGGACATCGGAGGCTCTGAAGTTCGAATCCATGTGTCACCATTCATGTCATCAATTGCCTGTCACTATTCCCGTGCCATTATCATCAAAGGTATAAACGCTCAGCTGGGATTTTATTGAAAAACATTTTTCTGTTCCCGGAATAGAAAAACAATTCTGTTTTGGTATTACAAAAAGCCAAAGCAAATAACACCATTCGCAGGACATGGTGGATGTTTCAAAACAATAATGTGTAATCGTTAAAACTCCAACCCTGTTTAGATCCTTCTTCCGGGCAACAAACAATCGAGTGTCCGTCTGAAATAAAAGTGACCCTCTACCCCCATCCCCTACCCTACTTCCCCCAACCCAATTGAATACTAAATGATAGGCCTCTGCTGAAGTAACATAAAACTGCTTTACTGATCTTCAGAGTTTAAAACTGCGTTCTACCCAACTACTCACACTCATTCCCTTCAAAGCCACATGCCACAACTTTCTATATTAGCAGTTCAATAAATAAAGAACAACTGGTGCTTCACATAAGGTTTACACGTTAATCAATACTGCTTCCACAGGCGCCGTCTTAACCTTGTAATAATGCCCATTTCCAACAATTCTCATTCCAGACACTCTCTCCTTTTTCGCTATAAGTTGCTTGAATATATCTGCTATAAAAAGCAGGTGTGACAAGGTGTAGGCTCTCCTTGGGATGCAGAGTTTTACGAAATGTTGATGACTTTCACGGTCATTTCTGTCATCGACATCCAACACATTTGGACCATGGGCTCCACGGATGCCTCCTTCAACAAACAGAGCACAGTTGAGAGCCCACGCCGGATACTGGTGTGTTGGAATATGAGGCAAACATTTAGCTGCGTTGATGTAAAGTGCACTCCCGACCGGTTCCACAATAGACACGCCAGCTTTCTTCAGTAAATCTCCAAACTGTGTCAGTGTTTCAATTCGATACTTCAGATAGCTATCTTCAATCCCTTCCAACAATCCTATCGCAATAGCATCAAGATCTCGGGTGGCCATTCCACCCAGTCTCCATTTCCCAACTGTTCGGTTTAACTGGCCCCTAATTGTGGCGAAGAGGTCCCCGTCTCTAACTGCTATAAGGCCACCAATGTTGCACAAGCCATCCTTCTTAGCGGACAGGTAAAAACCGTCGAAATAGGAGAACATCTCAAGAGCAATGTCTCTGGCTGAACTGTTAGCATACGTCTTGTCTCTTATTTTGATGAAGTAGGCATTTTCCGCAAAGCGACATCCGTCCATGAACACTCGAATACCCTTGTCATGGCAGATCTCAGATGCTCGCTTCATGTTTGCCATAGATATTGGTTGTCCTGCCTGATTATTGCTGGTCAAGGTCAAGACAACCATACCATTGCCTAACTCTACCCGAGCCAATTCTTCTTCCAGTTTCTCACAGTCAATATTACCATTAAAGAGCCCACCATCGACAAACGTGCAAGGAAGTTGGGTAGTTTTAGCGTTAACAAGTTCAGCATTTGTTTTAGTGGTAGAATAAAATGTGTTACTAAAGACTGTAAACCCGGGTTTAACGAGAATTGAGAAGAGGGCGTGTTCCGCTACCCTACCCTGGTTTACAGGGAGGATATAAGGGAAGCCTGTTAAAGATTGAATGGTTTGTTTTAACTTCACATAACTGTCAGGAACAAAAGACCCCTCTTGGGATTCGATCATGGCGGCCCACTGCTGATTGCTCATTGCTGAAGCCCCGGAATCCGTCCAAAGATCAAGTGTGACCATTCGATCTGGAACCTGGAAAGGGTTGTAACCGGTGTCCAGCATTAGACTCAATCTCTCGTCCCTGGTGGTGTTTGGTAAGGGTTCCACAATCTTGATACGGAAAGGTTCTACAAACGCCATTCTATAAAATAAAATAATTAAATAATAATGCATAAATGATAATTTTGTGAGTTGTGTTCAACATAAGATAATTCAAACATACCATTACATGGATACTCGTTCATGCAGGTTTTGCACTATTTTGTTGATTTAATTTTGTAAACGGGTCATGATTTCTCCAATAGACACATTCACGGATTCCCTGTAAATGACATAATATCAACATAATTGTAAATACACTTGTTTGTTAGTTCGGTTTGTTATATAGCTTCATATTTGTTTTATTGATCATTTTAAGGAATGGTCTAGAGATTAGGAGCCGAACAAAGGTTTCGACAATGCACAAATGCTAATCGCTAGACACAATGCTTGTAATTTGATATTTCTGTGAAGTCAGAATTCCATTGATCTACGTCTGAAACGTTGGAAGGTTCACTGGACTTCAATCCTCGCTTTGCTGCATGTTTGTTAGATTATGCTGTATATTCCACAGTCATGTCATGATATATGCATTAATGCCTAATCAATGCATTCGTGAAGACAAAATATTGTTTGAATTGTTGTAAGTCCAATAAATACTTAAAGGGAATTATCGGCGGTTCTTGTACTTCCTCTCCGCATGGCATGAGTAGTGTTATGTGGTATGAGGCCGGACATAATATCAACATAATTGTAAATACACTTGTTTGTTAGTTCGGTTTGTTATATAGCTTCATATTTGTTTTATTGATCATTTTGAGGAATGGTCTAGAGCCGAACAAAGGTTTCGACATTGCACAAAATTTAATGCTAATATCTAGACACAATGCTTGTAATTTGATACTTCTGTGAAGTCAGAATTCCATGGATCTACGTCTGAAACGTTGTAAGGTTCATTGCCCAATCAATATGCATTCGTGAAGACAAAATATTGTTTGAATTGTTGTAAGTCTAATAAATACTTAAAGGCAATTATCGGCGGTTCTTGTACTTCCTCTCCGAACGGCATGAGTAGTGCCGTGTGGTATGAGGCCGGACATACAGACTTATGTGAAATTATGTGAGTTGCGAATGGTAGCGGTAGGGCATAGCATGCGTGCCCTTTTAACGAACACCTGGTGTCATCACTGATTTCAGTGATCCAGTGATATAGTGTTCCCTGCTTTTTTACCTTACGCCCAGATTGGCATATTTACATTAAATTACAAATTGCTTTAATTTAAGATAACCCTGTAATACCTTAAACGATGCACTCCTGATGTATAGATTCCGGGGTAGACTAGGTCTTCAGCAACCCATGCTTTCCGTAAAAGGCGACTATGCTTGTCGTAAAAAGCGACTAACAGGATCGGGTGGTCAGGCTCGCTGACATGGTTGATGCATGTCATCGATCCCAATTGCGTGGATCGATGCTCATGATATCAATCACTGGATTGTCTGGTCCAGACTCGATTATTTTCAAACCGTCGTCATATAGCTGGAATATTGCTGAATGCGACGTTAAACAACAAACCAACCAACCAACCTAATGTATAAAACACAGTTCCTCTACATACTTTAGAATGAGGAATAATATTCTCTACATGTCATGAAATTATTTATAAATTCGCAGCCTATGTTTATTCATCGTGAATCAAATTGTGCTTATCGGTCTACATTACTCCGTGTGCAACAGAGTGAAGGTCTTGTATTTCCTATGCTGCATGCAGGCATAACACACATACAAATGGTTTGGAGACAAGACCTTAGGATGGGAGTAGAAACAGAAGTCTATCAACGGGTACATGCTTTAAGCTTTAACCTTGTGTATCCTTATACATATAGGAATATACATTTAGTCTTTATATTATACATATTACAATGGTTTAACATACCTCAAATTGTTGACTTGGGTGTTGTACGTCCTTTATTAGAGATCGACGAACTGCCTTATATACAGACCGCCAAGCTATTTGCTGTGCGTATGATTGTTGTTAAATGTACATTAATCTCAAACAGTGAAACACTAAAGATGTCACAGCTTACAAATACAATTTATTTGTTTCCACATCATTATCTCTGCTGACATTTCTGAAGGCTGAGTGGTCACGTGACGTGTAACCATTGTACGTTCATCGCAGAGAAGAACCCAACACATTAATTAATAAATAACAAAAAATGTTTATAAATTGATTGTACGCCCTATTACCGCTTTAATGATATGAATGTTTAAGTTTTTCATTTTTGATGGAGATGATGACGTGTGCATGATGTATTGATTTGTGCCACATCGGAAGCTGTACAACAGCTGATAGCAGATTGTGCTGTGGGCGTGGAGATTCGCCCTCGCTCAGACCAGTGTACTCAACAGTTAGATAATAATGCTGTACATATGGTTCATTCAAGACAGACAGTATTATTACACGAGAAATATGTCGAACATTTCAATCGGGAAACCACATTACATTCTATTACGAATAAGAACCTTCCTAAGGTTAAAATCCGGTTGGACTAGATCCCCGGTGTCGCGTACTTGCCATCAGGACCGACTAATGTTGGGATTGGATGGTACCATGCTTGCCATCAGGACCGACTAGTATAGGGATTAGATGGTCAGGTTGTGAGAAGTGGCTGATTGCGTGGTATCCTAACCCTGTGGGATGCATCGTTGTTCTTGCTTTCCGTCACTGGTTTGGTGCTCCAAACTTTATATTTACAAGCCGCAGCTTATGATATAGTCAAAATCGTACAACGAGTGAGTGAGTGAGCGAGTGAGTATGGTTTTACGCCGCATTTAGCTATATTCCAGCAAAATCACGGCGGGGGACACCAGAAATGGGCTTCACACATTGTACCCATGTCGGTTATTGAACTCGGGTCTTCGGCGTGACGAGCGAACGCTTTAACCACTAGGCTACCCGACTACCCCGTAATGTTCGTGAACAAGCCTAATGATTAACCGGAATGTCGAAGTGTTTTAACACATCTTTATTCATAGATCTAAAAAACAGGTTCCACTGGTGTCTTTTATTTCGAGTTGAAATTGGTAAATCAGTGGAGGGAATCGACTTTCCAACCGTTATTCAACGATATCAGATCACCGATGCAACTGACGCTTCAGATCAACTTCTTTGCCAAACTGCCTCTTCCCGAGTCTTCCAAACCGAGCACAAGCTTTGACCGATACCATAGTGAGTGAGTCCACCTAATAGCTCAAAAGAGTTAGTGAGTGAGTGAGTATGGTTTTACGACGCTTTTAGCAATATTCCAGCAATATCACGGCCGGGGACACCAGAAATAGGCTTCACACATTGTACCCATGTCGGGATTCGAACCCGGCTCTTCGCCGTGACGAGCGAACGCTTTAACCACTAGGCTACCCGACCGCCCCCGACCGATACCATAAAGTTGCAGACAAACAGGAAGTGAAGCGGCATTGCTGCCCAAGGGGATATCTGTGTCTTACCTATATGTCTCATCCCCAAATTTGACAGTTTTCCTTAACTGACATTTGGGATAGTGGTGAACAAAGTTGAAAAATATGATGTTTTGATACAATTGAACTTTGTTCTTTTAAGAGATTGCAAAAAAATTCAAGCAAATCCTTTGTTTGTTGAGAATCAATACGATGTTAATTCCATTTGTCTAAAATACCTTATATGAATGTAGACAAAACCATTCCGTCATTGCATTAAGGATCATGGTTTATCTTTGAGACAATTCTTTGGTGGTACATTTGCTCGATGCAGCAATATTCCTGTTATTGTAGGATTTTTATGGAGCTTCTTTCTCGTTCTTAGTTGTGTTGAGTAGATTTCTTCGATGTGGCCACAAAGCATGCTGACTGGATATATAATAATAATAATAATAATAATAATAATAATAATAATAATAATAATAATAATAATTATAATAATAATAATAAAGTGGAGTAAGATTGAACATAGTTTAAATTGGCTAGCGCTTTCAACTCGTACCACATACGAGTCTCATCAGGCCATAACATTCAGTTAGCCAATTAAATTTAAACTGTGTTTAATCTTACTCCACTTATTTAATCATTACTATATTGTGCCTGAGAGTAAGAACTTTACTGCGCTGTTTATATATGCATGCCATCGTAGATCGATACCCACAATGTCAATCACACCATTGTCTTGTCCAGACTCAATTATTTACGGAGCGCCATCTATATCTGGAATATATTTTGACAAACAAACAAACAAGCAAACAAACAAATAAACATATGAGTTCTGGTTACTAATCGTTATTACAACATACATGGTCCATGAAATTTTCACTTCAATTGCATGTTAAGGAAAGGGAGATGTACAGGTATATGTTTCTATGCGTTTTATGTATTGTAAATAGATACTATTCAAACTGTTTGAAGTATGTTAAAACTATTCACCAGCCTCAAACATATCAATGCAATGACAGTATGCACATATTCACCCGGGGACATGTAACAATACACCAAATATGTACAACAACGTTGATAAAACCACTTAAAGTTGTCCGCGGAATATTTCAGTGGAGGATTTCGTTGATGTGTAATATAAAAATGAATGACTATGTCTGTCATCAAAATCAATCTGACAATCAGCATAATAATCTTTGTTAATATTTTTTATCTCAAGCCGCTGCGCCGGAAAAAAAAAATAAAATTCCGTCTGTAAGTAAAAATTATTTTTTTTAATTACCAATTTCTTACAAGGATGCTATCCGAGGCTATATTCCCAATTATTTCCTCATGTGCGCGCAACGGATCAGAACCCAGAACCGGCGCAGGATTGGTGTTATTCTTGATACATATTCTGTTTGCGCAGTTTGTATGTGAGTAAGTCAAAATATAATATATCAAAGTCGTTAGTAAAGTACTTGTCATTTCTCCAAAAAATATAAACATTATCATACACATCACAGCTTTAACATTCTGCCACGGGCATCCATGACGTATTAACCGCCATTTGAAACCAAGTGTTCGAGATACTTGGCAATACAAAAAGCGGTAGACATTAAATATTTTTTAATAAGAATGAAAATGTAAACTTGCAATCTAATTGACATTATAATATAATATTGAAATATGAAGTGTATGACATTAGAGTATAATATACATTAAAACTTCATGCATGCTTGGTATGTACAATAATTCTACTCTCTGAATGAACTACACGTGTGCATGGACCTGCATCACGAATATTCTGCCGTATTCATTGAACAAATGTTCTTGGTTTCATTTCTCTATAATATCTTGAGATTGACCAAAGTCACTTTATTTCTTTTTTGTTGCTAATAAACAAACTTGAACTTATCTAGTATTTTACGGTAATTTCAGGAGTTAGTGCAGGTAAGAAAAAAATTCTCAGATACCTGGGTAACAGTACCGTAAAGGCATAAACAGGATCACAGAAATAACAATAGATCGCATTTTGCTAAGCATCACCCGGAATGCTAAGGTCGCCATTTTCCGAAACATTGCCTCGGTAGACATATTCCATGTTGGTATGGCCGCCGTGTGTCGGAGCATTGCCATGGTCGGTGTAGCCCATGTTGGTATGGCCGCCGTGTGTCGGAGCATTGCCATAGACGGTGTAGCCCATGTTGGTATGGCCGCCGTGTGTCGGAGCATTGCCATGGCCAGTGTAGCCCATGTTGGTACGGCCACCATATTCCGAAACATCGATGTCGATACGACCACTCTCATCGCCTTCCATGGCGTAAAGTTTGTTGGTGTCGCGGTTGACGTAGAGGCTGGTGGCTCGTTGAAACGTCTGAGGGGGAATCTTTGGTTTCACGAAAGTTGCGATGAGCAGAATTATGAAACCTACTATGTCGAAGACACCTCCGATAACGCAGACAAAGAGACACCAACCAACCGTCCACTCCAGTCGTGCGCCAATAGCCACACCATAGACGATAACACCCACAATGTTGCATAACGCTGAAACGGCAATATGCGTATTAGTATTTATTCAAATAATACCGAACTTTCATAAGACACTTTCTTCATGAGAGGGTGCATGGGTTTAGATTAACGTCATTTTAAACAGTATTTAAGTTAATGGATCGACTAGCCCGACTCCTTGACTTGATTGCGTGCGCCCGATGACCGCGCGGCTCACAATTTCAATGACTAAATGTTTTGGTCCTGATTATTTCATGCAGCCGTCATGCAGCCAGATCATTGCGAAGTGCGATGTTAAAATGACACACACACACACACCATTCACACACGCACACCACACACACGAACACGTACACCCCGTACACACACATCAATCACACACATATACACCACACACACACACACGAACACGTATACACACCACGCACACACAAACGCCACACACACGTCGTACACGTACACACACCACACGCACACACACCACACACCACACGCACAACACACGCACCCACACACCACGACCACACTACACACATACCACACACACACACACCACACTCACACACCACACACCGCACGCACGCACACACACACACACACATACACACACACACACACACACACACACCACACCACACCACACCACACCACACCACACCACACCACACCACACCACACCACACCACACCACACCACACACCACATCACACACACCACACACATATCACACACACACACCACACCACACCACACATACCACACACCACACCCACACCACACACACACACACACACACACACACACACACACACACACACACACACACACACACACACACACACACACACACACACACACACACACACACACACACACACACACCACACATACCACACACACACCACACCACACACACACACACCAAACCACACACATATCACACGCACACACACACCACACCACACACATACCACACACACACACCACACCCGCACCACACAAATACCACACACACACACACACCACACACGCGCGCACACACACCACACCACACACTACACACCCACCACACACATACCACACCCACACACTACACCCACACACCACACCCACACATCACACACATACCACACACATACCACACCCACACACACCACACACGCGCACACGCGCGCACACACACACCACACCACACACACCAAACAACACTTATTTATGTTTCAAAGCTGCATACAAATATATCTGTTCATGACATATGTATCTAGGACATCTGAGTAGAGATTTACCACCTGAAGAAGTGTATGGACGGTAATACTGCTCAATGACAAAAGTAATGCGGTGAACTATTTACCGTGAATAACGTGTTCATGTCTACTCACCGGCAACAAGCGTGAAGACGGCCATGGTGATGAGAAAACATCTATGGTAGAGGCCCATAGACACGTAGACGTAGACGGGCATCACGACAAGCGGGATGGCCGCGCATATAATGGCCACGCTCTCCAAGCCTCGGACATTGTTCAGCCAATCTGGAATGCATGATGAAAAATTTAGTTCTAACCTTGTTGTTCAAAGACATTCTTGCTGATAGTCAAAGAGTTGTCCCCATTTAATTAATCGTTCCAATGAGGCAGACTTGATGGTGGGGATGTTGTGCAGAAGGGATACTCGTTCTGTAATATGTTTGTAATTAAACAGATACTGTTTTCGATGCGATCCGATAAACTTGTTATTACACCCCGATACATATTGAAAAGTGGTCACTGAGTGAAATTTAAAGATTCAGGAGAAACATGGCAAATATGCGGACCTCGCTTTCAAAATGTCACGCTTGCATCCCAAGTTCCAAGTTGTCCGACTCCCCATTGTTCTCGGTGCCTTAGGTTTGGTGCCTCCCAATCTGTTGACTGACATTGTGAGAGTATCCTGGTTTGCTACCAGGAATACAGCCCTTCTGACAATCTGGGTAATGCAGAAGGCTGCAGTGTTGGGGAGTCTTCACATTCTCCGAAAAGTTCTGGGTGGGTTTGACTAGACAAGAACCCCGACCTGATGATGAGCCTAACCAGCCTGACTGTGCCAGGATCACCCAAACCTTCTTTGCTCCATCAACTACTACTACTGCTACTACAACTACTACTACTACCACTACCACTACTACTACTACTACATGTAATACTACTACTACTACTACATCAACCACTACTACTACTACTACTACTACTACTACTACAACCACCACCACCACCACTACTACAACCACTACTACTACTTCTTCTACTATATGTACTTCGACTGCTACATGTACTACTACAACTTCTACTACTACCACTACCACTACCACTACCACCACCACCACTACTACTACTACTACTACTACTACTACTACTACTACTACCACTACTACTACTACTACCACTACTACTACTACTACTACTACTACCGCTACCACTACTACTACCACCACCACCACCACTACTACCACTACTATATGTACTTCGACTGCTACATGTACTACTACTACTACTACTACTACTACCACTACCACTACTACTACTACTGCTACTACTACTACCGCTACTACGACTACTACCACCACCACCACCACTACTACCACTACTATATGTACTTCGACTGCTACATGTACTACTACTACTACTACTACTACTACTACCACTACTACTTCTACTACTCAATGATGTAGTATGATGATAACAATCAGTAAGTGTCACTATAATTAGACAAGAGCTTTAAGCTCTGATATAGCGAACAAAGCTTTGTATTCTATTGGAATATTTTACACTTACGAAATGGTGCACAGAAAACTTCATTTTTGATGTTGGCGTTGCATGACCGCCACACGCTTCCTCCATCAAGACCTGGATGTGGGAGACATGGGAACAGTGTATGTGAGTATATATAGTTATTGCTGGAAATGTCACAGGCGAAAAGAGCTTCAACTGACAACAGCAGACGGTTAGTGAGTTAGGTTTCAGGGGAATGACATCACGCGGAACACAAGGGAGTGGCTTCCTTCACTTACTCAGGGAGATTCGAACCCTGGTTGGGTGGTTGGTTGTTGTTTAACGCCCCACTCAGCAATATTCCAGCTCTATGACGGGGGTCTGTAAATAATCGAGTCTGGACCAGACAATCCAGTGATTGACATCATGAGCATCGATCCACGCAATTGGGATCGATGACAGGCATCAACTAAGTCGGCGAGCCTGACCACCCGATCTCGTTAGTCGCCTCTAACGACAAGCATAGTCGCCTTTTACGGCAAGCATGGGTTGTGAAGACCTATTCCACCCGGATCTTCACGGGTCTCGGACCCTGGTGTGTAGGCCCTGACGTACCCACAACTAGAACACCCGGTAATGTTATCGTTCGTGTCTTGAGTCAACAGGCTCAACTGAGTCATAACGTCTTAACGGTAGCTAGGCAGTCCATATGTCGTCTCATCTCCAACCTCAACCAAGAAGAAAGCAGGCGGACGAAATGAAATAAAAAAACAAAAAAACACACAAAAAAACCACTCACCAAAAAAAATATATACTGTTTTGATTGTTGAACTTATTAACTTATGATATTAAAACTTGTATCTGTAGGTCATAATAGTCATGTCAGGAGTTTTAGACTTATGAAATATCCTACGTTCTCTTTACATCTTAACTTTGGGAACGTGCAATATCTTACGTTACAATAAAACCTTAAGCTTGGGAACATGAAATATCTTAGGTTATCATAATACCATAAGTTTGGGAACATGTAATATCCTACGTTGTCATAATACCTTAAGTTTGGGAACATGAAACATCTAAGGTTATCATAATACCTTAAGTTTGGGAACATGTAATACCCTGCGTTATCATAATAATTTAAGTTTGGGGACATGAAATATCCTGCGTTATCATAATACCTTAAGTTTGGGGACATGAAATATCCTACGTTATCATAATACCTGAAGTTTAGGAACATTGAATATCTTACGTTATCATAATACCTTAAGTTTGGGAACATGAAATATCCCACGTTACCATTATACCTGAAGTTTAGGAACATGAAATATCCTACGTTGTCGTGATACCTTAAGTTTAGGAACATGAAATATCCTATGTTGTCGTAATACCTTAAGTTTGGGAACATGAAATATACTACGTTGTCGTGATACCTTACGTTTGGGAACATGAAATATCCTACGTTGTTGTAATACCTTAAGTTTGGGAACGTGCAATATCCTGCGTTATCATAATACCTTAAGTTTGGGAATATGAAATATCCTACGTTATCATAATACCTGAAGTTTAGGAACATGAAATATCCTACGTTATCATAATACCTTAAGTTTGGGAACATGAAATATCCCACGTTACCATTATACCTTAAGATTGGGAACATGAAATATCCTACGTTGTCGTAATACCTTAATTTTGGGAACATGAAATATCCTACGTTGTCGTGATACCTTAAGTTTGGGAACATGAAATATCCTATGTTGTCGTAATACCTTAAGTTTGGGAACGTGCAATATCTTAGGTTATCATAATACCTTAAGTTTGGGAACATGAAATATCTTACGTTATAATAATACCTTAAGTTTGGGAACATGAAATATCCTACGTTATCATAATACCTTAAGTTTGGGAACGTGCAATATCTAAGGTTATCATAATACCTTAAGTTTGGGAACATAAAATATCCTACGTTATCATAATACCTTACGTTTGGGAACGTGAATATCCTCCGTTATCATAATGCCTTACGTTTGGGAACATGAAATACCCTGCGTTATCATAATAATTTTAGTTTGGGAACATGAAATATCCTACGTTACAATAATACCTTAAGTTTGGGAACATGAAATATCTTACGTTATAATAATACCTTAAGTTTGGGAACATGAAATATCCTATGTTATCATAATACCTTAAGTTTGGGAACATGAAATATCCTACGTTGTCGTAATACCTTAAGTTTGGGAACATGAAATATCCTACTTTACCATAATACCTAAAGCTTGGGAACATGAAATATCTTAGGTTATCATAATACCATAAGTTTGGGAACATGTAATATCCTACGTTATCATAATACCTTAAGTTTGGGAACATGAAATATCTAAGGTTATCATAATACCTTAAGTTTGGGAACATAAAATATCCTACGTTATCATAATACCTTAAGTTTGGGAACATGAAATACCCTACGTTATCATAATAATTTTAGTTTGGGAACATGAAATATCCTACGTTACAATAATACGTTTAGTTTGGGAACATGAAATACCCTACGTTATCATAATAATTTTAGTTTGGGAACATGAAATATCTTACGTTATAATAATACCTGAAGTTTGGGAACATGAAATATCCTACGTTATCATTATACCTGAAGTTTGGGAACATGCAATATCCTACGTTGTCGTAATACCTTAAGTTTGGGAACATTAATTATCCTACGTTATCATAATACCTTAAGTTTGGGAACATGAAATATCTCACGATAAATGACTGTCCAAACGCCAAATGCGAATATCACTGTGCAGATTGAGTTCGTGTATAAAACATGAACCTTATAAATAGATTATGCGCATTTGAAATGAGTCTTAGTGGTATGTGTTTCATTGTACAGCCGGTACAGACAGCATGTACAGACAGCTTGTACAGACGGCATGTACTGACACATTCTAAGGAGATTGACGCCACTCTGTATAACTTCACGATTCTTTTCAAATTGTGAGGACCTGTGCGGGGCCTATCGTATACAATTTGTCACAATATGTCTTTTCTGACAATTATAACCCGAATCGACAGAGCACGGCAACAAGGCCATTGTGGAATATATCTGAAAGACCGCTGTAAGGTATGATTGAGGTCATGCATGCTAAAACGCTAAGTATTCCTTATAGTTAGATGACATATGCATGTCATTCCTGTGATACGCTTAGCAAGTATATTGTGATTGCTAGTGGCGCATTGTGATAATTTCGGAGGGGTAGAATCAGAGCTTATTCAACACGGGATGGTGATAATGTCGGTACAACACGATGACGGAACAAATGCATCAACCATGGCCAAAACTTGGAGAGTAAGAGGAGTGGTAGGGTAATCATGTAGATAGGTGTCCGCTCGTCACGCCAAAGACCCGTGTTCAATGCCCTCACGGGTTTAACGTAAGGAGCCAATTATCGATGTACCCCTGTCGTGATATGAATGATACAAACTGCGGCTTAAAACACTACTCACCTACTCATTCACTTACTCTGAAGTTTAAAACGCGGTTAGACTACGAAACATTCATCATATTGTGATAGTTGCTAAACCTGAGCCTACTCAACTCTACGTAACATTCATCATATTGTGATAGTTGCTAAATCCGAGCCTACTCACCTCTATGTAACATTCGTCATATTGTGATAGTTGCTAAACCTGAGCCTACTCAACTCTACGTAACATTCATCATATCGTGACAGGTGCTCAATCCGAGCCTACTCACCTCTATGTAACATTCATCATATTGTGATAGTTGCTAAACCTGAGCCTACTCACCTCTACGTAATATTGTTCATATTCTGAGAGTTGTTAAACCTGAGCCTTCTCACCTCTTCGTACGTAATATTCATCATATTGTGATAGTTGCTCAACCTGAGCCTACTCGCCTCTACGTAACATTCATCACATTGTGATAGTTGCTCAACCTTAGCATACTCACCTCTACGTAACATTCATCATATTGTGACAGTTGCTCAACCTCAGCATACTCACCTCTACGTAACATTCATCATATTGTGACAGGTGCTAAACCTGAGCCTACTCACCTCTTCGTGACATTTATCATATTGTGACAGGTGCTAAAACTTAGCCTAGTTGCTCAACCCGAGCCTACACACCTCTACGTACGTAATATTCATCATATTGTGATAGTTGCTCAACCTGAGCCTACTCACCTGTTCGTAACATTCATCATATTGTGACAGGTGCTCAACCTGAGCCTACTCACCTCCACGTAACATTCATCATATTGTGACAGGTGCTAAACCTGAGCCTACTCACCTCCACGTAACATTCATCATATTGTGACAGGTGCTCAACCTGAGCCTAGTTGGTCAACCCGAGCCTACTCACCTCTACGTACGTAATATTCATCATATTGTGATAGTTGCACAACCTGAGCCTACCCACCTCTACGAAACATTCATCATATTGAGGCCTACTCACCTCTCAGGTGCCATGGGTAGTTAAACTGGATACATCCGTCATGGGATCCTCTCAAACACGACAGCCGTCGCCACAACCCAAAGGACGCAGAGGAATCCCAAGCCCAGAATGGAGCAGCAAATGACAAAATCTGCAGAATTTCGGCTAGAAGTAAAGCAATACAGGCAAGGAGAGGTAGAACCCCATATCTTCTGATTCCCTTCATTACTGGAACTATCCTAACTTCTGTACTTGCCAACGTGTTAGGTAGACACAGATCTGTGATGTTACTTGTCGAGCATTACCTAACTGGCTTTGCCTGTTTGCCTAAATGTATATATGAATGGATGCCATTCACTGAGACACGCCAGGTTGTAAACAGCCTTGTCTGTCTGTGAATTGTATTGATAGTTATAGATAGCCTACATTGTGTGAGGTGAGGCGTTTATAACAGGGGCGGGAACGATACAGAGAGTCGTCACAGCGACATAGAGAGGGGTGAGAGACATATACGGACGTGAGATAGACAGACAGAGAGACGTGACAGCCTCGCACAGAGACACACAAAGAGAGAGAGAGAGAGAGAGAGAGAGAGAGAGAGAGAGAGAGAGAGAGACGTGAGAGCCACGTGAGGGCCACGTGAGAGCTACACAGAGAAGTGAGAGACATACAATGAGCCGTTAGATAGACACACGCAAAGACACAAGGGAGAGAGTCGTGGGAGCGACATAGAGACGTGTGATTGCCAGAGTATGACAGAGAGAAAAGAAGAGACAGAGAGTGTGAGAGTGACGGAGAACAACACAGATACGTGAGAGAGAGAGAGAGAGAGAGAGAGAGAGAGAGAGAGACGCGAGGCCACGTGAGGGCCACGTGAGAGCTACACAGAGAAGTGAGAGCCATACAATGAGACGTTAGATAGACACACGCAGTGACACAATGGAGAGAGGCGTGAGAGCGACACAGAGACGTGAGGTAGCCAGAGTGTGACAGAGAGAAAAGGGAGAGAGAGAGAGTGTGAGAGTGACGGAGAGCGACACAGAGAAATGAGATAGACAAAGGGAGAGACAGACGGAGAGCGACACAGAGTTGTGAGATAGACAGGGTGTGTGTGAGAGAGAGAGACAGACATAGAGAGACAGACAGACAGACTGACAGACAGAGAGAGAGACGGAGAGCGACACAGAGATGTGAGATAGACAGGGTGTGTGTGAGAGAGAGAGACAGACAGACAGACTGACAGACAGAGAGAGACGGAGCGCGACGCAGAGACGGAGAGAGAGGCAGACAGAGAAAGACTGAGATCGACGCAAAGGCGTGAGATAGACTCAGTGAGAGACGGAGAGCGACGCTGTGACGTGGGATAGACATGGAGAGAGAGAGTCAGACAGAGAGAGAGACGGAGAGCGACACAGAGACGTGGAATAGACAGAGGGAGACGTGAAAGACATACAGAGAGGCTCTAGAGAGAGACATATCAGTACGTGAGAGAGAGAGACACACACAGAGACGTGTGAACGAGAGGTAGTACAACTCGGCAGTTTGAGGTATCAGCTGAGGAAATGTTACGTCTCTGTACTGGATTATCATGTACTGCAGCTTATATTTCCAGTATATCCATGCTGTCCGATTTAGGCAGCTATCCAGACGTTTATAATTTATATGGATAATTTACAGATGGACTTCAGTATCTGTTTGAACTTTTGCATGGAAACTTCTCAGGTTTATTATAGCCTCTGGCCTTTGGGAATATTGAAGGTGACATTTATTATACACTAGCTGCCTTTTACCCGTAGTGATGTTTTGTCTGTATGCGTTTTCACTAATTTTGTATTTTCATATCCATGCGTCTTCTGTTTCAAAATTTAATCTTTGATTAGACGTTCTACTCCAGGTCTATTTACTTCTATCCAGACAGACAAACAGACAGACAGACAGTTTATTCAGAAAATGGCCATAGGCCCATAATACAGACAATGTTTGGTTGCATGAACGACGCATGACATCAGGTTACTCTTAGCCGTTGCTTATTCAATATCAAAGTTTTCAGACAAAAATAGGGGCGATGGGGTAGCCCAGTGGTTAAAGCGTTCGGAAACCGGGGTTCGATTCCCCACATGGGTATAGTGTGTGAAACCAATTTCAGGTGTCCCCCGTCGTGATATTGTTAGAATATTGCTAAAGCGGCGTTAAACCATACTCCCTCAGATAAATATTTTCTTTCTATTTCATATCTACGAACTTCTACTCCAGGTCTACTTACTTTAAATTAAGGTCTTTTTAGTTCTACTACTAGTGTACTTACTACTGCAACATATCTATTTTTATCTACTCCAGGCCAACTTTCTTCTGATCCAGGTCTACTAACTTCTATCCCATATCTACTTATTTCTACCATGAGTCTATTTACTTCTACTCTATGGATAATTACTTCTACGACGCATTTACTTACTTCTACTCCATGTCTACATTCTTCGGCTCCTGGGATATTGATTTTTACTCCAGAGACATTGATTTCTACTCCAGAGATATTGATTTCTACTCCAGAGATATTGATTTCTACTCCAGGGAGATTAATTTCTACTCCAGAAATATTGATTTCTACTCCAGAGAGAATGATTTCTACTTCAGAGATATTGATTTCTACTCCAGAGATATTGATTTCTACTCCAAAGATTTTGATTTCTACTCCAGAGAAATTTTGATCTCTACTCCAGAGATTTTGATTTCTATTCTGGAGAGTTTGATTTCTACTCCAGAGATATTGATTTCTACTCCAGGGAATTTGATTTCTACTCCAGAGATATTGATTTCTACTCCAGAGAGAATGATTTCTACTTCAGAGATATTGATTTCTACTCCAGAGATATTGATTTCTACTCCAAAGATATTGATTTCTACTCCAGAGATATTGATTTCTACTCCAGAGAGATTAATTTCTACTCCAGAGATATTGATTTCTACTCCAGGGCCTTTGATTTCTACTCCAGAGAGAATGATTTCTACTCCAGAGAAATTGATTTCTACTCCAGAGATATTGATATCTACTCCAGAGATATTGATTTCTACTCAAGAGAGAATGATTTCTACTCCAGAGATATTGATTTCTACTCCAGAGATATTGATTTCTACTCCAGAGATATTGATTTCTACTCCAGAGATATTGATTTCTACTTCAGAAAGATTGATTTCTACTCTAGAGAGTTTGATTTCTACCCCAGGGTTATTGATTTCTACTCCAGAGATATTGATTTCTACTCCAGAGATATTTATTGCTACTCCAGAGATATTTATTTCTACTCCAGAGAGATTGATTTCTACTCCAGGGTTTTGATTTCTACTCTAGAGAGAATGATTTCTACTCCAGAGAGATTTTGATCTCTGCTCCAGAGATATTGATTTCTACTCCAGAGAGTTTGATTTCTACTCCAGAAAGATTGATTTCTACTCCAGAGAGTTTGATTTCTACTCCAGAGAGTTTCATTTCTACTCCAGAGAGATTGATTTCTATTCCAGAGATATTGAATTCTACTCCAGAGAGATTGATTTCTACTCCAGAGATTTTGATTTCTACTCCAGAGAGATTGATTTTTAATCCAGAGAGTTTGATTTCTACTCCAGGGAGATTAATTTTTACCCCAGAGATATTGATTTCTACTCCAGAGAGAATGATTTCTACTCCAGAGATATTGATTTCAACTCCAGAGATATTGATTTCTACGTCAGAGAGATTGATGTCTTATCCGCAGAGTTTGATTTCTACTCTAGAGAGATTGATTTCTACCCTAGTGATATTCATTTCTGCTTCAGAGAGATTGCTTTCTTATCAACAGAGTTTGATTTCTACTCTAGAGAGATTGATTTCTACCCTAGTGATATTCATTTCTACTTCAGAGAGATTGATTTCTTATCAACAGAGTTTGATTTCTACTTCAGAGAGATTGATTTCTACCCTAGTGATATTCATTTCTACTTCAGAGAGATTGATTACTTATCCACAGAGTTTAATTTCTAATCTAGAGAGATTAATTTCCTCCCTAGTGATATTGATTTCTACTCTAGAGATATTTTGATTTCTACTCCAGAGATATTGATTTCTGCTCCATGGATATTGAGTGTTTCTCCGGGTCCACCTACTTCTACTGCAGACCTACTTTCATCTACTACAGGTTTACCTTTTACGCCAGGTGTACCTACTTCTACTCCAGGTCCACTTTCTTCTACTGCAGGTCTACATTCTTCTACTACAGGTCTACTACTGCTCCAGGTTTACCTACTTCTACTATTGGCCTACTTATTAACATAAGAAATGACAAGACAGTATGGATCATGAACCCTTTTATTCCAGTTCTGGAGTTCTAGATACGTGAAGCGAACATTCCGACAAAGTAAACACATTCTAGTTGGAGTATCATCTGTCTCGTTCTTCTCCTCCAGTTGGAGCTATGTGCAATTTTGTTTTATCGAGAGAAGATGCCCTTTGCCTTTTGCTATACATATCTTAAATATATACTGAGCTATCCGATTTTTAAAAAGCTGAGACTAAAAAGCTGATAACAATTAAACAAGACCATAAGGAATTATCCTCTGAAAAGACATTTAGACGCTTCCCTGTATGCAAAAGCTCACAAATAATTCATCCGAAATGGTCTGTATTTGTTGCACAAGCTAACATATTTCCAGACAAGAAAAGCTTTAAAAGGATATATCCATATCAAGATGTTTTATTGTACTTAAGGTCTCCGGCACATGTACAAGACAAGAGTACAAAGAGATAATATCCGTGAGTACAACACAGCTATAGGGATGTGCTGCACCCAACACATATGTGGAGACAATGTTACAAAGCGGGTGTACACAATTATTTTACGAAGTGACTTCACAATACTATAATATTCTTGCGCCGAAAAATGTGCATGATGAACAAAAGGTGCTAACGTAAGAATTGTTTTTCCATTATTAGAATTCAACAGATATTTACATGATTACAAATGTACAGGTATTTCTGTGTAATATATGCTTCCCTTAAATCAGTATAAACCGTACAAACAAGCGGTATATGAAGTTCATCGTCTATACAAGTTTGACAGAAAGGACACAATCTCATTGGCTTCGGTGAAGAACGATGTCGTCCAATGTTTACCATTATTTCAGAAAATCCAAGACAAAATCTTGAATACATAATGCGCAGAGATTTGCATGCTATAACATTTAAATACAATTCAAGATGTAAAAAAGCTATACATGACATATCTTGAACTGCCGTGTCGATCTCCAGTCCTGCTGAAACATATCTAGTGTCTTTCCATGAATTAATCTTAAAAACTCATGTTTATTACCACACCTTGATATAACTCGTTAATGAAAAATGAGAACAGTATAGGACTTAATAAGCACCCTTGTTTCAAACCAAGATTACAATCGAAAAGAAGTCTTTAAACTGGCCATCAAACCGTACACATGCTCCTACATTTGTGTACAAACTTATTAACATTTGTAGCATTGTACCATACATGCCTGTATTTTGCAAACAAAGCCATAATTTATGTCGATAAACAAAATCAAACGCTTTCTTAAAGTCAACGAATGCTACATAAAGCTTCTTCCTATGCCTTAATGGATATTTCTGAACAATGGCATAAAGTGTAAACATGTGGTCAGTAGTAGAATATTTTTTTCGAAAACCAGCTTGCGTTTCCAGAATTTTGTCTCTTATATTTGCCCAAAGCGTAAGTCTCTTATTTAAAATACACGTAAAGACTTTACTGAGTGTGCTTTTCAAAGAGATTCCTCTGTACCTATCTGGATTATTAGGATCAACATTTTGTGGAGAGGTACAATTATAGATTTCGCAAACACAATATATTTCGACAAAAACGGCAGTATTATTTCCTTAGAACATTTAAGTATTTCAAAAAGAGGATTATCTAGTCCAGGGGTCTTTCCATTCTTCAGAGAATATATTGCATCAATAATTTCCTTAACAGTGATATTGGCATCAATAATACATCGATCAATATCAGTATAATGCTCATGATGCCATATATATATGTCTGTGTCAGAACTGGCTAAGTTCTCAAACATATCAGCAGTATGGAAGACATCTTTGAAATGAGTCAGCCGTTGGGTGGAATTAATTTTGCAATTAGTATATGACTTTGAGTTAATATTTCGAATCTCTTTCCAAATTTGTTTCGGGTTACCGAGCGATTTGCAGAGTTTATCTACTTTATGTTGCCGAGCTTAAAATTTATACCTCCGACTTGTTTGTTTATAATTATTCCTAACAGTACAATATTGTTTTCTGGAATGTTCATTTCTTTGTCGTCTGAACTGTCGAAGTGTTCTCCTGAAGGCACGTTTAGCAGATCTACGTTCACCATTTAATATTAATCTATTGGGTGTATTGTGGATATTTCACACACATTTTTTCATACAGTCAGCTGATTCTAAAAATATTTTTACAAAATCGTTCAGGGCTTCACATTAATTTTCATCAACATCTAACAACAGACGATCTAATAACTTATTAGATCGTAAAATATCTAGAAACTGAACACTGAAGTTATCATTCCAAATGTACTTATGATAATGTACGGAACTAATTCCCTGCGGCTGCTCATCGCCATATTTACAACTGAGTTCCAGAGGAAAATGATCAGAGTCTAATCTTTCACAAACATTCAACATAGATATGTGTGAAAAACAATCCATTGAGCAGATGAAGTAATCATTTACACTGCTGCCCTGGCTACTGACGTACGTATATTCACCATTAGTGTCACCCTCCATTCGACCGTTCACAATACAGAAGTCAAACACATCACATAAGTTTAACAACGTGCGACCTAATCTGTTCACACTGGTATCTTGTGAAGTTCTATCCTCAAATGGTGGGATGGTATCCTCGGGAAAAGGATCACCTCTATTCTGTATGCTGTCTGGGTTAAAGTCTCTATAGTTATTCTTATTACCACAACGAGCGTTCATGTCTCCACACAACACAATATGACAATCTGATAATCAGATAACACAAACTCCAGCTTGATCTATAGCACACGTTAATGGCTTATTATCTTAAAAAGTAGGTCCTTGTGGAGGAATATATACACAAACTAGAACAATGTCAAAATCAATTTTAAGAAGATTTTTGGATAGCCTGACACAAACAACATTATCTAAGTTGGTTTGTATAACTCAACAAAAACATCGATAGCTTGCTTAATACAAACACAAACACCACCACAACATCGACCGTTATTCGATATTTTGATGGCAGGTGAATAAAAACTTACATATCCAGGTAACCAACTATTTGGTAATTCGTCAGATGTCAAATGTTTGTAAATGATTTAGACGTCAAGATCTGAAAGATTGCTGTAGATTTATGTTACAAGTTAATAGATGAAGAAATGTGGATTCTTTTAAGGTGTTGTGATGTGCATGAAGTTATGTTGGCAATTTCACCGGGGTCGTCTGGACACAGCTCCTGTGAAAAAAGGCCTTGGTCGCTGTTCAAGGCGGTTGAAGTGCTGTCGGTTCGCCGGCTATCAATTCGACTACTGGCACGTACGAACGGACGCCTGGAGGTCAGTGACCCCGTCTCCGATGTGCTGGGGGCCTGTTCCGTCTCATGTTGGTTTCGCACTGTTATCAGTTTCCCTTGCTTGAAATACCCTTTCAATCCCTTCTCTCGAGTTCCTTCAGATTGTCACGTCGGCGAAAGGTGAGATCGTTGGAAACGCCATAACCGCCCTCCTTCAGTACAAAGTCTCGACTTTATCATCAGACTCCCGATAATTCACTATTAAGGGTCGTGGTTTACTCGGATTGTCACGCTGGATTCCTAGGCCGTGAGCACAATAACGTCAGATTTCTCCAACGTTTTATTCTTTACGCTGTCATTGAGAAGTGCTATTATCTTTTCTTTACATAATAGGGGTGCCTCTTCTGGCGAATCTGGAACTCCGTAGAAAATAACGTTGTCAAGTTCATCATCGACATCTGACATCTTATTCTGTATCCTGTCGACCTTTTCCGTCAGTGCATCTATATCGTCATACATGATACTGTTTGTCTGTTGGAGAGCGTACTGAGTAGTGGCTAGTTGACTTTCAATCTGTCCACACTTGGCTGATAGTGTCTGGACGTCCGACTTGACTGAACTAATTTGATTACCCAGATCCGTTTTGACAGTACGAAACTCAGGTGTGACGGCGCGAATCTCTTCGTGGATAGTGTTTTGAATGTCTTCAAGAGTAGGTGGGCTGGTTTAGCTTCTGTATCGCCAGAGCAAAGTAGCCAATCTGATACAGCACCGGCTGGCATAGAGTGCCCCCCAGCCAACATGAACCTGGTGCACGGAAAAAGTGCCCCGTCGTTGACACAAAATACTTGAATATTTAGTATCCGTATTGGGGTGGAGAGACGATATATATGGAAGAAAATACAGAGAAAGGAATAATCCCTTTACTCATCTATGAAACAGTCTTTAACGGGCTCCAGGGAAATTAGAGACTTGGCCTTACAATATTTTGTAATGCGCATTCCAGAAATGTGTTCGCGTTTTGCGATAACCCGTACAAATACCTCGCCGATGTGAAGCATATGAGACAAAGTATAGGCTCTTCTAGGAAGACATATTCTCAGGAAATGTTGAGGTCGAGGCTTTTCTCGTTCGTTGCTGTCATCGTATTCCATGGGATTACCCAGATAATTACACCGTATGCCACCTTCTACATACAGAGCACAGTGCAGGGTCCAAGCTGGATACTGTGCTGTTGGAATGTGAGGTAAACATTTGGCAGCGTTGATGTAGATGGCACTTCCTACTGGCTCTACTAATGGGACACCGGCCTTCTTCAAGATGTCTCCAAACATGGACAAGCTTTCAATTCTGTACTTCAAGTAGCGGTCTTCAAGCCCTTCTGTCAGACCAAGTGCAACAGCATTTAGGTCTCTTCCAGCTAAGCCACCGTAGCGTCGCCTTCCTTCAAACGCTTCCACCATTTCTTCAAATTTGTCTTTAAGGTCTACTGATTTCGTGGCAAAACATCCACCTATGCTGCACATCGCATCTTTTTTGGCTGAAAAGTACATGCCATCAAAATAGGAACACATCTCAAATGCTATGGCCCTGGCTGACATATCTTCATACGATTTCTCTCTTATTTTAATGAAATATGCATTTTCTTCAAAACGACATCCATCCATATATAGAGGTATATGGTATCTTTTGCAGATCTCAGAAGTACACTTTATGTTTGCCATGGATACTGGTTGGCCCTCTTGGTGATTGCTGGTCAGGGTCAAGACAACCATAGCATTACCTGACACAATCTGAGCTAATTCTTTTTCGAGTCTCTCACAATCGATGTTGCCATTAAAACAATCACCACTGATAAGTTTGCAGGGAAGATCCTTTGCCAAAGCCCCAAGCATCTCGGCGATGTTACGACCTGTAATGTACATTGTGTTGCTGAAGATAGAGAATCCAGGCTTTGAATGAATCGAGAAGAGTAGGTGTTCCGCAGCCCTTCCTTGATGAACAGGGAACACATGGGGGAAACCTGTGATTGATCTGATGGTGTCTTCAAATTTGTAAAAACTATCGGGATTGATAGACCCTTCATGCGCTGTTACCATGGCAGCCCATTGGTGATGACTCATTGCTGCTGTGCCGGAATCGGTCCAGAGGTCAAAGTTGATTTCATCATCCCTTAACTGCAGAGGGTTATAGTTCATTTTACGCAATATTTCAATCCGCTCTTCTTTGGTAATTTGAGGTAAAGGATCTACCATTTTGATTCGGAAAGGTTCCATAAACGCCATCCTGGGAAAGAAAATAGTATTTACTGTTACTTTATTTTCTGAAGGGCCGGTCGGGTAGCCTAGTTGTTGAAGCGTTCACTCGTCACGCCGAAAACCCGGTTTCGATTCCCTGTGTGAATCCCATTTCTGGTTTCCCCCGCCGTGACATTGCTTGAATATTGCTAAAAGCGGCGTAAAACTATACTCACTCACTCACTCACTCACTCATTTTCTGAATTGCTGTATTCCTTGCAAGGGGTAAAGGGATCCAACACCTCGAGTGTGCTGACACTGAAACGTCCGTGCCCAAATCGTTTGTTTCATTAATCCAGACCAGGGCCTGTTCCACAAAACAAATGTAATTTCACTTTGGGACTCTTTCTTAAAGGTAGGAGAAGAGTTTTGAACATAATTGTGGTTTTGACATGCAGCATATGCGAATCAAAAGTAAATATAAACATAAACATTTTTATACTCAAAGAAATCCAAATGTATTTCTTAATGAGTGAGTGAGTGAGTTGGGTTTTAACATCATTCCAGTTATATCACGGCGTGTCAGCTTAATGTGGCAGGAAAGCCCGAAGTGATGCAGGTCTCAGACGTTTACCACTATGGGGAAATCCACGAGCACGGGTATGGTGCTGACAGACCTAGAAACACAATCACATGTAATCTCTATTTTGCATTTTGAGCATTATAGAATCTGTTTCGGAGACTTATTATTCCCTGGCGTTGACATTTACATAACATGTTTCCTCTACGTGATTCGCCTGAGGACCAGAGTGTTCTGGCTATAGTTTAAGTGAAAAATAAATCATGTTTTTTTTTCATTACAAACGAAAATCTACAATTTCGTACAGCCATTTACACGGGATGACGGTGTAATCACGTTGGAAGAGACTATTAAGTCTACATAGAACGATTTACAAAGTAGAAAATTTAACCTACCTTTCAATGTATTGATGAGACTGAAGGCTTGGTGTTTCTGCAATCGTTAAGCTGGCATCCGTCCCTTCCACCACATCAATTGACGCAGCTGCACAAGGTCACATTGATTAATATACGCTGACAGGTAACTCATTACCAGCACAAGCAGTTTCTCTTTGCCTCGGTGGATGTCATTTCAACCAAATCAAACCAAATACAACGTATGGCATTCACAACGTTAGCCAATGTTCAACTACCAAGAATTTTGCTGAGAACGTAATAATTAGACAATGAAAGAATGTAGAAACTTGTAGGAAGATAATTGAATGATAACTGAATTTTAATAATGTTGTTTGTGTTTGTGTTGCGTATATATTATTTTGCTCTTACCTTTGGTTCCTTAACAGTTAAATGAACAATTTATTTGTTAAATGGAACAATTTAAAAAATATATATATACTACTACCACCACCACTACTACTACTACTACTACTACTACTACTACTCCTACTATTACTGCTACTACCACTACTACGACTACTACTACTACTACCACTACTACGAATACTACTACTACTACGACTTATCTTAAAGGGGCTGTCAGGTAGCCTAGTGGTTAAAGCGTTCGCTCGTCACGCCGAAGTCCCGGGTTCGATTCCCGACATTGGTACGGTGAGGTTGTTCCCGGTGTTGGATAGCTGCGCCCGAACGCAATGGTCCCCAACAGTAGTGTGTGGCTGCACATGGAATCTGACTGTGACGCGTGATCCGATTTCGATTGTAATGAGCTCGTAATTGTCCTTGTCAAGGAAATGTCTTGTGTTTGTACATCTGTGTTGTATGTTATCTGGGCCTGAAGACCTTACAATGGTGGCAGCGGTGTTTAAGTGTGAACTCATGAAAGAACTTTGAAGAAAGTGCTACTTTAAGGAGAAATCCAAGGAATGTGCTCTTCGTGAGTAACTGTAACGTGAGTTTGTTCCATTTTGCCCTTTTGACCCTGTGTTTGAACTTTTTCGTCTACTTTGTGATTGACGTTGAACATTTGAGAAAGAATACCATTCCATTCATCATGGCTGAAGGTGGTACAAGTCAAGAACATTCTGGTGATATCAAGCACATCCGAATTCTTTTGTTTGATCCAAAACAGTCAACTTTGAAATGAAAGTTTGGGGCCTTAATTGGGACGCTGAGAAAAAGTTACGTGTTTTAGAACAACTGAACATTGCTATTTGTCAGCAATCTAAATCTCCAAACTTTGATGCTCTAGTAGACATAGCTAGACGTCTTGTGGGTTCTCTGTGTGAGGACAATGATAAGTCTGTGTTTCTTATCAAGTGAAATTATTGCAAGAAGAGCGACAGTGTTACAAGAAAAAACGATATTTAGGTTCATCAAATAGTCGCAGCAGATATAGTTTTTCAAAATCAGCAGTAGATGACGGTTGTGATTCAGGGTCAAGTGATAAGTCAAGGTACAGAAACGTTCGGTGAAAATATGGACATATTGCGACTGAATGTCCAGATACATCTCCGGTACACTGTATTTCTTCAGATACCAACAGTAACTTTTCCCCAAATCCTCAAAAATCACCAACCACCCAATTCCGTCTTGGTAGCGAGTCTTTCACTGCAGTCATAGATAGTGGAGCGAGCGTCTCGTGCATAAGTGTGTCTTTGCTTACGAGAGCTTTTCCAAAAGGTGTTTGTCTAGAAGAGACAAAATCTAAATTGACTGATCTGTCTGGTTCTTTGTGCGTTATCGGTGTGTTCAATACAACAATACAGATTAGTGGTGATATCTATGATTGTAGATTCCTTGTGATGGATGTCTGTGATGACACTTTGTTGCTAGGATGGGACTTTATGTGTAGGTTTGAGGAGATAGTGTTGAAGCCGAAGGAAAAGTCAGCCGACTTTAGAAATCTGGTTACTGAAGGCAGTGTTCACAAAGCTCATAGATGCATGTAGTACTAGGTGGCTTAACTCGTGATCATGTATTGTTGTATTTGGACGATGTGTTGGTCGATTCCCCTACAGCTGATGAGCATTTGAATACTTTGCAACAGGTATTTGAAAAATGTGCATCCACTGGCGTTACTCTGAGGCCAGACAAATGTTTCTTCTTCATGGAAAGTGTCGAATATCTTGGTTATGAGATATCTGCTTCAGGTGTTAGTTAAATAATCCAGTCTGGACCAGATCATCCAGTGATTGACACCAAGAGCATCGAACTACGCAATTGGAATATGATGTTATGCATCGACCAAATCGGCGAGCCTGACTACCCAATCCTGTTCGTCGCCTCTTACGGCAAGCATAGGTTGCTGAAGACCTATTTCTAACCTGGGTCTATATTTAAAAAGTAGATCGAAGGAAATGGAAGCAATTTCTGGCACAAATGTAAACATGTGGAAATAGTATCAAAACTGCCAACAACATTGGCAGATGCACATACTCAAATAATGGATCACATTCTTTTTACACTTGGCATTTGGTTATGATAATGGAAATGAAAATACTAAGGGCTCCATATGGCAAAAAAGTCATACTAGATAAGGTCTATTGGTCACAACTCAAAATATTATCACGTAGTTGGAGAACATTTCAATACCGGGACTTATCAATAACGGAGATTCCTCGTATCTTGCTTTACGTTTTTTGGTCAGTTTCTTTTTTGTATTTCTTTCTTTCAAAGAATAGTAATTGTGATCATGATGAGTTGAGTTACTTGTTTTTTTTCTATGTACTGTTTTTTATCCAGTGTCAGTAACTGTTGTGGAATGTGGTTTACTTGTAACAATGTCTGGTTTGAGTTTATATGATGATGATTGATTGGTTTGTCGTTTAACGTCGCACTCAGCAATATCCCAGCTATATGACGGCGTTCTGTAAATAAATGAGTCTGGACCAGACAATCCAGTGCCTAATATCATGAGCCTCGATCCACGCAATTTGGATCGATGCCATGCATCAACCAAAGCCTGGCCATCCGATCCCGTTTGTCGCCACTCATGACAAGCATAGTCGCCTGATATACTGTTAAGATGTAACATAACAATTCATCCATACTTCTAAACAGAAGTAAAACCGCTTGTCCATTCGGATCAATCTGACCCAAACCATTCCGCTGATGAGAGTCAAATAATGCATACGAATCAAAATCCGTAAAAATTGCAATGGAGACATCATTAAAAGTTACCAAAAGTAAACGGGGATATCAATATTGCTTTTTGAAATGATTCTATGAAATTTGTTTTCCCTGCTTCAATATTTGGAGCACCTGTGACGGAGCCATAAAACTGATCTGTTATGTAGACAATATCGTTTGGGGGAGTGGCTGCTGGGAACTGATTATGACCTAAATACCCCTCATAGCCTTCGGTGTTAACTATGTGACTGTAGAGAGCTGTGCTTTCATCCAACAGATTATCGAGGTCAGTGGAACACGATACATACGCAAATAGATTTGAGCCATGGGACACAAAATATATGAGTGACCAGAGCTACGGCTGTACATTGAATTCCATTAAACGGTTGAAAAATACTACAGCCTTGATGCAAATTCGCCGACACACTACTCCGATTTTGCTTTGACATTGCTACCAAACGTTTCACATGTGGCTATGCGCGGTGCACTGATTAAAAAAAACACGGGGGACTGGGTTAATTCAAAATACGGAATATAACTATTCCAAATATTTCATGTGAACATGAGCATCCAAACAATCAAAAGTGTGGTATGTAGAATGTGGAATTCAGCCAGATTACATTTAAATTGAGATGTCGTCGTTGTTCATGAATAAGCATATTCAGAACATAATTTTTATTATGCTGTTATTTACGATCTCCGGAGCACAGTTCTTCTTTTGTATACACCGTGAAAATCAGAAAATTAGTCCTTGAGAGAAAAAGGACATCGGATTACACATGAATGGTTTAATAATGTCAGCTAATGACCAGAAACGGTCAGATGCATCAATTAACTACATAAAGACGATTTTGAAGTATCTCTTATTGTTGGAAAAGAATAGCATCAACATTCCACGCACATGATTTGTATGTTTTGTTTTCGTAAATGCGTGGCTTGAAATTTCAAATAAACCAACATGTCGACATACATGCTACAAAATTAATGTTTCCCTATACTTCCCCGCCTTAAGGCGGTGAAGAATAACTCGATTTCGCTCGTTAGATACGTTTTGAAACAACTCGTTGTAAGATCAATGGTATCTGACAGACACTCGTGTAGTAATCTCTATGTATTTTGTGGCTCTGTTCTCTTTAAGAATAAAAAAATATTGTTCTTATTGTGACGGTAAAACGTTTTGACGCACTTTGTTTAACAGAAAAGACCGGTACCGACCTGTTATTGTTACTTTACTTCACTAAAGCAGCGACCTTGAGCGTCAAAATTGCCAGTTAAAGGAAAAGCATGACGTCAAGCAAGCAGTCGGGAAATAACTATTGTAGATTTGTTCCTGTAAAAGCTGAATAACAAAACATAGTGTGCATCCTACATTGTATCTGAGCAAGTTGAACTTATACTGGTGTTTAATAACCCTGAAGGGGAGGTCGGGTAGCCTAGTGGTTAAAGCGTTCGCTCGTCACGCCTTAGACCCAGGTTGAATTCCCGACATGGGTACAATGTATAAAGCCCATTCCTGGTGTCCCCCGCCGTTATATAGCTGGAATATTTCTAAAAGCAGCGTAAAACCATACATGTACTCACCATAATCTTGAAAGTGAGCCGGTAGGATTTCCGATCATACTTGACGTCTTAAAATAAGAATTAAAAACAGTATAATTGCAAACTCATTTTTTGTCTATCAGTTTGTGTACTCAGTTATGATTAATAACTGGGTACTGTCAGTCCCTGTTAGAGCTGTTCAGCTGTTTTAAGAGGGAGAAACTTGAGCTGTCGTTTTGTCTATACCGAGTGTGCTTTATAACCGTTCAATCAACTTCCCGAGGGAAAGGAGTTAACCGGCTGAGAAAGTCCACTTTCCACCCTTGCCGAGCTAGGAAGCAGCTCAGTTATATTTTGGCTGGACTAACGAATCTACGCGTAGTCCAATCACAAAGCAAAAGCGTAACGAATTCAACAGCAGGTTCGTAAACTGCCGTGCAGATTTTGGTCGACTGCAGGATTTGCTAAGCATATGTACCGTCTACTTGGCGCGACAGATATATTGCAAACCTTTTCATGTTTTTAATCAAGGTGCTCACGAAGATTTTATGCACTTCGCGAAGTGAGGCCCGTTTTATCACAATATATATCTTGATTATTGATCGGATCGCCTTCACTGGGCGACGCCATTTTGTTTGAAACAAAAGCAAGTGATATGAGAGGTAGAATCTGATTGGTCAGAAGGAGGGACATGAAAGGGACATAGCTCGTGATAGCCACTGGTGGCGCTACGACCGAACCAAGAATTCCGACTTCGTTCGCGTAAGTAGAAACTGGACTTTTTGTTAGTGAGGTAATGTATTTGATGAAAGTATCAGCATCTAACATTGTGGAGAAATAAACAACATAAGCTCCAGTATCAGTCTCAGACGACATGGACAGATAAAAAAACATAAATAAACAACGAAAGCTCCAGTGTCAGCATGTGACGAGGTGGACAAATAAACAACATAAGCTCCAGTGTCAGCATGTGACGAGGTGGACAAATATACACCATAAGCTTCAGGGTCAGCATGTGACGAGGTGGAGAAATAAACAACATAAGGTCCAGTGTCAGTATGTGACGAGGTGGACAAATAAACAACATAAGCACCAGTGTCAGCATGTGATGAGGTGGACAAATAAACACCATAAGCTCCAGTGTCAGCATGTGACGAGGTGGACAAATAAACAACATAAGCTTCAGTGTCAGCATGTGATGAGGTGGACAAATAAACAACATAAGCTCCAGTGTCAGCATGTGTCGAGGTGGACAAATAAACAACATAAGCTCCAGTGTCAGCATGTGACGAGGTGGACAAATAAACAACATAAGCTTCAGTGTCAGCATGTGACGAGGTGGACAAATAAACAACATAAGCTCCAGTGTCAGCATGTGACGAGGTGGACAAATAAACAACATAAGCTTCAGTGTCAGCATGTGACGAGGTGGACAAATAAACAACATAAGCACCAGTGTCAGCATGTGACGGGGTGGACAAATTCATCATAAGCTCGAGTATCCGCATCTGACGAGGTGTGACATTTTGTCTGTGGTTATTGGAGAAGTCATTAGCAAAATGTTGTTTGCAATTTTAAAAAAAATATGTGAAAACGTGCAGCTTGGACCACGCCCACAAGGCTAATGTGGGTGCAAAAGTGACAATTAAAAGACCATTCTTAGATCTGGACAATGCAAGTAGATTCAAGAAAAGCAATTACTGAATCTACATTAAAGTATTATTATTGAACAATTGTACGATTCCGACTATATCATTTTCAAATAGTGATGATACTAGATGTTCACGAAAAGTTGATCGTATCTTACCCTACCAGTGGCATCCGTCACAAACACGTGCAAAGGCAAGTCAAGTGTTCCACTTAAAACAACAACACAGGAACGTAAAAGAAAGGTTGAAGTCAAAATTAGAAAAAGCATCAGAGATTATTTTTTGTCACTGATGCGTCAAATTTACTTGTCTGTCATGAAACATTTTGAAAGCTTTGCTGAAGCCTCTGTTACAACAATGACCAAACTATTTTGGATCAAGTGTCGTATGACGCTGTTTGGAATCTTCGTAGAAAGGACATGCTCGACCGTACTGCAAAGGTTGTGAAATGTGGACACCAAAGACCGGTGTACTCAAGGTCCACTATCTTCACGTGCAGGTTTATTTTTTAGAAGGGACGCTACACTAATTGCTGAAAAGGGACAGTGGGATCAAATAGATATCCTGTACAATGTTATTGCTTCCTTAAAAAGCTAGATGGGAAAGGAAAGCACAGTTGGGTGACAGATCTTAAAAATTGTTTATATGTTAATGGTTTTTCATATGTCTGGGACTACCAGAATGTTGGTGATGTAAATATTTTTTTGTATCAATTTCAGGAGAGACTAAAAGATGTTGCCTCTCAAAATTGGTTTGCAAAATTGTCTGCTTCCAAATATTTATCTCATTATTTAAATGTTAAATCCTTGCTGAATGTAGAAAAATATATTGATTCTTTGCAGGATAAATCTCTCAGAAGAACCATTTGTAAATTTAGGGATTAGCTTACATAATTTTAATGTTCAGTTTCTACGTAAAAACCCCTCAGATAATGAAAATAGTGTATGTAGATATTGTAACAAGAGTTGTATTGAAAATGAAGATCATGTATTTTTCACTTGTGATTATTACCAGACTTTACGGAAACATTATATTACTCAACTACAGGATATGTATGACAGTTACCTGTCACTTCCAAATATTCTTAACTGCAAAAATGTCAATGTAATAAAACTGACTTCTGTATACCTGTATAAGATATTTAAATCTAGAAAAACGTGACTAAATTTATATTGTACTGACATTGTAATGTAGGCCATATGGCGCACATTATCGAATAAATCTGTCTGTCTGTCTGTCTGAAAGGGACAGTACTTTAATATCACAAGACATGCCCTCGTTGTCATACACTGCCTTTACATTGTTACTGTGATAACCTTTCCGACTAACGGCGCCTGAATATGTATGTCCGTACCATCAATGCAGCCAAGGACACTCGAAAACCGCCAAAAACAAAAGAAGAACTATAATCCGAAAATCGTCGTTAACATTTTGTTTGGTTGTTTGTTGTTTAACGCCGCACTCAGCAATATTTCAGCTATATAATGGCGGTATGTAAATAATCGAGTCTGGACCAGACAATCCAGTGATTATTGACAACTTAAGCATCGATCCACGCAACTGGGATACGATGACTAACATCAACCATGTCAGCAAACCTGACCATTGACAACATAACTTATTTCTTAGTAATAAAATTAAATATTTTTGAAATTGCATATTTTTAATGCATGATGAACATACTACATACTACACACCACACTTGTGATTGTTCTTGGATGCTCATGTTCACTGACAATATTTGGAATGGTTGTATTTTTTTCCATTTTTATATTAACCCAGTCCCCCGAGTGTTGCAATTTGTTTTACTGAAGTTGTATACAATTCGGCACTCTCGCGAGATCTCTGATCAAAAGCTTGTGATTCACTACATTACCGCTGGAATCCTGGTTGCCGAGTTAATGTTCAGACGCCCAGTTTTGCCAAATGATCGCTCTGCACTGGTATATTTTTTAATTTTCTACCCCATGGTGAAACATTAAAGATTTGTTTGAACAGCAAATAGTGCTAAATGTTGTCCAAGTTTATGTTTCGCTGACTGAAACCCAGGGGTTCACATCGAATTCGTTTCCAGGAAATTTGTTTGTGTTCAGCCTAGATTCAGTTCCGACCTTCCAAAACACACCAGGATTAAATACATAAATCTGTAGTGAAAAGGTTCCGACCCAGTTGTGAAAATGTTCCGACCCTATAGTGAAAAGGTTCCGACCCAGTTGTGTAAATGTTCCGACCCAATAGTGAAAAGGTTCCGACCCTATAGTGGAAAGGTTCCGACCCTGTAGTGAAAACTGTTCCGTTGGCAGAATGTGCACATGAAAAAAAGGGAAACTAAGACATATAATCGTAATACAAATAACCATAAACTAAACGAAAAAACAAAAGAATATCATGGAAAAAGTTATCCTAGAACAAATCCTGATAATTAATAAATGATACAGACAAATGTGAAAACATGTAATTATAACAGAGACCTAAATCGGAAAAACTGCTGCACGAGAATTCCATGAGTGAGTGAGTGAGTTTGTTTTTACGACGCTTTTAGTAATATTCCAGTAAGATAACGGCGGGGGACACCAGCAATGAGCTTCACACATGTCGGGAATCGAACCCGGGTATTCGGCGTGACGAGCGAATTCCAGGAAATGACTGTGTTTATGTCCAGTAAAGTATAAACAAAGGCAGTCGCCAGTGAATACTACAGCTGTAGGGATGAAGTATCCAGAAAATGAGAAAAGGACAAATCCAATTATAAAGAAATGTCAGGTAGGAATTTTCACCTATAGAGAATTTGCACACATACATGTATTTGACCGGAACAAAAGTCAGTGTGAGAGGAACCCAAACTTGACGTGATATGCGCCTCCAGTGGAACAAATGTCAATGTGAGAGGAACTAAAACTTGACGTAATATGCGCCTCCAGTGGAACAAATGTCAGTGTGAGAGGAACCCAAACTTGACGTGATATGCGCCTCCAGTGGAACAAATGTCAGTGTGAGAGGAACTAAAACTTGACGTGCTATGCGCCTCCAGTGGAACAAACGTCAGTGTGAGAGGAACCCAAACTTGAAGTGCTATGCGCCTCCAGTGGAACAAATGTCAGTGTGAGAGGGACTAAAACTTGACGTATTAGCGCCTCCAGTGGAACAAATGTCAGTGTGAGAGGAACGAAAACTTGACGTGATATGCGCCTCCAGTGATACAAATGTCAGCGTGAGAGGAACCCAAACTTGACGTGATTTGCGCCTCCAGTGGAACAAATGTTGGTAGTAAAAGTTCCGCCGGAACTTAGATACACATGGAGCCAAATCTTGTTTACACATTGATTGATTGCCATCCAAAATTTCCTAAAGACTTTTTTCAAGCTGGGTAATAATATAGAAGAATGTCCTCTAAAAATCATGAAAATGTCCTGTGCCCTGTTTCACTTGCAAAATCACTGCGCCAAGATATTTCTAGTTTTCTCCCATTTTACGAAATAGGAACCACAAAAATATAGTAACAGACTGAGTAGTTTTTTATTTACCCTAATATTTCTCCATTGTATGGATAATTTCGATTAAAAGATCAGGGCCTAGAATTTCGAAACGATCGTAGCTAAGATAAATCTTAACAACTTACGTTCAAAGATAAGATATCTTAAGGTTAAGATAAGATAGATTTTCGAAACTATCGTAAACCTGTCGCAGATCGTTCAGAGTTACGATACCTGTCGTAACTCTGACAGAGAACTCATTTGTGTTAGAGATTGAAAAAGCGGGGTGTTTCCCAGTGACGTCACGGGGATTTCCCAGCTGCAAATGCGTTCAGCATTTAAAATGCGTGTTCAAGTCTGGTATACTGTTTATTTTTATGTTTATGTCAAAAGTCAAGTTTATATTAGTGTAAACACCAACATTATACGTGGAAACACTCAAAACAAAAATTGTTCAGGAAGCAGCGCACCCACAAGCAAGTTTATATGATAATCTAAGCTTGTTAAGTTTGTTTTGTTACTTATGTATCCAATATATTTCACGAATAAACCAAGGACTTAAATACAATATCAAGCTATTAGTATTTAGATGATGAAATTATTTTTTTATCTATCTAGATCCATAATTATTTTCAAAATTTAAAAATGACACTAATTTTCGTTCGCAAAGAGAGATAATTTAGGAATGTCAAGTTATGTTGTCTCATGGAACACGCCACAAGTTAACGTGAACATACATATAATGTAGTCATTTTCTATCCTTTAAATTAAGTAGAGCTAATAAACTGATTTGTCTGATTTCATTTAAATCTGGCTGAGGAGCGAAATTCTTTGTAATGTGTCAAATCTATTCCAGAACGTAGTTCAATGATGTTTGGCTTGTCTGACAGAATTGCTGAGGATCATTTACTAGTATTTGTCCGTTGACCCTATACGTTACAACGATTTTATTGTCTGAATGGTCTCAAGGATATCTATATTTTTGTAAAACATAAAACGGGAAGATGTAGACTTAAATATTAAAAATACCAAAATATTTTAAAACCGGTTTATTGAATGCAAAGATTATTGTGTTGAAAATGTGTATTTTATGTTGATCAGTAAATTTCATTCAATAAACTTTTTTCCTGCGAACATATATTTGAATGTGAATTTTGGACAATGTGCAATCTATGCTACATTTTGACGAGAACCAGAACGAGCATGGGAACTCATTTTTTATTTGATTTGTCGATACAAAAATCTGTGCTTAACTTTTGCTGTCAAAATTTCAGTAAATTGTTATATTTATTAGGGAATACATCTATATGCCGTTAATCACCTGCTTTTAAAGAATGCAATTATTCAACAGACAGTTTTTAATCACTTTTTATCGAATATTTGTCTTTCAAGAGGATATAGATAACGTAGGTATTGAATTTAAAACGAAACAAATTACAATTACTTTTGCAAGAAAAATATTAGATATTGTATACAAATATTTGATCACATGTATTTCCTTGTTAAGTCAATAAATACTACACTGTATAGTTAAAATTCAATTATTAAAACCACCCGTCCCACACGATTTTAGATGTAAAAACGTATGCGAAACCTTTATGGTTGTTTTTACATATGTAGATTGATATAATTTTATAAAATGCGAAAATAAAGACTAAAGCATTGACTCAAATGCGACTCAGAAAATATAACAGCGGAACTCTGCGGTTTATGAAAACTGTACCATTGAGCAAGGTGTCCCGGGCGAATACAAAGGGAAACCACTCTCAACTAGACTTTGAACTAAGATTAGCTCCCCCTAAACTATCAATAAGGTCACGGTCATTACTGTAGCCTGCCGACACCTTCCGTTTTTATCCTTCCCAAATTATCGAAAAGGTATGTTGTTTCACACTTCTTCAGCATGGACTTGGATAGACAAATAATGTAAGCTATCGACTCCACAGTTATGTGTATCGCTGTCGTGATTAAGAACATTTTTGACGTGAAATCCTTGATGCCTTCTTCGTGTTTTCGAATTGTCAATTTGAATCACTCAGTTTTACAAAATTAAATGTCAATGTTTGAACGTAAAGCGGACTAGTTGTTTGGCACAATATCTATGGAAAAGTATGCCGCCATCTTGGATGAAGATAAAATAAACTTACGACAGGTATAGAGCTATCTTAGATTTACGACAAACTTAAGATATCTTAGGGCTACGATAGTTTCGAAAATAGGCTACGATAGCCTACGATTTCCTTACGATAACTTTACGATAATCTTAGGGCTACGATCGTTTCGAAAATCTAGGCCCAGAATGGTAGCCTTTATCAATAGAACAGCCCACAAACAGGCCCTGACCAAAACAGACACCCGCCTCCACCCATGGATCATAAAAAAATAATTGCGTGCCTGGTGCAACCTTCAGACAATGAAACGATAAAATACAAATGTAAAACACATCGTTTCATCAACACTTGTGTTTATATTAATAAAAAATATAATGTGATGGTTTTCCTTCAGAAAAACATTTACTTTTAATTACAAAATATGATTTTTTAAATTAACCAATTTACGATTTTTATATTTTTGTCATTATCTATATTTTACGATTCTTCAAAGGATATATATATATGTCAGAATGTTTGAAGTGCAATCGAACATGCATCTTTCCGCAAAGATTTCAAAGAGCGTCATATGACTCTTGCTTGGAAACTGCTAGATCAATGTTACACCAGCCAAGGCTTCTGTTAAGCTTTCGAAACGTTTTATGGTTGAAATGAGGATGACATTTGCAAAGATGTGACTAAAATGATGTCCGATGCAATTCCATATTTTTACTTGTGCCATATGTTCGTGTGTTTATTTGTTTAAGGTGAACAATTGAGTTGTCTTTACATGTGTTTGCAACGAGTGCCACAGGTAGGACAAGATACGCTCACCTTTTCGCGATGTAGATATCGCTTGATCTCACCCAAGCGATATCTCCCGTGAGTGCCAGTTTTGGATGATAAAATAACTTGGCCTCGGGTGTTAAAACGATACTCCAATTTTGCTGGTATGATAACATTTGGAGAGAGCAACATGTGACAGTACCAGATCGTTTCATATGTAATTTAAGACAAAGGCTAAAAGATATGTATTTTCAAAAGTTCACTATCTTTTCACAATAAGTTAAATCAATACTCCTGTTTAAAATAGTTCATTCTTATTGCAAAATATCTTTTGGACATAAATGTTAAGAAATTTCGAGCAGCACTATCCCGTTTCAGATGTAGTTCTTATGACCTTCTGATAGAAAAAGGTTGACATTTAGCGACATCAAGGGTAAACAGATTGTGTAAATATTGTACCTCCTATGCTATAGCAATTAGGACATAGAATACATTTTTTCAGGTCGTAGAACTGCATGATCATATCTTCCACATGTTCCTATTAATAACAAATATATCCTTTTCAGTGAGAGTGTTTTTCAAACACAATGATAGTGTGTTCTGATCTGCGCGTCCTGGGAAATATATACTTGATGTTTCAGTACCTCCTATATGTCGACTTAGATGGGCATTTCAGGGACAGAGTATGTCTCAGTACCTTCTATATGTCGACTAAGATCTGTATTTGGGTTCAGAGTATGTTTCAGTACCTCCTATATGTCGACTAAGATAGGTATTTTGAGGCAGAGTATGTTTCGGTACCTCCTATATGTCGACTAAGATAGGTATTTTGAGGCAGAATATGTTTCAGTATATAATCTATATGTCGACTAAGATCTGTATTTGGGTTCAGAGTATGTTTCAGTACCTCCTTTATGTCGACTAAGATAGGTATTTTGAGGCAGAGTATGTTTCACTATATTCTATATGTCGACTTAGATGGGTATTTTGGGTCAGAGTATGTTTCAGTGCCTCCTATATGTTCGACTAAAATGGGCATTTGGGGGGAGAGTAAGTTTCAGTACCTTCTATATTTCGACTAAGATAGGTATTTTGAGGCAGAGTATGTTTCAGTATATAATCTATATGTCGACTAAGATCTGTATTTGGGTTCAGAGTATGTTTCAGTACCTCCTTTATGTCGACTAAGATAGGTATTTTGAGGCAGAGTATGTTTCACTATATTCTATATGTCGACTTAGATGGGTATTTTGGGTCAGTGTATGTTTCAGTGCCTCCTATATGTTCGACTAAAATGGGCATTTGGGGGCAGAGTTAGTTTCAGTACCTTCTATATTTCGACTAAGATGGGTATTTTGAGGCAGAGTATGTTTCAGTATGTAATCTATATGTCGACTTAGATCTGTATTTGGGTTCAGAGTATGTTTCAGTACCTCCTTTATGTCGACTAAGATAGGTATTTTGAGGCAGAGTATGTTTCACTATATTCTATATGTCGACTTAGATGGGTATTTTGGGTCAGAGTATGTTTCAGTACCTCCTATATGTCGACTAAGATAGGTATTTTGAGGCAGAGTAGGTTTCAGTATATTCTATATGTCGACTAGGATGGGTATTTTGGGACAGATTATGTTTCAGTACCTCCTATATGTCGACTAAGATTGGTGTTTGGGGGCAGAATATGTTTCAGTGCCTCCTATATGTTCGACTAAAATGGGCATTTGGGGGCAGAGTAAGTTTCAGTACCTTCTATATTTCGACTCAGATGGGTAATCGGGGTCAGAGTATGTTTCAGTACCTCATATATGTGGACTAAGATCGGCATTTGAGGTCAGTCTTTGGGGCGTGGCTGATTTGAGTGTCGTTGATTGTTGTTGATGCGTCCAACCAGATTAGACTAACTTCAGTCCTTAGTGATATATCTGGAATATTAGAACATTCACTCCCTCACTAATAATGAAGCAAGTTTTTGAATAGAATGAATAGTGTGTAGACCTTCAGGTCAAGTTGACCTTATGCAGACAAAACCTAAAGTAGCAATTTATATCGAATTTATTCACATAAAATGTTACAAACACATAGCCAGTATATATTCCCAGACGTGAATCAAAATAAATAAATAAAACTTTTAATGAGTTTGTTTTGAATCTATCGTTATTAACAAAGCAAATACGGGATACACCGTAGTGCCAGATGTGCGTGGATATATCATAATATTACATACTACAACGTCAAAGCCATAACCATACCATACAGTCAATGCAAGATACCATAAAATCCATGGATCACTCCATCAACTGCAGAACAAGAGTGTGTGAGTTTGGTGTAACGGCGCTTTAACCTGTACCCTGTCAACTGGGTTCGTCATTCCCCCATGAGCATCTTGACAAGTGTGTGAAACAAAAGTGTTGAAATTCTTCCTCGTCTTCTTATTAACAAGTTGAAGATTCGGGGTAGAATAGCAACCCATGCTTGTCGTAAGAGGCGACTACAGGATCGGGTGGTCAAGCTCGCTGACTTGGTTAATGCATGTCATCGCATCCCAATTACGTAGATCGATGCTCAAGAAATCAATCACTTCATCATCTGGTCCAGACTCGATTATTTTTCAGACTGCCGTCATATAGCTGGAATATTGCTGAGTGCGGCGTTAAACAACAAACAAACTAACAAATCTTATTGACACATTGCATAGGGTGGTTCATCAACAGATGGGACATCGGAGGCTCTGAAGTTCGAATCCATGTGTCACCATTCATGTCATCAATTGCCTGTCACTATTCCCGTGCCATTATCATCAAAGGTATAAACGCTCAGCTGGGATTTTATTGAAAAACATTTTTCTGTTCCCGGAATAGAAAAACAATTCTGTTTTGGTATTACAAAAAGCCAAAGCAAATAACACCATTCGCAGGACATGGTGGATGTTTCAAAACAATAATGTGTAATCGTTAAAACTCCAACCCTGTTTAGATCCTTCTTCCGGAAACAAACAATCGAGTGTCCGTCTGAAATAAAAGTGACCCTCTACCCCCATCCCCTACCCTACTTCCCCCAACCCAATTGAATACTAAATGATAGGCTTCTGCTGAAGTAACATAAAACTGCTTTACTGATCTTCAGAGTTTAAAACTGCGTTCTACCCAACTACTCACACACTCATTCCCTTCAAAGCCACATGCCACAACTTTCTATATTAGCAGTTCAATAAATAAAGAACAACTGGTGCTTCACATAAGGTTTACACGCTAATCAATACTGCTTCCACAGGCGCCGTCTTAACCTTGTAATAATGCCCATTTCCAACAATTCTCATTCCAGACACTCTCTCCTTTTTCGCTATAAGTTGCTTGAATATATCTGCTATAAAAAGCAGGTGTGACAAGGTGTAGGCTCTCCTTGGGATGCAGAGTTTTACGAAATGTTGATGACTTTCACGGTCATTTCTGTCATCGACATCCAACACATTTGGACCATGGGCTCCACGGATGCCTCCTTCAACAAACAGAGCACAGTTGAGAGCCCACGCCGGATACTGGTGTGTTGGAATATGAGGCAAACATTTAGCTGCGTTGATGTAAAGTGCACTCCCGACCGGTTCCACAATAGACACGCCAGCTTTCTTCAGTAAATCTCCAAACTGTGTCAGTGTTTCAATTCGATACTTCAGATAGCTATCTTCAATCCCTTCCAACAATCCTATCGCAATAGCATCAAGATCTCGGGTGGCCATTCCACCCAGTCTCCATTTCCCCACTGTTCGGTTTAACTGGCTCCTAATTGTGGCGAAGAGGTCCCCGTCTCTAACTGCTATAAGGCCACCAATGTTGCACAAGCCATCCTTCTTAGCGGACAGGTAAAAACCGTCGAAATAGGAGAACATCTCAAGAGCAATGTCTCTGGCTGATCTGTTAGCATACGTCTTGTCTCTTATTTTGATGAAGTAGGCATTTTCTGCAAAGCGACATCCGTCCATGAACACTCGAATACCC